>NC_047086.1:251412582-252130872 GCF_902459505.1 Geotrypetes seraphini
ACTAGGAAGCTCAGAGAAATACAATAAATACTTCTTTACATTATTGTGAGAACACTTACCTTCAGAGTAAACACACAATTTCCATACAGACCTTAAATTATGCCTCCTAAATCACCCGCTAGCAGTAACAGAGCTGCAGGCAACCTGATAGTGAAGAAGTCTTTCCCCCCTCCCCTTGAGGAGTCTGCTGGTCAACAAGTCTGGAGATGGGATAATTCTGAGCTGTGCAATAGTTGAGTAGTAGAATCTATAATAGGAGTGGGCAACTCCGGTCCTCGAGGGCCGGAATCCAGTCGGGTTTTCAGGATTTCCCCAATGAATGTGCATGAGATCTATTTGCATGCACTGCTTTCAATGCATATTCATTGGGGAAATCCTGAAAACCCAACTGGATTGCGGCCCTCGAGGAGGGACTTTGACACCCCTGGTCTAACCCCTTCACCTCCAGTGTTGAGGTGGGAGGCTTCCTCATGAATCCAGTATTTCAGTATGCTCTAATCAGTAATAAGGGAATGCATATTTTTTTTCTTTGCTTTCTAAGTTTATGCAGTAATTAGTGTCTAAGTCGGGGGTAGGGAACTCCGGTCCTCAAGAGCCATATTCCATTCGGGTTTTCAGGATTTCCCCAATGAATATGCATTGAAAGCAGTGCATGCAAATAGATCTCATGCATATTCATTGGGGAAATCCTGAAAACCTGACTGGAATAAGGCTCTCGAGGACCGGAGTTCCCTACCTCTGGTCTAAGTCCATTAGAAGTAAAAACCCATCTGTCCATTGATGCCAGTAACATACTCTGTTTCTGTGATAAACTGATTGCACAAATCTGTTAATTTAGGGAATTTAAAAAAGAAAAGAAAAGAGAATTTATCAGCATTCCTATCTATATCTTACATTTTCCATATTCCTTCACTTCCCATAGTTTCTTTCATCTTAGCTCCAGTATATGCTTTGTTGAAAGATTTTGTACTGGGTTTCATCAATTACTACAGTTGGTTATTTATTTATTTATACAATTTTATAATATTTACCAAGCATAGAGATCTTGTACAGAAAAGTGCAATCAAAAACCAAATTAACTTAATTTTCTAAAATTGAAAAACACATCTAAACTTAGAAATAAAAAAATACATAAAATTTGATCACACACTAGTCCTCAATAACTGGAACCAAGATTTAAAGAGTAGAGCAAAATTAATCAAACAAAAATTTTTCAAGGAAAGCCGTATGTCTACTGCAGTACAAAGAGCTAAACTTCATTAGGTGCAGCTATTCCTTTCTCAAGACGTTTCATTGAGAGGAAACTTATCAAATGAGATGGATCTGTAAAGATATACTTCAAAGAATAGTATCTGACTACACATTTGCATGGGTATCTCAAAAAGAAAATACCCCCTATTTGAGTCACTCCAGGTTTCAAAATTAAGAATTCTTTTCTTCTTTTTTGAGTCTCTCTAGAGACATCAGGAAATATCTGAATGTGATGTCCCAGGAAGTCCTTGGATCTATTTTTAAAGAAAAGTTTTAATATCCAATCTTTGTCTGGAGCCAGAGCCACAGACAACAAGAGAGTGGCTGGAACAGCCAATTCTCTATCCGATTGTTCCAGTATTGCAGAAATGTCCAATGGTCTTTCCCGAGATTCCTCAACTTTTTCTTTGACTTGGGATTTAACAGAAAGATAATATACCCATGTAAGAGGAGGTAGAGAACTTTCAGGAATTTCCAATATTTCCATAAAGTACCGCTTCACCATTTCTCGAGGAGAAATTAATAAGATCTTAGGGAAATTTATAATTCTCAAATTGTTAGCTCGACCATTGTTCTCCAGAGCTTCCAATTTCCTCCTTAAAATTATATTATCTTTAACCAGTAACTCTTGGTTATTTTTTACTAATGTTAGCTCTTTCCCTGTATCTTGTGCCTCTATTTTTAACTGAGATATATCTTGTTTGATCAATTTTATTTCTACTTTCTCTTCTTTAAGCTCTTTATCCAGATTTTTAATTTGAGGATTTAAGGAGTTTCCCAAATTCACTACCAAGTCCCAAAATGCTTCAAGAGTGACATCAGGAGGTTTGATTGCAGAAAAAGAGCATACTTGTGCTGTGAGAGACAGTTCTAAGATTTGGTTTACTTCCATGAAGTCTTGTACTCCCCCAGCCTTGGTTGTCTCGGTCGCAGGTCCTACCAAAGTGAACACGTCATTCTGAGATGTCTCAAGTGGCAAGCCCTCCAACACACTGGCCTCTGGAGACGAGAGGGCTACCTCTTCGGGTGCTCTCCTGTCCCGTGGAGAGCTGGCTGCCTGCGGCAACGGCTGATGTGGCGGCGTCCCCATGTCGGGGGCCTAGGGCAACATCGAGTCCTGAGGTTTTCACCACCACACTACTCCCCGGCGGTGTCCCAAGTGGGCTAGCCCCCGATGCTTCTTGCTCCTGTCGCAGACGCCGAAGAAGATCGTCGATCGTTATCGAAGGGGCAGTCGGTCACCAGGAGGCATCACCAGCGTTCCTGCCCCGTCTCTTCGGCATGTTTAGTACAGGTAAAGTTGAAAATCAACGGCGTCCTCACCGCAGCAAACATGCAGCGACCATCTTGGATCAATGATGTTTCTCTTACCTACTACAGTTGTTATTGTTATATAACTAAGCAATTGCTCCATATCTGTGGCATTCTTTTCACCCTATCTTGTGATCAAGCCTCTGCCAAACTGATTAGATATTCATCATCCTTTATGACTCACCCTACTTTGCTAACTTATTGTATTTGGATGGGAGAAATGGAAACTCCTTATCTAACAAGATTCTTTTCAAGTGTTCCTCACTTGGTAAAGAGTCGCTTTAATGCCTAATTTGAAGATAGTGGAACAAGTGTCTTTATATGGAAGGCTGACCCTCTGGCAGTAATTCTTCGAGAATCATCACTGCCATTTTTTAACCCAGAGCTGTCTGGCAAGAGCGGACAGGGACCACTCCTACTCCATCGAACGAGACTGCTAGAGATCACCTCTAGTTAAGTCCTGGGGTATGGAGGGAGAAGCTCTATCTGGCCCTTATATGCAGGAACTGGCTTAGAAGGGGGATCAGAACCAGGGGTGGAACAATCAGAAACATAGAAGGGAAGCTGCAGTGAGGGGGGGAGGGATTGGGACTGGAGGGAGTATTTGGAACTAGGGAAAGGGGAACTGATGTGAGGTGGGGAGGAATTGAATGGGAAGGAATTGAATGGGGAGGTTGGATTAGGGATTGGAGAGAGTAGCCTAGAGGGGAGATTGGAACTGGGAGGGGGAGTTTGAGGATTGGTATAGGAGTTGAATTAACAGTAGTGTCAAACTGGAAGTTATGAGTGCCAGCCAGTATTCAGTGCCAGGATCTGAATACTAGTTAACATGCAACTAGCACTTAAGGATCCTAATACTGTATAACTTAACAGCAAATTAGTGCCTATCTTTAGGAGACCTGTTATAGAATGGGTATCGGAGAGTTGCAGTTAGGCAAGAAAATATCACCACAATGAGAACCTAAGAACGTAAAATGTGCCATACTGGATCAAGTTAAAGGTCTATGAAATACAGTATCCTGTTTCCAACAGTGGCTAATTCAGGTCACAAGTACCTGACATGATCCAAAAAGGTAGATGAATTTCAAAGACTGTGTATCCTAAAGATAAATGGACCACTTAACAATGGTCTATGGACTTGTCCTAACCCTTTTTTTGAATTGACTGCAGCAGTGCATCGCAAACTGTGTGCCTCCTGAGATTTCAGGTGTACTGCGGCACATTGGGGAGGAGGAGAGGCGCTGACTGACTGCCTACAGGACATGCCTCTCGCGTCCCGCATGCAATCGTCCGGCGCCTCTCCTCTCCAACCCTCTTCCCTGCCGCGCATGCATGTGACATCATTACGGCAATGCCTGCGCACTTCCGGATGCCTCGAGCTGCGGCCACTACGTGTAGTGTGCTGCTGCTTGAGAAAGTTTGCGGGGCACTGGCCTACAGTAACGGCTTTTATCATATCTTTGGGCAACAAATCCCAGAGCTTACTTATGCAGTAAGGGAAAAACATTTTCTCTGATTTATTTTAATATACTACTTAGTAACTTCATTATGTTTCCCTTAGACTTTGTACTTTTTGAAAGCTGAAGAGTCCTGACCTCTCTAGCTTTCCTTAATGGGGTAGCTGTTCAATCACCTTTATCATTTTGGGCTCCCTTCTCTGTACCTTTTCTAATGCTGCCGTTTGTTTTTTTGAGATACAGTGACCTGAATTACACACAATACTCATGGTACAATTACACTATGATCTGATAGTCACTCTATCCTCTCTTTTATTCTTCATTTGTTTCCTAATAATCCCTATTCTATTTCCTTTTTTGTCTGCTGCTTCACTCAGAATTGAATTTCCTTTTCCTGAGTGGAATGCTAGTTACAGTTTGGTTTGCTGTTCACTATAAATGCATAACTTTGCTCTTGTTCATATTAAATTTCCACTCCAATCTCCTAGTCTAGTAAGGTCCTCTTTCAATTTTCAGTTTCAAGTTTATTTTTATTTGATATCCCTCCAATCAGTCTATATTTAAGCAGCTTGCAATTCATGTTACAATCGGTAATATAAAATCTAAAATAAAAATGTCAAATTTAACATTATATAACAACAAATGGGAAATAGGGGAAGAACTGCAATCTGTGATAGAAAAGGGGGGGAAGGGATCATACAAAAAGCTAGGTCTGCATGCTCCTACAAGTGGATCCAATTTTTTTTACTCCATCAAAAATTACAAAGACTAAGGGACACTCGATGAAGTTTCAGGGAGATACTTTTAAAGCCTCTATCGTCTGAGACAGACATGGGGGAAGCTACTGCTTGCCCTGTATTGGTAGCATGGAATGTTGCTATTAGTTTGGGTTTTTGCAAGACACTTGTGACCTGGATTGGCCACCATGAAGACAAAGGATTCTGGGCTAGATGGACCATTGGTCTGACTCAGTAAGGCTATTCTTATGTTCTTAAGGTAACTTCTGTACGATGTAGGATGTAGAAATGTGTGTGAACTCCTTCAAAACCCTCTGCTACCCATGGCCAGGATTTGACTCCTGTGGGAAAGAAAGTGTGAGGATGAGAAGGAGGAAGTGGATTTTGGGGGGACTGAGTTGGTGATCCAGTTTAAGAAGACAATTTTTGAAAAAAGTCTCCCATGGTCCTTGTTTTTCATACCATTGACATCCAATATAAAATGATATCAGTCTGGTAAAAAAAACAGCATCAACAGGCAAGGCAGTGAAAACACTACAGTTCTGCACATTTATGCTTGATTCCCTTAGAGCTAATAAAAAAAAAATTACAGGCAAGAGGTGCAAAAGCATCTGATCAGGAAACAGATGCCACGTTAATATAGTGCATTTACTATCAAAATCTCAGTTTATTCATTCTTCATCAACTGTGGCTCTTTGCTGGTTTTTGTAGCTTGCACTTCATGACTTATGTCATCATAGACTTCATCTGTTGTGTGGTGTTTTCAGCTCTCTCTGACTATAAAAGTGATTGTGATGTCACAATCAAACTGTAATTAGGGTTATCCACTCACACCAGGTTGACCAAGCCAGCTGATTCGTTCTTGATTCTGAACCTTTGGATGCATGGACTTGTACTTTGAATTGTCCCATAATCATAAGAACTTAAGAATTGCCACTACTGAGTCAGACCAGTGGTCCATCATGCCCAGCAGTCCGCTCACGCGGCGGCCCTCTGGTCCAAGACCAGCACCCTAACTGAGACTAGCCCTACCAGCGCACGTTCCTGTTCAGCAGAAACTTGTCTAACTTTGTCTTGAATCTTTGGAGGGTGTTTTCCCCTATAACAGCTTCTGGAAGAGCGTTCCAGCTTTCTACCACTCTCTGGGTGAAGAAGAACTTCCTTACGTTTGTACGGAATCTATCCCCTTTCAACTTTAGAGAGTGCCCTCTTGTTCTCCCTACCTTGGAGAGGGTGAACAACTTGTCCTTATCTACTAAGTCTATCCCCTTCAGTACCTTGAATGTTTCGATCATGTCCCCTCTCAATCTCCTCTATTCGAGGGAGAAGAGGCCCAGTTTCTCTAATCAGAATCATAAATCAAGCAGCCAGAAACCTAGAACTATGTCAGCCTGTAGCTTGACCTGGTGAGTGTTGGTAACCTTGATTTGTGGTACCGCTGAAGAGTGTAGTCATAGGAAACGATCTGAGATTAAGAAGCAGAAATATTTTTTTTTAAATGTATTTATTTATTTATCATATTTTCCAAAAACATGTCAAGTATCCACTTGTACAGAAAGATGAAGTTAAGTGAGGAAACAATCAAACATTACAAATTGTAATAATATAACGACCATAATAAGGAATTAAAGCTTAACTTCAGCTCAAATCCTCAATACCAGGATCCAAGAAGTATATTCATCGAGCAAAAACAAATCAAGGAAAAAGAAGAAAACAGGAAATTCAATCAGCTGAAGGAAATGTCCAAATTAAACAATAAGCAATCATGCTATCCCTGCTTTCAGGCGAGTAGCCGACAAAAAGGTTGTCAGTTGGGTAGGATAAAAGAAAACATATACTGTATCACACATTTGAATGGGTGACAGAGAAAAAAAGTTGCTCCAAGAGCAGTAACTCCAGGTTTTAAGATCAAAAATTCACGACGGCATTTTTGTGCGTCTCGTGCCAGGTCTGGAAATATTTGTATTTTATATCCAAGAAATTATTTTAGTTTATTTTTGAAGAAAAGTCTAAGCAACCAGTTTTTATCTGGTACTAAGGTTACTGTAAGGAGTAATGTTGCCGGTGTAGCCATTTCCCTGTCCGAATATCATTGAAATATTTAGTGGCTGCTGATAAGAAGCTGAATTTTTATGTAGTTTCTATGTATCTACAGCCTGTGTTTGTAATCTAGTGTTAAACCTTTTCTTCTCTATTTGCTCAGCAGTATGAGGATACAAATATGCAAGGCGTGGTATACGAACTAAACAGTTACATGGAACAACGCCTGGACGCAGGAGGAGATAGCAAATTGCTGCTTTATGAATTGAGTGACATTATTAAAACAGGTGAGAAGAAACTTGCTGTAGCCTGATTCTTTTATAACCTTGGTCTTCACTCCCAGTCCTGAAGGGCCACAAACAGGTCAGGCTTTCAGTACATCTCTAATGAATATGCATAAGAAAGATTTTCATGCTTGCTATCTCCATTGTGTGTGTGTATGTATGAGTATATACGTTTGTAGATAAGTAGATATTTTGATTTATGGGCAGCTTCCCATATGCCTTTTCATTAAGGATCCTATATATTCATATTCAGCTCTAGCATAGTGTAACTAGTCATATCTATGGTTACCTGCATTCTTTACAACAAGAGAACCAAAAATGTCTCATTGGTAAACATAAAGTACAAATAAAACGAAAGGATGAAAATTTGGGGTCCATTAACAAAATTTTGTTTGCCTTGATCAATAGTATTATTATTCTTTGTGAGTGTTATACACATCAAGAAAGGGTAGGTGGAAGGGGAGGGTGTTGTGTACTTATTATATCATTTGATTGTAATGAGTGCTGTTTATGGTAATAATTGTTTGTTAACCGGTTGCACTTTATGTTGCTTTTAAAATGAATAAAGATTTATATATATAAAAAAAAGAAAGCTGCTTTTACTTAATATCAGAGTATGCTCACCAATCATCCTCAGCGTGAGAGTGAAGCTCTAATCTTGTTATTTATTAGTTTCCGGGCAGTACACCTGTGCTTTTCAATTTTGAACACTCGACTCCGATGCTGTTAGGTGTGCATACTCTGATATTAAGAGTTCCTCTCTGTTTCAAGTGAGGTGATTGACCCCTGAGGAAGGCGGTATATTACCGAAACACTGGCCATGTTAAGTCTCCCCATATCAGTGGACTGTTGTTTCATTGCATCATATCAGTGGAAGTATCTTTCTGTCCCTTCTTTTTATCTGGATACATGCATTTGTTGCCATGTACGCTATTATTTTTAAAGAGAAATATTTATTTATTTATTCAATTTTCTATACCATTCTTCCAGAGGAGCTCAGAATGGTTTACATTAATTTATTCAGGTGTTCAAGCATTTTTCCCTGTCTGTCCCGGTGGGCTCACAATCACTTTACAGAATACGTACTATTTTCTGTTTCCACATTTTATTTTTGGCAGCCTAATAGAAGTAGAAACATGAATTATAACCAGATATGAACTCTAAGGCCCATGTAATCTGCCTTATTTAATTAACGAGAGACAATGCAATAGACCTGTCTTTTCCCTTCACGTGGGACCCTTTCTGCTTATCCTTTTACTTGAATCCTGCTAGGTATGCCACCTCCTCCTTCCCTTTAAACCTATCAATAAAGACATATTTTTTGTGTTACTCATCAGTCTTCCTTCTTTGATACTCCTCTTGTTTTACAACTTCCTTTCTGCAGTCAAAGGTTTTGCTGCTTCTCCGTGATTTATAATTTTGGAGATATTTGAATGCCTCTGTCGTATTCCTGTTCTGCATCTCTTCTGTAGGATAAATATAAAATATACAACACTAATAGCAAGAAATAGAACTGAAGGTGTATCTGCTCTAAGGGTTACAAAGCCTCAGAATATAGAGCCATATACCCAATTCGGGTTTTCTTGGGAGAATTTTTTCACTTGCTCATGTTCACGTCACGGGCTTGAACCCACTCTATCTCTCACTAAGTTTAAATGCAGTTTTATTCAATATTCAATCATCTCTCCTTTATTAATTGAAATTTATTTTAAGATTATCGTGCTTGAATTTTCATGTGTGATAATAAAGTTGTCCTAAAAACTAATCTTTATAGTCTTTTATAGTTACTTCTTTGAAAATTAACTAGCCCAATAGCTCTTGATATTCTCCTGCTTAAAGGCTAATTAATCTAACAGCTCCTTTCAGAAAGGATGGATTTGGGATGGATGTAGGATAGTAAAACGAGCAACGGCTTAAGCTCTTTAGACACTGGGCACAAAGTAAAGAGCTCAAATTCACCAAAGCACTTCTTAAGATGAGCACCGTATATACGCAAATATAGGATGAGATTTTGGGGCCAAAAAAATGGACCCAAAATGGGTGTCTCGTCCTATATTCGGGTCATCACCTGACCCCCCCTTCCCCGACTTGATGAAGGCCTCTAATAGCCGGGACAGGAGAGATCCCTCCTGTCCCGGCTGATACAAATACATTTTTACCTTCCCACCCACCCCCCGCCCGCATCCCCACATATCTTTTCTGTTATCCCTGCTGGTCCAGCAGTATATGGGCAGGACCACGCTCACCTCCTTCCGGGCTCGGGACTTACCAAATGGGGCTCAGGGCTCATGGTGCACAGGCATGAAGGAGCGAGCTTCTCGAGTTCCTGTGTGGCCCTGTGCCTCTTGCTGAATGGCTGCTGTCAGGTCTCGCGGGACCTGGCGGAAGCCATTCAGTGAGAGGTGCAGGGCCGTGTAGGAGTTCAGGAAGCTTGCTCCTGCGTGCCTGTGCGCCCTAAACCCTGATTGGCGAGCCAGAACCCAGAAGGAGATGAGCAGGGCAGGAGTGTGGTCCTGCCCATATACCGCTGGACCACCAGGGATAATGGAAAATTATGTTAGCTGATGTGACATTTTACTAATTAAATTCAAGCATCTGACTTTCCTGTTTTTAGGAAATAAACATACTGTATTTTTCGCTCCCTAAGATGCACTTTTTTCACCCCCAAAAAGGGGGTAGAAATAAGGGCGCGTCTTATGGAGCAAATACCAAAACCCACCCACCCACCCCCCGGTACCTTTTTCTAATCCCCCCCAGTACCTTTTTCTACTCCCGGTGCTTCTTGTGTTGGATGGCTGCGGCAGCGACATTTTTGGACTCCCAGCGCTTCCCCTGCTGGACAGCTGCGGTAGCAAGAGGCAGAGCAGCAAACAAGACAGGTGCGAGCTTCTCACGCGCCTGCCTGGTAGCCGTGCCGCTGCGTGAATGGTTGCCGTCACAGCCATTCATGCAGTAGCGCGGGATCAGGCAGGCGCGCGAGAAGCTTGCACCTGTTTTGTTCACCACTCTGCCTCTCGTTGCCGCAGCTGTCCAGTGGGGGAAGCGCTGGGAGTCCAAAAAGGTCACTGCCGCAGCCATCCAGCAAGGGAAGCGCCGGGATTAGAAAAAGGTAATGGGGAGTACAAAAAGGTAGGGGGGGCTCTGCTGGGATTAAAAAAAAGAAGTAAAAATGCTGAGGGGAGTATGGGGGGGAGAACAAAAAGGTATGGGGGACCCTGCCGGGATTTTAAAAAGTAAAAAAGGTACGGGGGCCACCCCTGCCTGCTTGCCACTAGGCCTGCCTGCCTTGTACCTACCTGCATGCAAGCCACTAGGTCGGCCTGCCCTGTCCCTGCCTGCCCTGTCCCTACCTGCATGCCAGCCACTAGGCCTGCCTGCCTTGTGCCCTGTCTGCCCTGTCCCTACCTGCCTGGCAGCCCTGTGCCTGCCTGCTCTGTCTCTATTAGCTTGCCAGCCATTTAACCAGCCTGCCTTGTGCCCTGTCCCTACCTGCCTGCCAGCTACCAGTCTTGCCTGCTCTGTGCCCAGCTTGCCAGCTACTAGCCCTGCCTGCGCTGTGCCCTGTCTCTGCCTGCCTGCCAGCCACTAGGCCTGCCTGCCCTGTGCCCTGTCCCGGCCTACCACTAGACCACCAGAGGGGGGACAGTGAACAGAGCCTGGGAGGGATGGGGGACAGGGTTCAGAGTTTAGCTAGGCATGTGGGGTTGGGTACAGAGCCTAGCAGCGATAATTTGGTTCAGAATGGGGGGTTTTCTTGTTTTCCTCCTCTAAATTTAGGGTGCTTCTTATGGTTAGGTGCGTCCTATGGAGCAAAAAATACAGTACTTAATTTTCAAGTTTTGTCAGATTAGAAGCTCAAAAGATAAATTGGAGAAAATACCAAAAGTACCTCAAAATCAACAGTGCACACCCGAAGGTGCCTAAACCCGGTCCCCTTCGGGTGTGCAGTTGATTTTGAGGTGCTTTCGGTTATTTTGTTCACTTCTACAGCAGAGGATATTCATCAGAGAAATGTTGCATCGTTCCCAGTTAAGTACACCTTTTTATCTGGGTTTTAAAAGTTATACATGATGCACTTTAAGGGACTATACTGTGGTTATGATGGTCCCAGTCAGCAACCTCTGCTTTAGCACATATAATTATTTGGTTATGTAAAGGATTGATTAACTTATTCATGATTATACACTACATATAGTGGATTTTTTAAATATAAGGTATAGAGCTTGAGTGTAATCCAGCATTGAACTAATATAAAATCTCAGGAAATTTTTATTGCTATACTCAATATAGTCTATAATTGAGTTTAATTATCAAAATTATTGCTGTCTTTAATTATCAAAATCTTGAGTAGGAAGCCAATAGGGATGGGCCCTGTAAATTAATGGATTAGGGAGAGATAAGGCTGAAGGCTCACCCTGAACTTAACTAGACTGTTAGGAAGATACCTACATCATTCTTCATGAGAAGTTGTAAGTATTGTTTGGGAATTGATCACATAGAATGTACTATATGTCAATTGTTGATCTCTATTTTGTTTAGTAAAGTGAAGTATCAGTTACATGCCAGTGTGCTATGATATTATTTCAGTAAATCTTCCTATTAAAGACTAATATGCCACAGATAGTCAAGATACTGAATAGATCTCTCCTGTCCTGGACTACCACTACACCACCAGAGGTGGAAGAGGAGGTGGGACAGGGTGCAGAGCCTGGTAGGGAGGGAAGTGGGCTGGGTGCAGAGCCTAGTAAGGCAGGGAGGGAAGGGGTTGGGTGCAGAGCTTTGCAAGGCAGGAAGGGGGAAGGGGCTGGGTGCAGAACCTGGCAGGGCATGGCACTTGAATATTATGCCCCATCTTATATTCGAGTCAACCATTTTTCATCCTTTTGGTGGGGGGAAATTGGGGTCTCGGCTTATATTCGGATTGTCTTATATTCGAGTATATACGGTACTAAGAATTTTGTTATGGTTAAAAAAAGTAAAGAGGATTTTTTTAACCTCACCTTTGCATTATTCTGCCGATTATGCTTTCTGAAAGGAGCTGTTAGGTTAATTAGTCTGTAAGCAAAAGAATATCAAGAGCTGTTAGGCTAGTTAGTTTTTGAACAAGTAACTATAAGAGACTATAAAGATTGGTTTGTAGGAAACTTTATTATCACACAAGAAAATTCAAGCACAATAATCTTAAAATAAATTCAATTAATAAAGGAGAGATGATTGAATATTGAATAAAACTGCATTTAAACTTAGTGAGAGGTAGGGTAGGTTCAAGCCTGTGACGTGACATGAGCATGTGAAAAAATTCTCACAAGAAAACCCAAATTGGGTATATGGCTCTGTATTCTGAAGCTTTGTAACCCTTAGAGCAGATACACCTTCAGTTCTATTTCTTTCTATTAGTGGGTTTGCATATTTTATATTTAGCAATTTTGAAACCACAAGATTTTCTATTCTTCTGTATGGGGGGCTGTCCCTGCCTGCTGCCCTGTCCCTACCTACATGCCAGCCTATTCCGGTTGGCCCAGGCACCTCAGGCCCCACCTGTGGGTGGGATTTGAGCTGCCTGGGCCAATCAGGCCCTAAGGCCAGCCATTCAAGGGATAGCTGGCCTGCCGGTTGGACGGGCTTGGCACCCGTCATAGAAACATAGAAACATAGAAATAGACGGCAGATAAGGGCCCACGGCCCATCTAGTCTGCCCACCTTAATGTCCCTCCCCTACCTTTGCCCTGTGAATAGATCCCATGTGCCGATCCCATTTGGCTTTAAAATCAGGCATGCTGCTGGCCTCAATCACCTGTAGTGGAAGACTATTCCAGCGATCAACCACTCTTTCAGTGAAAAAGAATTTCCTGGTGTCACCTCGTAGTTTCCCGCCCCTGATTTTCAACGGATGCCCTCTTGTTGTCGTGGGACCCTTGAAAAAGAAGATATCTTCCTCCGCCTCGATGCGGCCCGTAAGATACTTGAACGTCTCGATCATGTCCCCCCTCTCTCTGCGCTCCTCGAGCGAGTATAGCTGTAATTTGTCAAGCCGTTTTTCGTATGGTAGATCCTTGAGTCCCGAGACCATCCGGGTGGCCATTCTTTGCACCGACTCCAGTCTCAGCACATCCTTGCGATAATGCGGCCTCCAGAATTGCACACAGTATTCCAGGTGGGGCCTCACCATGGATCTATACAATGGCATAATGACTTCCGCCTTACGACTGACGAAACCCCTTCGTATGCAGCCCATGATTTATCTTGCCTTGGACGAAGCCTGCTCCACTTGATTGGCAGACTTCATGTCCTCACTGACGATTACCCCCAAGTCTCGTTCTGCTACCGTTTTTGCTAGCATCTCGCCATTAAGGGTATAAGACTTGCATGGATTCTGGCTGCCCAGGTGCATAACTTTGCATTTTTTGGCATTGAAGTTGAGTTGCCATGTCCTAGACCATCGCTCTAGTAGGAGTAGGTCGTGCATCATGTTGTCGGGCACTGAATCTTCGTCTGTTGTGCATTTGCCCACTACATTACTCAGTTTGGCGTCATCGGCGAATAATGTTATTTTACCTCGAAGCCCTTCTGCCAAGTCTTTTATAAAGATGTTGAATAGGATTGGGCCCAAGACTGAGCCCTGTGGTACTCCACTAATCACCTCCGTCATTTCGGAGGGGGTGCCGTTCACCACCACCCTTTGGAGCCTACCTCCAAGCCAGCTCCCAACCCATTTCGTCAATGTGTTACCTAATCCTATAGAACTCATCTTGCTCAGTAACCTGCGGTGTGGTACGCTATCGAATGCTTTGCTAAAGTCCAGGTACACGATGTCCAGGGACTCCCCAATATCCAGCTTCCCCGTTACCCAGTCAAAGAAGCTGATCAGGTTGGATTGGCAGGATCTCCCCTTAGTAAATCCATGTTGTCGGGGATCCCGTAGATTCTCCTCATCCAGGATCTTATCTAATTGGTGTTTGATTAGAGTTTCCATTAGTTTGCTCACTATCGATGTTAGACTCACTGGTCTGTAGTTTGCTGTCTCCATCTTTGAGCCTTTCTTGTGGAGTGGAATGACGTTAGCCGTCCTCCAGTCCAACGGGACGCTGCCTGTACTAAGGGAGAGGTTGAAGAGCGCGGACAGTGGCTCCGCCAAGACATCACTCAGCTCCCTAAGCACCCTGGGGTGCAGGTTGTCCGGCCCCATTGCTTTGTTAACCTTGAGCTTTGACAGCTCACCGTAAACACTGCTGGGCGTAAACTCAAAGTTACTAAACGGGTCAACTGAGCCAACCCTTGTCTGTAGCTGAGGGCCGAGCCCTGGCGCTTCTCGGGTGAAGACTGAGCAGAAGTATTCATTTAATAGTTGGGCTTTTTCCGAATCCTTTTCCACATAGTCTCCGTCTGGTTTCCTAAGACGTACAATCCTGCCTGAGTTTTTTCTTCTATCACTGATATACCTGAAGAAGGATTTATCTCCCTTCTGGATGTTCTTTGCTAGAGACTCCTCCATGAGCAATTTAGCCTCCCTGACTGCTGTTTTGACGGCTTTTGATTTGGCCAGGTAGTCTGCTCTAGAGTCCTGCTTCCCTGATTGTTTGTAAGAGATGAATGCTTTTTTCTTCTCCTTGATCAGGTCTGAGATCTCCGCAGTAAACCACTGTGGCTTATTGTTCCTTCGCCGTTTACTTACTGATTTACATAGCGGTTTGTTGCTTCTTGTATGGTTGCTTTCAAAGTCGACCACATGTCTTCCACGTTATCGGTTTCTTCTTGGCTTTGTAGCGCCTGGTGAACGAAGTCTCCCATTTCTTTGAAATTTGTGTCCTTGAATTTGAGGACTTTGGTTAGTGTAGTAGATTTAGTGAAACCTTTCCTGATATTGAACCATACCATGTTGTGGTCACTGGAGGCCAATGTGTCGCCCACCGAGACCTCTGTGACACTTTCTCCATTGGTAAGTATCAGGTCCAGTATTGCCTGATCCCTTGTCGGTTCCAACACCAGTTGCCTGAGGCTTGCTCCTTTCATAGAGTTTAATAGCCTCCTGCTGCTGCCGGAAGCAGAGGTAAGTGTAACCCAATCCACATCAGGCATGTTGAAGTCACCTAGCAATACTGTGTCCCCACGCAAGGTGATATTTTCTATATCTTCGATTATTTCCATATCCAGGTCATCCTGTTGTCTTGGGGGTCTGTAAATTACGCCAAGATACAAGCATTTGTCCTTTCCTCTGGCCAAATTAACCCAAAGGGATTCCCCAGTATACTGGACATCTGAGATTCTCGTGACCTTAATGTCATCTTTAGTATATAATGCTACACCCCCTCCCTTCCTACCCTCTCTGTCCCGGCGAAGCAAGTTGAAACCCGGTATGACCATGTCCCACCCGTGGGAGTCTGTGAGCCAGGTTTCGGATATCGCCACCACATCCAGGTCGGCATTCCTTATTTCTGTTTCCAATTCCAGGATCTTGTTTCCTAAACTGTGTGCGTTGACGTACATAGCCCTCCATGTTATATTTTTGTTATGTCTCAGTGGGGATATTCCTGTTTGAGCTATTTGAACACCTTTAGCATTGTTTGTGTTATTTGTGCTTTCCTGAGGCTCAGAACCACAATGTGTACTCCCCATATACCCAGAACTACAGTGTGTACTCCCCCTAGACCCGGAATTACAATGAGACCCATAAATATGATGTGACCCTACTCCCGACTCAAAAGTGTGTGCACTCACCCCTGACCCAGAATTTCGGTGTCTACTTTCCTCAGCCTCATAAATGTATTGGCATTTTAGTTCGCCTGGTATGTTGTTTGTGCCTGTACCCTCCCCCGACTTACCTAGTTTAAAGCCCTGTGGAGTAGGCGGGCTAGGCGGTGTCCAAGGACATTCTTCCCTCTTCTGGTTAGGTGTAGCCCGTCGTGTCCCTGTAGTCCTTGCAATGCTTCTCCATGGTGCAGAAACCCGAAGTTCATCTCCTTGCACCATCCTCGCAGCCAGTCGTTCGCCCTTTGTATTCGATCCTCTCTGGCTCTGCCCTTGCCCCTCACTGGGAGAATCGAGGAGAAGACTACCTGCGCATCCATCCTCCTCAGCTTCTCCCCCAGGGCCCTGAAGTCTTCAGGTATGCTGTCCGGGCTGCTCCTTGCGGTGTCGGTTCCGACGTGGATTAGAACCATGGGGAAGTGGTCTCGGGGCTTGATGAGTCTGTCAATGCAAGCAGTGACATCCCGGATCCTGGCCCCTCTCTTGATTGTAGGTCTGGTCTGCAGATTGGTCCCTCGGTGCCCCTCAGCAGCGAATCTCCGATGACCACCACTCTGCGCTTCTTAGGGGTGGGCTGTACTGTTGATTCCGGAGTTGGAACCGTCTGCTGAACAACTACTTGTAGCTCTTTCTCTGGACCTTCCTGTAGCAGCTGATATCTGTTCCTCAGGGCGATATGAGGTGTCGTTGTTGAGCTGTCCTGTATGGGGGAAAAAGAGACAGAGTTAGGTCCTCTGCATTTTCTTGTGGAGGAAGTCACCAACTGCCAGGAGTCAGCGTCTCCAACCACTTCCTGCATTCCGGTAGTTTGTCTCAAGGTGGCCATTTTGGATGCTATGGGTGTTCCCAGGGTGGTCTTGTCAGGTTCCTGTTCAGCGATCTGAGACAGCTCCTGGATGACTCCATCGATGAAGGTCTCGTCATCTCGGATGCTCCTTAAGCGCTGAACCTCCTCTCTCAGGCTCTTTAGCTCCATCAAAAGGCTTTCGTCCGGTTGAACCATTACTTCTGTCTGCGTTGAGACTGTAGACATCTTTGAGGGGATGGCCTCGGTCTGTACAGAGACCTCTGCCCTCCGTCCTGGTTCTCCTTCCATCTGTACTCAGACCATAGCCATCCCCTGGGTGCTCTCGGTGACTGAACTGCCTGTTTTGATTGAAGTCTTGCTGCTTCTAGTCCTACCTGCCATTACAAAGGTTTATTGTTATTATTTCTTAATTTAAAATTTTTTTTTTTTTTTTTTAGGATGTTTGTTAGGGTGGGGGCCAGTGTTCCCTCTAAGCGGGCGGGTGTTGTGAGCAAACTTTTTTCACTGTGAGCTAAAAATATCGGGCGCCAGCAAGTTATGAGCCAAATAAATATGTTGCTTTCTACCACAGAACTTCCTTACGTTTGTATGGAATCTATCCCCTTTCAACTTTAGAGAGTGCCCTCTCGTTCTCCCTGCCTTAGCTACTAAGTCTATTCCCTTCAGTACCTTGAATGTTTCTATCATGTCCCCTCTCAATCTCCTCTGCTCAAGGGAGAAGAGGCCCAGTTTCTCTAATCTTTCGCTGTACGGCAACTCCTCCAGCCCCTTAACCATTTTAGTTGCTCTTCTCTGGATCCTTTCGAGTAGTACCGTGTCCTTCTTAAAGTACCAGTGCTGGACGCAGTACTCCAGGTGAGGGCGTACCATGGCCCGGTACAGCAGCATGATAACCTTCTCTGTCTCTTCAGTCCAGCATCTGCCCCTTCCATTCACTGTCTGTCTTTCCCTGCCATCTCTCCTCCTGCCCCCCCCCACCCCCCAATTTGGTCTAGCATCCATCATCTTCCTTCTGTTCCCCTCATGGTCTGGCATCTCTATCCTTCCCTCCCCCCTGTGGTTTTTAGCATATCTCTCTTCTCATTTCCTCCACTCAGATCTGATCATTCTCTGCTCTCTCTTCCCTTTTCTTCTCTGGTCTTCCTTCTCTATTTTCTGCCTCCATCTAAATTAAATTCTTTCTTACTATTTAGTCCCGTTTCCCTCTTTTCACTGTGTCTACACACAGCTTGTCACCCCTTTCCCTCACCCCTCCATTATCTTACTATTTTCTTCCCCCTTTATTTATCTCCTCCTTCCATCCAGTATGTGTTCTTTCCCCACTTCCATTCAGCATCTGCTCTCCCTTCTCAACTGACATCCATCTGCCTTCTGCTCTCTCTCCCTTCTTCTCACTTCCATCATCTGTCCCCTTCTCTCTCTCTCTCATCTCCTCCATTCCATCATCTGCCCCTTCTCTCTCTCTCTCTCTCTCCCCCCCCCAACTTCCATCATCTGCCCCCCTTCCCCTCACCTTTGTGGGTCACTTTCTTTCCCCTGAGGGTGGCTCATGTCACAGGGGAAGCTTTGGCCGAGCAGAACCGCTTGATTGACAGTGGAACTTACTTGATTGATGTCGATGCTGGGGCCCGTTGCCGTTTGAAGGAAAAAAAAAAAGGTGGAAAAAAGGAACCTGTAAAGGCGAGAGGAAGGGAAACCTCCAGGACAGCTGCTTTTTGCCCTCCTTCAGCGGCCCAAGAGTTCAGACCAGCAGCGGCAGCTCTGTATGCTTTTAACTTCGGCACAGAGCTGCCCCTAATCAATAGTTTAGCGCGGTTTCATGAGGCAGCCTCGGGGCCTTTGATAGCCGGCCCACTTCGATGATGCGATGTGGGCCGGCCTAGCAAAGGCCCCGAGGCTGCCTTATGAAACCGCGCTAAACTATTGATTAGGGGCAGCTCTGTGCCGAAGTTAAAAGCATACACAGCTGCCGCTGCTGGTCTGGAGGTGCGGAGACAAGGCAGGAGGCAAACGAGGTGGAAGGCAGGAGTCCCGGCGAAGGCAGGAGTCCCGGCACAGCGACTGCAACAGGAAGTTGCAAGTCAGCTGACGCCGGCCTTTCGTTGCGGCGGGGACCGAATCCTTCGCGGACCGGCAAGATTTTGTTTGCGGCCCAGCGGTTGAAGAACTGTGCTCTACACTGTGTGCGCTGTGACGAGAAACTTGTGCGCTGCGAGGTAATATTTTGTGCGTCAGCGCACCCCAGCGCAGCTTAGCGGGAACACAGGTGGGGGCTGTTAGGTGTTGGTCAGTAAGTGTTGAGGGAGGGATAGAGGTAGTTAGTTAGTTCTTGGTCTGAGGGATGGAGTAGTTAGTTAGTTAGTTAGTAGTAGTAGTTAGTTAGTTAACAGTTAGTTAATTGTCAGTTAAGAACGTCTGTTTGTTAGTGTGCCTGTTTAGTGAGAAAGATTTAGTAGCTTGTTGGTGAGATAGAAAGTTGTAAGATTGAGAGTTAAAGATTTGGTAGAAAGTTGTAGATTGATAGTTAAAGACTTGGTAGAACGCTAAAGAAAGACTGAAGACAATTGATTAGTTAGCTAGTCTTATAAGTTGGGAGTCCGGCTATAGTTGATAGCCCTTTCTTGATGCCCTTCTTGAGGCCCTTTGCAAAGGCGCTCTCGCTAAGGCGAGCGCCTTTGCCGCTCGCTGAACGGCTGCGCGCCGTTGGCTCGTCCCCTTTTATGGGGGGAGTTTGGCTGGTGATGTCAGGGGTGGGCGGAGTTAGCTCTCGCCTCTTCCCCTGCTAGCACCGCCTTCTCTGCTCCTCTCTCTGCTTCTTCCTGCTAGCACACTCTCCGCTCACTGTTCTGCCATGTGCTCAGAACTCTGCTACCATGTGCTCAGGACTAGGCACAGCTCCTGCAGTCTCCCTTCGGCTGGCCTTGCACTGTGAACTCTCTGCTGTTGGCTCGTCCCCTTTTATGGGGGGGAGTTTGGCTGGTGATGTCAGGGGTGGGCGGAGTTAGCTCTCGCCTCTTCCCCTGCTAGCACCGCCTTCTCTGCTCCTCTCTCTGCTTCTTCCTGCTAGCACACTCTCCGCTCACTGTTCTGCCATGTGCTCAGAACTCTGCTACCATGTGCTCAGGACTAGGCACAGCTCCTGCAGTCTCCCTTCGGCTGTCCAACAATTTTAAGGTACGGGGGGGATTGGGGGTGGAGGGATAGAGGGGTCGGTGGGGGGTCTTGAGGGTCAGCAGGGGGGGCAATTGGGGGTTCGGAGGCGATTGTGTGTGGGGGGCGTCGAGGGCAGGAGGGCCTGGGATCCCTCCTGCCTGTATTTTAATGAGGGTGGGGGATAGGGGATTCGCGTGGCTTGGGCTCCCTCCTGGCCCCAGGGGGGGAGGTGGGTTGGGGAGTCACCTGGGCAAGAGGGCTTGGGCTCCCTCTTGCCCCGATCGTAGTCGGGTGTTAGGGAGTCGCTGGGGCAAGAGGACTTGGGCTCCCTCTTGCCCCGATCGTTGTGGGGGGGGGGGGTGGATTCTGTAACCGGTGTTGTTTTTGACAGACACCGGTTACAGAATCCAGCTTTTAGGCGATGGACTGGCTCCTTTGTCTAAAAGCACTTGTTTTGGGCTTTTGGGACTTAGGCTTTTTTTAGGTTGATGATATGATGTAAGTTTAGACATAGTGGTGGTCTGGGCGTTTAAACAGATGAACGTAGAAGCAGGCCATTATTTAAAAAAAACCTCCTTTTGGACATTTTTTTTTTTTATAATGGACATTTTCCTTGTTTCTACTTTCAACGTTTAAGGCCTTAGGCCAAAAGGGGACTTGGCCTTTTTTTAATTATGCCCCTCCAAGGTATTAGTTTGTTGATATGATTTGTGATGATTGTTTGTGTATTTGTTTTATTATGTTTTTACAAAATTATGTATGTAAATTATGTAAACCGTTTAGTTTTAAACGTTATAGAAATTTTTAAAATAAATAAATAAATATGTCTGAAATTTGTAACTCATCAAATTTAATCCAATAGCTTTAGGTATTGGAGTAAGCACAGTGTTTCCCATGGAAGCAGCAAACCATCCAAGACTCAAAGTTAAATTAATAAAGCTAACAAGCCAATCTATCATTGGTGAAGAGTTATCTAGCAAAAAGGATGAGCATTGTGTAATGGGACAAGAAGTAGTAGAAAGTTTTTAGTTTTTTTAAGCAGGTTTTAAATCATAAGCTGTAACACTATTGAAAACAGACCATTCCTTATTTACAAGAATTTCACCCCATAACATAGGGCCTACACTTTTCTGGTACCGAGTCTGATTTTTGCTTGATTAAAAAAAAGTAATGAATTGAATCAACCTTCTTCAAAAGGTAGCTAGATAAATAATTCACTGAGGGTTGAGTAATATCAGAAGGGAAAACTGTGGAAGTAGGTGGTCAGATTCTAAATAAGTTTAAGTAACCTCCGTAATTCCAAGGAACAATTTCCTATTAACGATGAGTTAACTTATTTTGTTTTTCTCAACTCTTGTTTGTAGGAAATCAGTAGAAACTTCCAGTGATCCTTTGCCTCAGTTGTTTTGGACTTACGCCAAACTATCTCTGCTTTATGAAATTCCTGCTTCATATCTAGTAAATTATTCAAAAACCAGGGGGTATGTCTAGTCCTTGCACAGTGTTTAATTTTTACAAGAGCTATGATATCTAATAATACCTAACACATTTTGATTACAATCTGCTAACCATAATTCTGGGTCTGTAATATTTCCATTCAAAAGACTATCTGATCCCAAAATGCCTCCTTACAGATTTTACCCCCCTAGAATCAGAATGAAAAGAGATAAATGTACTTTTAAAGTAAAATTGTAAAAAAAATGATCTGATCAAAGGACTGGAATCTACTCACAAAAAGTAACTAATTGAGATGGAATGGCAGTAATTAGATCTAATGTATCTCCTTTTTAATGAATAGCGATAAATCTTGAAAAGCAAACTGTAAATCATCTAAAAAAAGGAAAATAATTATTTTACATAACTGTTGTTCTGGTTTTCCATGTGTAATTAAAATCACCTAATATTATTAAACCAGAAAATCTTGCCCCCCCCTTTACAAAACCATGCAAATGGTTTTTAATGCCGGCTGGCGCACTGAGTGCTCTGTACTGTTCCCGACGCTCATAGAGTTCCTATGAGCGTAGGGAGCAGCGCAGAGCAATCAGTGCACCTGTCAGCACTAAAAACTGCTCTTATGGTTTTGTAAAAGAGTGGTTTAGAGAAGCTTCAGCAATTTTTTCAAAAGTAGTAGAAGATACAACAGATCCATTTTTCAGAAGGTCTATATAGTAACATAGTAAATGACGGCAGATAAAGACCCAAATGGTCCATCCAGTCTGCCCAACCGTACACTCTCTATAAATTAATGATTTAATTTATATTGTCCTTTTTCTTAGATATTTCTGGGTCAGAAACCCAGAGCTCTCCCGTTACTGTGTATAAGTTTCATCTACTGGAGTCTCCATCAAAGTTCACTTCAGCTCATCTAAACCATTCTAACCGTCAAAGCCCTCCCCAGCCCATCCTCAACTGAATGTCCATGTACAGCTTTAGTTCTTCAATAAACTGTATACTGTACCATTATTTCCTCTCCACCACCTCCCTTGGGAGCGCATTCCAGACATCAGCCACCCTCTCCGTAAAGAAGAATTTCCTAAATTTATTCTTGAGTCTACCATCCCTCAGCCTCAACCTACAGTTTCATGTTAGAGAATGACACGGTGACATAATTCATCACCGTTCCCATCCCCGCGGGAAACCATCTTCATGTCATTCTTTAAGGAGAGAGGGAAGAATCAGAGTATAATTGGGCACAACCACTGACCCGCAAGCTTTGCTTTGAAGAATGCTGGTGTAGAAGGACCGAGGTTGAAAAAGACACTAGAAAAAGACATGGGATTATTTCCCGCGGTTATCTGCGGGAACAGGAACGGTGATGAATTTTGTCACCATGTCATTCTCTATTTCATGTGATTGATTCCCAGCTAACTGGAATAACACTGATTCTAATACAGGTTTACTACAAGAACTAATAATACTGCACTCTTGGTCTCTAGTTCAGTGCAAATTAATCCTGAAAACACAAGGATACTCAGTGTACAGATCTGTGACGGCTGAAGTGAAACAAGCCAGAACTTGAATTCTGTATCACTTTCTGAAAACAATTATTTCTTTTTTATTTGGCAGCAACAAAAGCTGATGGATTTGCACTATATTTCCTGGGAGAATGCAATAATGTAAGTATTCTTAAAACAATATTTTAAGAATAGATTTCACAATCCTTCCAGATTTTCTGTAACATTGTTGAGTGGAGATGGGAGTGTATGGCTATAAACTAAATTTAAACACATTTCTATTGATAACAATATGGTTTCTGTTCATGATGAAAACATTGAAAATGGAAACAGAACAATCCACATTGGCATGCAACATGTTGCACAACTGGCAGCTTTCATATTTTGTTCTTAAGTCTTTTATATAGTTCTGAACTTCATGGTCTTCTAAATAATAAGAGGGGATACTGAATAATGTATCATAGAATCAAGACCAAACACTAGCAAATTAATTTGTAATGAGATTTACTGAAATACTCTAAAATGGCAAATTTATGGAATGCTCTACCATCTCAACTTCGTCATGAAAAACTAATCGATAAATTTAAGACAAATTTAAAAACGTTCTTATTTCAAGATGCATTTAACTGCTGTTGAACCTTCTCAACTTCAAATCCACCAACCGCTTTTAAGAAGCGATCCCATCCCCAATGTTTTATCCTTTTTCCCTCCATTTCCTTTCAACTTTTTTTTTCCTTTATTTTTATCTCTAATAATGCAACTTTACCCCTTTCCTCTTTTTTAATCCTCACTTTCAAGCCCGTCTTGTCTATGTCCTCAATGTACACATTCCTCCCTTTCTATAAACATTACTTTTAACAAGTATTGTACTTTCCCCTTCATGTAAATTCCAACAGAAAATGAAATTGTAACTTTCCCCCCCTTTCCTTCTCACTCATTTTTGTCCCTATTTCGATTGCTAAAATGTTAATAGATCAATATAGCAGTGGCGTACCAAGGGGGGGGCGGGAGGGGCGGTCCGCCCCGGGTGCCAGCCCTGAAGGGGTGCTCCCGGCCTTGCCGTTCAGTCCCCCCACACCCCCGAAGGACCGCTCGCCCCACTGACCTTCCTGCACCACCTGTGAAGCAGCAAGCAGCAGGATCGCAAGGTCAGCTATCCCTGAGCTGCTTGGGCGCTGCTTCCTGCGCCGCGGTCCCGCCCCTCCTCTGACGTTAGAGGAGGGGCGGGAACGCGGTGCAGGAAGCAGCGCCTAAGCAGCGCAGGGATAGCTGACGTCGCGATCCTGCTGCGGCTGCTTCATAGGTGGTGCAGGAAGGTCAGTGGGGCGAGCGGTCCTTCGGGGGTGGTGGTGGTGGTGGGGACTGAACGGCAAGGCCGGGAGCATAGGTAGTGCTGCTTCATAGGTGGTGCGGGGAGGCCAGGGGGGCGAGCGGTCCTTCGGGGTGGGACGGGTGGGCAGGCAGGCAGGCAGGCATTCAAGGGGGAGGGGGGTGACAGGCAGGCAGGCCTTCAAGGGGGGGGGACAGGCCTTCGAGGGGGGTGTGTGCAGACCTTCAAGGGGGAGGGACAGGCCTTCAAGGGGGGGGCAGGCAGGCCTTCAAAGGGGGACAGGTCTACAAGGGGGGACAGGTCTACAAGGGGGTGGGCAGGCCTATAAGGGGGTGGGACAGGCCTTCAGGGGGGGTGCAGGACTTCGGGGGGGATGCAGGCCTTCAAGGGGGGGGACAGGCCTTCAAGGGGGGGACAGGCCTTCAAGGGGGGGACAGGCAGGCAGGCCTTCAAGGGGGGACAGGCCTACAAGGGGGGGACAGGCCTACAAGGGGGTGGGACAGGCCTTCAAGGGGGTGGGACAGGCCTTCAAGGGGGGGACAGGCCTTCAGGGGGGTACAGGCCTTCAGGGGGGTGCAGGCCTTCGGGGGGGTGCAGACCTTCAAGGGGGGACAGGCAGACCTTTAAGGGGGGACAGGCCTTTGGGGGGGACCCTGGTTTAGAAGTACACGGAGGGAAAGGGGTGTTCAAAGAGACGTGCATATGCCAAACTTTGGGGGGGATGAAGAAATAATGGGTCTGAAAATAGAGGAGAGGGAGAGAAATGATGGACCATGGGATTTAGGGAGGGAAGGAACTGAAAGGGAGAGAAATTGGACACAAGGGATGGATAGAGATACTGGATAGGAGGGTAATTGGGAAAAGAAAGGGAGAGATGGTGGACTCTGGGGTGGTGGGGAAGGAGGGAGAGATGCCGGATGAAAGGGTAGTTAAGAAAAGGTGGATCTGTGGAGGGAGATGAAAAAAAGGAAAGATACCAGACTTCCTGGGGAGGGAAGGGAAATGGAAAGGGAGGACAGAGTTGGCAGATGGATGGTTAGCATGCAGAAAGAAGAAAGAAGGAGACCCTGGCAAGCAAGTTATCAGAAGAAAACCAGAGCCTTGGACCAACAAGATTTGAAATATAACCAGACAACAAAAGGTAGAAAAATTAATTTTATATCCTGTTTTGTGATTATAATATGTCAGATTTGAAATGTGTATCCTGACAGAGCTGGTGTTGGACTGCAAACGTGAGCTAGGATTTAACAGAGAGAGGAAAAGTCCTTTTTGTTTCTTTATTTTATTTACACCACAGCGCCAGTGTGGTTAGGAGAAGCCAAAGGGGGTGAAAAAGCTATAAAACCCACCAGGAGTTTTGAAAAAAATCACCCAACTGGGCAGGAAAATCGAATTGAAAAACCAATTCAATAGGCTGAATCGAATCGAAATTTTTTTTCCTGAATCTGGCAGCATTAGTTTGCGCTACTGTCTTAGACTTTAGGACCTGGGATTGGGGAGAGATGGCATCCTCAGTACTTTATAATGCAAGTGAAACGAGGATTTGGTCAGACTTTTGAAGGGTCTGCAGAAAAAAAATATTGTATAGGCCGGGGACATGAAACAGCAGGAAATGGGAACTTTTCTTCCTTCTATTTTTGTGAATGGAAAGGCTGAGGATGTCAGAGAGTTCAGTTAAAATATGTGCTTTATAAGAAAATATAATAATGTGTTTTATAAAGTTTGTAGCATAGCTGGCCTACCCAGTGAGGTGTTTCTAGTGGTGGTGGTGGCAGCGTGTCAATGTGTTGAGAGGAAGAGGTGGTCTGGGAAATTCTGCTGAGCAAACTCTGGGCCCATTTCCTCCCCCCAGTTAGTCCACTCCACTCAACTGGTTCACACACTGAGTGGGTCTTTGGGTGTTGTGTTGGGATCTCTTCCAGTGGTTTATCAGTATCTCCTTCTGGTCCAAGGAAGGAAACTTTGTTATCCTTAGCATTGACCTACAGAATATGTTTGTAACAGCGCTGCTTGTGTGGCATTAGGCTATGTAGTGATCGAAAGAAAAAAACAGACCTTTGCACATTTTTGCACTATATGGTGGGTGTATGAGGAGATTCACATTTCCTGCACAACTAAGTCCATGTGAAGTTACCTTGTGCTGTATTTGACATCTAGCAAGGTCTCTGTTTGAAAGGAAAGATCTAAACTTAAAAATGAAGTGGCCAGAAGTTATGGTAAAAGCAGATAGTGTAGCTGGTTTTAAGAAAGATTTGGACAAATTCCTGGAGGAAAAGTCCATAATCTGTTATTAAGACATGGGGGAAGTGTCTGCTTGCCCTGGATCGGTAGCATGGAATGTTGCTACTCTTTGGGTTTTGACCAGGTATTAGTATCCTGGATTGGCTACCATGAGAATGGGCTACTGGGCATGATGGACCATTGGTCTGACCCAGTTAGGCTATTCTTATGTTATGTTCTCATCTGTAGGGGCCTTTGTTTTCACTTCTTATTTTAATGTATTTTTTTTCTGGGAACTTATCAGTGTTTTTTATAATGGGAACAAAAATGGAAGAGAATTAATGTGTGTGGGATGAGCGGGTAACTAATTTCTTCAGCTAAATAATTCAATCCACTTCAAACAGACATAGGAGAACTCACGCACCATTCACACACCATCCAACCAAAAACGTCAAAAGAAAAAAACTGTTCGACAACCTCCTAGCCATTCGAGCTGCAACACTCGACCCCCAACCCTACAACCAATTGACATCGACCACATACTGCAAAACCTTCAAAAAGAAATAAAAACCCTTCTATTCAAAAAACACATAAAACCGAACTAACACAATCAGAACTGTCACAAGCATCACCTGCAACTACTCCATATGTACTTCTGATGTCATGACAATTCAGACATAATTTATGTTATGTTTGGAATATAAGAAAATTTTCACTGCCTGTTTCTATTCTGACCATTTATTCCGTTTCATGGTCATTACAAAAAATATTTTTTTACATGGGGGGTGTCAAAAAATGATGGGCCCCGGGTGCCACATACCCTAGGTACGCCACTGCAGTGTAGTATGTATTGTGATTGTACGTGAGACCACTATCTAGTGGCTTTTAAATTGTACATCGCTTAGAAAATTTGTATAAGCGATTCATCAAACGTTAATAAAACTTGAAACTTGAAACTTTTATTTCTATTTTAGCATATTATTGTAAATCAGCTAGATACCCGTTGATGGCCGGTATATTAAAAATCAATAAACTTGAAACTTTATCCAATGTCACCCTGAAGAAGGTTCCAGTTCCAGAAGCTTTACAATGTGTTGAGCATGTAAACAATGGCCTATAATAAAACACAGTTACTTACCGTAACAGGTGTTATCCAGGGACAGCAGGCAGATATTCTTGACTGATGGGTGACGGCACCGACAATTTTAGAGTGATTGCACTCTAAGAACTTGGAAAGTTCCAGTAGGCCGCACCGCGCACGCGCGAGTGCCCTCCCGCCCGACAGAGGCGCGCGGTCCCCAGTTAGGATAAGCCAGCTAAGAAGCCAACCCGGGGAGGTGGGTGGGATGCAAGAATATCTGCCTGCTGTCCCTGGATAACACCTGTTACAGTAAGTAACTGTGCTTTATCCCAGGACAAGCAGGCAGCATATTCTTGACTGATGGGTGACCTCCAAGCTAACAAAAAGAGGGATGGAGGGAAGGTTGGCCATTAGGAAAATAAATTTTGCAAAACAGATTGGCCGAAGTGTCCATCCCGTCTGGAGAATGCATCCAGACAATAATGAGAAGTAAAAGTATGAACTGAGGACCAAGTGGCAGCCTTGCAGATTTCCTCAATAGGAGTGGAACGGAGGAAAGCTACCGATGCTGCCATCGCTCGGCCTCTATGGGCCGTGACAGAACCTTCCAGTGTCAGTCCGGTCTGAGCATAACAGAATGAAATGCACGCTGCCAGCCAATTAGACAACGTACGTTTAGAAACAGGACGTCCCAATTTATTCGGATCAAAGGACAGAAAGAGTTGGGGAACTGATCTGTGGGGTTTCGTACGCTCTAGATAGTAAGCTAGAGCCCTTTTACAATCCAAAGTATGCAGAGCCTATTCCCCAGAATGAGAGTGAGGTTTCGGAAAGAAGACAGGCAGAACAATGGATTGGTTGAGATGGAATTCAGAGACAACCTTAGGGAGAAACTTTGGATGCGTACGCAGAACCACCTTGTCATGATGAAAGACTGTAAAAGGTGGATCAGCAACTAGTGCATGTAGCTCACTGACCCTCCTGGCAGAGGTAAGAGCAATAAGGAAAAGTACCTTCCAAGTGAGAAACTTGAAAGGAGCGGTAGCCAAAGGTTCAAAAGGAGGCTTCATTAAGGCGGAAAGAACCACATTGAGATCCCAGATTACAGGAGGGGCTTTGAGAGGTGGTTTCACATTGAAAAGACCCCGCATGAATCTGGACACCAAGGGATGAGCCGAGAGAAGTTTTCCATGAACTGGCTCATGAAAAGCAGCAATAGCACTGAGGTGGACTCTGATGGAAGTAGACTTGAGGCCAGAGTCAGACAAAGAAAGAAGATAATCTAATAAAGTCTCCACTGCAAGGGAAGTGGGATCATGATGATGAAGAAGACACCAGGAAGAAAACCGTGTCCACTTCTGATGGTAACATTACAGAGTGGCCGGTTTCCTGGAGGCATCCAGAATGGAACGAACGGGCTGAGACAAAAGAGTATCATGAGAAGTCAGCCCGAGAGAAACCAAGCTGTCAGGTGCAGAGACGGAAGGTTGGGATGCAGAAGGGTCTCCTGATGTTGCGTAAGCAGAGAAGGAAACAGTGGAAGAAGAAAAGGCTCCCTGGAACTGAGTTTAAGTAGAAGGGAGAACCAATGTTGTCTGGGCCACCGTGGAGCAATCAGAATCATGGTGGCTCGTTCCATCTTGAGCTTGAACAAGGTTCGTAACATGAGAGGCAGAGGAGGGAAAGCATACAGGAACAGATTGGACCAATCGAGGAGAAATGCATCCGCTGCCAGACGGTGAGGAGAGTAGAGTCTGGAGCAGAATAGGGGCAGCTGGTGATTGTGAGGAGCTGCAAAGAGGTCTATCTGAGGAGTGCCCCACTGAGCGAAGATGGACTGTAGAGTTACAGGATCGAGTGTCCACTCGTGAGGTTGGAGAATTCTGCTGAGGTTGTCCGCTAAGGAATTCTGTTCCCCCTGAATGTAGATAGCCTTCAGGAATAGTTGGTGATCTGTGGCCCAAGCCCAAATCTTCTGGGCTTCCTGGCACAAGAGGCGAGAGCCTGTCCCACCCTGCTTGTTGATGTAGTACATCGCAACTTTATTGTCTGTGCACAGCAGGAGGACCTGAGGAAAGAGAAGATGTTGGAAGGCTTTGAGGGCATAAAACATCGCTCTGAGTTCCAGGAAATTGATGTGATGTTTCATTTCCTGGGCTGTCCAAAGCCCTTGAGTTTTGAATTCGTTCAAATGAGCTCCCCAGGCATAAGGGGAGGCGTCAGTGGTAATGACAAGTTGATGAGGAGGCAGATGAAACAGAAGACCTCTGGAGAGATTTGAGGATATTAACCACCATTGTAGAGACTGACGAAGAGATGATGTCACAGATATGTGTCGTGAGCAAGGATCCGTCGCTTGGGACCACTGGGTAGCAAGGGTCCATTGAGGAGTGCGCAGGTGAAGACGTGCGAGGGGTGTGACATGAACTGTGGAGGCCATGTGACCCAAGAGTATCATCATTTGCTTGGCAGAGATGGAACGTTGTGGAAGCACCTGCTGACATAGAGATTGAAGAGTTTGAAGACGGTTGGATGGTAGGAATGCTCTCATGAGGACTGTGTCCAGTACCGCTCCAATGAATTGAAGTCTCTGAGTGGGGATGAGATGAGATTTGGGTAGATTGATCTCGAACCCCAGAAGTTGTAGAAACAGAATGGTTTGATTGGTGGCCAGGAGCACTGTTTGAGATGAATTGGCCTTGATTAACCAATCGTCCAGGTAAGGAAAGACTTGGAGGTGGTGAGAGCGTAGAAAGGCCACCACCACAATGAGACATTTGGTGAACACTCTTGGAGAGGAGGCAAGACCGAATGGTAGCACCTTGTATTGATAATGACAGCGATTGATCATGAAGCGGAGATACTGTCTGGAGGTCAGATTGGCCGGTATGTGAGTGTATGCTTCTTTGAGATCGAGGGAGCATAGCCAGTCATCTAGATTGAGAAGAGGGTAAAGAGTGGCCAGAGAAAGCATCTTGAATTTTTCCTTGACTAAACATTTGTTGAGATCGCGAAGATCTAGGATTGGTCTGAGATCTCCTGTTTTTTTGGGGACTAAAAAGTAACGGGAGTAGAATCCCTGTCCCTGCTAATCTAGAGGAACTTCCTCTATAGCGTTTAGAAGGAGGAGGGATTGAACTTCGTGAAGAAGGAGGGCAGACTGAGGGGTATTCAAAGCAGACTCTTTTGGCAGGCTTTGAGCTGGAAGGGTTTGAAAGTTGAGAGAGTAGCCGTGGTGGATGATGTTGAGCACCCATTGGTCCGAAGTGATAATTTCCCACCGGCTGAGGAAAAGAGAGAGACGACCACCTATAGGTTGAGGTAGGTGGGTAGAAGTGGGAACTTTGGCTATGCTTTGGAGAATGCAGTCAAAAGGGCTGCGTCGATTTTTGTTGTGGAGGTGGCTTCACCGGTTGCTGCTGTTGTGGCCTAGGAGGCTGACGTTGCTGTTGACGTTGACGTCTGGGTTGCTGGGAAGCTGGTGGCAATGGGCGAGCTACATAGCGTCGTTGATAAGTCGACTGCTGTCTGAAAGGCCGAGTCTGAGGAGGCTTTTTCTTGGTTTTGAGCAGGGTATCCCAGCGTGTTTCGTGGGCAGAGAGCTTTTGAGTGGTCGAGTCCATGGATTCCCCAAAGAGCTCATCCCCCAGGCATGGGGCATTGGCTAACCGATCTTGATGATTAACATCAAGCTCGGATACCCGAAGCCAGGCAAGGCGACGCATGGCCACAGACATTGCAGTTGCTCTGGAGGTAAGTTCGAAAGTGTCATAAATTGACCGAACCATGAACTTACGCAGTTGAAATAGAGAAGATGAGCAGTGATGAAAAGCTTGCTGTTTGCGCTGAGGAAGGTACTTTTCAAATGAAGCCATGGTGGTAAGGAGATGCTTGAGATAAAAAGAAAAATGAAAAGCATAGTTACCAGATTTGTTAGCAAGCATAGCATTCTGGTATAATCGCTTACTGAATTTGTCCATGGCTTTACCTTCTCTGCCAGGAGGGACAGAAGCATATACACTAGACCCTGCAGACTTTTTAAGTGTAGATTCCACAAGCAGAGATTCATGGGGAAGCTGTGGCTTATCAAACCCAGGAATAGGGATTACTTTATATAATGAATCCAATTTGCGGGGAGCTCCTGGAATAGTTAAAGGAGTCTCTAGGTTTTTATAGAAAGTCTCCCTCAAGATGTCATGAAGAGGGAGTTTCAAAAATTCCTTTGGAGGCTGGTCAAAATCAAGTGCATCTAAAAAGGCTTTAGACTTTTTAGATTCAGCCTCCAAAGGAATGGATAGAGAGGTACACATGTCTTTCAAAAAAGAGGTGAAAGATGTGGAATCATGTTGAGAGGATGGATCAGGTACAGCAGGCTCATCCTCATCTGAGGAACATTCACCCTCAGACAGAAAGGGCTCTTCAGAGTCACCCCACAGATCAGGGTCCCTGATATGGGAACTACGGTCTCGGGACTCTGGGGTGGATGGTTCCAAGTGCCGGGATTTGCGCACCGACTTACCCGACCTCATCGACACGGTACCAGGAGATGTTATCGGTTGCACCGGTGCCGAAGTCTTCAAGAACAAATGGGATACCTATGTGGGATCCCTACGAGGTCATGCCAAGGGATAGGGTCACTAGGACTGAATGAGCGGGTCAGTAGAGTGACAGTATAATTACAAGGGATAGGGTCACTAGGACTGAATGAGCGGGTCAGTAGAGTGACAGTATAATTACAATTATTCTTTAGGGGGTCAGTAGATTTAAGAGGGTGGGTAAATAGTGTGGGCAGACTTGATGGGCTATGGCCCTTATCTGCCGTCATCTTTCTATGTTTCTATGTTTCTATGAAGTCTGTACCGATTGATGTTGGGCTCTCGGCTCCAGAGCAAGAACAGGCATAGATACCGATGAGGCCGAGTGGGCCGGTACCGAAATGGATGCTGCCGATAATAGAGGTTGGTCTACCACCAGTACCGGTGGTTCAGACCGGACCGGCACCGGAAGGTTTGGTGTCAATAGAGCAGGAAGGAGTTGTTGTAACTGCTCCTTTAGCTGCACTTGGAGGACGGCGGCAATGCGCTCATCCAAAGAGGGCACCGGTACCGCCTTTTTTTTTTGCGGTACCTGCGGTGCCGCTCGACGCCCCGAAGATGAAGAGCCCGAGGTCGAGGGACTCACTTCAATCGGGGCGGAGCGCTTCCGCTGGCGTTTCACGGTCGGCAGGACTGGGCTCGCTGCAATAGAGACCGGAGGACGCTCCAGCGGGGAAGGCTTCTTAGCCGGCTTACCTGGGTGCGACGCCGGTGTGGTATCATGCGGCGTCGAAGAAGTAGGTGCCGAATGTGAAGGTGCCGATGTCGGTGTCGACGGAACGGGATCGGACATCTCGGCACCGAAAAGTAATCGCTGTTGTATCTGGCGATTTTTTAAAGTACGTTTCTTTAACGTGGCACAGCGGGTGCAGGTGGAAGCCTGATGCTCAGGACCCAAACACTGTAGGCACCAGTTGTGCGGGTCCGTGAGAGATATAGGCCGAGCACACCGTTGGCACTTTTTAAAACCTGGTTGAGGGGGCATGAAAGGAAAAACGGCTTCCGCCAAATCGAAGGCCGAGGCCTTGATAGTGGCAGTAGGCCCCGCCGGGGAAAAACCAAATTGAAGAAAAAATATAAGATTTTTTTTTTTTTTTTTTTTTTACAAAAATGAAATAAAAGAAAAAAAGCAATAGAGCCAAAAAGGTTTACGCGAGCGGGAAGGCAAGTAGAAAAAATTTCAACGGCCGTTAAAAAAACGCGTCTTCTTAGCTCCGCGGAAACTAAGAAACTGGGGACCGCGCGCCTCTGTCGGGCGGGAGGGCACTCGCGCGTGCGCGGTGCGGCCTACTGGAACTTTCCAAGTTCTTAGAGTGCAATCACTCTAAAATTGTCCGTACCGGGGCTCTGTCGGTGCCGTCACCCATCAGTCAAGAATATGCTGCCTGCTTGTCCTGGGATAATGAACTCATCTGCTTTCTCCTCCCACTGTGCCTCTATCTTTCCTTCTGTCTATTCCCGATGCCCTCCCAGGCTTGATTTCTCCTGCCACTAAACAGGTATGAAAAGCCTGGAAGGGGATGAAGAGGCCATTTTGTTGCACGTGCTGTCAATCACTGAGTGAGGGAAAGGGAAGGAATTTATTTTTTGAATCCAGGGGTCTGTAAGCTCAGAGAGCATGTTAAAATGTTGGAGCTACAGCAGCCAATCTGGAGAGCTCCAATGCATTGCATGATCATTAAGCTTTCTTCTCCTGTAGGATTATTGAAAGGAATGTTTGGATTTTCAAACACCTCTCAAAAAAAAAAAAAGATATCCCAAAGTGTACTATTTCCTTCAGCTTAAATACAGGAATAAATTAATTCACATCCCTCATGAAAGGTTTGAGAAAGAAGAAAGGATCCTTACCCTTCCTAAGGTATACCTGAAGAAATGTGTGCCAAAATCATTCAGATATGAAATGAGAAAGTCCTGCAAAGGCTTTCTAAACCAATTTTTTCTCAACCTCCACACTTAAACCTAAATTGGGTTTTCAGGATTACCACAATGAATATGCACATGGACAGATTTGCACAGAGTAGGTTTTGTATATAAGCAAATTTATCTCATGCATCTTCATTATAGAAATCCTAAAAGCCAGGCTGCCTAATTATCCTCCAGGAAAGGGCTGAGAAGCACTGTTCTACAGTACTCAAGTTTACAGTTCCTTTGTTCCATCTGTGACTGCCCAGAAGTAGTGGCGTAGTCAGGGTAAGTGACGCCCCGGGCAGTGGCACCCCTCTCCGCCGCCCCCTGCTCCTTCCCAACCCCCCTGCCATGCACATAGTAACATAGTAGATGACGGCAGATAAAGACCCGAATGGTCCATCCAGTCTGCCCAATTTTTTCTTCTTAGCTATTTCTGGGCAAGAATCCAAAGCTCTACCCAGTACTGTGCTTGAGTTCCAACTACCGAAATCTCCGTCAAAACCTACTCCACCCATCTACATCCTCCCAGCCATTGTAGCTCTCTCCAGCCCATCCTTCCCCAAACGGCCATATACAGACCGTGCAAGTCTGCCCAGTACTGGCCTTAGTTCAATATTTAATATTATTTTCTGATTCTAAATCCTTTGTGTTCATCCCACGCTTTTTTGAACTCCATCACCGTTTCCTTCTCCACCACCTCTCTCGGGAGCGCATTCCAGGCATCCACCACCCTCTCCGTAAAGTAGAATTTCCTAACATTGCTCTTGAATCTACCACCCCTCAACCTCAAATTATGTCCTCTGGTTTTACCATTTTCCTTTCTCTGGAAAAGATTTTGTTCTATGTTAATACCCTTCAAGTATTTGAACGTCTGAATCATATCTCCCCTGTCCCTCCTTTCCTCTAGGGTAGGGGTGTCAAAGTCCCTCCTCGAGGGCCACAATCCAGTCGGGTTTTCAGGATTTCCCCAATGAATATGCATGAGATCTATTTGCATGCACTGCTTTCAATACATATTCATTGGTGAAATCCTGAAAACCCGACTGGATTGTGGCCCTCGAGGACCGACTTTGACACCTGTGCTCTAGGGTATACATATTCAGGGCTTCCAGTCTCTCCTCATACGTCTTCTGGTGCAAGCCTCCCATCATTTTCATCACCCTCCTCTGGACCTCTTCAAGTCTTCTTACGTCCTTCGCCAGATACGGTCTCCAAAACTGAACACAATACTCCAAGTGAGGCCTCACCAATGACCTGTACAGGGGCGTCAACACCTTCTTCCTTCTACTGGCTACGCCTCTCTTTATACAGCCCAGCATCCTCCTGGCAGCAGCCACTGCCTTGTCACACTGTTTTTTTGCCTTTAGATCTTCGGACACTATCACCCCAAGGTCCCTCTCCCCGTCCGTGCATATCAACTTCTCACCTCTCATCATATACGGTTCCTTCCAATTATTAATCCCCAAATGCATTACACTGCATTTCTTTGCATTGAATTTTAGTTGCCAGGCATTAAACCATTCCTCTAACTTTTGCAGATCCTTTTTCATATTTCCCACTCCCTCTTTGGTGTCTACTCTGTTACAAATCTTGGTATCATCTGCAAAAAGGCACACTTTTCCTTCTAACTCTTCAGCAATGTCACTCATAAACATATTGAACAAGATCGGCCCCAGCACCGAACCCTGAGGGACTCCACTACTCACCTTTCCTTCCTCCGAGCAATTTCCATTAACCACCACCCTCTGGCGTCTGTCCGACAACCAGTTTCTAACCCAGTTCACCACTTTGGGTCCTAACTTCAGCCTTCAAGTTTGTTCAACAGCCTCCTATGAGTAACCGTATCAAAAGCTTTGCTGAAATCTAAGTAAATTACATCTAGCATATGTCCTCGATCTAACTCTCCAGTCACCCAATCAAAAAATTCAGTCAGGTTCGTTTGGCACGATTTACCTTTTGTAAAGCCATGTTGTCTCGGATCCTGTAACCCATTAGATTTAAGGAAGTACACTATCCTTTCAGCAACACTTCCATTATTTTTCCAACAACCGAAGTGAGGCTCACTGGCCTGTAGTTTCCCGCTTCATCCTTGTGACCACTTTTGTGAATAGGGACCACATTCGCTCTCCTCCAGTCCCCGGGAACCTCTCCCGTCTCCAGAGATTTGTTGAACAAATCTTTAATAGGACTCGCCAGAACCTCTCTGAGCTCCCTTAGTATCTTGGGATGGATCCCGTTTGGTCCCATCACTTTGTCCACCTTCAGTTTTTAAGTTGCTCATAAACACTCTCCTCCATGGATGGCGCAGGATCTACTCCATTTTCTCGTGTAACTTTGCCAGACAATCTCGGTCCTTCTCCAGGATTTTCTTCTGTGAACACAGAACAGAAGTATTTGTTTAGCACATTTGCTTTTTCCTCATCACTCTCCACATATCGGTTCCCAGCATCTTTTAGTTAGGGCAGAGAGGAGTATGGGTGCCAGTACCCTTACCAAGAACATGCCTGGGACAGACTGCCCCCCACCCTTCCTCCCTTACTATGCCACTGCCCAGAAGAATGCCTCTGCCGCAAAGCAAGAGGCAGGAGATTCTTCTGGGAGTCACTGAGAGATGTGTGTAGGAAATCTTTAATGGGTGGAATTGGAGGACCTAGTCTGGAGAAGGCAGGTGGTAAAGGGACATAAAAGGAGTGTACTGAGAGAGAACTGGACTATTGGTTATCCTGATCTCCCGCCAGAACCCGAGTACTGAAGAAGACTCCTAGAAGTGTCAGCAGCCTTTGGGGTGAGGACCCGAATGGGATTGCTGGAGTGCAAAACTGTTGATTGTGTTTCAAATTGGTGAGGAAGAAGTGACCCCTGGCTGAGGGAAGAGGGTGGAACCTGGAGTGGCTCACTAGGTGATAAATCAAGGGGATCTTGCACCTTAGGGCTGTTGCCAGGAGGGAACAGAGAAAGACGTTTATCCAGTCTTTCCATAAGATTTTTGAATTTGCTATCATAATTATAGAATTCAGCCATAGAGATTGAAATTTTGTTTTCTTAACCAGGAGTGGCAACATAGCATTCTAAGATCTTAGAGTTTTCCAAATAGCTTGAGAAATTCTATTATCTTTAAAGATCCTTGGAATACTTAATAAATGATAAGTCGGAGTGGAGCCATCAGATTCATTTCAAGAGCAAGCCAATCCAGGAAGCTTTCTAAAAGTTCTGGAAGAATTCAGTCCATACCTTGGCGAAGAATATATGCTTGATGATACTTATAAAAATTTGGAAAATTGATTCCATCGTTAAGTTGATTTTTTTGTAACGAAGATAAGGCAATTCTAGGGGTCTTACCAGACCACAAAAAATCCAAAAGAGTTCTATTTAAAACCCTAGCCGCGCATGCGCACTCCTACTTGCGTGTTCCATTTTCCCTGATCTGTGAGATGTAGGTCTGTGGCCGCCAACGCTGAACTCCCTACTCTCCACATGATCGGTAAGGCTCACTTACTCCCTTGCTGCCTCCCCTTCCCTTCCCGCGATCTGACCAGCTCACTTAGTCCCTTTCCACCCCCTCCTTCCCACGATCCGACCGGCTCACTTAGTCCCTTCCCACCCCCCCTTCCCTTCCCTTCCCGCAGTCCCGACTCTAAACCTGCAACTCCAGCAGCATCTTCAGCACTCTACACACGCTGCTTCGGGGCCTTCTACTGTCCTGATTTACTCTGGCACATCCTTGATGACATCATCAGAGACGCGGCAGAGCAAATCAGGGCAGTAGAAGGCCCCGAAGCAGCGTGTGTAGAGTGCTGCTGGAGTCACAGGTTTGTCGGGGCTGCGGGAAGAGAAGGGGAGGGGGGGCGGAAAGGGACTAAGGGAGCCGGCCAGATCGTGGGAAGGAAAAAGGGGGTAGGAAAACGCTGCTGCTGCACAGGGAAGTAGTGTGGGGGGAGGGAAATGGAGGGGGAGGGAATGCTGCTGCACAGGGAAGTGGGGGGAGAGAAATGCTGCTGCATAGGAGGCAGGGAGAGAGATAGATAGAAAGAAAGACAGACAGTGGGAGGAAGGGAGACAGAAAGAAAAGAAGAAAGACACAGGGGCAGGGAGAGACACAGAAAGACAGACAGACAGACAAAAGGGGCCAGGGAGAGAGACAGATAGAAAGAAAGACAGCGGGAGGGGGAGAGAGACAGAAATAAGGAAAGGCAGACATATATTTATCCCGTTAATGTAATGGGCATACTAGTTTTTTTATAAAGAGAGTTCTGAAAATAGATAGGCAGCATACTCATCTGATAGCAAATTACCGACACAATCATCATTTTAATTGTTTGTACTCTCCCCCACCAAGTAAGATATAACGGATTCCTTCGCTCACACATCTCCTTAACCATTGTCAATATTTGTTTTTCATTGGCAAGTATAGTATCATCTAATATTGTTTGAATTATTATTCCTAGGTATTTTATTCCATCATCTTTCCATAGGAATGGAAAAGGGTCAAACAAACCTTTAACACTCTGAACATTTAATGGGAGGACTTCAGATTTGTTCCAGTTTATCTTATAACCTGAGATTAATCCAAAATTTTCAATCAATTGAAGCAAAGAAGGAATAGATAATTCCGGTTTAGTCAAATGCAACAAGATATCATCTGCGTAGGCAGAAACTTTGTACATTCAACATGCATATAAGATTCCCTTTATATCCACCGCTTGTTGAATTGCCAATAATAAAGGTTCTAAAATAAGATAAAAAATAAGTGGAGACAAGGGGCATCCTTGTCGAACTCCCCTCTCTAATGGAAATTTTTCAGTAAAATATATAAAGTCTAGCAGAAGGAAAACTATAAAGTGTTTTTATCATTTGCACAAAACTATGTCCAAACCCAAACTATTTCATACATTGATACATGAAAGACCATTCAATATGGTTGAATGCCTTCTTGGCATCAAGAGACAGTGAAAAAGCTGGAACATCCGATGAATTTGCCAAATTAAGTATATGGAGAGCCAATCTAGTATTATTAGAGGAATATCTGTGAGCAATGAAACCCGTTAGATGCATATCGATGATATAAGGAAGAGCTTTTTCCAATCTAAGAGCCAAAAATTTAGCTAATAATTTCCCATCTACGTTAATTAATGATATTGGCCTATAATTTATTACCATCATCGGGTCTTTATTTGGTTTAGGGAGTATTATTGTCAAAGCTTCAGCCATGGATCCAGGTAACTAACACTTTGACAGTTGTGTTAGATATAATTTAAAAAGATAAGGTAATAAACTGGATTGGAAAGATTTATAGAATTCCATAGTGTATCCGTCATATCCTGGTGCTGAACCTATTTTGAGAGACTTCAATGCATTTTGGATTTCAGGAAAATATATAGGAGCATCAAGGGAATCTTTTATGTGATCTGGAATTTAAGGTCCCTTAATAGATTGCAAAAATTCTTCCATTTTGCTAATATTTTTGGTATTTAAATCAGAGGAATACAGTTTTTTATAGTATTGTAGAAATTGCGATAGAATATCAGACTGCTTAGTATATACTATGCCCTTTTCGTCTTTAATAGCTGTAATCTTTTATCCCCATTTTTTAACTTTAAGGTAATTTGCCAGGATTCTCCCTGCTTTATTTGAGTTACCATAGTAGACAGCTTGTTGTAGAAACAGATCTTTCTTGGCTAATTTACTACTAATGGTATTGTATTTGTTTGTATTTAGCAGCAATCAGATCATTTAATATTATTTGATTCCGTTGTGATATAAATTTTAATTCAAGATTGTAAATAGTTTTTTCTAAATTAGAAAACTCAAGCTGCATAGCTTTATGGATGTAAGCCGAATAAGCAATAATTTGTCCACACAACGTAGCCTTAAAGGCATCCCATAGAGTTTCTTGAGAGATCTGCTCTGAAGCATTAATTTGAAAGAATTCTGAGATTTTAAACTGCATTTCCTCTATAAATTTTGAATCTGCAAGTAGAGGATTATTGAATTTCCAAACTGGGTTTACAACATGTTCTACATCAAATTGATATTTAACCCAAATACCTGCGTGGTCAATAATGATAATCAGATAAATTCCTGAATCAATAATTTTATTAACAAGATGATTTGATATTAAAATATAATCAATTCATGAAAATGAGTGGTGGACTTGAGAACAAAACGTGAACTCTCCAAATATCTCTTAAACCACAAATTTTTACAAAGTGATCTAACCCCATAGATTTCATTTGCCTAGCAGGTTGTTTATCCAGATATGGGTCCATAACAGCATTGAAGTCTCCCGCTATTACCAAATTAGGCAGGTGATAAAATATATTGTTGAATATTTTTTTAAAATTCAGGTTGATGAGAATTTGGAGCATAGAGATTACAAAGAATCAGGGTATTATTCCCGTGAGTCATATTAATGTAGATACATCTATCCAATGGATCTGCGTGTATATTATCAAAGATTGCAGAAAGCTTTTTGTTAATCAGGATTGCTACCTCAGCTTTCTTCCAACTGCAGGAGCAAAAAAACAATCTTTGATCCATCCTCCTTTCAATTTAGCTGATTCTTCTGCTGACAAATGTGTTTGCTGAATAAAATATATATCTGCTTGTCTTTTCAGATAAGAAATATTTTTTTTTCTTTTTAATGGGGTGGTTGAGTCCATTAGTATTTAGTGAATATAATTTTATATTCATTTAAGTTTAAACCTAATATGAACTGAAGTTGTCAAATTTTGATCTCTTCCCTATCATTGTCGATGACAAACTAATCATATACTTCCAGTACCCTAAACCCCTGTTTCCGTCCCTTAACCCACCCCATACCCTCCCTATGTGAAAATACATGGTAAACTTGGTTGCCTTCAACAGAAACATGATCCCCATCCTCTCCCCTGAACTAAGGGTTCCTTTTACGAAGGTGCGCTAGCGGTTTTAACGCACGCACTGGATTAGCGCGCGCACTAGCCGAAAATCTACCGCCTGCTCAAAAGGAGGCAGTAGCGGCTAGCGAACGTGGAAATTTAGTGCACACTATTCCGTGTGTTAAGGCCCTAGCGCACCTTCGTAAAAGGAACCCTAAATGTTAATAAAACCTGAAGTTATCACTAATAACATTCCCCAAAATCAGAAAACATTCAATATGATATTAATATGTTTCTCAAAAATATTTAAATCAATAATAAAATTTGTTTGAAGTGACAAGATCTAAGTCAATTTAAATATAATAAAATATATGATAATTTTTTTAAGTTAAATAGTTTGAGAATAAAATTATTTTTGATATATGTAATAATATAATATAAGTAATATAAATTACAGTAAATCAAAAGTCAAATTGATAAGCTGAAGATCCCTCTCATTAAAAGCAGAATGACACTAGCCCCCTCATCTATTAAACTGCTCTAGCAGGTTTTAGCGCAGAGAGCCACGCTGAATGGCCCGCGCTGCTTCCAACGCTCATAGGAACTCTATGAGTGTTGGGAGCAGCGCGGGCCATTCACCGCAGCTCCCCATACTAGAAAACTGCTAGTGCAGTTTAAAAGAAGAGGCCCTAAGTTAAATAGCACAGGTAATGTCAACTATAATTATAGCCTAATAAATCTAGAATGTTAGTTAACTCACTGAACTGATATATATGTAGTTTTATATATGTGTACTTAGAATAGGTAAATTACCAAAATGGCAGTATGTAATCGATTGATTAATTAATTAAACCCCATGAATTTATGCCCAGTAAATAAATAAATATACTAGATGAAATAAATTAATAATATATAAGAGCTAAAATATAACCTCCCAATTCACTTATTGCACTTATTGAATTAATTTAGAAAGTAATGAAGTTCTCAAATATGGAAAAGATGTTGAGTATGGTAGCAAGGTAGTACTCCTATGCTTGTTTGTAACTCTTCATGAAATTATATGGGTTATTGGTAAATAAATTATACAGCTAGTCTTATAAAATTCTGTTTATGCCACATATTCAAAATGGAAAGGATAATTACTATACAGCAGGGAAATTTTAAAAATTTTTTAGGTTATTTGGGAGCCATTAACAAAATATTGTAAAGATTGAAAGTATTGTATAGAATAAACATTATTTTTTTCTCTTTGGTTCATATACATCCAGGGTAGGTTGGGGGCATGGGAATATTTTATGATTTCTCTTATGAATAACTATAGGATACAAGGGAGAGGGATTATTCGATATAGTTTAGAATTTGATGATATATTAGTATGATTTAAGTATAAATGATTGTATTGTATGTTACATTTACTGGAAGCTTTAAAAATGAATAAAGATTATTTAAGATAATAAGTTCTGGGGAGGGGGAAATGATTGTTTTATGTATTAATTGTGTATTTAAAGTGCCTTCTTTGTAGTGTTTATATTTAAATTAATTGTATGGCACTGTCAAAGTTTGAAAACCAATAAAGATTAGTTTTAAAAAAATCTGTTTATAAATATAGATATTAAACCTTTTTGGTGTAAATGTATGAAGCATTTTTAATGTGAAGTGTGAATCAATTATTGCCCTTCTTTATTATACCAACGAGATGCAAATTATATATTAATCTCAGTATAAATAAGTGCATTAAGACACCATGGGCTTCTTTTACTAAACTTCAACAGCGTTTTTAGCACACGCTAAACTCGTGCTACATGACTAGAACTAATGCCAGCTCAATGCTGGCATTAGCGTCTAAGGTGCGTGGCAATTTTGCATGCGCTAAGCATGCGCTAAAACCACTATTGCAGCTTAGTAAAGAGAGCCTCATGTTTCATTAAAGATTTGTTGTGAAGAGAATGGAAACACGGAGAAGGATTGGTTTAAAAAGATTGTACTAGAACCATGACTGAAGATTTGCTTTGTAAGCTTTTTGTAAATAATTGTGGAAGTTTTGAAACTGAAACCCAGATTTTCAAATAAAGTTAAAGTTAGCAATTTTTTAAAATTATTCTTGATTTGATTTAATTCAGTTAAGTAAAAGACTTTGTGAAGTGAATGAGCACCAGGGAAAATTATCCTTCGGCTTATCAGACTTGGCAAGGGTACTCCAACTAAAGAGTTTAACCGGTGCCCAGAACATTTGGAGTGAGACCAGGATTACACACCTATGATATGTTTTCTGTTGCAAATGATGGGCTGGGCAGCACTGACAGGTCCTCCTGAACAATCAGATACTTTCACAACTGGTGTTGTCACTTGTCCATGGAAATAGCAAACAGTTTTTCATTAGACTCTATCTGACCAGGTTCCCATCTAGGTAGCAAGATCTTTAATTAAATTCACATTTACACCAGCACAGCCTTTGGATTCCTGTTCTCAGAATGTTCAAAGCAATTCACTTTCCTGTTAATTTTTGCCTTCTTCCTATTGCATTTACAATTGGTCTACCAGTTTTTTAATTATTCAGTTTTTATTAAAGATTGCAACAGTTGACAAGAAATATAACAAACATGATAAAATGGCAAGTGTTTTGTTTTGTTTTTTGTCCTGTTATCTGGTCTATCATTTTATCAGTCTTTCAAATGCCTTCAAATAAAGCAATCTGTATCTTCTTTTTTTTCTAGATTTTATGTTTATTAAATTTCAAATGTAAAATCAAATACAAACCATACATCACAATGTCCAATATAAATACAAACACTACAATACAAATAAAACTAACAGAAATACAACAAACTCCCCTCGTCATCTTCCCTTTCCCTTCTAGAACTGAAAAAAAAAAGAAATTAAGAACAAGCAATCAAAACATGACTTCTTGCTGTAGGAGTTAACGTATTAAAAAAAGGCTGCCATAGCATGAGCAACACTTGTCCCTTCCGAGTTTCCCATTCAGAAAGAGACATGCTTTCCATAATTAAGAGTTATAGCATATTGGAATGCCAGTGACCATAAGTTGGATGTACAGATCCTATCCAAAGAGAAAGGATTGCTTTCAAACCTAAAAGCATGGTCCATTTCAGAAAACTTTTGAAACCACTGGAAATAGGATGCTGTAAGTCAAATAGCCAAAATAAGCTATAACTATTATAATGCCTTCTGGTGTTCCACATGCTACCAACTTTAGAAAAAATTATAGACCAAGATTGACGTTCGCAAGGACAGATCCAAAACATATGGGATAAAGTGACTTTAGGAAGACCACACTTGGGACAAGAACCGTCAGAGATAAATGTTGCACGATAAGCACGCCAAAGCGCTATATATAAACGACAAATAAATTTATATCCAATTTCAAAAAATGAGATATCAGGTAATAATTTATATAATAATTTCTAAACTAAACTAAACTAAACCTTAGGTTTGTATACCGCATCTTCTCTACAATCGTAGAGCTCGGCACGGTTTACAGGACTAAGATAAAATGGAACTCCAAAGAATGGTTGTGGGTTAAGAGTAGAGGAGTAAAAAGGGGGGTTTTTGGTACCAGAGAGGGGGGGAGGTGTTACATTTTTGAGAAAAGTCAAGTTTTCAGATGTTTTCGAAAGAGTTGGAAGGAGCTCAAATTTCGGAGAGGGGAGGTAAGGTTGTTCCAGAGCTCGGTGATTCTATAGGGGAGGGATGTCCCTAGTTTTCCAGCATGGGATATACCTTTTGTCGAAGGGAAGGATAGTTTAAATTTTTGGGAGGATCTGGTGGAATTAGGATTAGAGGAATTCCAAGATAGTGGAATAACAGGAGGAATAATGCCATGAAGGATCTTGAAAGTTAGGCAGGCACATTTGAAGTGGACATTGGAGATTATTGGAAGCCAGTGAAGCTTGGACAGAAGTGGTGAGACATGATCAAATTTACTTTTTACGAAAATAAGATTAGCCGCAGCATTCTGAATCCGCTGGAGTCTGAGGAGGCTTTTCTTAGTTAGGCTTAAGTAGATAGAGTTGCAATAGTCTAATCTGGAGAGGATGATGGATTGTACAAGGACGGCAAAGTGTTTTTGATGGAAACAGGATCTCACTTTCCTCAGCATATGAAGGCTAAAGAAGCATTTATTTACCAGGGAGTGGAGGTGGTCATTGAAGGATAGTGAGGAATCCAAGATGATGCCCAGAACTTTGCTTGAGAACTCAAGCTGTAGTGAGGGGCCGGAGCCAAAGTAGTTTTGTTTTGGACTCATTTAATTTCATTTGAACAGTGAGGGCCCAGATTTGGAGGTTCGAAATACATGAGGATATGTTCTCGGAGAGGTTAGTGAGGTTTGAGTCGGTCTCGAGGAGGACAAAGATGTCATCAGCATAAGTGTAAAGTGTTTCAAGGGGGGATAGATGGTGGAGTTTTAGAGAGGACATATAGATATTGAAAAGAATAGGAGATAGAGGTGAACCTTGTGGGACTCCACATGTCAGTTTCCAGAGGGAGGATGAGGTGCCGTTCATGTAAATGGTGTAAGAACGGGAACGTAAGAATTTTGAGAACCAGTCTAGAACTGTGGAGTTGATGCCTATCTCGGAGAGTTGGAAAACTAGAATATCGTGATGGACAACATCAAAAGCAGCAAAAAGGTCAAATTGTAGAAGAACAGCGAACTTATTACGAGAATGAAGTTGTTGAACCTTAGAGATTAGTGAGGCCAATAGGAATTTGGTGCTGAAATTGGGTCTGAATCCATATTGGTAAGGAAGGAGAATAGAGAATCTTTCTAAATAGGATGAGAGTTGGGAAGATATGATAGACTCTAGCATCTTGGTTAGGAGAGGGATATTTGCTATTGGACAATAGCTGGAAGGAGTGGATGGGTCAAGATCAGATTTTTTCAGTAGTGGGGTCAAAGCGATGTGTTCCATTTCAGAAGAGAATAGGCCCGATAAAGGAGCAGAGTTTATAAGTTTGGTGAGAGATGTGATGGCCTGTGTGGGAATTTTCTCAAATAGGTAGGAGGGGAATGGGTCCAAGGTACAGTTGCAAGTTTTTAATTTGAGGCAGAGTTTAGAGACCTGCGATTTGGATACGAGCTCAAAGGCAGTCCAAGATCTGTCAGCTGGGATGGGGTTGGAGATAGGTAGTGTAGGGATGGAATCGGTGGGTACAGGGAGTTGTAGTAAATTGTAGGTGGGAAGGAGCGTCTTAGAGAAGTAACCTTTTCATTGAAGAATTTTGCTAGAACATCAGCTGATGTAGAAGAGGGGAGCGGGGTGGAGTCATTTTTAGAGGTTAAGGAGCGCCAGATGTTAAACAATGCACTATTCTGGTTGTTGGATCTGGAGATCTTGTCTCCATAGTAGTTCTTCCTAGCTTTTTAATATTGTATTGTAGAGCTTGATTTTGACCCTCCAGGTCTTCTGTCTCTAGGGGAATTAGATTTTTTCAATTTGTGCTCCAAAGCTCTACATTTCTGCTTCAGTTCTCTGTGAAATGGAAGGTACCAGGGGGCCTTACGGGGGTAGGAGATGGTTTTAGTGGATAATGGAGCAAGAGAGTGGTAGGTGGATTCAGAGAGGGCGATCCAGTTATGCCAATTGATTTCTGGATCTGTGGGCTTGGGAACGGAGGGAAGATGTTTAAGGAAATTGGTCCAGAACAGATCGCTCGTAATTTTTTTGCAGAAGGTAATGGAATTGGGGGAACAGGATGGGGCCCCAAGATGCGACATGAAAATGGGGAGAGAAAAAGCCCCTAAGAAGTGGTCTGACCAAGGGACGTGTTCCCAGCGAGCGTCATCGGCTGAAGTTTTGTAAGAGGTAAGATCGAGGAAACTGATGAAATCTAGTGTGTGCCCTTTTTCATGGGTTGGGGAGGGAGCAGGGGGGGAAAAACCTAGAGAGGAGAGGAAGTTGTTAAATTCAAACGCGTCCTTGCTGGTGATGTCGTCAAGGTGGAGATTGATATCCCCGATAATCAGTAATCTTTGAAATTTAAGGAAGGCGTTTGTAATGGTTTCGAGGATGAGATCAGAGGATTTGATCCAAGGCGTAGGTGGGCGGTATAGTAGCAAGATACCCAGTGGATGAGGGCGGAGTTCATCAATGACTGAGGCTAGCATATATTCTAGTGAGGGGTGGCTGCCCTTTTCAAGGAGCTGGACATCAAAGAAAGATTTGTAGAGTAGTGCCAGGCCGCCTCCTTTTTGGTTAGGTCTGGGAGAGAAGAGGCCTTGGTAACCGTGGGAACAGAGTTCGTTTTGTGTGAATAGGTCGTCTTTAGCAATCCATGATTCTGTGATGCACAAGAATCCAGGGTCAAAATCATCAAGAAGGTTTTTCAGAATTTGGATCTTGTTGCATGTGGATCTGACATTGCAATAAAGTGTCGGGACTGGGGTGAGAGAGTCAGAGGCATGGATGAGGAGATTAGCAGGAGGCAGAGGTTTTAATGACGCATGATTGACTTTTAGGGGTTTGTTTGTTTTTTTTGAAGGGGTGACTTCTGGTGCGCATCAGTGTGGGGATTCTGAGGCCAGGGCAGATATTACTGGCATTTGAGGGGTCGAGTGGGATGGGAGAGGGAGGTTTCAGGCTGAGGGAAGTGTTGAAAAAAGAGCATAGCAGGAGAAGAAGGAGCCAGAGGGGTGGCTTCATGGTGGGGCTAAGGGAAGCCTTTGGGCTGGGAGGCAGGACTAAATTTGGTTCCTGTGTGAGCAAACTCAGCAGAGGAGAGGTTTAGCAACAGCTCCGGGAGGGGCTAGGGCTTGTTGTTCTCTAAGAGAAGGATAAAATCAAGTGGACAGCATGGTATCTAGTTGAGAAGTAAGATAGGGATGAGAGTTGAGCATTGGGGGTTTTTTTTTTTGGGGGGGGGGGTTTGTGAGAGCTAATCGGAGGTAGAGCCTAGCAATTAGTATGATTTAGCAACAGAATACAATTTGGCAACTAGACAATTTCCACAAGTAACTTAAATAGGAGGGACATAGACAGGAGAATTAAACAAGGAGCAAATGCACGGTCAGGAAGCCTTCCGCGGCCTTCCGCAGTCCAAGAATGGGCTGGAAGGAGGCAGGGGTGCAGAAGATGAGCACTAGGCAAGAACCTTAACAATGAATAAATTAGCAGCAAAGAAATTTTCAAGTAGGAAATTAAATAAGGAAGGACTTAAACCAGGGGGAAACTTAGATATGGAGAAAACTGGCAGTCTGGAGTCTACCACTGCTCTCAATGGGCTGAACAGAAGCCGGATCGAGCTAGTTAAGTCCTTCGGCAGCCCTCGGTTGGGCTGGAGGAGAGCAGGGCTCGCAAGTGAGCAGAGGCAGGGCAGATCCCTCCTGCTCGAGCGGTGTCGGGCGGAGGAAGGAGGGACAAGATGGAGGAAGCTTCCTCCTTCCTCTGCCTTGGAGTCGCTGAAGAGGAAACTTTTGGCGGCCCACAGTGGTCTGAAGCGAAGCTGGGTCACGCTTGAATTAGTCTTCAGCAGCCCTCGGACGGGCTGGAGGAGAGCAGGGCTCGCAAGTGAGCAGAGGCAGGGCAGATCCCTCCTGCTCGAGCGGCGTCGGGCGGAGGAAGGAGGGACAAGATGGAGGAAGCTTCCTCCTTCCTCTTCCTTGGAGTCGCTGAAGAGGAAGCTTTTGGCTGCCCACAGTGGGTTGATGAGAAGCCGGGTCACGCTTGAATTAGTCTTCAGCAGCCCTCGGATGGGCTGGAGAGGAGAGCAGGGCTCGCAATTTCAATAAATGATGTATATTGGAACCCTGTAATGTGATTTGTAGCTCCACACCCCAAGCCTGGGCCACCCTGGTATAGTCTAAAGATGGAGAAAAATCCATAAGAGAATGTCTGAAGTATCTCAAAGTTACTATCAGTTGAGCTTCTAACCAATATATTTCTGACAAAGGCTCATATACCTTAAGAAGTAAATTTGAAGTTGGCAAAGAGTTCTCATAATGTCTGAGTTGCATATAAGAAAAAAATATCCAAATTAGTCCAGCCATAAGTAGTTTGCAAATGAAAGAGGACCGGTAAAATACCATCATCATTAAGGATCTGATACAAATAAAAAATAGGTCCCCTCCTTACTATCTGAAATCTAGTTGATGTCATACTATCTGAAATCTAGTTGATGTCATAGCAGGATAAAAAAAAACATTGCCACAAATAGGCAATAAAGGAGTAGAGCGAAAGTCTAAACCCATCTGTCTGCAGACTTGTCTCCACGTGGATCTTAAGAGAGCAAGAAAAAAAATAATATGGGCTTCCCAGAACAGCAGCCACAACTCTAGGGGTATGGTTTCCAAATTTGCAATCCTACTGTAGTCCATGAAAAAATAAGATGTAGACAAGAACCAATTGTGAATATGATGCATATGACAGGCCTCTACAAAAGCGTTTTAGAACACAACATACCCAGACCTCCCTTGTCAATTGGTAAAACCACCATACTAAGAGGGAGGCACGAACGCCCTCCCACCCAAAGAAATCCACGGACCAATTTATCCAAGTGAAGTTCTGTTTTCCGAGAAAGAGACAAAGGCAACATCTGATAAACATATAACCTTTGAGGTAGTACCAACATGTTATAGAGGGCAATACGGCCCATTAAAAAAACAGAAAGATGACGCCAATTCATGAGACGAGATTTAGTCCTATCCAACAAGGGCTGTATATTAAGATCATGAAGCTGAGAAATAACTTGTGGAATTGTAATTTTTACAATTCCACAAGAATTCCCAAATAAACAATTTTCTCATTTGCCCAAATGAGAGGGAAAGTACCAGGCCAATGAGCAGGTACACTTGAATGAAACAGAAGAGCCACAGATTTTCGACAGTTCAACATAAATCCTGAATGACATCCAAACTCACTTAAGGCATCTAGTTGTTGCGATATAGAATTTATAGGATTAGTTAATATAATCATCAAGTCATCTGCAAATGCCAAAACTTTCAATTCTTGACCCATGATAGAAAGACCAGTTATATGAACATCCCTTTTCAAAGTATGTAAGAGAGGCTCTAAGTAGATAATAAACAATAATGGAGAAAGGGGACATCCCTGACGGGTGCCTCGTGAGACAACAAAAGAGGAGGAACGAGTTACATTAATGAGAATAGATGCATGAGGGCTAGCATATAATACACGTAAACAATCCATAAACCATCCTGAGAAGTCCATATGAGACAATGTAGAAAAAAGAAAAGACCACTCCACTCGATCAAAGGCCTTATCTGCATCTAGACTTGCCAATAGTTCTAATAATGCTGGTGCCTGACTAGTCACCAATACAGTCAAAACTTTACGCACATGAATGACAGACTGGCGGCTTCACACAAAACCAACCTGTTATTCCCCTATAAGCAGAGGCAAATGAGATGCCAATCTGTCTGCCAACACACGAGTAAAAATCTTAAGATCTACATTAAGTAAAGAAATGAGGCGATAAGAATCTACATAATGAGGATCTTTCCCAGGTTTGGGGATCAAAGTGATTAAAGCATCCGTGGCACCAGGAGGAAAAGAGTCTTCTACACAAGTGTCAAAGTAACGTACCATCACACCAGGAAGATGGTAGAGAAATATCCTCTATAATAAAACCCTAAGCGCGCATGCGCACTTAGGACGGCGTGTTCCCTGACAGCATGATGTGTCCCTCTGTGCCGAATTCCATTTTTGAACACGGAGGCAGGGAACATGCCGGCGACTCCCCCCCCCCCCCCCCCCCGCCCCACCCTCACTCACTATAAGGCCCACGTGGGGTGTTCAAAATTTACCACTGCTACTCTTCTTCAAAGCAGCCTGCTGAGGATTGCCTTTCAGGCCACTATCCACCTTGATAGCACGTTCCCTCTGACGCGATCCTGCCCTTCGGGATCACATCAGAGGGAACGTGCTACCGAAGTGGAGAGCAGCCTGCGAGGTTCGCTACAGCCGGCCAGTGATCCTCAGCAGGCTGCTTTGAAGAGGAGCAGCAGCGGTGGCAGTGGTTTGTGCCGGTGGGCCAGAAGAGAGCAGGAACCCGGGTTTGCTTTGGGAGTGGGAGGGAACAGAAGGGGGCCACAGAGCAAACAAGCATGGAACAACAGGGGGAGAGGGAAAGGGGGCTGCTTTGGGGGGAGGGGTATGCTGGGGGCCAGACAGCAATCATGCTTTGCTCTGGGAGGGGGAGGGAAACAGAAGGGGGCCACGGAGCAGGCAGGCATGGCACAACAGGGGGCCATGGAGAGAGGGCCAGAGAGACAGAAAGGAAGACAGCGTCCAAGGAGAGAGAGACAAAGAAAAAGACAGACAGGCAGCGTCCAAGGAGAGAGAGACAAAGAAAAAAAGACAAGACGGACAGTGGCCAAGGAGAGAGAAAGAAAGAAAGACAGACGCATCTATTCTAGCACCCGTTAATGTAACGGGCTTAAAGACTAGTTTTATTATATTCTATCCGGTCCAGGAGCCTTACAAGTGGACAATGAATTAATAATCTGTTGGACCTCCACCGCACATAAAGGCGCATTTAAACGATTCAAGCATCCGTGAGGTTAAACATGGCAAAGAAGCATCTTCTAGATACACCTGAACTAATGAAGGCTGTGACTATATGTCAACCGTGTAAAGGCGGGAAAAATAATCACAAAATGCTCGTGAAATCTTATCAGAACATAAGAATTGCCGCTGCTGGGTCAGACCAGTGGTCCATCATTCCCAGCAGTCCGCACATGCGGCGGCCCTTGGTTTAAAGATCAGTGCCCTAACCGAGCCTAGATTTATCTGTGTACGGAATTTATCCAAACTCAGTCAAGGCATCTAGTTGATGTAATATAGAACTTATAGGATTAGTTAATATAATCGTCAAGTCATCTGCAAACGCCAAAACATTCAATTAGTCAAAGTTCCGTCTGGCAGACGAATAGAGTGAATTAATCAAGGATTTTTCCAGACTTTAGTAAGACATGCAAGTAAATGGCTGGGACGATTCCCAAAGCAGAATAAATGATATTTGCAGTAAAGGGTGCTATTTTTATTCCTTTCATGTAATAAGATATTCAAACAAACTATGTAGGCTACTGTAGAGTCACCAAACTAAGAACTCATTAGGTCAAATAGCTTATAGGATTCTTAATGGATCTCAAGTGCTCACGATCATAATGCCACTAGAACATGTCCCGGCGTATGACTTAATTGTGAAATATCATCGGTCCATAAAGTTATTGAAAATTTTATTACCTCAAACTTTATTCTTATAATCTAAGTTGCTTAATATGCTTTTTATATATATTTCTTTATGTATACGACTGTTATACTGCACACGTCCTCTATTATTGTTATAAAAGTACTTAGCTCAGGTATTATCAACCTGGCCAGCCCGATGGAAGATCTCTGTTTCGCTCTCATACATTTGTAAGGTTTGGAAGTCAGGTCCCCCACAGGGTGAGGTTGTAGGGGTTACGTGAGAGGCGCCCTTACACACGCCAGGTCCCAGGTTCGGTTCCCTCACTGAAGATTCACCAGGAAGTAGACCCAAATAAGAAGCACAACCAGAATGATTGCATAAAGAATATATTATAGAAATAGTCTTACAGAAAAGTATTACAATTAAGCATTACAATTAATGAGAGAGCAAAGTAGTTTCCCTGCCTTACAGAGTTCAGAGGCAAAGAGACAGAGAGGCCTAAAGTTCCAGGGAGACCCAGAGAGAGATTGAGAAAGGGGGATGGGGATGGGGTGATGGTCTAAGCTTTGGGTTGAGAGCAAGACGAAGAAGAGGAATAAGAGAGCCAAGAGAGACCAGAACCAAGAGAAGGGGTTGATGGTCTAAGCTTTGGGTTCCAGAGATAAAGAGAAGGATAGACAGAGAAAGAGATAGATGTGTGTTGCAGAGAGGAGGCTTTTATAGTTTTGAATCTTATTATCAATATAGAAAACTATTGAGCTTCAATAGAAGTTAAATCTCCCCCTCCTTAGTAAACTTGTGCTAGACAGAATAAAGAATAGGCTGAAGTCATATGTGATTTCCAGTATGTCTCTGACAATAGTTTCTGATTAACTTTAGTTATCTGTGCATCTGGACCCATTGTCATAAGCACCCTCTTAATCAGACATTAACACATTAACACCTTTTAGCTAATCATGATTTAATCAGGGCTATTTAAAACCGTCTTTTAGGGCTATATGAAACTGCCTGCACTCAGGGTCTATCTGCATTCACATGCCAGAGTCAGATTGATATCATTTCCCATAGGCCTTTGCTGACATTAGTTATGCCAACTGAAAATGCTGATTGCAAGCAATAGCTATGCTGACATCTCCCATACTTTTTTTTTTTTTTTTTTTTTATTCTTTGAAATGAAGGCAAGCTTGTGGTACCTTTCTATAAACAGCCAGTCTGCATTTCGCAGATGCCTCGCTTACCTCCAACAGTATATCAGCACGTCCCCTGTCCTGCAGAATCTCCAAGCAATGAAAATAAACAGTTCCCATTATGAGTTCAAACCTCTGTCTTAGGTTGTATAGTCCGTCATCTGGGCGCAGAACCCAGCATGCTTATATCTTACCCGTTGTTGAGTGAATGAACGGTGCATAAGGGATGCAGGAAGCTTTCTCAGGAGGTTCAGGCATAAAGGTACCAAGATGTCAGGAGAGAGTATGCAAATATGGGATATGAGATAATATATTATGTCTGACCCTGGTATGCAATGCAATAGGCCATGCCAAATTAAAACCAAATTGGAACCAAATTAGCCAAATTAGCAAGTGTCAGAGAAGATACTGGAAATTCATGTATAACTGCCTTAAAAGCTAGAAGGAAGGTTGTGGGATATGCGGTGTAAAGAAGTGTACATGTGTTTCATTTTACAGCAAAGGAAAATCATAACAATACATAACAAAATTTGTACAATAATTAAGATAATGATAGGGTGAATTAAAACATTAAATACGTGGTATGCAGTGGGCGAATACCCAAAGAAAAGTTCCCAAACTGAGACATGAGCGTCTCGTAGCAAATTTTCTACAGTTTGTGCAATCTGTCCATTTTCGAAAGTGATAGTATGATTCACTTTTTTGGAGGTTTTCTTAAGTTGTTCAATGTAAGTATGGAGTTCAGTAAAGTTCAGCAGCTTGTGGACAGGCGGAGGAAACTGACTCAGAAATGATGGAGGAAATCAAACAAGAATGCAAGATAGGCAATGTAATTATATTGGGAGACTTCAATTTCCCAGGGATAGACTGGAAACTAGCAACCTCCAACTGCGGCAAGGAGGCCAAGTTCCTGGAGGTGCTAGGGGATTGCTTCCTGGAACAAATGGTAAAAGAGCCGACAAGAGGCAAAGCCACCTTGGACTTGGTCCTAAATGGCCTCACGGGACCGATAACAGAAGTGGAAGTCGTGGTTCCACTGGGAACGAGTGATCACAATGTAATCAACTTTAAACTTGACATCGGGAAAGGGAAACATGCCAAAACCTTAACCACCACCTTAAACTTTAAAAAGGGTAAATACGATCGCATGAGAGCCATGGTAGAAAAACGACTCGAGAAGATGGTGGACAAACTTGAAACGGTAGATCAGGCATGGTCCCTACTGAAAAATACTATCACAGAAGCACAAGATCTCTACATTCCGAGGATTTCCAAAGATCGGAGAACAAAGAGCAAAAGAGAACCAGCATGGCTTACCATACAGGTGAAGGAAACCATAAAAGAAAAGAAGGACTCTTTCAAAAAATGGAAATGCATAAAGACAACCGAAGCTTGGAACAAACATAAAGATGATCAGAAGAAATGTCACAAGGCGGTGAGGGATGCCAAACAGGAATATGAGGAAAAAATAGCCCAGGAGGCCAAAAACTTCAAGCCCTTCTTTAGATACGTGAAAGGGAAAAAACCTGCAAAAGAGGCAGTGGGACCCCTGGACGACCAGGGAAGAAAAGGGTACATCAAGGAAGATAAACAAATCGCAGACAAACTAAATTCCTTCTTTGCGTCCGTCTTTACGAAGGAGGACACCTCAACAATACCTGAAGCGGAGAAAGTGTTTGCAGAAGAAATAGAAGACAGCCTCACCACAGTTGAAGTGGACTTAGACCAGATATACTATCAGATCGACAAACTTAAAAGTGACAAATCCCCTGGACCGGATGGAATTCACCCGAGAGTCTTAAAGGAATTGAAGGTTGAAATCGGAGAGTTATTGCAAAAACTTGCAAACCTGACAATCAGAACTGGACAGATACCGGACGACTGGAGGATAGCGAACGTCACCCCAATTTTCAAAAAAGGATCGAGAGGGGAACCGGGCAACTATAGACCTGTGAGTCTTACGTCTGTCCCTGGCAAGATGGTTGAAGCACTGATCAAGGATAGCATAGTCCGGCACTTGGACGCACATGACTTGATGAAACCCAGTCAACATGGATTCAGGAAAGGGAAATCATGTTTGACGAATTTACTCCAATTTTTTGAGACCGTGAACGAGCAAATTGATAGTGGGAAGCCGGTGGACATAATATACTTGGACTTCCAGAAAGCGTTCGACAAAGTTCCACACGAAAGACTTCTCAGGAAACTACAAAGCCATGGCATAGAGGGAGATATACAAAGATGGATAGGCAAATGGCTGGAAAACCGAAAGCAGAGAGTGGGCATAAATGGGAAGTTCTCCGACTGGGAGAAAGTGACTAGTGGTGTACCCCAGGGCTCGGTACTTGGGCCGATCCTTTTTAATATTTATATCAATGACCTGGAGGAAGGAACATCCAGTGAGATCATCAAGTTTGCAGACGATACAAAACTATGCCGGGCGATCAGATCGCAGGAGGATAGAGAGAAACTCCAGAGCAACTTGTGTCGGTTAGAAACATGGGCGGAGAAATGGCAGATGAAGTTCAATGTGGAGAAATGCAAGGTAATGCATTTAGGCAATAAGAATAAGGAATACGAGTATACAATGTCAGGTGCAACTCTGGGGAAGAGTGAACAAGAAAAGGACCTGGGTGTACTGATAGATAGGACCCTGAAGCCGTCGGCACAATGCGCGGCAGCGGCAAAGAAGGCAAATAGAATGTTGGGCATGATAAAGAAAGGAATCTCGAGTAGATCGGAGAAAGTTATAATGCCGCTTTATAGGGCAATGGTCAGACCCCACTTGGAATACTACGTCCAACATTGGTCTCCCTACCTAAAGAAGGATATAAAACTGCTGGAGAGGGTGCAGAGACGAGCAACAAAACTGGTGAAGGGTATGGAGAAACTGGAATACGAGGACAGACTTATAACACTAGGATTGTTCTCCCTTGAGAAAAGGAGACTGCGTGGGGATATGATCGAGACCTTCAAAATACTGAAAGGAATCGACAAAATAGAGCAGAGAAGATTATTTACATTGTCCAATCTGACACGGACTAGAGGACATGTAATGAAGCTAAGGGGGGACAGGTTCAGGACTAATGTCAGGAAGTTCTGCTTCACTCAGAGAGTGGTTGACACCTGGAATGCCCTCCCAGAGGAGATTATTGCGAAATCGACCGTCCTAGGCTTCAAGAGCAAACTAGATGCATATCTCCTTAAGAGAGGCATATAAAGATATGGTGGACTATAAATTACGCCAGGTGTACACCTGGCAGGGCCTCCGCGTGTGCGGATCGCCGGACTTGATGGACCGAAGGTCTGATCCGGAAATGGCAGTTCTTATGTTCTTATGTTCTTATGAAATGTCTCGTTCCCCATACCAAGAGGTAGTGGATACACAGCATCTCTGCAGTGATAAAGAAGATCCTTGGAATACATTAGAAATATCTTTGTGCCAAAACTGGTCTGGGATGGCTATGTATATATCTGAAATGCTGCTAAGAAAAGGAAAAAACATAGCAGAGCTTCCTCAGGAACAGTATAACATATTTAGCAATGCTAAACAATGGAAAATAAACAAATATATATTATTAAAATCACATCCCGATATCAATAAAACATACATTTAATACTAACTCTTACATCTAAGAAGAGCTACATGGCGTCACCTATGATTAGATTCCCAAATCCTTTTAGATTAATTTACATGTAAATCCTTATTAATACTGTTCCCACTCTTCAACATTTCCAGGTGACTTGCCACTAAATTTAATGCAGCCCATAGAAAGCATATATGTTGAAATAGGGGGAACCACAGGTATCATGATACATCTTCTTAATTTTCATGTCCTGCCTATCTCACCTACTAGATGTTTTAGTGTGGAGGAAGTTCAGATTTTGCTAAGTTTGATTAATGGTTCACACAACCAATGTATCAAATGGTGGTGGGGGGGGCACAAAGAAAAGCTGATGGCAGAGAGGCACAATACTTTTCTCTGGCTACCCTGCTTCCCTACCCCTTCTGATGGCTCTGTCAATCTTTATAAGTTTTGATTGTTTTTATTTTAACATTATTTTGCTTGCTCTTTTTGCTAGTACTTTATAAATACGTCTGAATTTGCTGGTAGAATATTTCTAAATGTTCTTTTCTCTTCCAAACAGAGCCTGTGTTTGTTCACACCCATGGGAACAAATGAACGACATTTGCGGCTCACTCCAGCGGGGCCCATTTCATATGGCACCACGGTATCAGCACATGTAGCCAAATCCAGGAACACGCTGTTAGTAGAAGATATTCTAGGGGTAAATTGCATTGTGCTTTTAAAGGATGATGGACAGCTAATATGATTGAAGTTTTAGGGGAAGAGATTGAAATGAGAGGTATCCAACAATGGGAGAAAATCATTTTTTTAAGCTACAGATTGCATTTTTGGAAAAGGAAAATATTAATTATGTGGTCTGTAGTATGATGCTGTTAGCCCAAGAAATACTCAATATATATATTTTTTTAATGTTTTGTTAATTTTATAAGATTAGTGAACAAAATCATATGTAGAAAGCAATAAATACAAATAAAAATATTAAATAAGACAAGAAGTAGATCATATGTACGAATCATTATGTGCATATAAATCTATATGATTACATAAAATGTAAATAGCAAATGAATATGGGGGCCATCACATGTATTGTCGGCACATGGTAAGCAGCAATCATATTAAAACGTAGTGAAACTTTCAAGAGGCAATATTATTTTAATAGATAAATTGATTCTCTTCCTATAAGGGATGCAGATCTTATTTATGTCTGTTAGAGTTAAATCGTTTCATTTTATGTAGCCACAGAGGTCCAAAAAAAGGGATCCATGCATTGAGACTCCAGAGCGCTGCCTGTCTCTTAGATCCTGCGCATGGAACAGGAAGCATTTCTGAAAAGTCTGGATTCTGGCTTCCTACCTAAGAGCCTAAGGGTTCCTTTTTCTAAGGTGCGCTAGCGTTTTTAGCATGTGCTCAAGATTAGCGTTTGCAAACCACGCACTAAATGAAAAATACTAACGCAAGATCTATGGAGACGTTAGCGTTTAGCATACGCGAGATTGTAGCGCGCGCTAAAACCGCTAGCGCACCTTAGTAAAAGGAACCCTTAGGCTCTTAGGTAGGAAGCCAGAATCCAGAACTTCCAGGGTAGCATTTTCAGAAATGCTTCCTGTTCCATGCGCAGGATCTAAGAGACAGGCAGCGCTCTGAAGTCTCAATGAATGGATGAGGCGATGGTGCAGGGAGGAGAGTGACATTCTGGGGAAGGGAAACCCTATTCTACAAGGAGGGATCCACCTTAACCAGGGTGGAACCAGGCTGCTGACATCAATATTTTTAAAAGGAAATAGAACACAAATTTTATTGATTCTAATTGAATGGTTTTTCCCTTTACTTTTGGTTATACTTTTTACATCCAGGGAAGGGGAGTGGGTGGGAGGGAGAAGGATAATGTATAGAGACTTTTTTATTTATGAGTTGTTAGTACTATTGTATGGGTATCTTGAATATATTGAAATGCACTGCTTTTAGAATGAAAATGAATAAAGATATATATCCTCTATAATAAAACCCTAAGCGTGCATGCACACTTACGATGCCGTGATCCCTGCCACCGTGATGTATGCTTCCATGCCGCACATGCGCGCTGCCTGCCTTTGCCCCAATCTCCGATGCCGGCTGACTTCCTGCGCTGCCTGTTCTCACCCCCGGACCAGCAAATGCAACAGCCACGGTTTCTTCTTGCAGCCACGGGGCATTTGCAAGGCCGGCCCACTTTGATAATGCAAGGTGGGCCTGCCTAGCAAAAACCCCGAGGCTGCCCGGGCTAGCAGATGCTGGACAGGGGAAGCAGGAAAAGGAGAAGGGGTACTACTGGACAGGGGGATCTGTGAAGGAGTGCTGCTGGACAGGTGTTGATGGACAGGGGGAGCAGGGAAGAGGTGCTGCTGGACAGGGAGGAGGTAAAAGAAAGGTAGAAAGGCTACTGCTGGACAGGGGGAGCAGGGAAGAGGTGCTGCTGGATACGGGGGAGGTAAAAGGAAGGGAGAAGGGCTACTGCTGGACAGGGGGAGCAGGCAAGGAGTGGTGGTGGACAGCCGAGGAAAGAGAAAGAGAGAAAAAAAGACAGACACACACATCTATTATAGCACCCGTTAATGTAAGGGGCTTAAAGACTAGTGTGTATATATAGAAAATAGCTTATTATCTAACTGACCAATGCATAAAACATTTCTTTTAGGGCTTCAGACATGCCAATCGTTGTTCGCTATTATTTTTGCGATACAACCAAACATTTTTTAATATTTGGCTATGGCTGTGGCTTCTTCATTTGCCCATATATTCTATAAATAATTTTTGTTTTGTTTTAAATGTTTTTAACCTTTTTTTCTTTCTTTCTTTCTTTTTTTTAAAGTGTTTCTCAATAAATATATATTTGTAAAAAAGTTCACTTAGCTTTTCCTTAATAGGATCGAGTCGGGGTTTGTCACATCGACATGTTTCGCCTGAACGGCTTTTTCAAGATATCAACCCCCTTCGTTTTACTACCAGACCATCCCGATATTCACTGCTCTTTGCCGTCCTTATCAGTTCCTTGCATTTGACTTGCCATTTCTTTTGCTGTTTACAGTTATTTTCAGACGGATCCTTCTTTCATTTCCTGATGGATTCTTTTTTAGCTCTAATAACTTTCTTCAATTCACTAGCTAACCATGCCAGCTGTCGTTTGGTTTTCTTTCCTCCTTTTTTAACACATGGAATATATCTAGTCTGTGCTTCCAGGATGGTATTTTTGAATAACATCCATGCCTGATGTAAATTTTGACCTTTGCCGCTGCTCCTTTAAGTTTCTTTTTTTTACCATTCTCCTCATGTTATCATAGTCTCCTGTGTGAACTTACTCCATGGATTATATAAAATCTGTTATCAAGCAGCTCCAGCACCATTACCTCCCACACCAATTCATGCAATCCACTGAGACCTAGGTATAGAATTGCTTCACCTTTTGTCAGCTCCTGAACCAGCTGCTCCATAAAGCAGTCTTTGATTTCATCAAGGAATTTTATCTTTCTAGCATGCCCTGATGTTATATTTACCCAGTCAATATCAGAGTAGTTGAAATCACCCATTGTGTTACCCAGTTTGTTAGCATCCCTAATTTCTGATAATATTTCAGCATCTGGCTGTTCATCCTGGTCTGGCAGATGGTAGAACTATCCTTTTCCCTTTTATACATGCTATTTCTACCCATAGGGATTCCAAGGTGTGTTTTGGCTACTGTAGAATTTTTAGTCCATTTGATTCAAGGCTCTCCTTAACATAAAATGCTATGCCTTCACCAATTCGATTTACCCTATCACTGTGATATAGTTTGTACCCCAGTACGACAGTGTCCCCATTGGTTATCTTCCTTCTACCAGGTCTCAGAGATGCCTATTATATTTACCTTTTCATTTAGTGCAAAATACTCTAACTTTCCCATCTTGTTTTTTAGGCCTCTGACATTTGCATAAAGATATTTCAAATAATGTTTGTCATATCTATTTATAATTTGCTAAGCAGTTAGCATGGATAATTTGCAATCTTTAAAATCAGGCTGCCCTGTATTTAAATAAATCTGGTCTACTGTGGCCTGTATTGCAACCTTGCTATCGGGATGTTCTGTCTTCCCTGATTTGGTAATATCTTTTAAAGATATCTTGTAATTTAATCATATTTATTAAATTTTCAAAATATACAAAAATAAATAATATTACAAAATTTATAATTATATAACAACAATATGAATAATACAAATCTTCCCAATACCCAAATTCCCCCTTTCTCATACCAGAATTATGATTACAAAAATAATTTTTAGTTCACGGCATATTAATTAAAATACGATTATGGGTATGTGGTGTTGCAGTATCTAAATAAGGCTGCCAAATATTAATTAACTGATGACCTTGCCTATTATCCCAATCTGTTAATTGCACACTTTCCATCATTAAAAGATGCAACATTCTAGAACGTCAATTACTATATGTTGGCCTCAATGGTTTAATCCAAAGATATAGTATAACTTTCAATCCTGATAAAATTGCTCTTCTAAGAAATCCTTTCAGTCCTTTAGGAATAAGATGTCTAATGTCAAACCCCCCCCCAAAAAAAAAAACTATAGCTATTACAATGCCACATATAACTAACCTTAGAAAAACCTTTATCCCAAAATTGTTTTACTAATGGACATTTCCAAAACATATGTGGTAATGTAGCCTTGGAATGTCTACATTTCAAACAAGATTCTGATGAAGTAAAAGATGCTCTATAAGCATGCCAAGGCGCAATATATGCTCTACAAATAAATTTCAAAATAAGTAATATCAGAAAGATTATTTTTTTAAACTTTCAATAAGTGCAACATAAGATACAATCATTTTATACTTTAACATCACTTAATATTCCATCAAAAGTCTAATTCACATCAAATATCCCTCCCCCTGTTATACCCAACAATTGTTCTTAAGCATAAGAAAACAAAGTATCCCCACTCTTCCTCCCCACCCTAGACGTGTATGATCAAAGGGAAAAAATAATATTCATTCTGTACAATATTTTGTTAATGGCTCCCAAACATCCTTAAATTTCTTAAAATGCCCCTGCTGTTTGGCTATTACCCACTCCATTTTAAAGATCTGGCATAACGAATTTCACCAAAAATTATAATTCAGCCGATCCCAATTTTTCCAGTTTTTCATAATTTGCTATATGTAAAAATCTTTGGATATGAAATCCTTGAAGTTTAATATTTAATTCTACATTCCAAGCTTGAGCTACCTTATCATAGTCCAAAAGATCTAATAAAGAATGTCTAAAATATTTTAGAGGTACAATCAATTGAGCATCTAACCAATACAATTCTGAAACGGTGTCATATACTTTAGCAATCAATGCTGATTTAGGCAGAGAAGTCACAAAATATTTCAACTGTATATTAGAAAATATATCAGCCATAATCATTTTGTAACTGGGAAATTGTTAAAGATATCTTGTTCTGAACCATGCTTTTTTGAACAACTTTCGGTCTTCCCCCCATTTCTAGTTTAAAAGCTGTTCTATTTTCTATATAAGTAAATATTGAGTCACCTCCTTCACATCAGTCTGATTCCAAAGAACTTATTATCTAACTGACCAATGCATAAAACATTTATGATAAGAAGATTATGCATAAAACATTTATGATAAGAAGATTATGCTGGAAGCAAAAACTCATGGTAAAAGCTTTTTTAGGTATTTTTTAGGTATTTTAGGAAGAAACCAGGAAAAGAATCAGACCGCTTGATGACCAAGGGATAAAAGGGGCTTCCAGGTCTTCAGCAAGAAAGATGCATGGGAGATACCGGTGCCAGAAATTGTATTTAGTGCTGATGAGCCAAAGAAACTCAAACAAATCTCTGTAACACTAGAAGATGTAATGGTTCAATTTGACTAATTGAACAGTAGCAAATAGCCTGGAATGGATGGTGTACATCCCAGAGTACTTATAGAATTGGAAAATGAACTTGCAGAGCTATTAGTGATTTGTAATTTATTAATAAAATCCAGCATGATACCAGAAGACTGGAGGATGGCCAGTGTAATACAGATTTTTAAAAAGGATTCCAGATGTGATCTGGGAAATTATAGACCGGTGAGTCTGACGTCAGTGCTGGGCAAAATGGTAGAGACTATTATAAAGAACAAAATGACAGAACATATTCATAAGCATAGATTAATGAGACAGAGCCAATTTGGATTTAGTCAAAGTAGATCTTGCTTCATCAGTCTACTACATTTCTTTGAAGGGGTGAATGAACATGTGGATAAAGATGAGCCAGTCGATATTGTGTATCTGGATTTTCAAAAGGAATTTGACAAAGTACCTCATGAAAGACTTCTGAGGAAATTAAAAAGTCGTGGGATAGAAGGTAACATCCTATTATGGATTAAGAACTAGTTAAAAGATAGAAAGCAGAGAGTAGGATTAAATGATCAATATTCTCAACGGAGAAGGGTAGTGGGGTTCCCCAAGGATCTGTGCTGAGACCACTGCATTTCAACATATTTATCAATGATCTAGGGATAGGAATAACTAGTGAGATAATTAAATTTGCTGATGATGCAAGAGGATTGTAAAAAATTGAAAGAAGACTTTGTGAGACTAGGTCTGGGCATCAAAATGGCAGATGACTTTTAATGTGAGGAAGAATAAGTGATGCATGTGGGAAAGAGGAGCCTTAATGTAACTAAGGGGTCCTTTTATCAAGCTGCGCTAGCGGGGTTAACACATCGGACATTTCATCACGCGCTAACCCCCCGCGGCTGGCTAAAAAATTAACGCCTGCTCAATGCAGGCATTAGCAGCTGGCGCGGCAGGCAGTTTAACGCACGGTATTATGCGCATTAAACCCCTACCGTAGCTTGATAAAAGGACCCTTAAGTAATGTTGGGTTCTATGTTAGAAGTCACTGCCCAGGAAAATGATCTAGGTGTCATGGGTTGATTGGAGATTTCTTTCAATGTCAATATCATACTTTCACACCGCTGTGCTTGCCCTATATTGAGTCTTATTATTGTACTGAGCCCTTTCTTTATGAATGACACCCAGACAATGCTCATTATTTTTCTTTTATTGACCGTGTAACACAGTGATTTTGTCATTTTATTTTATTTTATTTCATTTTTCTTATTGTACTGATTGTAATATGGTACTATTTTTTTGTAATGTATATTATCCATATGTACTTGCTGGTCTGCACCATATGTTTTGTTTTGATTGTTGTGATTTTCTAAAATTTAATAAAACATTTTTGAACATTAAAAAAACCCCAAAAACCTCAGCTGAATGTGTGATGGCGACTTAGAAAACAAATAGAATATTAGGAATTATCAGAAAAGGAATGGAAAACAAAGATGAAAATGTTATCATGCCTTTGTATCATTCTTTGGTTACGGTCACTGGATCTAAAAAAAAAAAATAGAATTAGAAAAAATACAGAGAAGGGTGCCAAAAATGATAAAAGGATTGGGATAACCTCCCTAAGAGGAAAGCTAAAGTGGCTAGGGCACTTCAGCCTGGAGAAGAGTTTGGCTGAGGGATATGATAGAGGTCTATAAAATATTGAGTGGGGTGAAATGAGTAGATGTGAATCGTTTGTTTACTGTTCCCAAAAATACTAGGACTAGAAGGCATGTGATGAAACACTTTTTCCTACCTGTATTATCTGGATATTTTATTTTTCTATGTGTTGATCCTATTTAAGGAAAAATATATTTATTCGACAAAGTGCAAGCCAAACATGGCAAAATAGAACATTTTTCACACAAATCCGCACATTATAATCCCAACCCCCCACCACCCACCCATTCCCACTGATAAACCCAGAGTGTGAGAGTTTAGGACATGTACAACGTAAAATCAAACATTCAAAAGTTGACTCCTGGCATGAGGAGTAAGATCCATCCAAACATTTTCCCAAAAGAACTGAAAACGACGTCCCAGACCACCATCCAATGTTACAAAGATCTCCAGTGACTATAGTTTGGGGGGTCAGGGGATAGCCAATGTGTCAGAATGGCTTAAATGCCCAACAACATCACTCGGGCTATAAAACCCGACATACCTTTAGGTTTAGGAGGCGTGATCTGAAAAATCCCAAATAGTGCTCTGGGTGTGGGCAGCTAATGTCTGCCCCATAGAGAAGTGGTATATTCCCAGACAAGTCCAAAATTGCTGAATACAAGGGCAGGACCAAAACATATGTCCCAGTGTAGCTCGAACCTGCGCACATTTAGGACAATTGTGAATTTGGGTTATTCCCATCCTGTATGCTCTCAAAGGTGGAATATACAGCCAGAGAAGGAACTTAAGCTGAACTTCCTAATGAAGAACATTAGTGGACAACTTCTACAAAGTCTTCAAAATCTTTTGTATTTGCAGTGCCGAAATCGCACACTGCAAGTCCTCTGACCAGGTAGCAGCTAGGATTTCCAAATTAATACTCGGTTGCACATCACGAAGTCCCACATGATGAAAGAGTAAGGGAACTAGTTGTTGAGCTGAAAAACTAAACATCTCCGAGATTGCTTCAGTTAAGTGAGTTACTAGCAACAATTGTACATAGTGGCGGATTTGCCAATAAGCAAACAAATCCACTTCCAACAGTCCAAAAGAGCGTTGTAAGGAGCGAAAGGAGGCCAGTGTCCCCTCCTCAGTGTATAGTTGAAAAAGATATTGTAATCCTTGGGATGCCCACCTCTGAAGAGGAACGTTCTGCAATCCGGGAACAAAGGCACAATTCCCCTGTATCAGGAGGTATGGAGAAATCAAAGAGGACCGTTTTAAACAAGCACAAACCCATCGCCATGTCCGCCTCGCAGGGGCAAAGAAAGGATAGTTTACCACTACAAAGCGGAGAGCTGGGGCTGAGACATGTAATAAATAACTAATATGATAAGGAGTTAAAACAAACAGTTCCATCTGTGTGGCAGAAAAATAAGATGTACCTCGAAACCAATCATTAATATGTCGCATCTGGCAGGCCTGGGCATACCATCAAATATTCAACAAACCATAACCTCCCCTCTCCCTGGGCTGACACACATGCAGAATGGTCATTCGCGGTTTCTTGCCCCCCCCCAAATAAAATTGTAACAATCTGGAGAGTTGTACATAGTGGGCATGCGTTAATAACAGCGGTAAAACCTGGAATCGATATAGCCATTTGGGAAACAATATCATGTTAAACAGGACCATCCTCCCTGCAACTGATAGGGGAAAAGTCCGCCAGATTTTTAACTGGCACTTCGTTTCCTCCAATAACGGAGAAACATTACATGTATAAAGAGTGGACAGATCACGAGGTAACTAGACCCCTAAATAGTGGAGTGCCGTAGGAGCCCAAGAAAAGGGAAATTCCCCTACCTAGGTATCCTGAAGAGCTAAAGGAATAGCTAAGGCCTTAGATTTATAATAATTCAATGTGAACCCCGAATAAAACCTAAATTCTTCCAAAGATTGCAAAAGATGGGGCAACGAATAAAAAGGTTGTGTCAGCGTGAATATTAAATCATCAGCAAAGGCCAAAACCTTTACTGTATGATTAGCAAATGTCATCCCCGCCACAGCAGGATCCCGCACTACGGTTCTTAAAAAAGGTTCCAAATAAAATAAAAAAAGAAGTGGGGACAATGGACAACCCTGCCGAGTTCCACGTTCTATCGTAAAACCCTCAGTGATGGTATCATTAATTAATAAACACACTACTGGAGAGGTATATAAAGTCTTTATCGCCCGTGCAAACCAACCCGACACTCCCATATAATCCAGGACACCAAACAGGAATGTCCAGTCATTTTGATCAAAAGCACGAGCTGCATCTAAACTCACCAATAGTAGAGGGATATCATGGACTTTTTGAACATTTTGTACAGACTATCTGCCCCTCACAAATCCCACCTGCTCCGCCCCGATAAAATCTGTGAGAAGTAAGGACAAACGGTCTGCCAAAATCTTTACCAAGTGTTGATCCTATTTTGTCTCTTCTGCTTTCTTGTATCTTCTGATAATTCCCTTTCCAGTGGTTACTGTCCATTTGTCTTTTCTCCTCTCTCCTGTCTTGTTTCATTCCCTCACTCTACCTGTCTCTGATATACTTATCTTTCCTTTTTAATTCTTATCTCCCATTTTTTCTCTGTCCACTCAAATTTCACCTTTCTCTTTCTTTTTACTTTTTAACTATCTACCAGTTTTCCATCTCCCTTTCTCATGCTCTAGCTCTCCCATTTCCCATCTCGCTCTTTTCCCTCTTCATTAACCTCTGTACCTCTCTAATTCCATCTCATTGTCCCCCACCCCTCAATCTCATAATGTTTCCACAATTTCCAATATATCCCCTCCCTCCATTCTTTTAGCCCAGCATCTCCTCTCCCTCTCCCCATCATAACCTGACATCTCTGTCCTTTTTCCTCCACTATCTTCATGTCACATCTCTCTTCCCTCCTGTTCCCCCTCCCCACTGTCCATCTTCTAACCTCCTCTCTTTCATGGTCCAATTGATTCTGCTCTCTTTCCTGCTGTTCTTACTTCCTCTTGCCCCATGATATAACATCTCTCCCTCCTGCCCACAGGTCCAACATGTCTCCTTCTCTCCCTCCCTCTTATCCCCTGCTCAAACATATTTCTCATTTTTCCAAAGTGCCCTTCCATCCAGCATCTTTCTGGGCCTGCCTCCCTTGGGTCCATCATCTCTACCATTCTCTTCTCTCCCTCCTTGCTATTGTCCATCATATCTCTTTTTCTTTCTCTCCATCCATCCCTCTCTTTCTGGGCTCATAATTTCTTTTTCTAGACCCTTCCTCCCACTTGTAGTCCAGTGTTTCCCCCTCTCATCCCTCCCTGCTCCCACCCATGGGCTAGCTTAAAACAGCTCTGGGGATCCTGCAGTCTGACCATCTCTTTCCCTTCTCTCCATCATTGTCCATCTCCCTCTCTTATTTCTTTAGATTTCTATCCCATCCTCCCATGAGCTCAGAACAGGTTACAGAAGCACATTCACAGTAGTTTACAGCAGACACTTTCAGTTAGATTATATTAGACATTCATGGCACATTACAGTTGTATTAGGAATTCATGGTACATTGCATGGTACAGCCATGGGAACTGCATGTAGCCATGGTAGTGTAGGACATAACGGATGTAGAAAGATGGCAGTCATGGGGTGTTTCCTGCTGATTGTATAATAGTGTTCATTGGGAGAAGAGAATAGGGGAACTGCTTGCTGGAGGTAGTTCAGGTGAAAGGAAGGTTTTTACTGCTCTTCGGAAGCTCATCAGTGAATTCAATGATCTGATCTGAGCAGGCAGTTGATTCCATAGGTGTGGGACAAAATGGCTATAGGAGCGCTTGCAGGCTGTTTCCCCTCACCTTCCTGGTCTTCTTTAAAAATCAGTCTCCCTTTTCAGAGGTGCCCCAGCACAGCAGCCATTCTCTCAAGCTGCCTGCAGCTGCCACAGAACTAGCCCTCTGCTGTGATCTGCACCCCTGACACAACTTCCTGTTTCCTGGGTGGATCACAGCAAACAGCTTGAGAGAATGGCTGTTGCACCAGGGCCCATCTGAAAAGGGAAATTGACTTTTAAAGACCGCTGGGAAGATGATTGGAAGGGAGGGAGATGGACAATGGTGGGGAGAAGTTGTACCACTGAAATGTATGTATATTATTAATATATGGGTGGGAGGGATGGGATTCTTTTATATTTATATATTTGGAGGATTACAAATAAGATTGTCAAGTGATTAATTAATATATTTCTGAGTGATTATTGTACATTTGTTGTAATTTCTGAAAATGAATTAAGATTTAAAAAAAAAAAAATGTATGTATGTGTTTTTAAATTTAAAGTTGCCAGAACTTTTTATTTTTTTTCTTTCATTTAACATTTTATTGATATATTCTTCTTTTCTGTTCCATATAGGATGAGCGATTTCCAAAAGGTACAGGACTGGACTCAGGGACTCGTATCCAGTCTGTTCTCTGTTTGCCGATTCTCACTGCAATTGGTGATTTGATTGGTATCCTGGAACTTCACCGATATTGGGGTAAAGAAGCCTTCCATCTCAGTCACCAGCAGGTGAGGGTTTGTGATTCACATCTATAATTAATAACTTCTAACACATTTCTGTGGATTTGATATCATCCAGCTAGAAAGGTAATACATTGAGAAGATGGTCAGTTTAGGAAGCTGTTCTTTCACGACAAACAGTATTTACTTATTTAATTTGTATTTAGCTCAGACCTTTCCAGTATTCATTCAAGGTGCATTAAATTCATGTCCAATAGGTATTTTCCTATGTCTGGAGGGCTTTTATTATAAGTCTATATCTCATGTACAGCCTAATGGTTAGTGCAGCAGGCTTTGATCCTGAGCTTGATTCTCACTGCAGTTCCTTGTGACCTTGGGTAAGTCACCTAACTTCCATTGCCCCAGGTATAACCCCCTTAAAAAAAATAAAACTGGATTGTGAGCTCACCAAGGACAGAGAAAAGTACCTGCATATCGGACCTAATTTCATATAGGGCACTGAAAAAAAAAAAATAGTGCTATTTTACAAACCACATCTCAAGCTAGGCACAGTTTATAGAATATGTGTAGTGCCCATTCCCATGATTAAAATATAGGTGCAGCCATTTACACCATCTGAAACCTGGTGTAAATGCCCACGCCTAACCTAGACGTGGATTGGGCATATTCTCTAATGCTGCACATAACTTATAGGATACCCATGACCCACCCTTGCCCTTCCCCTAACCATGCCTCCTTTTGAGACCCATACAATAGAATTTATGTGCACAATTTTGTAGAATACACTTAACAAGCAACTATAGGCACTAATTAGAAGTTACATGCACTACTTGCTAAGTGGCAATTATCAGTGCTGACTGGCTGGTTAAGATGTGCATGCATGGAACTTTAGTTGCCATATATAGCATCCAGGGTCTAATGTGTACAGCACTGTGTACATCTAATCCACAGGTGTCGAAGTCGGTCCTCGAGGGCCGCAATCCAGTCGGGTTTTCAGAATTTCCCCAATGAATATGCATTGAAAGCAGTGCATGCACATAGATCTCATGCATATTCATTGGGGAAATCTTGAAAACCCGACTGGATTGCGGCCCTCGAGGATCGACTTTGACACCCCTGATCTAATCTAATAGCAGTATATAAATGATTAGTAGTAGTAGTAAGTTTACCTAAAGGAATTGTAAAACCACTAATTTGGTCATCTCTCTGAATTCAAACTAAGTGAATGTGAAGGTGGTTTGTATCACAACAGGTTGATATTTGTTAGAATTAATGCCTAAATGGAGGAAAAGATCTCAGATTCACCACTTAGGGAACGTGTGAGTTTTCTCCCTATAGTATTGTGGTGTTGGATTTCTTTCATCGATCAACAAAACCTCCATCCTATCTTAATAGCTAATCGTTAATTGTCCATTTATTTTGAAAAAAATTTTAAACTTATTTTAAATTAATGATAGCATCCTAATGATATTTGAATGAATCTAATAACTATAGCCACTATATTATAGTACTAGTCTTTAAGCCCGTAGGCTGAGAGGAACCCGGGACCGTGGCAGAGGCTCGTTGCACAGTGTAAATACAGTTGCTCAGTGTGAGGCTTCCTTCGCTCTTCCGGGTCTGCATTCCGACTCCTCAACGCGCCAGCCTGAGCCGGCATAGGCGGTTGAGGGTGGAAGGTTGTGGTCGGAGTTGCTAGGCTGCAGCGGATGTGTGAGTTGCGAGTGTGGGGCCTGCAGCGGCGCGAGGTGGAGACGGAGAGCAGGCTGTGGTGACGTTATAGGCGCGCATGCGCACTCGTATTTTCCCGACGGACCAGGGAACACGTTTTTTTTAGTGCGCATGCGCGGCCTATCATTTTATTATATTAGATGGTCAAAATGACTTCATATCAAACTAAATGCAGAAAAGACAAATAACTTATCTGCAAGTGACGAAACACCTCAAAGAATTAAAGTGCTTCAGTGCTCCGAAGTAAAGTGCTGAGTGCCGTATCCTCATTCGGAGATAAAGTGCTGAATGTTATATTGCACAATGTTCTTCTCGCATATCGAAGTGATTTACAGCGAATAGTGACCAGGTACTCTAAGGGCTCCTTTTACTAAGCTGCTATAGCGTTTTTAGCACGCGCAGAATTTTAGCGCGTGCTAAACCCGCCCTACGCGGCTAGAACTAACGCCAGCTCAATGCTTGCATTAGCGTCTAGCGCGTGGCAATTTAGCGCGCACTAAAACCGCTATCGCAGCTTAGTAAAAGGAGCCCTAAGTATTTCCCTATCTATCCCAGCAGGCTCGCAATCTAGGTATGGTACCTGGAGCAATGGAGGGTTAAGTGACTTGCCCAGGGTCACAAGGAGCAGTGCTAGTTTTGAACCCACAACCTCAGGGTGCTAAAGCAGTAGCTCTAAACATCATGCCATTCCCCCACTCCTCCACTATTTCATTTCCTTGGGAGATCCAAGGTGGCACTAGGCCATTCTTATAATTTTATTTGATTTCTTCATATTCATTGGTTTTTGATATGTAAAAGGAAGGGATAATTTGGGTTTCCCTTCGGACTCAGTGGAGGGCTCCTTTTCTGAGAGATAACTTTGAGTGGATTCATGTAGCGAGCTGCAGAGGCTGAAAGCATTTGGCCAGTTTGGCACTGCTCCTCTGTATCAAATTAAGATCAAAAACAGTGTAATACACATAAAGGGAAAGGGATTGGGACTTGTGTACCACCTTTTTGTAGTTACTCAACCACACTCAAAGTGGTTTACATACATACAGGTACTTATTTTGTACTTGGGGCAGTGGAGAATTAAGTGACTCATGGTCACAAGGAGCAGCCCTGGGATTTGATCCCACAACCTCTGGGTGCAGAGGCAGAAGCTCTAGAATTAGGCCAGTATTCATCTTCCTAACTTAAGAAAACAGCTAAGATTACTCTATACCATTAAAGCATTTATCTAATGAGGACCTTCATAGATGGAGGCATAGTGAAAGACAGCTATAGTGACATAGTAAATGACGGCAGATAAAAGACCTGTGAGATTCATCCAGTCTGCCCAACAATCACATTCTTTCTCATAAGAACATAAGAAACGCCCTCACCGGATCAGACCGAGGTCCATCCAGTCCAGCGATCCGCACACGCGGCTGCCCATTTAGGTACTCCTTTTTGGAGACCCGGATTTACCATATCCCTCGATATGATATGCAAGAAGGTGTGCATCCAACTTGCGCTTAAATCCCAGAACAGTAGTCTCCTCCACTACCTCCTCCGGGAGTGCATTCCAAGCACCCACCACTCGCTGTGTGAAACAGAATTTCCTGACATTTGTCCTAAACCTGCTGCCACTCAGTTTCAGGCTATGTCCTCTTGTCCGTGTCACATCAGAATATTTCAGTAAGTACATAAGTACATAAGTAGTCGCCTCCGCCGGGGCAGACCAGAGGTCCATCCAGCCCAGCGGTCCGCTCACGCGGCGGCCCATCAGGCATATTGCCTGGTCAGCGGTCCCTGACTAATTTTATTGCCTACCTCTACACTTATCTCTAAACCTTCCACTGCTCTTATCTGTAAGAGTAATGCTGCTTCATGGTCTATTTTATCAAATCCTTTTAATATTTTAAAAGTCTCAAGGCAACAAACCAGCAATTAATGTAATGTAATGTAATGTAATTTATTTCTTATATACCGCTACATCCGTTAGGTTCTAAGCGGTTTATAGAAAATATACATTAAGATTAGAAATAAGAAAGGTACTTGAAAAATTCCCTTACTGTCCCGAAGGCTCACAATCTAACTAAAGTACCTGGAGGGTAATAGAGAAGTGAAAAGTAGAGATAGAGGAAAAATAAAAAATAAAAATAAACATTTTAACAAAACAGCATTGATCTAAATACTTTGGAAGGTAGAAGAGAGGAGAGAAAGGAATAGATGCAGAAGGGGGAAATTTAAATGATAGAAATAGAACAAAACAAAGACAAAAGGCAAAACAATAGATAAGATTAAAGATAAATCATAAGCTGGAAAGAAAAATAATATAAAACTTTGTCTTCAATCCACGGTTTCAGTGTCAGTGATGAAGTGGAGCAAGTAAGTTTAGGAGGAGCGATTGACGTTCCCAGAAAGGGCTTCTTCAGGGAAGAGACTTGGCTGACAGTCCCAGGATGCTTATGTCTCCTCCCCTGCGATGGTCTCCTATCCAATTAAGTATAAGTTGTCTTCCCCTCCCCCTGAGATCAGTAAGGCCTGTACTCAAGACAATTTGAGTTTAGTCTAAAATATGTATAATCGCTCCTGGTCCTTCTTGCAGTGTATGGGACAGAGATCGTAGAGGTCTGTCTGGCAACGGCTACACCACCCCACTTTTCATTAGTACTTAGCATATGTTGGCAAGCAGTTCTAACAAGAAGCTAGTAAGAAAATAAGAATTGCCGCTGTGGTCCATCATGCCCAGCAGTCCACTCACGCGGTGACCCTCTGGTCAAAGACTGAGACTATCCCTATCAGCGTACGTCCTTGTTCAGCAGGAACTTGTCTAACTTTGTCTTGAATCCCCGGAGGGTGTTTTCCCCTATGACAGACTCCGGAAGAGCGTTCCAGTTTTCCACCACTCTCTGGGTGAAGAAGAACTTCCTTATGTTTGTACGGAATCTATTCCCTTTCAACTTTAGAAAGTAAAGTTCACCCTTGGAGAGGGTGAACAACCTGTCTTTATCTACTATGTATATCCCCTTCAGTATCTTGAATGTTTCTATCATGTCCCCTCTCAATCTCCTCTGTTCAAGGGAGAAGAGGCCCAGTTTCTCTAATCTTTTGCTGTACGGCAACTCCTCCAACCCCTTAACCATCTTAGTAATCAATGTGCTTGTGTTATACTGCAAAACCTAAATTTCTTGACCACCCTTCTTGCTTTAATAAGGAAATGCTAGGCATATCTTATGAAGGGGCACATTAAATCTTAAAATCAGATGTTTTTGCTGTTACCCTGTTCCTGACCAACAGCTGGAAGAATATTTCAGATCTTGGTTAGGAGAAAAAATGGATAAGCCTGCAAACACGAGACCATTAGAAATTCAGAATTTTATTTGATTTGGGGAGCAGGGGAAGATATTTATAATCATAAATAATAGCAGTTCTATAATTTGCTCCTCTGATTAAAAAAAAAAAAAATCTACTATAGCGAAATGCAAAAATTTCCAGAAGCTGGCTTCATGCAAAATATACTGCAGTTGTTGCCTCGGTGATGCCAGTTATAATCACCAGAACTGGCTCCACCATTAGTATAATCATTGATCCAAAGATTTTTGTGCCAATCATTTTGTATATAACCTCTTTAACCCATATGTCTATATATAAAAAAATCTCAAAATAGTGACAAAAATGTATCTGTTCAGCTGTTACAGATATATATGTTTATTCCAGTATCCTAAATATAATTGTCTCAAACATGTTTTGAGTATTATAAATGCATCATCTCTCAATACAGTCCTTAGTTTGGGAGGTGGTGATATTATTGCAGGATGGCAGTATTTGATGGGTGAAGAGGTGTGCAGAGTGGTGGGGCAGTTGCAGGGAGGCAGGCTTTGAGTGTGTGGGCAGTATGTGGAGTCATATGGCAGTTACAAGGGGTAGTTTATAGGTGTGAGACAATTACAAGGGGTGTTTTTGAGAGAGAGAAAAGTTTGCAGGGTGGTTTGGCAGTTGAGAGAAGGTGTTTTTTGAGTGTGGGGACCATATGTTGGTGGGTGGGACACCAGCAGGTGGGCAATTTCTGGGCTCTATAGATAGTTGAGGGGGATGGAATAATTGCAAGGAGGGTAGTTTTGGGAGGGTAGTGGCTAATTTGTGCGTTTGGAACTGCCTTGTCCTGTACCCTTAACTGCTACATTTCACTCTAAAGGCTAAATTCTCAAAAACTTGCATTAAAACTGATGGGCCGCTGTCGCAGCTGTTATTGTAGAGATTTTAAAAAAGCGAGTCATTCTCCCAAAAATGAGGTTGCAAATGAGGTTGGCAGAGAGTAGCGAAGGTTCGCTAAATTTGCATGTGCCCATCGCTGGCACATATGGGGAGGGGCTTAAGGCTCTGATTGGCCTAGACGCCTAAGGCACCGGGGAGAGGAAGGCCCATCATTTTGAAGAGGCAGGCCTGCTGGCTGGAGGGTGTAGGCAAGGTAAGAGGGAGTGGGTAGGGGGGTTGTTAGAGGCATGAGGGAATCGTGGGGGTTGCATGGTGGCGGGAGGGAGTGGGGGAGGGGTGTCAGGTCACTTGATGGCGGGAAGGAGTGGGCATCCCTCCTGTTGCCATGTCGGGTGATTGTGCGACATAGCAGGAGAGAGTGGGCATCTCTCCTTCTGATCTTAAATTTGGTTTTTTTTTTAAATTATTTTAATTTGCATGGGGGGGGGGGGTCTGAGCTGTCAAACCTTACTTTCCTGTCAGTGCCTTAGCCAATCAGCGCTGAGGCACTGATCAGAAAGTAAAGCAATGACAGCTCAGACCTGTCGGCAAATTTTGGCCGCAAATGTGGCACAACCAGGTTAGAGAATCCCTCACCGATTATAGAGAATCACTTGGAGTTTTAATATACATGATCTCATTGTATTACATTTGCTTGATAATATCGGAGACTGCTAGAAAACTTGGAAAAGACCTCAGTAAGCTGTTTTGATAAATCCACTGCTAAAATACATGCATGCTAAACCACCTGGAAACGGTTCAGCGAGCATGTTAAATGTTAAAGGCAGATTTTAGTTTTGAGAATCTGCCCCTAAATTCTTTGCTTCAGAAACTGGAACTTCTTTTCCCACAGAAATGCATTGGAACTTGTTTTTTGTGTGTTTTGGGGAGGGGGGGCAGCTATTTCTCTGAAACCCCTTGTCTGATTTTATCCAATTTTCAAACTCAGTTAAACATTTTTTTTTACCAGTTCTTCCCTCATGCCAAGTTTCATCCTGTTCTCTTAAATTTTCAGAGATAGATATTCACAACCCGTTTAGTAAAATTTGATACAACTTTTGTTGGGTTGGAAAGAATAAAAAAATCTTGTACCGTGTAATGCTTCTTTTCATCTCTCTGTAACAGAAAGATATACTTTCCTGCAAAAACTTTATTTTGATTACTGGTTGGGCATCAGTGTAAATCAGTGATAATGCATGTCTGTAGTCTTTCAATGGATTGGTGAATGTTTCTTCATCACTTGCCAATTGTGCCCATTATAAGGCTTAATGGCATGAAAAGCTGGTTGAATAGACCATTCACAGTCTCCTGTAACCTGAACAAGACACTTTAGAATTCACTATCCAACACGGGAGCTCCTTTTGCTGTAGGTATGCTATTCTCTGCCTGATTTAAATTATTTGATACAGTCTCATTGCAAAAGCACCTGCTTTTGTACAACAATGGTTGAAGGGCAAAAGAATGTCATAATAATGGTTTTGCTGAATGAATTTACAATCAAAAATTCTCTTATGCTTATTTTTACTTAATGTGGGATTCAGAAATCACTCAATAGTTGTTATGGAGGCCCAGTGTGAGTGGGGTTTGTTTGTTTTTTTTACAAAGAGGTGCTGAAAAGTTCTCAGCCCAATCAACTTCCTAAATTCTGAATGTTATTTTACCACTGTAGCTGAAAAAAAGTGTTATTTTGTTTTGCAAAGTGCTAATTTGCAGAATCATAATGCTATATTTTGACTGAACCAAACCAAGCTGCAGAGAAAACAGAGTATTGAAGGAAGACCAGTTCCTAGGACCCGAAGCAGCATATCTCAACAGAATACACAGTGTACTGCACCGCGGAGAACCAGCTTCTGGATTTATACTGCATCGGGAGATGCCTCTGAGGTTGCCCCTGACGAAGGTTATGAAACGAGGCTCTGTAGGGCAATCAGCTGGCACCCCGTATGAACAATAGCGGTCTACAGAACGAGATAAGTTCCTGCTTTTAGTAGCTTTTAACGGTTCACAAATTGATAAAGTTAAGCACTACAGGAGCATTTCAAATAATGGAAGACTAGAAGCGATAGTGAATTATCTTCTTTAAATTATTCAAATGTATTACACAGACACCAGGGTGTTTGGGCTAACTAGTTAAGCTTGGTAATAAACACAGTTTAAAAGAAAGAAAACAAAACTTTTGTATTATAAATTATAGATTTAGATTGGCCCACAGGGTGTTCAAAGTGATGTGAATGGGTAACGTCTGCTGGGCACATTTGTGCTACTGGCGGTATTGAACCCTGGTGAACTCGAGAAAAACTTTTTATCTGAGTTCCCATTTACTGATTTAACACCCTGTATGTAATATTTCAGTGCGAGTTTTGGTAATAAATCTAGGTGGCCCGTAACCCTACAGGTGTCTGAAGAAGAAGAGAGCAGGTCTCATTTTGGAGCTTTGACATTGTTTTAGACCATTGATTGACCCATGTAAGCATAAAGTGTAGAAATTTTCAAATAAGTCATGAAGTTCCTATTCCTACAGAAAGAAACTCCAAAGGAAATCCATGAATGTATGATGCAAACATTGAGTGATAAATTTCCATCATACTCCACAGTGAAGAAATGGTGTGCAAACTTTCAGCTTGGAGATTTTGAAACCGACGATGCAGCAAGGTCTGGGAGACCTCAATCGGTGCCAGCTCCTGAAATTTGTTGATCATTTCCATGATCTGATTTTGGCAGACTGGTGAATATAATAATAATAATAATAACTTTATCATCTAAAGATATAATAGATAAGCGAGCAGCTCTTCTCGTGACCTTTAAGACAGAGCTCGAAAAACAAGATATTTTAAAATTATATTTTTTGAAAAAACAAGAGATGTTTTGCGGTCAACGGGTGATAATGTTTCCGGATGTATCTAGACAGACTCAGTTTAAAAGAAAACAGTTCCTTCAGCTAAAGCCTAAAGTTTTGGCAGTTGGAGCTACTTTCTTTTTGAAATTTCCATGCAAATGCCTTATTTCGTTTGTAGTGATAAATATGTGTTTTATGATCCAGTCCAGTTAGAAGACTTTATTAAAGAGAAACCATTGTTGAAAGCTTAATTTCAAATACTGTTTTTACTTTTGGAGGATGTTGTATAGATATATAAAATGCCAGTTGCCTGTCTCTAGATAAGTAGACAGAAAGATTTGAAGTTTTATTTTAAAATACTGGCTACCAGTGATAATGTGGACTAGGACATGGTTGAATTATTGCCAAATATGTTTTGTTGTTCTTTATATGGAATTTGTAAATTTTTTGTGGTCATTCATGAATTTGTTATTAAGATATAACGAATAATCAAATAAAAAAATAAATAAAAAAAAACAACTTCATTTTTGTATACCGCCATAGTTCTAGGCGGTTCACATTTGTTTATCAAAGTTACAAGTGGTTCATGACAATTGAACAAAGTTGCAAGCAACGAAGTAGTTGAGGTTAGAGAAGAGAAGGAACGAGTAGATCTTGGGAGGAGGAGGTTGGGGTGAGTATGTTGGGGTAGTACAGTAGAGGGGGATAGGGGAGGTTTCGGTTCATTGAGGAGGGACATTAAGGGTCTTGTCCATGAAATAGGTGAGTTTTAAGTAATTTTCTAAATCCGAGGTAGGTGGGGGCCTCGAGGACCATTTGGGCTAGCCATGTGTTCAGTTTGGCAGCCTGGAAGGCGAAGGTTTTGTCAAGGAATCTTTTGGACATATCAGCTAAAACAATTGTTGACACACTACAGACATTCAGGGAACATGTAGGGTATATAATCCACGAGCAGCTGGGTATGCAGAAGCTCTCAGCCCAGTGGGTGCCCAAGTGTTTGAATGCTGATGAGAAGCAAAGTTGAGTGGACGCTTCCAATTGATTTTGCAGCATTTTCAGTGAGCTGGTGCCAACTTCATAAAACATGGTTACACCACTATGATCCTGAGACAGAACAACAGTTCATGCAATGGTGGTACTCAGGTTCTCTAAGACCAAAGAAATTCAAGACTCAAAAGTCAATGTTTGGGATCAGGAAGGTGTTGTAATGACTGACAAACTTCCAATGCAGAAAACTACTGTAACTTGCAATGCCAATTAAAGAAGGCAACATAAGAAAAAAGGAAAGGAAAGCTGTGGAAAGGAGTTCTCTTTTTGCAAGACAAGGCTAGTAAAATGATGTACTTTTTGGCGCAGTTGGGGTTTCAGTGCATAGACCATCCATCCTACTCACCAGATCTTGCTCTATATGACTATTTTATGTTTCCAAACCTTATAAAAGAGTTTGAAAGGGCAACAGTTTTCAAGTGATTCAGAGGTGACTGCAGACATCAGAATATTTTTTGGAAGGGTTACAGAAATTTCAGACATGATGTGCCAAGTGTGTTGAACTTAGGAATGACTATGTGGAATAACTTGTAAGTTTCATGGTTCTACATCATTCCCTTCTTGGTTGGACTGAGAAATTTTCAGCACCCCCTCATACTGCAGTGTTTGAAGAGGACAGATATTGTTTTCATAATAGAGAATATAATGTAATCCATGCGGTTTTATATTTAAATATAATGACATTTGGATTTGTTTTCATATCCATTTATGTGGCTTCTAAGTGACTATGGTTGGGCACCATTGTTCTACGTTTTTACCACTGTGGTATACACTTCAGTTGTTACTAGAAGCATTGTCATTAATTGCATGCTTTCTGTGCTTCTAGTCCATTCCCATTTTATAATGGTATGTTTGTTGATCGTGTAAATCTGTGTTCTAATTTGCTAATCATCAGCATTAGCTTATGAGTGCTTGAAACGTTCCAAAGGGACTTAATGATTGTATGGCAACTACTGGTAATGAATGAGGAGAGAACACAAAGATGCCTACAGGGATCGGAGCTACTAACAGTCCCTGTTCAGGACTTGGGAATGTTCTCATTCATTTTGCAGAGTTCAGTATTTCCACTTTCTCAGCATACAAAAAATAATTTGATGAAAACTTTAAGAGATCACTACTAGTTTTTGGTTGTTTTTTTTAAATCTTAGAGGAGCACTTCAAGTTTTAAAAGATGATGATAATGAACTCCTTAATACTTAACCATAAAGGAGAGTGATTTGAAAAGAAGTGTTTCTTGTATGATTTGGAGGCTCATTTTCAAAAACTTATACACACAAAGTACCATAGTAACCTATGACATTTTGTGTGACTAAGTGCTTTGAAAATGAACCCCATAGTCTTATTTTCTACATACAGTCAAACCTCGGTTTGCGAGTGTTTTGCAAGATGAGCAAAACATTCTCGCAAATCGTGACTTGCAAACCGAGCATTGACTTGATTTGCGAGCACCCTCCCGCTCAAACCGGCATCACTCTCCCCGCCCGCGAACACCTCCCCCTGAGAACCGGCACTGCTCCCCCCCCCCCACTCGAACCAGCATCGCTCTCGCCCGTGAACGCCCCCCGAGAACCGGCATCGCACCCCCATGCTGGAAGCAGCATCCCCTGCCCGCCCAAACAAGCCACTTACCCCTTATGGCACTGGCACGCAACACCAACCCTCAGGACGTGCCGGTGCCAGTCAACGAAGATCCCGCCTCTTGCCTGGGCTGGGCCTTGAGCATCTGCGCATGCTCAAGGCCTTCTGGCTCTCGTTCTCTCTGAGAATCTCGGGACTGAAATATTATAAGACACTTATAAGACACTTAAGCCCCGATTCTATTAATGGCGTCTAACTCCTAGGCATTTATTCAGCGAGGTTGTCAATCAACTGCTAGGCACTGTTTATAGAATCATGTCTAGCGGTGCCTAAGCGTTCTTAGGCGCTGGTAGGTATTAAATCCTTAGGTGCACTGATATTCAGGCCAGGAGGTTTTTTGGGCCTAAATGAGGGCATCTAACTTAATCCATGCCCAATCTGCACTCCAAATCCACTCCAATGCCTACTTGCCCGTGGGCACCTTGGTGTAGATGCCTACATTGTAGGCACCTACCGAGTTAGGTGCCTACCAGCAAATTAATTTTTTAAATCATTTTTTATTGTTTTTTTATTGGTGCTTTGAATTATCAGTACTGATAATTCATCCATACATCCATCTATAGCAGTGGTCTCAAACTCAAACCCTTTGCAGAGACACATTTTGGATTTGTAGGTACTTGGAGGGCCGCAGAAAAAATAGTTAATGTCTTATTAAAGAAATGACAATTTTCCATGAGGTAAAACTCTTTATAGTTTATAAATCTTCCCCCCCCCCCCCGAAGGCCTGCATGTTCCCCCCTTCTTTGCAGTCTTAGTTTCAGCTAATTACCGCAGTCTGCAGAGAGGATTGCCAGTGCTTTAGCATTCCTTGCAGGCTGCCATGGGCCTCCGCAGCATGTTCCCTCTGCCGTGATCCCGCCCCTTCTCTTGATGTCAGGGGCAGGATCGTGGCAGAGGGAACGTGCTGCTGAGGATGATGGCAGCCTGCAAGGAACGCTACAGTACTGGTGATCCTCTGCAGGCTACGGTAATGAGCTGAAGGTAAGAGCAGGAGGCCAGGGGGAAGCCGGAGGATGCTGCAAAGAGTGGGCAGCACTAGTACAGACAACAGTAGCATAGACTGCGGGCCGCAAAATAGTATCTGGCGAGCCGCATGTGGCTCCCGGGCCGCGAGTTTGAGACCACTGATCTATAGCATTAACGTTTAACATTCAACTTTCTTCCATTTTTCTGCTTTCATTTCAAAATCTACTTTTCCATGCCTTCCCTTCCCATCTATCTATGTGTACCATCTCCTCCCTCTTTCTTCTCCGCTGTTGATGAAGTGAAGAAATAAACACCACAGGCTGGAAGGCTTCATTGGTTCTCTTTGCTTACCTCACTTTTGCAGTTTTGCTGTGTTGGCCATGGGGTATTTCCCTCTTTTGGTTTTGCTTCCTGCGAATCTGAGGAAGCCAAGGTTCCAATCCCGTTGATACGCCTGGTGACACTAGGCAAGCCTCTTCATCCTCCATTGTCTGAGGGAGAAATGTTGAGGACATAAACATAACATACTATACTTCAATGTAACTTGACCAGTGAAAATATAAATAATTTATTATAATTCATACTTGTCTCAAAAATTTCAGTGCATGTTATAGCAAAATTGTGAAATTGCTACATCTAAGTGAAGCAAAAAACCTCAGCTCTTCAGTCACAGGCTTCAAGCCACAAGAAGGTATAAAAGCTGAAAGGTATCAATGTCATGGTTAGGGTATTGGATGGAGGGAGAAAAGGAATCCTAGAAGTCATGTGAAAACTATGGTGGTTTCCCAATGTTGTCTGGGCAGCTTGTCTCCATTAATGGATTGTAAAGAAAAAAAATTGACCTGGTGAAAAAATACCCATTATGCAGACAGATGTATACCATGTGACCTAGAGTGCACGTGTGATTTTCGAGTCATTGCAATTAACTTTCTGAATATAAAACAAACTTCATTTGATGTTCTAGGTGGCAACAGCAAATCTTGCTTGGGCCGCGGTAGCAATACATCAAGTTCAGGTGAGTTTTATGAATTTTATTTCCTGATGTATTTATGTATTGGGAAAGAGAGGATGGAAGAGCTTTGGAGAACTGCTAGACAAGGAAAATCTTGTGCCTGATAGGATGTGAAAGAAAGAATTTCATTAAACTAGGTACTAAGTGATATTATAACTTTAATTCATCTTACTCAGTTTAAGAAATATGAGGTCCGTCCTCTCTGTAAATATAAAAACATAGAGCATGGTGGCAGATAAAGGCCATATGGTTCATCTAGTTTGCTCATCAACCTTAGTCTTCAGTGCCTTCCTCTTTCTCAGAGATCCTCTGCTTGTCCTTTTATTTATTTATTATTTTTTTATAGTTTCTTCTAAAATAGTGTATAATAAAAATATCAAAACTCGAACAGTACTCAACAGCCCCAAGAAACCTCTAACTCACATAAGAACATATTAAACAATCCTGCCATCCTCAAAAATACCCAAGCACAGTCTTTTCTCTCACCTGTCACCCCCATAGACTTTTACGAATAACCATACCTTACACTAGGGGTCAGTAACCTATGGTATGCATGCCACAAGGTAGAACGCCAAGAGGTTTTCATGTGTGTCATGCACAGTGATTGGCAGAGTGGTGGGAAAGTCAGTAGAGTACTTCCAGCTGCTGATACAGGACGCCCGCATATTCTTAATTCATGAACTAAGCTTGTACAGGGAGTGCTGACTTCAGGAGCTGGAAGCATTGCCATCTTCTCTGCTCTGAGACAGCAGGGGTGGGGGAGAGCTCAAGAATATAAAATCTTCAGCTGGCAGGGTTGAGTATCACTGCCAGCCAAGGTATTAAATTTAATGAGGCAGCATCTAGGGGGGAGGGAAGTGAAGAAAGTAAGAAAATATGTGAAGGCATGTGATCATTTATTGTCATTCAGTTTGAAAGAGTGGAATGCACTTTACAATAGATTGCCAACATCTGCCTTACACTATTTACAAAATTTTAGGATGATAGAAATATAAATTTAACTCATCGGGGACTTTATTTCATAAAACTGAGCCTATACATGAAAAACCATGGTTCCATGTGTCACTGATTATAACGTTTTGCGGTCATTCCAGCAGGCTCTTTTAGAATGACCATAGGGCTCAAACAGCTTAAATTAAATGAAGTCCTCCTTCCAGTAGGTCTTTAAGATGTCTATTATGTCTACATCTTCATTTAGGGGTCATTTAACTAAGGTACGCTAACCAGTTGAGTGCGCGCTAAATCGGTTAGTAAAAAGACCCCTTAGTGTTATACATTCTGGACCTGATTCTAAAAATGATGTCCCAATTATAGGCAGTGGTAGGCATCCTACCCGCCATCTAGTGGACCAATTAGGACACACATTTAAAAAATATATAGGTGTCGTTCTTGTTCATATGCAGGTGTCTAGACATGCCTATAGATGCTTAAGGCCTGCATAGGTATGGTTTACGCTGAAAGTGGCCTTAGGTATCCATAGGTGTGCTTAGGTACTTCCATAGGTCTGAGTCGGATGCCTTAAATGTAGGCCTGTAAAATGCTGGCCTACATTTAAGGCATCTGTACTAAAAATAGATACGATTCTGGATGTGGTGCCTACCAGTGATTGACACATAGTAGGTGCCCATTTTGCAGGCGCTTATTGCAAGAGGCGCCGTTTTCAGAATCAGGCCCTCTAACTCTCCAATCTTAAGACTTCTGGCATTTGCATAGACACAGTTTAAAGTGTGCTTATTTGTAGTCACAACTTGTCTAGCAGTTACTGAGGATAGTTAAGATTCCTTGATTAGGAATGTGCAGTTGTTTTAAACATTTCTCATGTCGTTTTTAACCTCATAATATTGGGTTATCTTGTGTCATCAACAGTGTATACTATTTCACTATTGATAACACTGCCTAAAACAACACATTTTGTATCTAAATGTACCTGAGATACTTCCGGTCAATCCACCACAAAAATATCTGTTAGACTGTGCAAACAAGATGATACGTGACATTGAAATAATTACTCCATAAAGTAACAAAGTATACCATAGAAACCAAACCAATAACTATAGGACCTTGAAAATCATCATCTGTGGAAAAATTAAACCACACCCAAAATCACAACCTATACCATGTTGCTATATGAACGCAAGATCTGAATGCAACAAAACTCCTTTAATTTGAGATATGATTGAAGAATCTGACTTTGGAATTACATTACATTAGTGACTTCTATTCCGCCTTTACCTTGCGGTTCAAGGCGGATTACATAAGAATTGTTATGATCTTAATACATAAGCTTATTTGGTAAGGAATTGTATTCATTGTATAAACATCGATTTTAAAAAAACAACTCTGATCCTATCACTTAAAGATATGACCAGCAGACTATAAAATAATACAAATCAATAGGCAGCGGAAAAAAGCAGGAAGAACAGCCAATAATATACCAGAATTTTCTGAAAATAGCAAAAGTTAATTCCCTGAATGTACCAGATATAGAACTCATATTCTATCAACTAAAAAATTATCATGATGCTTAGCAACCTTTAGGCATTATACTACATTACAGACCTCCAGGATCTTGGTCAAACAACGCCCCAAAGATATACGAGTTGATATCAAATGCTCCCAACTCATATTACTAGGCGACTTTAATCTACCTCTAGAAAACAATTCCTCAATAGCATCTCACTTGTAGACATGATATCAGGCCCTACTCATGAAAAAGGCCACTTGCTAGATATGGTTACAGCAAACCAACCAATTTTCTATCCAAAAATGAATGGTCACCATTAATATGGTCAGGCCACCACATTTGCAGCTTTTCCCTAAACTACAGACTATTCCACAGAAACACATGACCAATAGAAAAAAACAATCATGTCTAGAGGGAAAATCAATATACAACTACTCTGAGAAAGAATAGATCCTTCACTATAGACTATCAATTCTAACTCAGACCTAAACCATAGAGACACATTAGACATCATAACGCCAGTAGTTGAAAGGACAATACACAAAAACGTTTTTTTAAAAACATGGTTCTCTACCAAAATGAGAAGCTTAAAAAGAGAATATTGCAAATTAAAAAGAACATGGAGAAAATCAGAGGACCTACTAGTTAAAGATAAATGAAGGAAATCATTTTCCCACTTCAACAAACAAATCAAACAACATAAATGGAAATACTTTGCCAACTTAATCGGAGCAAAAAAAAACAAACTTAAGGAAAATGTATAAAATCCTAACAAATCTTACTGCACATCTGTAAACTCACCAAATACAGCCTCACCCTTATCAAACTCACTAGCACAGTACTTTTCAAACAATATCAAAACTATATTTAAATCCTTTAGAAAAAAACATCAAATGATAACCATGCTGGAGAATAATTCAGGCAACATACAACAGAATGTATTCAACCTTCAATATCACCACAAACAAAAAGCTGAGAACAATAGTGAATAGGCTATCTGGAATAGGCTGCAAACTAGATACATATCTGCTCCACCTACATCTTAGCATGCCAGAAAATGTACTTAACTAGTTAGTCAACACAACTCTAGAGAAAGGTCAGTCCTTCGCCTAAAAGCTAGATTCTGTATCTGGCGTCTGTCAAAACCAACACGTTATAGAATTCCACCCCCCCCCCCACCCCTGCAACGATAACAGCAGGAGATGCCTAAACTCTCCTGCCACGATCGCGATTCCATCCCCCCCCCCCGAACGGCTGCGAACCACGGCAGGAGAGAGGCCAAATCTCTCCTGCTGGCACCCCAACCCTCCCAATAATACCAGCAGGAGGGAGCCCAAGCCCTCCTGCCTGAAGGCGACCCCCCCCTCCTCAAATACAGGCAGGAGGGATCCCAGGCCCTCCTGCCCATGGTGCACCCCCCCCCCGTGATCCACCCCAATCGACCCCCCTGCCAGTATTGTCGGGGAAAGGGGGTTCGGGGCCTGCGCTTCAGCAGGAGGGCTTGGGCTCCCTCCTGCCAGTATTGTTGGGAGGGTTGGGGTGCTGGCAGGAGAGATTGGGCATCTCTCCTCCGTGGTTTGTGGCAGTTTGGGGGGGATTGGGATTGCGATCGCGACAGGAGAGACTAGGCATCTCTCCTGCCACGATTATTATGGTTGGGGGTGGGCAGGTTGCCGGGGCTGCTGAGCTGATCATAGCACATATTATTGTTAACCCTTATCAACTGTTTATGAAATGTTATCACCTCTGTTTTAGGTGTTTTTGTTTTTAAATTTGGATTCTGGATGATTGAATAGTATGTGCACTTTCTGGTATAAATGAATGGATATATTTTTTTTTTTTTGCTTAATTTTTCTCAATAACCCCCTCTTTTATGAACTTATAGTATAGGTTTTAACAGTAACTGCTCCGATGCTCATAGAATTCATATGAGCGTCGGAGCAGTTACTGCCGCTGATAGCACTAAAACCTGCGCTATTCATAAAACGGTATAAACTTATTCTTTGGCACTCTTCTTGATTACTTCAGCCTTTACTGTAACCACTCAAAGAGATATTCTAACTGGTGTTTTGCCAGTACCTTTTGAAGATATCTTGTGCTCTGAATGATTGTGTTCCCCAAGATCTAGTTTAACAGCAGCTCTGTTGCCTTTTTAAACATTTGCAGGTCCTTCCAACCATTTATTGCTTTTTTTAAAAGGTATTTGCTCAAAGCTGTGTACAGCAAGAATAAGTCAAACATAAGCAATAGATAATTACAACAGTAGAAGTTTTCAAATAACAATACAAAGTATGGCAAAGTATGACATATTATAATTAAAACACAATATGCAATAAAACATTATAATATAAGCAAAGATGGAGCAGATAAATGAGACAAATTAACAGGAGTAAGAAAGTAATCTTAAGTTAAAGAGAGTTACACATGAGGTCAGAATGGTGCTTTAAAAATTATCTTAGCTAGGGTAGAAGTGGATAAATTGTCACGCTACAGTAAGTACAGCTGGTGTCACTCCTTATGTGAGTGTATGTGACTAGGAAGTTAGGGCTAGATTCACTAAGCAAACCCATCGGTTTGCAACCCCCAACCCGATTCACTAACCTCGTGGCTGATCTGATTCCGATCCACGCATGCGAATGAGGATAAATGGCATGCAAAGTAGGAAGGAATACGATTCACTAAACTTTTCCAGGAACATCGACTGGGCTGGCCTATCCAAAAAGAAGCGACTGGTGGGAATCAGTCGCTCACGACCTTTCCTGCTTTCTGCCGACTTCTCCTGCCTTTTTCAGCCCCGATTCTCCTCTCGCTGCCCTGCTCTCTGCCCCGACTTGCCACCCTGCACTCCGAATCCACGACTCGCCACCCCGACTCTCCTGCCCTTCCCCCGCAGTGCGATCCGTGTGGTCGGTGGGGGGGAGGGGCGTTCCTCTGATCGCCCCCATTTGCATGCTGGCCTTAGTGAATTTGTCGGCCTGTCTGCAATCGCCCACAGATCGGACACTGAAAGGAAGGTTAGTGAATCTAGGCCTTAGTTATTTCTTCCATTAAAGGCCTGGTTGAAGAGCTGAGCTTACACCTGTTTCCTGAAGTAGAGATATTTTGTATTGTTTTACTTGATTGTTTGTGTACGTTCTTGTCACTATTTTATTATGTGTGTTATGATGTTATCCACATATAATTGTTGAATATGTGGGTTATAAATTTTTTTAAAATAAACATTGAGATTAGATTATTGTAACATACTCTATACTGGACTGACTATAAAGAGTTTGCACCAGCTCCAATTGATTCAGAATGCTGCAGCTGTAAGCAATGGGACCATATCACACCATTTTTGCAAAAACTTCACTGGCTACCAGTACAGTATAGGGCTAAGAGTAAAATTTTATGTCTGATCTTCAAGGTCCTTAAAGGAAATGGCCCAGAGTACTTGAAGAACAGGATCACCCTCTACACACCTCTAAGATCACTCAGGGCCTCTGAAGTAGCATCCCTTACCGTACCCTCTCCAAAGGGCATCACACAATGTGATACCCTCCAGGTGCTTTCTCCAGAGTAGCCCTCACACTCTGAAATATTCTCCCTGAAAGGCTTCATTTAAACACAAGTCCGGACAACCTCACTGCACCCAACAGTGGAACATCCAAGCACCACTTCTCCATAGACCGCAGGTTCCGTGTTGGCTGATAAAAATGTAACAAAGATCGCACAGCCATAGGACTGTCATCATACAATAGCTTACAAATTAAACAGGGAACCTTAAATTCAATATGCATGCTAATGTTATCATGGCGTGCACAACTGGGACAAGATTTGCTTTCCCAATGTCGCAAATGATAGATGCAGTTCTTGTAGGTTGCTTGGATTTGGGGGATCAGAGTAAGTGTTAAATCTAGTTGTATTCCAAGGTTCCTGACTTGGGATTTGAGAGGGAGTTCATATTTCCCAAAAGAGATTTTGTTGTCAGATATGTGCTCCCTTGTGTTAATGACCCACAGAAGCTTTGTCTTACTTGAGTTGATACAAAGTTTGTTGTTTTTAGCCTATTCTTAGGTAATGTTAGGTAATCAGTTTATTCAGCGCTGTGGGTAAGTTAGGTTCAGTGGGTATGAGTAGCTTTACGTCATCTGTGTAAACCAGTGGTCTCAAACTCAAACCCTTTGCAGGGCCACATTTTGGATTTGTTGGTACTTGGAGGGCCTCAGAAAAAAATAGTTAATGTCTTATTAAAGAAATGACAATTTTGCATGAGGTAAAACTCTTTATAGTTTATAAATGTAATGTAATGTAATTTATTTCTTATATACCGCTACATCCGTTAAGTTCTAAGCGGTTTACAGAAAATATACATTAAAATTAAAAAATATGAAAATAATAAAGGTACTTAAAAAAATTCCCTTTCTGTCCCGAAGGCTCACAATCTAACTAAAGTACCTGGAGATTAAGAAATTAATTAAAATAAAGATAGAAGAGGGAATAGAAATAAACATTTTAACAAGACAGCATTGAATTAAATTCTTTGGTAGATAGAAGAGAGAAGCTCAACGAGTAAATGCATAAAAGGAAATCTTTCCTTTTGGCTGTCTTAATAATAATATTGTAATTTATAGCTAAAGAGACATATGATTAATAAGCTGTTTTATTTTACTTTTGTGATTATAATAAACATACTGAGGGCCTCAAAATAGTACCTGGCGGGCCGCATGTTGCTCCCGGGCCGCAAGTTTGAGACCACTGGTGTAAACTGAGTGTCCATTGACCAAATTAGCTCGGATACTACCTTGAAGTAGATATTGAACAAAATAGGTGACAGTATCGACTCTTGTGGTACGCCACAGGTCAGTGCCCACGGTGGCAATGAGGTGTTGCCAAGCAGTGCAGTCTTTTACTAAGCTGAGGTAGAACGTGGCCTTAGTGTGCCCTTATGCAGTTACCTCCCTGTCCTTCTTTCCTTTTGATTCTGATCTTATTTGCTGTGTTACTGATTTTTCATTTTTGACATCCTCCCTTTTTTTTATTTTATTGTAAACCGCTTAGATTTTAACTTTGGTTTTATATTGGTGGTATATCAAATAAATTGAACTTGAACTTATGCAAGTCTTTCCCGTACACGAAGGCCACTTTTTACTGCTACTGTAAAATGGCCAATTTTCCATTTTATGAAAATTAATGGCTAATGTTGCCATTACTATACCATTACCAAAAATTAGGGCATGAGTCCTGCCATCACCTGTATTACCCATGAAAATCAGCACACAGCAATGTTCTTTAGATCTGCTAATTGATTTCCACACAAACTCCCATTCTTCAACCCTAGGCATACACCCTCCCAGAAAAATAAAAAAAATATTTGTTAGCGCATGGTTTTCACGCACACACTTTGAATTTATAAGGGGACACCTCACCGCATCCTACAGTACACCCTTTTAAACTGTGGTAAGCATGTATTAGTAATTTGAGCCCTTAATACCTGCAGCCTGGTACCACTCTGCATAAGGGAGGTGCTCATCCTTTTAGAAAAGGTTCTCCCCACCGCCAACAGTTCCTAAAAAAAAATCTAAATTTCTCTTCTCTGAGCCATTGCCTCATCTACACATTGAGAATTTGGAGCTCTGGAGCTATATTAGATTAGAATAGTGAAACGCAAACTGTGTGCCGCAGCAAGATTCTGGGATGTGCTGTGTTGAGACAGGAGCCTGTCACCACCAGCACAGGCGTTGGCGCCTCTCCTCCACCCTGCCAACGATGGAGGAATTTCCAAAACCTGGCATGCACAGGTCAATGTTTATGCATGCTAAGAGGCCCTGTAGAAGCAGCCCTGAGCTCAGGGGCCTTCCAAAGCCCAGACAAACTGCCAGGTTTTGGAACTCCCTCCATTGTCAGCAAGGGGGGGGGGTGTTTAGTGAGGAGGACAGGCACCAGCAACACACTGGATTAGGATAAAAATAAATAACTGTATCATTTGGCCTTAGCATTTCTTGTGTGTTGGGTTGGCTCATCTGGAATCATATACTATATTTAAAACGTCCTTGCTTCTGATTGTATTCTAGGTGTGCAGGGGACTTGCCAAACAGAGGGAGCTGAATGACTTCCTGCTTGACGTATCGAAGTAAGTGCACTTACAAACACACACATAGCTGCATATGTCAGAAATTCTTACATTCTGTTTGGGCACTTCAAAGAACAGTAGTTTGTTAAGTTGATCCTCTTGTGACCAGTCTTCAGTTCTGAATGTTTCGTTTTATTTTAATATATCAACTCTGTTGGAAAAAAATCAAATCCAACCCAGGAGACTGCACTCTGGCACATGCTTATACCATTATCAGGTTTGTGTGGTGAGCTCAGGATTGTCTTTCCACACCCACAATGCAGTATCTCTATTTGCACTCTCAGCCTGCGGCCGATGATCCAGTATCTCCTCTTCTTATGTCTCCCTTCCTGCTTCCTTCCTCCACTGATGAATAAAGGGTGTCAAAATCCCAGTTCGGCACATCTCTTTCTCTTCTGTCCTTCCTATCTTGTGGCTTCTGAACCGTGGGCAGAGGGACAAAGGGAAGGAGAAATGATAGACCTCGATTTTGGCACCCTTTATCATTGCCTCCTTGGGCCAGTGCTTCACCTGGTCCATAGGTTGAGCTAACACTCGTTTGTAGATGTGACTGTGATGAATGAAGCATAAGGTAGCATTTAAACTTTCATAAGGGAAGTGAAGGGAGAGAATGGGGATAAGGGCTTCTTTAGCTATGGCAGAAGCAGTCAAAAATAGCCTTTAAGTTGTGCACAGAATTAAACTCTTTTGAGCTGGTCAAGTGGCTAGGTTGCCTACAACTGTTTAGTCTTGCTCTATGAGTTAAGTCTTAGCCACTCTACAGGCCAACCAGGGTCAGGAAGAGCAAGGCCCAAGGTTAGAGGAAGTTATGATCATTGCTTAAAAGTAACACCTGCTGGCTGGGTTCAAGCCAAAGAAAACTAAAGAAGAGAAATTGACTTCACAGCGAATGGGAAACCAAGACCGGGGCGAAGGAACGGATCAAAGATATCTGTATCTGCAAGACTGTCTGCGCAAAAGTTGAAAACTGAATAAATAGCGTAGAGTATTCAATAAATACATATGACACATTAGTTACATTTGAACATAAATAATAGTGTTAATATTCAGTAGCGATATACAGCAGATGTACACTTGCCGTTTCACAAAAGTGCGCTGGCATTTTTAGCGCCAACCATGGTGGTAACAGCGCCGATGCTCATTGGAATTCTATGAGCGTTGGCGCTGTTATTGTGGTGGCCGGTGCTATAAACGCTAGCGTGCTTTTGTAAAAGGCGGGGGGTTAGTTATAATTTGGAAAAGATAAAACACCTCCCACCCCCCCACCCCCCCCCCAAAAAAAAGAGGGGTGAGAAGGAAAGGAAAAGACAAAGCGAGGGCAAATAAGCGTGGTTTAACAATAAGTCAGTAACTAATGACCCCTGGTTTAAGAGCAAAAGAAACCCTCTGCCTAGGCATTATTTTATAAGCTTCTGTGCCTTTATAAAATGTTAGCATAAGTGACAGAAATTGAAGCTACATGATGGGCAGGGATACTTAGGAGTATGTGCTCTTGAGCAAGTGTAAGTTCCCAACTTGGAGTGGTCAGCGATCTCCAAACCCATCCTGGGGGAATCCCAGGCAGTCTATTCACACGGAATGTTCATGAGATTAATTTGCATACACTGCCTCCTTGATATGCAAATCTATATTACGCATATTCATTGTGAATGTCCTGAAAAACCGATTGGCTGAAGTTTTCCCAGGACAGGTCTGGGACCCGCTGGAGCAGATTATTTTATAGTCAACATGCATACTTGCAAACTCTGCCCATACGCCTCCCAAACTCCGCCCCCTGCACATGCATACTGGCAACGTAATGCACCATTATATCATGGTACGTAGTTCTATACCAGTTCAGTTTTTATAAGAGCCCATTTATATGTAAGAGCCCTCAATAAGCACTGTAAGGTCTGCAAGCAACTAAATATTGTATTCTAGGCTTACGCCGCATATTTCATTGTTTTTATGTACACTCTCAGTCACAATGTTAGTTTATTGTTGTTGCAAATTTCTTCTTGGTTATAGCCAAGGGTAAGCCGTATGAACTGTTTATTTTTAATAGGCATTAATTTTTCTTTGATTTACAACCACACAGTTGTTTCTTATTTCATTGGCTGCTTTTTATTTTCAAGACAAGATACAAAGATGCAAGACTTAGCTGAGAATAGTCCCCTCACAGTGACACAAGGAATCAAAGTATTTCAGAGAAGCTACCTTTTTTTTATTTTGGAAGAACGACTGATTTTTGTGCCGAAAAGCTGTGAGTCAATGCTAGTGCGTGACGGCGAGAGGCATTTTACATTTGAGAATCTGCCTAATCTTTTACTAAGGCACGCTAACCAATTTAGCGCACGCTAGAGATTAGCGTATGCTAAATTCTAAGGCTCCCTTAGCATTTAGCATGTGCTAAATCGGTCAACACACCTTAGTAAAAGGACCCCATAGTTATCTTCTGTGATGTACAGCAACTCCAGAATGGATATATATTACTCCTAACGAAGCACTTTATAGCTTTTATTTTGATGAATCACAATGGTGTTACTTTTGGGATATTGGGCAATAAATATTGTATAACCTTTTTTTTTTTTTGGGGGGGGGGGAGAGGATTACTCATTTTTAGCCTGCAAAGAAATATTTTGATTTTGATTCTGTTGGTAATACGTTTCCTCTCTGACATTGGGAAGGGAAATATCACCCTGTCTTTCAAGTTGTTTAAAAGGTAGTGAGAAATGCAGAGTACCTCAGATAGGGCTATATTCACTAACCTCCAATTCTATCTCCGATCCATTCCCGATTACATGCAGGCTGACGAATTCACACGAAACCCCCCCCCCCCCCACACCCACCCAAGGCACGGATCGCTAGAGAGCGATCCTGGAGCATACGCAAACTCTGACAGTAGTGACAGGAGAAGTTTCCTCCTGTCACTGCTGTCAGGGCTTCTGCCAGCTTTTTTTTAATTAGGCAGATAGTTTGTGTGTATTGCACATGCAAAATAACTGCTCGGTTAAAAAATAAAATAACCCCCCAAAGTGCCTCCTCCCTCCCCAAACCCCTAAAAAATGCCCCCACCCACACCGATGCCCCCCCCCCCCGCACCGATGCACCACCCCCACGTTGATGCCGCACAAAAGGCAGGAGGGATGCCAACTCCCTGCTGCCATCTCAAACCCGTTCTGGCTGAGCAGGACCGGGCCTGGCCAACCTCTCTCCCTCCCTGAAGCTTAAGCTTAAGCTATGACAGCCAGCTATCTGGGCCCGCCTACCCCCTTCTCGTATCTTGAAAATCGTTGGGAGCAGGAGAGATCCTTGGTCCTTCCTGCTCCTCAGGCCTCCTGTGATCTTCGGGAGCAGGCGGAAGCGCAAAGTCCTGCTGCTCTGCCGGCCTATACCACATCTGCCTGGGTCTCAGGTGCCTCAGGCCCCTCCCAAGGGGAGATGAACTCGAGGCGCCTGAGCCAATCAGGGCCTTAGACTCCTGTCCTGTGCATCACATTATGCACCAGGGCGGGGCCTAAGGCCCAGGCAGACGCGTCACTGGACCCGGAGGAGCAGGAGTACCCCTCCTGCTCTCAACTTGGAGGTAGGGGGGTGCCAGGCCGGCTGGGGGTTGGAGGCCTATGGAGCAGGAGGCAGTGAACATCCTTCCTGCTCCCAACTTTTAGGTACGGGGGGTGAGTCGGACCAGTGGGGGGGGAGTCAGTTGGTGGCAGGAGGGAGTTGGAATATTCGCGCGGGCTCCGGGAGGGCAGCGTCAGGTGGTGTCAGGAGGGAGTGGGCATCCCTCCTGCTATTTGTGGGTCACCGGGGGGAATCGCGTTTGTCAGGGGGGGGGGGGGCTCGGCCATTTTTTGACAAGATTGCTTATCTTAAAATTTTTTTTTTATGGGGCAGATATTTTGCGTGTTACCGACGGGTCTGCAGCAGTCTGGTTTGACAATAGTAAAACCCGATTCAAAATAGCCAAGCAATAGTTAGTGAATTAATCGTTTGGCTATTTTGCATGGGGTTTTACTAATTTGCAGGGGAGGATCGGGATCGGATCACTACACAGGTTAGTGAATCGGGTAGGAGGAAAATCGGATCTCAAGGGGCTCGCAAACCGATGGGTACACGATCTGTTTGCTTAGTGAATCTATCCCATAGGGCTTGCTGTGATTTACATCGGCTTTCCTTAAAAAAAATAAAAATGAAAAATGACAATCATAATTTTAAATGCCTCTATCTTGAAGTAATTTTTAAAATATATCCCTTTGTTTGTCTTCAATATTTTTATTTTTTTTAAGGTCATACTAAAAACCTTTTTTTTATAATTTTTGCATCATTGTATCTTGTTTTCTCCTAGAAGTTACTTGGGGCAGAGGTCCCATAGGGTGTACTTTGTGGTAGAGGCCCCTAGGATTCAGGAGCATGCACCTAAGTTACAGTATTTAGGTGAGTGTAGACTTAAAATACTAATTAAGTATGCTTATTTGTCTTCCTTTTTACCCCTTTCTATTTTTTCTCCCTTTAAAAAATGGTGAAATTATTATGCAGGTTTTCTGATTGTTGTTTTTACATAAACATAAGTCTCTGCTTTATGCTCTTGAGAAATTATTTAGGAGACTTCTATTAAAGTGTGGTAACCTATTAGTGCAGGTTCTAGCATGTGCGAACACCAGCCAGCTTGGTAAAAATACCACACTAAGGGAGAAATTCTATAAATGACATTCAAAAAATTGGTGCCCTTTATAGACCAACTAGTCTTATAGCCCGTTACATTATCGGGTGCTAGAATATATGTGTGTGTGTCTGTTTTTATTTCTTTTTCTCTCTCCTTAGCCGCTTTCTGTCTTTCTTTCTTTCTTTTTTTTTTTTCCCTTGGCTATCCACCACCACCCCTTGCCTGCTCCCCCTGTCCATTCTCCCTTCCTTTTACCTCCCCTGTGTCCTCCACCACCCCATCACTGCTCACCTTATCCAGCATCAGCCCTTCTCCCTTTGTTTTACCTCCCCCTGTCCTTCCTGCTCCCTCTGTCCAGCAGTAGGCCTCACTTCATTTTTCTGCTCCCCCCTGTCCATCAGCACCTCTTCCCCTGTCCATCAACCCCTTTTTCCTGATCCCCCTGTGCAGAAGTACGCCTCCCTTCCTTTTTCTGCACCCCTGTCCATCAGCACTTCTTCCCCTGTCCATCAACCCCTTTTTCTTGCTCCCCCTGTCCAGCAGTATGCCTCCCTTCCTTTTTCTACCCCTCCATTTCCCTGTGCTGCAACATTTCCCTCCCACCCCACTTCCCTGTGCAGCATTTTCCTCCCCCTCCCCCTTACCTTCCTCCTTACCTCCATGCCCTACCATTCTCTCCCCCTCTGCTCCCTTTCCTCCTTGAACTTCATCGGGCAGCAGCAGCAGCATTTACAATTAATTGCTGTTGCCGGCTTCAGGTCTTCCTCTCTGGCGGGTCCTGTCTTCATGAAAACATGAAGTAGGCAGGACCCGCCAGAGAGGAAGGCCTGAAGCCGGCAACAGCAGTGAATTTTAAACGCTGCTGCTGCCCGAAGAGGAGGAGCGGCAGGGTCGGAAGAGGCGGAACTGCGGCTCCCCGAGCTACAATTTCTGCCGTTGGCTCCTTCGGTCCCAGCTGTCTCTCTAAAGACGCAGCAGCGGCTCCTCTCAAGATCCCCGACTACATCGGACTTCCGACGCAGGTGGGGATCGCGTCCCGTTTCCTCCTTCCTTCCTTCCGACGGCAAGAGCCGCCGTGGCCGAGAGGGTCCGCGCTGCCGCGCGCATGCGCACTCCTACCTGCGGGTCCCTACAGCTCACAGAAAACGGGCTCACGCAGGTGGGAGTGCGCATGCGCGGCTTAGGGTTTTATTATATTAGATCCTTAGTGCCAGTTCCCACACCCAGCTGTTGAAAGCAGACTTATGCTAAATGCTGGCACCCAAGCTAGGTGTGGTAAGGCAGTATTCTGTAAAGAATGCAAGCAACCTTTAGGAATGACCATCACATGACCATGGTCATATACCCTCTTTTGAGATACGTGCTAGTAGAGCTAGTGGCCTTGCCTTATGGAAAAGCGTGCAATCATAGATGCACATGCAAATCCAGATTGGTGCCAATTAATATCAATAATTGTTTTTTAGCACACAGTTATTGGTAGTTAAGGATTCATTTCTCAATTTGCGCTGGAATCTTTGGTGCATAAATCTGTGCACCATATATAGAATCTGCAGATAACTGGGACCTTTTATAGGTGAAGTTGGGTGTGGCCAGCACTGGCAGTACACTTCCCCCTCCCCATTTGTGGTTTCGGCACTCACGATTTCACATATTCGCTATTTTTTTGGGGAGGGGGAAAATAAAAAAAACCTCATAGTTTAGCCTTCCCCCTGACATCCCGGCCTTACCTGGTAGTCTAGCAGGCATTAGGGGCAGGAGCGATCTTCCTATTCTCCTGCCCCGTGTAGATCGCCAATAGGAAATGGCTGCCGTGAGCTCCCGTCGTAGTCTCGAGAGACTATGGGAACTCACGGCAGTCATTTTCTATTGGCGATCTGCACGGGGCAGGAGCGTAGGAAGATTGCTCCTGTCCCGAAAGCCTGCAAGACCACCAGGTAAGGCCACGATGCGGGGGGGGGGGGGGGAAGGCGGGAGGGAGGTGGGGTGGGTCAGAGCCGGCCAAGTAGATATTCGCGGGTTTTCTTAATTTGCGGTCCGGCTCTGCCCCTATCCCCCCTGAATAACGAGGGAGAAGTGTATGTGGTATGTTCGGTAGTCTGCGCCTTCAAAAAGATATAAACAGGATGGAGTTAGTCCAGAAGAAGGCTACTAAAATGGTTGGTGATCTATGTCATCAGCCGTATGGGGACAGACTTAAAGAGCTCATAATGTAAACTTAGGAGGAAAAGCGGGATAAAGGGGATATGACAGAGATATTTAAATATCTTTCAATTGAGAGGGCATAGGATGAAGTTAAGAGGTGATAGGCTCAGGAGTAATCTAAGGAAATACTTTTTTACAGAAAGGATGGTAGATGTGTGGAATAATCTCCCAGTAGAGGTGATATGGACAGAAAGAATTCAAGAAAGTATGGCACAGGCACGTGGCATCTCTTAGGGAGAAGAGGAGATAGTGGATGCTACAGATGGGCAGACTGGATATTCCATTTGGCCTTTATCTGCCGTCATGTTTCTATGCTGAATATCACTGCTACCAATAGCGCATCGCTGTCCTAAATACAAACTCCAACAGAGGTTTTGATTTGTTGGTTTTTTTTTCTTTTGGAAGGCACACAGTCGTGTTTGGGTTCTGCCCTGCACTGTAAGGTCCGGGTGTCGCGTAGGAAGCCCGTTATCAGAAGCTGACGGGTATCCTATACAGAATCGCACCTCAGCCCACCGAAAAAGAAGCCGATTCTCTAACCGACGTCCATGTTACAGACGCCAGTTAGAGAATGGGATTGTAAGTAGATGCGTCCACTGAGCTTATTGTGGCAAGGGATCTCCCTGCTGCGATAAGTTTAGTGGCCGCGGCCACCTGTCCCCCCCCCCCCTCATGATCGCAGCATGAGGGATGAGAAGGCGAGAAAAGATGTGGGTGACTATGGTATGGTAGGGAAGATAAATGGAGATGCTGGGTCTGTGGGCAAAGCTGGGGGTGGAGTTTGGGCACTCCTAAACAAAAAGGCTTTTTCCACTGCCCCTGCCTGAAGAAGCAGCAGTGGGGTGACAGAGGGCAGAGAAGTAGCAGGCAGGAAAGAGTGAAGTTCTTTTCTACCCCTGAAGAATCAGCAGTGACAGAGGACAGAGTTCTTTTCTGCCCTCAAAGAGGGGGAAAAGTGGGTGAATATACAGCAGACACACCACACCAGAAGAGTTTGCATCTATGTGTATGATTTAAAATTTGAAGCGGGAGAGGGAGGGAATTGTTTTTGTGTTTGGGAAGGTTGTTATACAATATAAACAGAATTTTCCTTTGAAAATAGGGGCTGAAGTGGAGAAGTCCACTGATACAAATGCACCTAAATGTATGCTAAGTGGTAAGAAGGAAAATTCCCACTGGGAAAATTTGCCCAAGGGACTGATTGCCTGAGAAAATTCTTTTGAAAACTGTTATACCATTGCTTCCATTCAGAGGGGTAAAAAAAAAAAAGTGAATATTTCTGTTGCTGTTGCAAAAACAAGCAAAAAACTATATGTCTAAAATATTTATTTGCAATGCCAGTTAGACCAATACGATTGCATAAAATCTTCCTTTCTGCTTTGAGTGGGGAGATGGTGAGTGAATGGAGGTGAAGATTGCAGGGACAGTAAGGGGATGGGGTTATGAAGTGTGTTTCACAACGGGGATGGGACGAGAATGGGGAAAACAAATCTTTTGTGGCAAGGAGGGAATGGGGATGAATCTTTGTCCTTGTGTTGCAGCAGGCTTGATGAAGGCGGGCAGACAAGGGGTAGGAGTAACCGAAAGACCTTCTTTATTATTAACATTTCCACTAGGATAGTAGCATCAATATTCTTTGTAAATCAACAGGAAACAGTTCTGTTGTGGCTTTCTCCAGCTACCCTCAAACCCAGTTCACTTCCCTAGCCAAACACAATCCCATGCGGACTTGCCTTCAGTCTGTGCCCTAATATCTGGGTCTTCAAAATGATGAGGCTTTCTCCTTAATAGTCTCTCCCAACACACAGGTATCTGAGCCACCCTGCTTCCCTGGTCCAGTCTCGTCAGGTACTATGGTTCATATTTCCACAGGAGTTCTCTTGACTCAAGACCAGTGGCGTAGCGAGGCTAGGAGGCACCCAGAGCGGTGGCAACGCCCTGACCTCTTCTTCACCTCCCCCGCTCCTTCCCCAACCCCCCCATCACCATGCATGCGCCTTCCCTTCCCCCCGTACCTCTTAAACTCTGTGTCGGTGAGAGCAACATCTCCAACCTGCTGCCCGCGCTGGCCTTGGCTCTCCCTCTGATGTCACTTCCTGGTCCTGTGACCAAGAAGTGACTTCATAGGGAGAGCTGAGGCCGGGGTGTCAGGTCAAAAGCGCGCCGGGACAAAGGTGCGCCCAGACAATTGAGCGCAGCGCGGAGGCGCGCGCCGCTCAAAATTACTGTTTTTAGGGCTCCGACGGGGGGGGGCATGGGGGGGAACCCCCCACTTAATAGACATCGCGCCGTGTTGTGGGGGCGTTGTGGGGGGTGTGGGGGGGTTGTAACCCCCCACATTTTACTGAAAACTTAACTTTTTCCCTGTTTTTAGGGAAAAAGTTAAGTTTACAGTAAAATGTGGAGGGTTACAACCCCCCAAACCCCCCATAACGCTGGCACGATGTCTATTAAGTAAAGTGGGGGGGTTCCCCAACAAAACCCCCTTCGGAGCCCCTAAAAACTGTAATTTTCTTCGGCACACGCCTCCGTCTTGCGCTCAATTGTCGGTGCACGCCTTTGTCTTTTGTGCCGTTGTCTAAGAACCGAGGCTGGTGCAGACAGCAGGTTGGAGATGCTCCTCACACCGGTGAGGAGTTAGAGGCACAAGGGGAGGGGGCAGAGGGCAGAAGAGATGCCGGTGCCCCCACCAAGACGTTGCTCAGAGAAGTCCTCCCCCATGCCCTTCCCCTTACTGCACCACTGCTCAGGATCTCCCTCCTAGAAACCTCTACATTCAGGGCCTCCCTGTTCTGTCCTGCCAGAGGGTTTTTACCCTCATGCGTTAACTGATTAGTGCAGTCATGTCCACTATTTACCCCCAAACACGTCTACTTCCCAGAAAATAAAAAGGGTTGTTTTTTTTTATTAGCGAGTGGTGTGCATGTATACATTGCCAAATGTACCTTAGGGCAGTGCCTATGGCAGGGGTGTCAAAGTCCCTCCTCGAGGGCCGGAATCCAGTCGGGTTTTCTGGATTTCCCCAATGAATATGCATTGAAAGCAGTGCATGCAAATAGATCTCATGCAGATTCATTGGGGAAATCCTGAAAACCCGACTGGATTCTGGCCCTCGAGGACCGACTTTGACACCTGTGGCCTATGGTAACCCTTTTTAAGCTACAGTAAGCATGTGTTAATGCTTACCACAGCTTAGTACAGTGGTCTCAAACTCGAACCCTTTGCAGGGCCACATTTTGGATTTGTTGGTACTTGGAGGGCCTCAGAAAAAATAGTTAATGTCTTATGAAAGAAATGACAATTTTGCATGAGGTAAAACTCTTTATAGTTTATAAATCTTTCCTTTGGCTAAGTCTTAATAATAATATTGTAATTTATAGCTAAAGAGACATATGATCAAGAAACTGTTTTATTTTACTTTTGTGATTATGATAAACATACCGAGGGCCTCAAAATAGTACCTGGCGGGCCGCATGTGGCCCCAGGGCCGCAAGTTTGAGACCACTGGCTTAGTAAAAGGACCCCAGAGAAAATTGTTAGAAAATCAAAAGATTGGACTCAAAAGACAATTATCAGAGGTCCTTTTACCTGACAAATCAGGCAATTGTATATATTCACTGATACATTGTTAGGTCATTATGAGGCATGTGATAATTAGACATTCTTGAATATGAAATGATGCTAGTTATATAGAAAGACTACTTAATCTATGAGTTTTTTTTACTAAAAATTTGATAACAGCTGCGCAACAGTTTGTGCCAAATACCTTCAAAGTAACATTACTTACAGGTATCTTCTTTTTTTCCCCCCCAGAACCTACTTTGATAACATAGTTGCAATAGATTCTCTACTTGAACATATAATGGTAGGTTGACTTTTTTTAAAAAAAATTCTAATTTGCTCACAATTTTGCTATATATTTTCCAGATCATATACAGAATATAATGTATCATCAACCTTATCTGGCTTCTAATTTTGCGGCAGCTTAATAGAATGTTTTGTTGCAATGTTTATGGCATTCTGTGGCCTTTCTAAAGTTTAAAAATGTGTCTATATTTTGTGGCTGAAAGCTTTAAGGAAGCCGTGTTACTACTACTGACTAACTAGAGGGGCTTTTTACTGAAGTTCAGTAAGTTTTTGTACTTAAAATACATTAAAGAATTCTTCGAGACCTGACACTACCAGATCCGCCCACATACTCAAACTATCTTTCCCCTCGTTAAAAGGCATCATGTATGCAGGTAAATTAGGGAAATCCCTTTTCTTCAAGTTCACTGAGCTTTGGAATAACCTCCCTGCCCCGCTGCGGAACCTAGGCTCATTCCAGTTATTCCGAAAGCATCTGAAAACCTGGCTTTTCTCCAAAGCTATCTATTTAAAATGTAGAGCTAGCTAGCCTCTTCATAACCTCTTTCTTATTATGTCCTTCTCTCATTTATTGAATTACCTGTAAACCGTGTCGAGTTCTATCTTTATGGAGATGATGCGGTATACAAACTTAAGGTTTAGTTTAAAGAGAAAGAAAGAAAGAAAGAGAGAGAGAGAAAGAAAGGCTCATCCCAATTATTCCGAAAGCATCTGAAAACCTGGCTTTTCTCCAAAACGTAAAGCTATCTATTTAAAATGTAAAGCTAGCTATCCTCTTCATAACCTCTAATTTCTTATGTCCTTCCCTCATTTATTGAATTACCTGTAAACCGTGCCAAGCTTTATCTTTATGGAGATGATGCGGTATACAAACTTAAGGTTTAGTTTAGTTTAAAGCTGCAAACATTCATGTGTGCTGACTGGTCAGGGAAACCCTGCGTGTTCTCATACAGTTAACTGTGTAGAAAAATGTACTGTCCTGTAGAAGGCAATAGCTGCCTAATTCTGTAAACTTGTGCACCCAAATTTAAGCTTGGCACCACAAATTTGTATGTGTAATTTGTAGAATAAAATTAGCTGCTTAGACAATTGAATTGAATAATTAACTGTTAATTAGAGTGATCAGCCAATTGTCTTTAATCTGTTAATTGGCACCAATTAGCAGTTGTGCACACGGCCCTTAGTCCCTGTTCTAGACATTGCATGTGCAAATTCCATTGCACACAACTTCTAGGGGAGTGCAGATGTGGGAGGTAGGTTTGGGGCATGTCTAGGAATTAGGCACTTCAAAATGACAACTAGGCAATGTGCCACTTAGCCAATATACGCAAGGATCTCAATTTTTTTTAATTGGCGTGATAATTGAAAACACCAATTAAAAAACAATTCATTTAAGTTCCACATATGAATCGATACCGAGGCGCTTATATGAAAAGGAGTTTAGACATGGAAAGCGTTAGGTGCTAGTAGGTGTCTATGCTAGGTACTAATATTTTAGGGCCATATACCTGCATCTAAGCTGAACTCACCTAATTTGATTTAGACAATGTTAAATGTGATTTCTGTAAACAGCGCCTAGATTTGATTGACATGCAATAGGCACTGTTTCTATAGGTGCCTACCAATTTAGGCGCCATTTATAGAATCAGGCCCTTAGGTTATAGAATACTAGGAGTTAAGTGCCAAACACTTACACCAGGCTTTGACATAGTGTAAGAGCTTGCACAAAGTTAGATATGAAATGGTGGACTTAAGCTAGTGTTCTATAACAGTGTTTTTTCAACCTTTTTACACCTATGGACCGGCAGAAATAAAATAATTATTCTGTGGACCAGCATTGGTCCGTGGACCGGCAGTTGAAGAACACTGGGCTAAGTCATGGGCCAGACCCTGCCCATCTCTACCCAATCTCCACCCCAGACCCTGCCCCCATAATAGTACTAATTGCACCTTGTACATCCTGTGCCTCATCTGGAAGCCGTCCCTCTGACAGTTCAGGCGCAGAATGCCCGTAGGTGCCACTGCCCGTGGCTTTGTGCACTGAATCAGTTAGGAAGAGGGAGCTGGCTCGAAGATAACGCCGCATTGATCGCACCGTGGACCGGTGGTTGAAGAACACTGTTTTGGGCCTCATGCATGTGGTGGCCCTGTGGACCGGCAGGAAATTTCTGTGGACCGGCACTGGTCCATGGACCGATGGTTGAAGAACACTGTTTTATAACATTCTAGAATGAGCACCTTGGGCTATATTCAATATATGAGGCCAAAAAGAATGGTACTTAGTGTGATTCTATTAAACATTTCCAAAGTTAGGTGATGTTTATAGAATCATGCGTGTTGCGAGTGACTAATACTTAGGCACAGAAAAAAGGGGGGGAGGGGTGTTATTACAACTTTTGTCCACATTCAATAATAATGCAATACAATACTGAGGACAAAATATACTATATTTATATTTGACTTAACTTCTTTCCGGTATCAATTAAACAAAAGAATCAGCTCCACAAAACTTTAAAACTACTCTAAACCATGAATATACACAATTAAAGGGAAAATGTTTACGGGGGAGGGGTGATTTTTAATCTTTATATAATAATAAGGAATGTCTAGAAGGATTCTATTATAGGCTTTTATGTGTTGTTAAAAATTGTTATGGAATGGGGGAGATAAGTTTTAAGATGGATTATTGAAGAATATTAAGTGTTGTATTTAAGTTAAAATGTTATGATTTGTGGTCACACTTATTATAAGATTTAAAAATGAATAAAGATTTATAAAAAAAAAAACCAAAAAAATCCCACTACTCTAAACCAATGAATTAAACTAATGGGGTAGGTATATCATAGTACATCTGTTACTCAGGTTACTCAGATCATAGGATCTCTTATAACATAATGTTATTCCAGATCCCCATCCTGGGGTCACAGGTTCTAACCACATATACACCACACACACTCCCTAACAAAAATCTGAATTGATTTGTAGCAAAAAGTGCTAGTTTAAACATAGTAACATAGTAGATGAGAGCAGATAAAGACCCGAATGGTCCATCCAGTCGGCCCAACCTGATTCAATTTAAATTTTTAAATTTTTTTCTTAGCTATTTCTGGGAAAGAATCCAAAGCTCTACCTGGTACTGTGCTTGGGTTCCAACTGCCGAAATCTCCGTTAAAACCTACTCCAGCCCATCTACACCCTCCCAGCCATTGAAGCCCTCTCCAGCCCATCCCCCACCAAACGGCCATATACAGACACAGACCGTGCAAGTCTGCCCAGAACTGACCTTAGTTCAATATTTAATATTATTTTCTGATTCTAGATCCTCTGTGTTCATCCCAGGCTTCTTTGAACTCAGTCACAGTTTTACTCTCCACCACCTCTCTCGGGAGCACATTCCAGGCATCCACTACCCTCTCCGTAAAGTAGAACTTTAAACTTCTTGTTTTCTCATACTACTAATAATAACAAAGTCAGTATGTTCAAAGGACCACAATATATCCACAGTTGGCAATACTTATCTCAAAAGTCCTTCAAGCGCTGGAGTTGGAGTCATTGAGTTATTGGATGAATAAACTCATTGAACTATCGGATGAATAAAAGGACGTTTATGCAATAGATTGTGTTCACCAGGCTTTTTAGGACAATTCCACTCATTTTTGTGTACTGAAAAATAGGCACCAGAAAAAAAAATCAGTTCTCAGTGCTATTCTCTAAGGAGCATTTCAGGATAAGTGTCCTTTATAGAACAGAGCCTGGCAGAGATTTGTGCACCCAACTTTAAGCATAAGTACCTAACACCGGTGGAAACCCAGTATAAATTATGGCACGATGAGTTGGGCGTAGATCTCTGGAATTGGGTAACACTGTGTGAATCCTTTGTGAGCACCTCTGAGGGTTGTGCACGAGAGGATTTGGGTGCAGATATCTACAGAATTGTGCAGAGTCAGATCCATATGCAAATCCAAACTAGGAGTGTCAGTTAACATCAATAATTGCTTGTTAATAGCTAATTATTGATTGTTAAGGATTCATTATCTAATTTATTTCCATGCAGATCTTGAGATCTTACTCAAATTTGGGTACCCAGTTTTGAGTGCCATTTATAGAATCTGGGGTAACAGTATATGGTGATTCACATCTAACTTCTTAGTGCACTTTAGTTCTACTAAAAAAAAAAAAACAATCTCTTAAATTTGCTCAAGTTGGTGCTGAACATGAAAAAAGAAAACCCCAGCAAACTAGTTTAAACCTCCATAAAATTAATGTAGAAAGTGACAAACTCAAATATGTGGAGTGAACTAGAAAAATCTGCAATCTGCTCAGGAGATGGTGCGAAGAGGTGATGCCACTCTTGACCTAATCCTCAGTGGACTAGGGGGACCCGCTAAGGAGGTGGCGGTGCTAGCCCCACTAGGAAACAGCGATCACAACACGATCCAGTACAGGCTAGAAATTGGATCATCAAAGGTGAAAAGAACTACGGCGACAGCACTCAATTTCAAAAAAGGGAACTATGATGCCATGAGGAAAATGGTGAGAAATAAACTCAACAACAACCCAAAGAGGATGGAGTCCTTAGAAAAAGCCTGGACTCTACTCAAGAGCACAGTGCAAGAAGCACAGAACCTGTGCGTTCCCAGGTTCAGGAAAGGGTGCAAGAAAAATAGAACAAAAAATCCAGTGTGGATAACAAATGCAGTAACAAAGGCGATAAGTGACAAGAAAGCATCTTTCAAAAAATGGAAAAAGGACAAAACTGAGGACAACCATAAGGAACATAAACTACACCAAAAGGAATGTCACCGGGTGGTTAGGAAAGCAAAAAGAGAATATGAAGAGAGACTCGCGGGGGAAGCAACAAACTTCAAATCGTTCTTCAGGTACGTTAAGGGGAAGCAACCAGCAAGGGAGGAAGTGGGACCCTTGGATGATGGGGACAGAAAGGGAGCAGTAAAAGAGGAGAAACAGATAGCTGACAGGTTAAATGAGTTCTTCACGTCAGTTTTCACGAGGGAGGACACAACCAACATTCCGGAACCCGAGGAGATCGTAAAAGGAGAGCAGGATGAAAATCTGGACCAACTAGAGGTGAGCAAGGAGGATGTCCTCAGGCAGATAGACAGGCTAAGGAGCGACAAATCACCAGGTCCGGACGGCTTTCACCCAAGGGTACTCAAGGAACTAAGAAACGAAGTAGCTGAGACACTTCGACAAATATGCAACCTATCCTTAAAAACTGGAGAGATTCCCGGGGACTGGAAAATAGCAAATGTCACGCCCATCTTCAAAAAAGGCTCAAGGGGAGACCCGGGAAATTACAGACCGGTGAGCTTGACCTCGGTCCCGGGAAAGATGATGGAAGCGCTGATTAAAGACATCATCTGGGAACACATCGAAAAAAATGGGCAGCTAAAGTCGAGCCAGCATGGCTTCTGCAAGGGCAGGTCATGCCTCACGAACTTATTATACTTCTTTGAGGGGGTAACAAGCCAGGTGGATAAAGGGGAATCCATAGACATCATTTACCTTGACTTCCAAAAAGCCTTCGACAAGGTGCCACACGAAAGACTGCTAAGGAAGCTATGGAACCACGGGATACAAGGGGAGGTCCACCGATGGATCAAAAACTGGCTGGTGGACAGGAAGCAGAGGGTTGGAGTAAAGGGCCATTACTCAGACTGGCAATGGGTCACGAGCGGAGTTCCGCAGGGGTCGGTACTGGGACCGCTCCTGTTCAATATATTTATTAATGACCTGGAGACAGGAACAAAATGTGAGGTTATTAAATTTGCAGACGACACCAAGCTATATAGCAAAGTCAATAACATGGAGGACTGCGAAGATCTCCAAAAAGATCTGGAAAAATGGGCCGAAAAGTGGTAAATGAGCTTCAACATAGGGAAATGCAAGGTCATGCATATAGGGAAAAAGAACCCGATGTTCACTTACAAAATGGGGGGTTCACCGCTAGGGGTAAGCAACCTTGAAAGAGACCTGGGAGTGATGGTGGACACAACATTAAAGGCGTCGGCGCAGTGCGCCTCAGCCTCAAGGAAAGCAAACAAAATGTTGGGTATCATTAAGAAGGGTATCACTACCAGGACGAAGGAAGTCATCCTGCCACTGTATCGTGCAATGGTGCGACCGCATCTGGAGTACTGTGTTCAGTACTGATCGCCGCACCTCAAGAAGGACATGGCAATACTTGAGAAAGTACAGAGAAGAGCAACTAAACTAATAAAGGGCATGGAGGACCTCTCATATACTGACAGACTGAAAAAGTTGGGGCTTTTCTCCCTGGAAAAGCGGAAACTTAGAGGAGACATGATAGAAACCTTCAAGATCATGAAGAGTATAGAAAAAATAGACAGGGACAGACTTTTCAAATTAAGGGGAACCACACGTACAAGGGGACACTCAGAGAAATTGAAAGGGGAGAGGTTTAGATCAAACGCCAGGAAGTTCTTCTTCACACAGAGGGTGGTGGATACATGGAATGTGCTGCCGGAGGATGTAGTAAGCAGGAGCACGCTACAGGGCTTCAAAGAATCTTTGGATAGGTACTTGGAGGATAAAGGGATAGAAGGGTACAGATAAGAATAGAAGTAGAGGTAAGTTATAAAATTAGTCAGGGACCACTGTTTCAGGCAATAGGCCTGATGGGCCGCCGCGGGTGCGGATCGCTGAGCAAGATGGACCTATGGTCTGCCTCAGCGGAGGCAACTCTTATGTTCTTATGAAGCAAAAATTTGTTTCAGATCCTTAGAAACTATATCAAATAATGATGATTTCTGGTGCATTTTTGTGATTTTTTTTTTTTGTCAAAAATTAACTGCACAATATTCAAATGGATTAAGTTTTACATAAAGGGGCAAATTTTATAAACGGTGTCCTGATTTTAGGCGGTCTACTGCTGTCGAACCACCAATTGGGATGCACATTTTAAAAAAAAAAAATTATCCCAGGCAGGCTGCCTACATTATAGGCACCTCTGTGAGCCTAGGGGAGGCACATAGGGCCACCTAAGTTCACCTAAGGCTAGGTGTGGGTATGGTTTCACCCAGAAGTGGCCTTAGGCATGCCTAGGTGGCCCTAAGCACCGCCCTAGGGCCCTAAGCCCACGATAGGCACCTGGCATTTAGGCCAGCAAAATGCACTGGGAAAGGGCAGGCCCACCATTCTAATGAAGTCCATATTATCGTTTACTTCATTGGCTGCCTTTGGAGGCAAGAGTATTATTCAAATTTTCCTGTATCTGCTTTAAGCTGATATCGGGATTGTCTCCAGCTTACCTTTTTCCTCATTTTGTGTTGCATAGACCATCAAGAGAAACCAGAAACTTCTACTTATTTGCTTATCCAAAAATTAATGGGTGTAGATATAAGACTTTCTTAGATAGGACCATAGCATTTCAAGCTGGTAGGCAACAATCTTGGAGAGATTGGAGAAACTGGGCCTTTTCTCCCTTGAAAAGAGGAGACTGAAAGGGGACATGATCGAAACATTCAAAATACTGATGGGAATAGACTTAGTAGATATTCTCCAAGGTAGAGAGAACGAGAGGGCACTCTCTGAAGTTAAAAAGAGATAGATTCCGTATAAACATAAGAAAGTTCTTCTTCACCCAGAGAGTGGTAGAAAACTGGAACGCTCTTCCGGAGTCTGTTATAGGGGAAAACACCCTCCATGGATTCAAGACAAAGTTGGACAAGTTCCTGCTAAACCGGAACATACGCAAGTGAGGCTGGACTCATTTAGAGCACTGGTCTTTGACCAAAGAGCCGCCGTGTGAGCGGACTGCTGGGCATGATGGACCAGTGGTCTGACCCAGCAGCAGCAATTCTTATGTTAGGTAAATGTATTCAGCAAGCTATGTTGTCCTATTGCTGTTTTCGGAAATTAATTATGACCACTTTGTTCAATAAGTTTGTTACTTAATGAGAATTTTATTATTGATATTCTATTTTACAAATATTTGTATTTTTTACTGTATTATTGTATTTCGCTTATTGTCTAGCTCTTTTAGTGTAAACCGCCTAGAACTTTTGGTTATGGTGGTATAAAATAATAAAGTTATTATTATTATTATTATGAGTGGATAACTTTGGGCAATCTAGAAGACAGCACTGTCCTCTCTAAGCTGAGTGGGAGTCCTTCAGCTACAGGTCTACCAGTGGGGTGCTGTTTCGCTATCACATTATTATTAGTGTGGGGCAAGCAAGTTCTGTAGGACTCCAGGGAACCTGCTGGTCCCTAGCAATTGAAAACAAAATATTGAAGCACCATCCCCTACTGGCAGCAATGCATTTGGAGGACTCCCACCAGCATAGAGGGAACAGTGGCATTGCTCTGTCTGCTATATGTCCTGATGGTCTCTATTAAGGCAGCCTTATAATCTTCCCCTTTTTATAAAATTTATGGAAAAATGCAAACATGCAGGGAATAAGTCAACCTCTAAGTCTACATAGAGGACAATACAATTTGTTCCAACGCATGCATTTTCTATTTTATCAGGATTAGATTAAACTGCTTTAAATGGGGCTAGATCCATTACAAACTGACATCTTTTATTGCCTGAACTTAAGAATTATCCAAAGATGACCACATGTGATACATGAGCTTATCAACCACATACGCCCCCTTATATAACATGTCTACAGATGGTGTATGAATTGAGCCAATTAGGAAGTGCCTTACTTGGCAAGGTAACCAGGTTTCTTAGGACTAATATGTGGACCAAGACGGGACTCGGGCGTGGGAGAGCACTCCGTCCCTCCCCACCACCACTTGTTGCCAAGCCAGTCAGAAAACCTATCAACTCAAGTTTGAACACTTCATGCCTTCCCCTGACCCTGCATCCCTCTTCCATTGACCGAGGCAGGACTCGGGCGAGAAAGACCACTCCACCCCTCGAGCGTGGGAAAGTACTCCATCACTCCCCATTGCTGCTAGTCACTAAGCCTCTCCGAACCCTCAACCCGCTACCATCGACGGACCGAGACGGGTCTCGGACGCAAAAGAGCACTCCGACTCTATCCACAACTACAATTAGTCACCACACTTAGCATCACTATGAAGAACCACACCACCAAAACACCCACAAGGAATCCTACTAATATCCTACTAATAACCCTGCTCCTAACCAACTGGAAAGCAACTGCAAACTACATCTCTCCAATACCAACTATAGCAAATTCCAGGGGAATCACCCAACCAACCTGGCATTCCACAACAGACAGAAACTTAATCTATCAGACTTACACTTACCAACCCACCCCACAATCAACAAGAAAACCCATATAAGACCAAAAAACAACCCCGAAAACAACTCACAACACACCAACAGACTACACCACTCTCAAATCTGCATATGTGAACATCAGAGCCATAGGCCCCAAAACAGAACGCATAAAAAACTGGATAGAAGAAGATAACCTAGACTGCCTTTTCCTCACAGAGACCTGGCTTACCTCGGACTCAGACCCCAGAATAACTGAAATTTGCCCAATGAACCATAAGTTAACAATGGTCTTCAGAGAAAATAAAAGAGGAGGAGGAATTGCCATCATAGCCAGAAACATAATTAACCTAAAAATACAAGACAAAACAACCAACCCATACATGGACTTACTAGCCTGTCAACTTTCAAGCACATTACTCAAAGGAACACTAACATGCATACTCTGCTACATAACCCCAAGTAACTGGAACGCAGCAAAAGCAATATTTGAAGAATTTATATATTGAAACTCATTAACGACAACCTACAACCCAATCTTAGGAGACCTCAACCTCCACCTCGAAAACCAATGCTGCAAACATGTAGGAGCCTTACTATCATACCTCCAGGCCTTAACATATAAAATCCGAGATCCTCAAACCACACACGAAAAAGGACACCAACTCGACATTGCAGCTACACAACCACACAACCAGAGATCCAAATGTCAAACGGAAAATGGAACCGTTCCCTCTGGTCTGATCACTACATATACTCCTTCGAAATCAATTGGACCAATAACAAAAGCATTCCAATTACTCAAAAAATAACGTACAACATTGAACCCACCATATTCTGGACAAAAGCAGACACCATAATCCAACACTACACACCCAAAGACTTCATCTCACAATGGAGCCATCTAAGTACTGCAACACTAGACGAACTAGCCCCAGAAAAGCCCAAAACCAAAATCCACAGAAAATCAGACAAGTGGTTTGACAACGAACTACTCCAACTCAAAAGACAATGCAGACAACTAGAAAGAAAATGGAGAAAAAGCAGCCAAGAATCCATAAAAACAGCATGGAGAATAATAAACCAAAAATACAAACAAAAACTGAAAGAAAAAAGAAAGACCTACTACTCAAAGCAAATAGGAGAAGGATCCCAAGATACAAAAAAGCTATTCCAGTTACTAAAAGATCTCACAGACACTACACCCTACCTAGCCAACAGCAACTCCCCCCTCCCTCAGCCACTCTCTTAGTCACATACTTCAAAAACAAGATTGCAAACATCAGAGCCACATACAATGGAATTTCCACTCACATAGAAGAGACCTCAATTCCCCCCCACAGAAAAAGAATCAGTTGCAGCAGACAGAACCTGGTCCCACTTCTCACCCATTCAATGGTCAGACTTCAAAAAACTATATAATAAATACAGCCACGCAGCCTGCGACCTCAACCACTGCCCCCCTTACCTATTGAAAGCCTCGAGCACACTATTCCGCTTCCTGCTCCTACAATGGATACAATCTCTTCTCACAGATGGGCATTTCCCACAAGACTAAAAGACCCCAAAGGAACAACGGATCAACCATCCAACTACAGACCCATAGCCTCAATCCCACTGTATGTCAAGCTGATGGAAGGCCTAGTAGCCAATACCTTAACATCATACCTAGAAAACCACAACTTACCCCACCCCACACCATCTAGCTTCAGAACCAACTACAGCACCGAGACCCTACTAGGAACACTAATGGACACAGCTAGACAACATCTCTGTACAGGCAAGAAAATCATGCTTGTACAACTAGACCTCTCTGCAGCCTTCGACCTGGTAAACCATAACATCCTCCTACAAACGCTAGACTCCATAGGAATCTTAGGCAACGTTCTCTCATGGTTTAAAGGCTTCCTACAATCCAGAACCTACAGGGTTAAAACAAAAAAAAATCAGAACCATGAAGAGGAAGTGACATCACCGCCGCAGATGGACGCTTGAACAGAGAGCTCCGTTCGGGCCCGGCGAACTGACTATCATTTTGCTGTGCAAAAAGCGCAATTTTTTCTTCCCTGGCAGTGGAGTGGTGTGTGAAGGGAGCGGGGACCCCATGGCAACGCGCAAAAAACTTCCCGGTGAGAAACTCGGCCAGCGCACGATAGAGCAGGCGCTGGGCCGGACCGCACGTGGCTGTGCGGGCCCGGAGACCAGTGGCGGTGAGGCGGCGAGATTGAGCGGCGCTATCGCGGCGGTCGCCAATATGGTTGCTGAGCCAATCCAGGAGTGCATCTCGCCGGATCCGCTCACGAAGGCGGACATGCAGCACAGGATCTCTGAGGTAAAGTCCGAGATTTCGGCTGTGGCGGTTCAAGTCCGGGAAGCGGTGCAGGAGCTACGCACTGACCTGGTGGAGGTGGGCACGAGAGTACAAGTGGTGGAGATGCGTTTGGACAGTTGTGAGGAGAATGTGACTGGTGTACAACGCTCATTGGAAACTGCTTCTGCTGACTACCAACTCCTTTTGGATAAGGTCGAGGATCTGGAGAACCGCACCCGGCGTAATAACTTGCGGGTGCGGGGCTTACCTGATTTACCAGAATATAAAGATGTTCACGCTACTACTATCAATCTGATTCGCTGGCTACTGCAGAACGACACTCTGGAGCCGGGTCTTGAGCGTGCACATCGAGCTCTGGGGCCCCGAACCTCGAATCAACCCAAAGATATTGTGCTGTGCCTCCAGAGCTTTGTGCTTAAGGAGCAGAATTTCCGCAGAGCCCAGGAGTTGGGCACAGTGACGTGGGAAGGCCATAGGCTGGAGTTCTATCAGGACCTTGCTGCAGGCACCCTCCAGAAACGCCGGGCATTCTGGGAAGTGACCAAGGCTCTACAGCGTAGCAATTTGCGCTACCGGTGGACTTATCCTTTTGGGGTAGTCATTTCCATAAATGGAGTCCACACTAAAGTTACCACTGTTCGTGAGGCCCGTGTCTTGCTGCAACAAGTGGGTATTGAGATCCCGGAGGAGGCTGATCCTGCTGTGGGTGTGGTGTCCGGTTGAGTGGAGAATCCAACCACCTCCCGATGGCAGCGTGTGGAGCGTGAATCTCGGAGCGAGCGGGGAGGCCGTGGGGATGGACCTCCACTTCGGGCGACCTCCTCTTCCTCGAGTGGCCTCCCCTGATGGCTGAAAGACTGCATCTATTTTTCTGCTGTCTCTTCCCCCCTGCTTTTGTAGGGGGGTTTTCCTCCTGCTGGGGGGTTTTCAGACTCACCCTTTGTGACTGTGTCCCAGGTTCAGAGTTTTAGGTTGGAACCTTGGGGGGGACACCCCTGGACTGGATTTGTTTTGTGGGGTGCGGGGTGGTTTGGAGACGAGATTGAGACATGTGGGGGGGTGTTGTGGTTGGTTGGAGCGGGGTTTGTGTTTCGGGGGGTTGGTGGGCTGGTGGGTTTGCCTTTGGGATTGTTGAGTGTGTTGTATTGATAGTTGGCATTTGGTTGTGGGAATTTGAGTCAGGGGCTTAGGGGATGATTCACTTCCTTGTATGCTGGTGGGAGATCTGCGGACTCTCACTTTGGGGGATGGGGGTGGAGGGGTGGATTGGGGGGGATGGGGATGTGTGTGGTTGGGTAGGATCTTCATCTTTTCTGACTTATTTGGTTCATGGAGGGGTTTAGGTTGGTCTCTTATAATATCCGGGGTCTCAACTCCCCCAATAAGAGAAGGGCTTTTTATAGGGAGCTGCTCTGCTTGCGGGCAGATGTCTGCTTTGTCCAGGAAACTCATCTGCTCCCATCCCATGAATCCCTGGTCAAAGATTCTCGTTTCCCTCAGGCCTTTTGGGCCTCCCGGGTGGGCTCTTCCAAGAGGGGAGGGGTGGGGATTATTATTCGTAAGGGGATTCGTTGTGAAGTGCATAGAGTGGTGCGGGACCCTCAGAGTAGGTATATTATGTTAGAGGCTTTAATTGAGGGGTGTTTATATTCCCTAGTTAATATCTATGCCCCCAATGAGGGTCAGGGTGCCTTCTTTCGTGAGTTGGTGCCTCGAATTCTCCGGTTTAAGGGGGGTGCCCTAGTTCTGGGTGGGAATTTTAATCTTACAGTGACCCCTCATCTGGATAACTCGGGGAGGGCGGATCAATATGGGAGGAGGGATCGTAAAATGTTGCGGGAGGCGCTGGCTGCCCTTAATGTGGTCGATTGCTGGAGGTGGCTGCACCCGTCAGCTAAGGACTATACTTACTTTTCTGGGATGCACTCCTCTTACTCTAGAATTGATTATGTATTTGTGGAGCCGGGATTGCTTCGTCGGGTGGAGTCGGCGGGGATTGAATCGCTCACATGGTCGGATCATGCTCCTGTTTGGGCACGGTTCTTGGGGGAGGGGGGTGGTTCGGGACAGAAATTTTGGCGTTTTAATGACAGTCTCTTGGATGACCCGGAGGTGGGTGTGCAGATAGAGGGGTAGTTACGGGAGTACCTGGCGGTAAATGTGGAATGTGGGGCGTCGATGGAGGCAGTTTGGGAGGGGTTAAAGGCTACCCTTCGGGGCAGATTGATTGCCCTGGCTTCTGCTCGGCAGCGTAAACGTAGGGAAGCTGCGGCGACTTTACTACTCTTGATAGGCCGTTTAGAGAGTTTGCATAAGCGCAGACCTTGGGATGTGGAGCTGCGTGGGCGATTGTTTCAAGCTCGTCGTGATCTTCAGGCGTTGGATTTGGAGCGTTTGCGATTTAATCTGTAGCTCCTACAACAGAGATATTTTGAGTTTTCTAATAAGGCTAGCCGACTGGTTGCTCATCGTTTGAAAGTGCGGCAGATGCGCAATCAGATTCTATCAGTCCGGGCGGCTTCTGGTGGGTTGTTGCGAAAGGATGACGATATTCGTGCACGCTTTGTGGAGTTCTACTCCCATCTCTATATTCCGGAAGCGCCTGGGTCCCCGCAGGATCTAGATGGCTATTTAACTTCGGCGGCGTTGCCCAAAATTGCGTTGAAAGATGTTGCCCGATTGGATCGTCCTCTCACGCTGATTGAGGCTCGTGGAGCTTTGCGTTCCATGAAACTTGGTAAGTCGCCTGGGCTGGATGGCTTTACTGTTCAGTACTATAAGCGCTTTCAAGATCTTTTGTTGCCTCCTCTGTTGCACTTTCTTAATTCTTTAAAAGAGAATAGTGCACTCCCGTTCTTCATGCGATTGGCGGGCGTTACGGTGTTGGCTAAGGGAGGGAAGGACCCCCTCCAGTGTACTTCTTATCGACCGATTTCCCTGCTGGGGGTAGATACTAAGATATTTACGTGGATTTTGGCGGATAGATTGATGAGCTGGATTCCCCGGTTGACATCCTGATCAGTCGGGCTTTGTGGTGGGTCGGCAGGTGGGCGATAATACACGTCGGGTTTATAACTTGTTCGAAAGGGCCAGGGGTGATGTGCGGGAGACGGTGTTTTTGTCTATTGACGCAGAGAAGGCTTTTGACAGGGTCTCCTGGCCTTTTTTGTTTCGGGTTCTGGACTCAGTGGGTTTGGGTCCGCGAATGCGGGAATGGATTCGTGTCCTCTATACTCGTCCTGTCGGTTGTATTAAGGTGAATGGGGGTTATTCTGAGACTTTCTCTCTTGCCCAGGGAACGCGTCAGGGGTGCCCTCTCTCCCCGCTCCTCTTTGCCTTGACGGTGGAACCCCTGGCGCAGCGGGTGTGGATGAATCGGGATATTAGAGGGGTTACTGTACCGGGAGGGGACTGTAAATTGTCCCTGTTCGCGGATGATCTTTTGTTTACGGTGGAGGATCCTGAGAGTTTTTTGCCCGCTATATTGCGGGAGTTGGATGCTTTTGGTCTGGTGTCGGGGTTTCGCGTTAATGTTGGGAAATCTGAGCTGCTTAATATTAATTTGCCCCTGGACAGGGTGCATTTCCTGCGGGACCGGTTTTCGTTTAGTTTGGTTCAGCATTCTTTGCGTTATCTTGGAGTTTATTTCGGCCTGCCGGGAGTGGATGTTTATGATCTTAATTTTCCCCCCACTCTTTCGTCGTATCCGACAGGACTTGTCCAGTTGGAAGGACCATTTTTTTTCCTGGTTGGGTAGGGTGGAAATTGTGAAGATGATGATATTGCCTCGTCTCCTATTTTTATTCCAAGTGTTACCAATCTGGGTGAGTAGGCGTGCGTTGGAGGGGGTGCAACGGCATATTTTTTACTTTATTTGGGCCGGAAGGAGACCTCGAGTGAGCAGGAGGGTCCTGTGTTTGGGTAGGAGTGACGGGGGGTTGGGGGTCCCCAATGTGGTGAACTATTATCAGGCCGCTCAGTTGCGTGGCCTTTTTGAATGGCAGGCGCAGGACCCGAAACCGTGGGTGGTGATTGAGCAAAGTTTTACCGATGGGGTGCCGTTGTTGCATCGGCCTTGGGTACCTGGGAGAGTGCGGCCCGCGGGAGTGTTGTCTTCGGTCGACTCTTCCTTACGGGTTTGGAATCTGACCCAGGGTGGCTTATTGCTGGGTAGGCGCCATTCTTGGTTTACACCGTTGCGGCACAATCCGGATTTTGCACCTGGTCGGGATGAGGGAGTGTTTGCTAGTTGGGAGTCGCGTGGATTGGTTTGTGTGGGACAATTGTGGGATCCGGTTTTAGGCTGCATTCGGCCCTTTGTTGAGCTCCAGGGCCATTTTGGTTTTAGAGCCCGGGATCGGTTTCCTTACTTACAAGTTGTTCATTATCTCCAGACCTCGGGTATACTGGGGGACTTGCGGGGTGGCAAGACTCCCTTCGAGTTGCTGTTGGGTCCGGTACTCCGGAAGGGAGCATTGTCTGCTATATATAGGTGCCTTAATTGTCGGGGGGGGATTTGCTCCCCTATATGTTGGCTTGGGAGGGAGATTGGGAGTCTGCTATTTCCCTGGATACTTGGAGGGACATTTGGAAAGAAGTTTCTTCGGCGGGCATTGCAGCTTTGTTGGTTGAGAACGGATATAAGGTTCTTTTCCGTTGGTATTATACACCTCAGGCTTTGGCGCGTTGGCGGGGGGGGGGGGGGCGAGTGCTCTTTGCTGGAGGGGCTGTGGGGAGGTGGGTTTCTACCTTCATATGTGGTGGCAGTGTGGGAGGGTGTGTGGGTTTTGGGCTGGGGTTTTCTCTCGGGTGTCCTGAATTCTTAATTTTCAGATTCCGGTTGATTGGCGGCATGCCTTGTTGTATTGGCACCAATTGGATCTTGACTGGGGAGACTCTTTGTTTTGTAAGTTGGCTTTCACTGCTGCCCGGTTGGCTTTAGCCTCCTTATGGAATCAAGTGCAACCTCCCACGTGGCATATGGTGGAGCAGCGCTTGCTTACCTAGCAGCTTCTTTACCATTTGACGGCTTTACGGCATGGCAAACAACATGGCTATGCACGTATTTGGTGTAGCTTTCAGAACTCTGTAGGGGTAAGTTGTGGGGGTGGAGCTGGGAGTTGAGTTTGGGGCTTGACTGGGGGGACTTGTGCTGGGGAGACCCTATTCCTACTTCTTTCTTAGAGTTGGGTTGGAAGATCCTCTACCTTTTCTGGTGCTGTGGGAATTGTGTTTTGTCCCTGGGGGGAGGATGGGGGGGATTTTGCTGTATTATTGCGGGTTTTGTAGTTTGTTCTTGTGTACTAGTGGGGATTGCATATGTTTCAATTGCTGGCAGCACATTTGGTGTTTTCTTTGGCTGTTTTATGTTGCTCATTGTTATAGCTGCATATTTCTGTGTCTGTTTAATAAAAGCTTTTATTAAAAAAAAAAAAATCAGAACCATGGTCCAACCCGTGCGAAGTTCCCCAGGGATCACCTCTATCTCCCACACTATTCAACCTATACATAGCCTCCCTCAGCTCCTGCCTAGACGAACATGGCATAACCTCATACAGCCACGCAGATGACATCACCATTCTCCTCCCCTTCGACCACCCAGAACTCACCATGACAAGCACAATACATAGAATACTCGAAACAGAAGCAACATGGATGACTGAACACAAACTAAAACTAAACCCTGACAAAACAAATTTCATCCTCCTAGAAAACAGCAAAACTCCAACCTTAACAAACCTAGTAATAAACTCGATCTCATACCCCATTCAACCCACACTAAAACTTCTTGGAGTACTGATTGACAGAGGCTGTACCATGCAACCTCAAATAAACAAAATAATAAAAGCATCATTCGTGACTATGAGAAACCTAAGACTAATCAAGAAATTCTTCGACAGGAAACAATTCAAACTTTTGATACAATCTCTTATCATTGGACTAATTGACTACTGCAACATACTATACCTCCCCTGCCCAGTGATCATGATAAAGCAATTACAAACAATACAAAATACAGCCTTAAGACTCATCTACTCATTGAAAAAATATGACTACATCACAGAAGCATACCACAACTGACATTGCTCCCAATACAAGCAAGAATACACTTCAAATTCTACTGCCTACTTTTCAAAGCTAAAAATGGAAAAAGCCCATTCTGCTGGAACAACCGACTAACTCAATCCACCTCAACCAGGCACAGAAGAACCCACTCACTATTCACACACCCACCAACCAAAAATGTCAAATGTAGAAAACTATATGACAATTTAATGGCCACCAAAGCAGCAAAACTAGACAGACAAATCACCAATCTGCTGTCTTCGACCACAGACTATAAAACCTTCAAAAAAGAAACTAAAACTCTACTCTTCAAAAAATAAATAAAACCTATTTAACACGACCAGCTCCTTCCCAATCTCCACCTACCACACTCCCTACCCCTTTCAAATTTAAAATGTTTCTAATTACCCAACATGTATCACATCAAGTTCCTGTAAATTCCTATATAATTCCTATTCAATTCTTATGATAGTTCTTATGTAGAGTTACTATTGTTGTAACCTCCTGAGAAATCTTATGTAATCCACCTTGAACCGCAAGGTAATGGCGGAATAGAAATCACTAATGTAATGTAATGTGTACTAGAATTCTTTGTTTTAGAATTGAACTTCAGTGTTTTTAATTTTGCAAAATAACATACAGTATATAGTTTAATAAGCATCCAAAAAACATAAAAGCAATCCACAAAGGATATAAACAGTCACAAGTGACCCACAGTAAAAACCAAATAATATATAAACTTACAAGTGACGTGATATGGGCTGTGTTTCTGCAAAACTATAAAGGCCTTCCTCAGGGGTCTTAATGGGTCCTTGGATATCATATATATAAAAAACCCCAATATAAAAGTCACCAGCTCACACACACAAACTTCCACTGGTGACTGGTGACTTGCTGCATCTTTTTAACTACTTGGATTTTTGGTGACTTTTATATTGCTTTTATATATATATATATATATATATATATATATATATATATATATATATATATATATATATATATATATATATATATATATACTAGTCTTTAAGCCCGTTTCATTAACGGGTGCTAGAATAGATATGTGTGTCTGTCTTTCTTTCTTTCTCTCTCTCCCCTTGGCCGCTGTCTGTCTGTCTGTTTATTTGTTTCTCTCTCCTTGGACACTGGCTGTCTCTCCTTGGATGCTGGCTGTCTCTCCTTGGACGCTGGCTGTCTGTCTTCCTTTCTGTCTGTCTCTCTGGCCTCTTGTGTGTTATTCTTCGTGTCTGTGTCCTTGTGTCATTCCCCCGCCCCCCCCAGAGCAAAGCTGTCTGCCCCCAGCATACCCCTTCGTCTCTCCATGGCCCCCATCTGTCTTCCCCCGCAGAGCAAAGCTGTCTGCCCTCCAGCACACCTTTCCCCCCAAAGTAGCCCCCTTTCCCTCTCCCTGACTATCTTTCCATGGCCCCCTTCTGTCTCCCCCCCGTCCGAGCAAAGCTGTCTGCCTGCCAGCACACCTCTCCAACAAAAGCAGCCCCCTGTATCTGCAGCACCTGCACAACACCCTTCAGCCAATCGTGAGTGCTCAGAGCGTGAGAGGGAGTAGGGCCTAGATGTATTTGGCACGGCGGGGGAGGCCCCGACTGCCCCAGCTGCAGCTTCTTCGGCGTCGGTGAGGAAGGAGAGGTTGGGCCGACTCTCCGCAGGGGCTTTGGGGACAGTCTTCTGCGGCTCGAAGCTTTCCTCCCGGCAGCCACTGCCAGCAGCGCTCCGCACTGCCTTCCTCCCGCCGCCCAGAGTAGATGTCTGTATGTCTGTTTTTTTTAATTTGTCTCTCTCTCCTTGGACGCTGTCTTCTGTCATTCTTTGTGTCTGTGTCTCTCCCTGGTCCCCTGTCTGTCCGTCTTTCTGTCTCCCTGTCCCTCCTGCTTGCCAAAGCAGCCCCCTTTCCCTCTCCCCCTGTTCTGCAATGCCTATCTGCTCCATGGCCCCTTTCTGTTCCTCACCAACCTGATTGCTGTCTGCCCCCAGCACACCTCTCCCCCCAAAGCAGCCCCCTTTCCCTCTCCCCCTGTTCTGCAATGCCTACCTGCTCAATGGCCCCTTTCTGTTCCCCCCCATGATTGCTGTCTGCACTCAGCACAACCCTCCCACCAAAACAGCCCCCTTTTCTGCCTGCTCCATGTCCCTTCTTTTTCCTCTTCCCCTCCCTCCATCCATGGTTCCTGCCACTGCTGCCGCTCCTGTTCAAAGCGGCCTGCACGTCGCCGACTCCCCCCCTTCCCGCAACAACCACTACTGCTCCTCTTCAAAGCGGCCTGCTCAGGTTCGCGGCCGGCTGTAGCGAACCTCGCAGGCCGCTATCCACCTCAGTAACTTGTTCCCTCTGACGCGATCGCGTCAGAGGGATCGTGTTACCATGTGGAGAGCAGCCTGCGAGGTTCGTTACAGCCGGCCGCGAACCTCAGCAGGCCGCTTTGAACAGGAGCAGTAGTGGTTGTTGCGGGAAGGGGGGGAGTCGGCGACGTGCAGGCCGCTGTGAACAGGAGCGGCAGCGGCGGCAGGACCATGAGCCCTCCTCCCGTCATCCGCCGCCAGCGCTGCTCCTGTCGCCCGATGCACCTAACTTGCGCATACGCCTCAAGCCGCGGCCATGGACGGACACAGCACACATGAGGTCCCCACAGGAGATGAGGCGCCGCTGCTGACAGCCAAGGTAGGTGCTGGGAAGAAGGCTGGGGACTCACGCATGCACACTCCTGCGACCACAGACCTACAGCGCACGGAACACGCAAATAGGAGTGCGCATGCGCAAGTTAGCCTTTTATTATATAGGAGATATATATATATATATATATATATATATATATATATAACAGCCAAATACCTATTAAGACCTCTGAGGAAGGCATTTTTAGTTTTGCTGAAACACGGCCCTTGTTGGGTCACTTGTAATTTTATATATTATTTGGGGGGGAGGGTTTTCGGTGGGTCACTTGTAATTGTTTATTTCCTTTGTGGATTGTTTTTATGTTTTTTGGACACTTATTAAACTATAATGGGTATATCCAATTCTGTTCCACAATTTATGTTGCTTTTCTATTTCTTTTCTCTTGTGAAACTCTTTGGTGCTATTTGCATTTTGTTGTTTTGGCAAATTAACATATACCTTAGAAATTTGTATTGTTGGCTACCATACTGAAACTAGGTTATTACTAAAAAGACTTAATTGTACCTAAATAAGGGCTCCTTTTACAAAGCCGTGTTAGGCTTTTTTTTATCACCATCCATGGCGGTATTAGCTCTGGCACTCATAGAATTCCTATGAGTGTCAAAGCTAATATTGCCACGGCCGGCAATAAAAAAGCTTAACACAGCTTTGTAAAAGGAGGGAGGGCAAATTTGGCATTATCATGGCAAATCTAATGCTTACATTGTATCATTCAAGCTACAAATTTATTTTCTTCAACCATCACTTTTTTTTCCGAGTAAATTTCATTCTAACTATGGGTTAACAAAGATGGCCACCCATCCCAAGCCTATTTTTCTTCCTATCTTTGTCCCATCTCCAGGTTAAATATCAAGGGGATATATCTCAGGCCCTCCTGATTCTTATATTGACTGAGGTATGATAATCTTTCCCCCCAGTGAACTCCGGAAACTTTTGGGCTGTCTTCAGAGAATGCCCCAACATGTGGCATTTTCCTTGTCTTCCATATCTAGTGTTCAGTACCTCCTAGTTATTTGTGGTTTACAAAAAGCAGTTTCTGGGATGGACTGTTCTAGTTTTAACTGCTGGCTACCCTGAGAATCAGAAGCTGAGATGAGGCATTGCTTTCAGATCTCCTACATAGCAATGGCACTCTATCAAGGAGCCTTCAGACTGGGTTCATATTGTACTTGTACGTAAACTTGTTGTCAACTTATGCCTACATGTATGCTAAGAGCTACTTAATCCTGCTTTTTTTCCCCCTCTCCACATACAGATATATGCAAAAAATCTGGTGAATGCAGATCGCTGTGCACTCTTCCAGGTGGACCACAAGAACAAGGAGCTGTATTCAGATCTTTTTGATATTGGGGAAGAGGATGGTGGGAAACCTGTCTTTAAAAAGACCAAAGAAATAAGGTGGGAGCATACATATAACACATCATCTTGAGATATTTCACATGTGCCATATTCAGGAATTGGCTTGGTGCTTTTCCTTAAGACAGAAGATCAAAATCCTTTACAAATCAAAGTACCACAAAGCAAAAACAGTGGAGACAAGAATAGTCAGGATAGCACAACCATGTATAAAAGGGTTTTTATTGTTGATGACTTGACATGAATGGTGTTTCGGCCAACAAGGCCTGCCTCAGGAGTCTAATCTTTGTGCAAATCTCTTGATCTATGTGAACCGCACGTATCAATCAACTATGTTGTAGTAAGAAGGGAAAAAAATATTTTTCTCTTTGCCCTAAAGTGACAGCTGCTCTACAGAAAGAAAATAAAATGATGATTCCCTTAATGATATACTTTTCGAAGAGACTTGCTTTTATTAAAGAAAATACATTTACCGACTTACGACTTAGGGGCAGCTGTGGATTTTTTCATCAGCATTCAATTTTATACACCAGTGGTCCTCAACCCTATCCTGGAGGACCACCAGGCCAGTCGGGTTTTCAGGCTAGCCCTAATGAATACATGAGAGAGATCTGCATATAAAGGAAGTGACAGGCATGTAAATCTGCTCCATGCATATGCATTAAGGCTATCCTGAAAACCTGATTGGCCTGGTGGTCCTCCAGGACAGGGTTGGGGACCACATGCACCATCACGTTTTTATGAGGGATTTTATTACTATTTTACTATGTTATTTACTGTAAATAACCTTAACTGAATGTAAACACCACTCTTAAACTTAGGGCCGGATTCTGTATAGGACGCCCAGACTCAGAAGCCACCTAAGCGGCTTTTGAGAATCGCACACAGGTGTCCTGTAGAGAATCGCGTCTGTCCTTACGGACAGATGCCTAAGCCCACCTAATACACCCGTTCTCTAACTGGTATCCATGTCTCGGGCGCCGGTTAGAATCAGGTTGCCGCTGAGCACTGTTAACCAAATCTTACTCCAATACGATGCAACAAATGGACATTTAGAGCATATGTTCTAAAGTTCCAATTCCAATTTCACAAGACCAACAAAACTTTCCTTTAGAATTATCTATTTTATACAATTTGACTGGAGTCCAAAATGCCTTATGCAGCACAAAGAAGGAAGATTGCATTAGATTTTCTGAATGTAATGATGACTTATTCAATAATTATTTGGTGAGAATTTAGTCAAATCAACTTTAAACACATAGAAACATAATGGTAGATAAAGGCCAAATGGCCCTTCTAGTCTGCCCATCTGCAGTAACCATTATCTTTTTCTTTCTCCAATAGATCCCATGTGCCCATCCCAGGCTCTTTTGAATTCAGACACAGTCTCTGCAGTGGCGTACCTAGCATACACCCGGGGCCCATCATTTTTTGACACCCCCTCCCATCTATATCAAAAATATGATTTTTAGTAACAATCCACATATCGCACAACAAGAGGAAAAGGCAGCATCTTAAACACTGCAGTGAGCACTAGAACACCAACACATACATTGTAAAACTAAACAAGTCAGATCCCATACAGTCAATTGATCCTGTAGTCAATGCCACCTGAAAACTATGTCCTTTTCATAAACACAGAACAGAGATACACCCTCGCCCCACATGGAATAATCACAAACTAAAAATAGAAGAAATATGTAGACAAAAGTTAAACTGAACCGCCAAGAAACCAGACTCTGCATACAATGCAACACCACAAAAACAGTGACACGTGTCCCCTAATAGATAACCTTGACAGGCGGTATATAAAATCCTTATAAACTTGAATACTGTGTAAAATATAAAGACAGTAGATGTAAATTTGAAAAAACTAATACATAACAATCACCACTTTACAAATTAACAAATAAAAATAAAACAAATAATGAGAAATAAGAAAATACCATTTCATTGGACTAATTCATTTTTCAATTAGCTTTAGGAGGCCACATCTTTCTTCAGAACAGTACATTATACTGCTGTTATGGTATCCTGTCCTGAGGAAAGGGGTTTAGTCCAAAAAATTGCCTTATTTCCATTTCCTATTTATAAACTTTGATTCTAAGTAAAGCAACAAAAAAATATTTCTACCTTTTGTCGTTTCTGCTTTAATCATCTTCTCTTTGCTCTCTTCTTTCTATACAGCGTTTGTCCTCTCTCCCTTCCATGCAATATCTGCCCTCTCTTTGCCCCTTCCACCCAGCTTCTGCCCTCTCTCTCTACCCCTTCCATCTACTGCCCACACTCTCTTTGCCCCTTCCATCTACTGTCCACCCTCTCTCTCTTCCATATGGCATCTTCCCTCTTTCTAAGTCCCTTCAATAAACTGTATATCCGGGGTCCCTTCTCTCCTTTGCACATGATTCATCTCAGCTTCACCCCCTCTCCATTTTCCTTCCTTCCTTCCCACTCCACACCATGGTATGGTAGCTCTATCTCCTTCCCTTCCCTCCCCCATGCCATGGTATCTCTTTCTCCCCCTCCATGGTTTGGTATCTCCTTTCCTTTTTTCCTTTCCCTCCCTCCCATGGATTTGGCATCTCTAGTTCCTCTCCCTTGTCTTCCTTTTCCCTCCTTCCCTCTCTCTCCCCAATTGGGTGCTGCAGCAGCAGCATTTCTCTCACCCCCTTCCCTGTGCAGCAGTAGCATTTCTCCCCCCTTTCCTGTGCAGCAGCAGCATTTCTCCCCACTTCCCTGTGCAGCAGCAGCATTTCTCCCCTTTCCCCTGTGCAGCAGCAGCATTTCTTCCCCATTGCCTATGCAGCATTTCTTCCCCCCCCCTTCCCTGTGCAGCAGCAACATCTCTTCTCTGCCCAGCATGTCTGGCCAGTTCCCCTGCTCAAACCAGCGGGCATCTACACCTCACACGATCCGCAGCTGCGTCGGAAGCCTTCTCTCTGACATTGTGATGTCGGAGGTAACGCTTCCAACGCAGCCGCGGATTGCGCAAGGAGCTGACGCCCACGGCTTTGAGCAGGGAACCGGCCAGAAGTGAAACAACCGCCGGAGGGAGCACAAGCTGGGATGGACACCACTGTTTACAGCAGGGATGCCCACACTTTTTGGGCTTGCGAGCTACTTTTAAAATGACTAAGTCAAAATGATCTACAAACAATAACATTTTTTTAAAAATACAAAGCACACTGTACGCAGAGAAAAGGTTAATTATCATTTATATTCGGGGGGTGGGGTTTCAAAGAGGTCAAGGCAGATGACTTTATGCAATGTCACCTCAGTAACAACTATACAAAATTATACAAATACCCCCGCCCTTTTTACTAAACCGCAATAGTGGTTTTTAGTGCAGGGAGTTGCGCTGAATGCCCGCGCTGCTCTCAACGCTCATAGGCTCCCTGCGCTAAAAAACGCAATTGCGGTTTAGTAAAAGGGGGCCATAGTGCAAAATATAGACAGCAGATATAAATTCTCAAAACAGACACATTTTGATCACTAAATTGAAAATAAAATCATTTTTCTACCTTTTTGTCTGGTGATTTCATGAGTCTCTGGTCCTTCTTCTGTAAAGCCAATATTTCTTTCTTTCTGCCTTTCTTTCTCCTCCTGCCCCCCCCCTCTTTCTTTCTATCTTTCTTTCTCTCTCCCCCTGGCCCCCCTCTTTATTTCTGCCTTTCTTTCTCTCTCCTTCTGCTTGCCTGTCTTTCTTTCTTTCTCTCTCTCTCTCTCTCTCCCCCCTGGCCCCCCTTTTTATTTCTGCCTTTCTTTCTCTCTCCCCCTGGCCCCCCCTCTTTATTTCTGCCTTTCTTTCTCTCTCTCCCCTGGCCCCCTCTTTATTTCTGCCTTTCTTTCTCTCTCTCCCCCTGGCCCCCCTCTTTATTTCTGCCTTTCTTTTTCTCTCCCCCTGGCCCCCCTCTTTATTTCTGCCTTTCTTACTCTCTCTCCCCTGGCCCCCCTGTTTATTTCTGCCTTTCTTTCTCTCTCCCCCTGGCTCCCCTCTTTATTTCTGCCTTTCTTTCTCTATTCCCCCTGGCCTACCTCCTGGCCCCCCTCTATATTTCTGCCTTTCTTTCTCTCTCCTTCTGTTTGCCTGTCTTTCTTTCTTTCTATCTCTCTCCCCCCTGGCCCCCCTCTTTAGTTCTGCCTTTCTTTCTCTCTCCCCCTGCTCCCACCAAGCCATCCTGCCATTTCTCCACTTCCCCGATTCTTTCCCTACCCTCACCCCCAAGCCAGCAGCCGATTTCTCCCTGCTCCTTCCCCGAGCCAGGCCTGGCGCGTACATGAGCCGGGCCCACAAGACTTAACCTCCGGGGTCAGTTCTAACGGGGAGGAAGTTCCAGGCCAGCCAGACAGCGATTGGCTGGCCCAGAACTCCCTCTCCGACGTTAGAATTGACGCCGGAGGTGAAGTCTTGTGGGCCCTGAACTTTTCCCCGCCCACCAGCCCGCCTCACCTTTTGCCTCCACCTACCACGCAGTGCGCCAGCAAAGGCAACCAATGAGAGAAGACTTAGCTCCTCGCCCACCAGTGAGCCCGCGCGATGGATGTAAGTCAAGTTGCTGGCCGGGTTAAGTTTGCCCTGGGGTTTGGAGATCACCTCGCTGGAGTGACTCTGTGGGGGAGCCGGTGCCAGGATGCGGTGGTTAGACGGAGCGCTTTTTCATAGGGAGGATGGCCGGCTGTGCACCCCCTTGGGGAGTGCACTCGGGGCGGATCTCCCCCCCCTTGGTATGCCACTGAGTCTCTGTCTCCACCACCTCTTCTGGGAGACTGTTCCATGCATCTACCACCCTTTCTGTAAAAAAGTATTTCCTTAGATTACTCCGGAGCCTAACATCTCTTAACTTCATCCTATGCCATCTCATTGCAGAGTTTCCTTTCAAATTAAAGAGACTCAACTCATGCGCATTAACATTACGTAGGTATTTAAACATCTCTATCATATCTCCTCTCTCCCACCTTTCTTCCAAAGTACACAGATTGAGTTCTTTAAGTCTGTCCCCATACTCCTTATGATGAAGACTACATACCATTTTAGTAGCCTTCCTCTGGACCGATTCCATCCTTTTTATATCTTTTTGAAAGTGCGGCCTCCAGAATTGTATACAATATTCTAAATGAGGTCTCACCAAAGTCTTATACAGGGGCATCAATACCTCCTTTTTCCTACTAGCCATACCTCTCCTTATGCAACCTAGCATCCTTCTAGCTTTTGCCGTCACCTTTTCAACAGTTACTTAAGAATTTAATACTGATGGAAAGACTTCTCTAAATGAGAATACAACATTTGGTGGATATAGCAAATATGAAAAAATATATGCAATTAAGTGTGGTAATACGAAGATTTTTTTAAAAAATCTGGAACTGTTTATTGAATATTGAAGGAGTAAGATTGGTAATTCTTTGTTTTATGTTATGACAACATTGATACTTAATTTTGTTAGGTTGTGTTAGTATTTTTTTGTACTTCATTGTATTTATTTATTTAAATCTTAATAAAATATTTTTGGAGAGATTCTCAAAAAAAAGAATGTTGCTTCTAAGCTTATCATGGCAAGGGATCTTTCTGCTGTGATAAGCTTAGCAGCAATCTAACCTCCCCTGAAGACTACCTGCAGGAACCTCCTTCACCCCCCCCACCCCCCGAATATCAGTCCCTCCTACAGGAACCACACCCCCAAACATCGCCGGCAGGAGGAATGCCCAGTCCCTCCTGCTGGAAACCCCCTCCCACCCCACTTACATCACTGATAGGAGGGATGTCCAGTCCCTCCTGCCGGAACCACCCCACCTCTGTATGCCCGACGAGCTTAGGCAGGCCTACGCACCCTCCCTAGACTCCCGGAGATGCCTACAATGTAGACAGCCTGCCTCGGGAGGTTTAAAAAAAAACAAAAAACCCAAAAATGTGCATTCCAATTGGCTGGTTAGGCAGCAGTTGACTGTCTACAGTCAGAATGCTGTTTATAGAATTTGGCCCTTAGTGTATAGGGTGGTATGTAAAGTATACAAATAAAATAGAATAACTTGTGAAAACTTGTATTATTAATATAATATCATAAATTACCTGGAATACACCATTTTGAAAAATAATTTTGAAATAAACTCCTATACATGATATAGATTTGTAGGCATTGCATAGTTTCAGTTCTAAAGATAAAGATCTGCATGGTCTGTCAAGTCTGTCCAACAAGATAGCATCATAGGATATGATATGAAGCAAAATAACATATAAATACTTTTCTCGATTTGTCCTTGCAATTTTGGCGGCATAGACCATAAAAGTCTGACCTGCACTGGTCTTACTCTGTAACTTCTAGAGCTGCTGACTATTTTCAGGAAACACTCCAGCCTATCCAGATCTGTTTAGCTTTAATTTGGAGTACAGACCATAAAGTCTGCCCTTTTATTGGAATTTTGATTTGTTTCCATTTTCTTTCCATATAAGAATCCCTTGTGTTTATTCACACATTTTTGTATGATCTTTTTTATTGAGATTTTTCAAAGTACAAACAGAACATTAATAGCAATACAGTCTCAACAACCCCTCCCCATAACCCATAGTACAGCCCATTAGTACAAGAACAGAAAGCAGTCTCACATATTTTTGAATTCCATTATCATTTATTATCCACCACCTTCCACAGGAGGGCATTCCAGGAATCCTACACTTTCTCCATAAAAAAGTACTTCCTGGCATTCATATTATGTTGAAACTTTCCCCCCCTCTCCCCCCTCACACACACAGTTAAATTCTTGTTCTTGAAATCTTATTTCATACGTAATGAAAAAATGGCCTGGAACCCTTGGTCCACAAGGTTACTTCTCTGACCTACTTGTTACCATGTTCAGAATAGCCATATTATCCCAGGACAAGCAGGCAGCATATTCTTTACGCATGGGTGACGTCACCGACGGAGCCCTCGGTACGCACCTTTTTAACTAGAAAGTTCTAGTTGGCCACACCGCACGTGCGCAAGTGCCTTCCCGCCCGACGGAGGAGTGCGTGGTCCCCAGTTTCTTCGTTTCCGCGGAGCGAAGAAGACGCGTGTTTTTTCAACGGCCATTGAAACTACCTTTTTTGCCTTCCCGCTCGCGAATTTTCTGGTTGTTTTACTTTTCTTACTTTCGGGTTTCCTTTTATTTTTCTTTAAAAAAAAAAAAAAAAAAAAATTTTACTTTCTTTTTTCGAACTAGCCCCGGCGGGGCCTGTTGCCACTATACAGGCCTCCAGGTTTGATTTTGCGGAGGCCGTATTCCCATTCATGCCCCCGCAGCCAGGTTTTAAGAAGTGCCAGCGGTGTGCACGCCCGATCTCTCTCACTGACCCACACAATTGGTGCTTGCAGTGTTTGGGTCCTGAGCATCGGGCGGACTCCTGCACCCGCTGTGCCACTCTTAAAAAGCGAACACTTAAGAATCGCCAGATTCAACAGAACATCCTATTCGGCACCGGGTCTGCGATGGAATCCTCTGCGTCGACGGCGGTACCGCCAAAATCGACACCCACCACTTCGACGACGCCCGATCCAACATCGGCGCCAGGTAAGCCGGCTAAGAAGCCTTCCTCTTCCCTCGAGCGCCCGCCAGCCACAGTGGCGGCACCGACCATACCGGCTTCACGCCGGCCCTGGAAACGCTCCGCCCCGATCTCGGTGAGTGCCTCGTCATTGGCCTCCTCATCGCCGGGGCGTGGAGCGGCACCTATGGAACCGAAACAGAAGAAAGCGGTTCCGGTGCCACCCCTGGATGACCGCATCGCGGCCATCCTCCAAACACAATTACAGGAACAGCTGCAGCATCAACTCCAGCACCTGTTACCCACTATCCTGGCACCGCTCCTTTCGGTACCAGACCGGCCCGAGCCCCGCGCCGAACAACCGGTATCCACCCCATCGGTGCCACTTAATACGTCCATGCTGATTCTCTCGGCTGAACAACTCCGTGCCCATCCTGTAGTTCACTCACATACCACTACAGATCCGCCTCGGGACCGGGCGGGACACCGTTCTTCCCGAGACCGGGACCGACACCGATCTTCCTCTCCCGGTACCGTTTCGGTGCGCTCGGGCAAGTCTCTATCTAAGACCCACCATACCGAGCCTTCCACCCCGGTTTCTCGGCACGCGCACCCGGAGGTCCGGGACCCGGACTTATGGGAATAATCCCCCCCCCGGTACCGAGGAGGATATCTCTTCATCGGACGAGGAACCCTCAGCGCCCGATACCACTTCCAAACCTGAGCAATCCTCGTTCTCCAAGTTCCTCAGGGAGATGTCAGCGGCTTTGTCTCTCCCCCTAGAGTCAGACTCCAAAAAATCCCAAGCCTCTCTGGAGGCCCTGGATTTTGAACAACCACCTAAGGAGTTCCTCAAGTTACCCGTGCATGACATACTCTGGGAAACCTTTTATAAAAACTGGGAGAACCCTCTTACGGTCCCCGGGGCCCCCCGCAAGTTAGATAACCTTTACCGGGTTATCCCAATCCCGGGGTTTGATAAACCGCAATTGCCCCATGAGTCTCTCCTTGTTGAGTCCACCTTAAAGAAATCTCAGGGCTCTAGTGTTTATGCCTCCACCCCTCCTGGCAGAGAGGGCAAAACTATGGACAAGTTTGGCAAGCACTTCTCTGACCTACTTGTTACCATGTTCAGAATAGCCATAATACCTGCAGCTGACACCTATCCTGGTTTTCCTTTCTAATTTCACTTTTAGGGGAGAGGGAGAGAGTCAGCAACCACTGGGGAGGGGAGGGGAATTAACGAGGGGTCATGACATAATCCTTCTATTGGTTAACTGCTCAATTAGAGCAAACTTCTGTAACTTGAACACAACTGAAACATATCTAGATAAGACCATCCTTTTTAAACATGGATGTATTTTCCCACTCAAATATTCCTGCTGGACATCCTACTTTTGGGCTTTCCTGGTCCCTCTCTTGCTTTCTTTAGATGAACTGCAGTATGAATCATCCAAATTCTGACTTTTCAGAATCGGGATTTGAATGTTTTTAGCAGATGGACATTTTAAGGCATCCATCTGCTTTGTAAATGAGTACCTATATTCCTTAACATTAGATGTAGAAAATTAATATGATTGCAAGAAATTCTCTCTTTCCATCCACACCTTGTCTTAAAAAAAAAAATCTTTATTAATTTTCGATTTGAAAACAAAGTGCATTAAATTATACATACAAATTAATATCATAAAAAGCACTTTCATTCAATCAAAGAATACTACAAAATATATTTTCCCACCCTCCCTGGATGTACAAATCGATAGGAAATAAAGGCATTAAACAACTAATCAAAATTAACAAAATTTGTCAATGGACCCCATGTTACTTTAAATGGTTTATTATGACCCAATATTTCTGAATTCATTTCTTCATATCTATAAGATAGACATAAAGTTTCCCACCAAAAGGAAAAATTAAGCCTGTTCTTTAACACTCCTAACTTCTCCATCAAGAAACGGTACTCCAAAGCACTTCCCATCAAGCCATATGTTCATCCTGTCTAGCAAGAAATTATTTTAATTCTTTGGAATCCTCAAAATTGGTTGTTTTATTATTCATAGTCACTCTCATAGTAGCAGGATAAAACAATCCGAAGTTTGCTCCCATCTGTCTAAGTTGCGGCCGTAAAATCTCTCTTCTAATAGATGCTGTAAATTTTGCAAAGTCAGGATAAATTGAGATCCTGTTCTCCTGCCATTTTAGAGATTTTGATTGCTTAGCTGAAGATAAAATTTGCCACGCTTGCTGATATCTTTAAAAACGAATAATCACTGGCCTTTGACCTTTCTGGCTGTTAGATCTGTAGGCAGGGACGCGATGTGCTCGTTCTATCTCCAGAAGGAAGGTAAAATTTAGTGATAGCAGTCTAGGAATAAACTTCTCAAAAAAACGTATTGCATTTTTACCTTCCACATCTTCAGGAAGACCTAGCAGACAGATGTTATCCCATCTGCTGTAATTATTAGCTTCTTCCAAGTCCTTTACCAGATGGTTAATAATTTTCCTGTCAGCTGTAGCCTTCATCAGTTCCTCTTCACATCCTACAACTCTCTGCTCTATCAGATCGATTCTGACTGAGCACAATGTCAATTTTTGTGACAAGTTCATAACTTCAGCCTGGATTAAATTAAGCTTTTCTGTATTTCCTTGTACTGAATCCAGTATTTTCTTTACTCCAGCATTACCTGATCACCAGTCTCGTTTTGTTCTAATGGCAACGGTACCTTTGAAGGAATTGGAGGATCTTGTTTTTGTCTTTTTGCTCCTCCAGTAGTGAAAACAGTCTCCAATTTCATCTGTTTTTTAGATGCCATACTGTTGTAGTAAACACACAAAAATTCGCTTTGAAAAAGGTAAAATTATATCTACTAAAGGCTTTTCAAAGTGCAGGGAAGGGAGAGCTAACAAATCATGCGTCCATTCCTGTTAGCAGCTAAGCTCTGCCCCCTCTCACCTTGTCAAACTAATTAGATTAGAAGTAACTCTCATGCCACATAACTTAGGCCCCAATTCACTAAAGTCAGAGATCGTCTCTAAACCTGTTTTCACAGGTTTAGCGACAATCGCTGCTACTCACCCAATTCATTAAACGGCCCACCACATGTTTTTCCCCATTTTCCGATCCAATCCGATCAAACCCATGCAAATGAGTAAAACTCCATCCAAAATAGCCATGCGATTGATTCACTAGTATTTGCTTGGCTATTTTGCATCAGTCTTTACGATCCTAAAACCTGACTGCTGCAGATCTGTCGGTAACGGTGTTCCTACCAGGTCTGCTGGTTTTTTAACAGGTCTGCCTGTTTGTTTTTCTTCTATTACACACGCAAAATATCTGTCCCATTAAAAAAAGAATAAAAAGGCAGACCTGTCAAAAAACCGCACCCCCAACAAATACACCCCCCTTACACGCGGCGACCCACAAATGGCAGGAGGGATGCCCACTCCCTCCTGCCATCTGACACTCCTTCCCCACCATGCTGAAAAATATGGTGGTAGGGATGCCCATTCCCTCGCACCATTGGCCCCTCTTCCTCCACCGCCGCTGCTGTCCCCTCCCCGTACCTTTAGTGGAGAGCAGGAGGGGTGCTCAGTCCCTCCTGGTCCTCCACCCATCAGCAATGTGGGCCTTAGGCCCTGCCCTGGTGCATCATGTGATGCACAGGGAGGGGCCTAAGGACCTGATTGGCTCAGGTGCCTCAGGCTCCTCCCATTGGAGGGGCCTGAGGCACCTGAGCCAATCAGGGAGGGAGGAGTCTAAGGAAATCCCTGATTGGCCAAGGCTCATCACTGCTGTCAGTGAATCAGTTGCTGTTTAAAACTTGGCCAGGAAGCGTAAGTTCTTGTTCCTGAATATTTGGGAACCATATTTGCAAGATTTGCATCCAAAGGACCGTAGTGCGGTGTTGAGATGGGTGTCCTAATGTGAGTGCCAGGATAGTTGGGCTGGGAGAGTACTGGTGAGTATTGGTGGGGAGTACCTTTGGGAGGGTGGGGGGGTTTAGGGTGGGATTGAGGGGTATGGGTAGGTTCTGAGATTTTGCTATGGACAGGGTACAAGAGATTCAGAGGGGGGGAGGTGGTGTGGCATCTTCAGGGCTCATCAGAGTCCAGGGCCTCGGAGTGCCTTTCCACTCTCTTTCCCATGCACGCTCTCAGTGGTGTGCGCGGGGGGAGGGGGGCAGTTTGGTTGATATTCCTCTTGTTTTGTCCTTGTTTGTTATACTATTTATATGATGCATATTTGTTTTGTATTATGCACCTTCGGGGTGCCTTGTTACTGTGTTCTTGTAGTTTGCATCAATAAAAATTGTTTGAACCTAAAAAAAAAAAACAAACAAACACTTGGCCACAAATCGGCCAACAGCTATTGAGTTGCTATCTTTAGTGAGTCTGGGCCTAAATCTGTAAAAGCGGGAAAGGTAAGTAAAGGGTAGAAAAGGCAATGGTCAAAGCCAGGAATATGCTGAGTGCATAAAGAGAGGAATGGCCAGTAGTAAAAGAGAGGTGATAATGCCGTTGTTTAAGTCTTTAGTGAGGCCCCATTTGGAATATTGTGTGCAATTTTGGAGACAGCACCTTCAAAAAAATATAAATAGGATGGAGTCGGTCCAGAGGGCTGCTACAAAATTGGTTGGTAGTCTTTGTCATAAATCGTATGAGGACAGATTAGAGACCTGAATATTTATACTCTGGAGGAAAGACAGGAGAGAGGGAATATGATAGAGACGTTTAAATATCTCCATGGCATTAATGTACAGGAGGTGAGTCTTTTTCAAATGAAGGAAAACTCCAGAAGGAGACGGCATAGGATAAAGATATGAGGTGATATAGGCTCAGGAGTAATGTAAGAAAATACTTCTTTACAGAAAGATTGATAGATGTGTGGAATAGTCTCTTGATGGAGGTGGTGGAGATGAATTCAAGATAGCATGAGACAGGCATGTGGGATCTCTCAGGGAGAGGAAGAGATAGCAGATAGATGGATGGATCATTCAGCCTTTATCTGCCATCATGTTCCTGTGTTTTTATCAATTTGGGTTATTTGGTTTTATACCCCTTCATTAGTTATTCAAGTCAAGTTATACTCGGGTATAAGAGAGGTATTTCCCTCTTCTTGGAGGACTTGCTATCTAAATTTGTACCTGATACAGTGGCGCGTTAAGTGCCTTGCCCAAGGTCATAAGAAATGTCTATGGAATTTGAACCTTGGGTTCCCTGGTTCTTAGTCTACAGGTCTAACCATTAGGTCATGTCCTCAATCCAAATGGTGATTCTACTATTCACAATGGAACTGAATTGCATAGATCCTTGATCTTTATGCCCAGTCACTGAGAACTGCCAACTGGTTAGGTTTTCAGGGTATCCCTTATGAGAAAGCATAGAGAAATGTGCATCCAAATTTCTCCCATACATATGCATTAGATATATTCTAAAAATCTGTTGGCAGTCATTTAAAATTGCATACAGGTAAATCACTGCTAACATACTATTTTTGCCTCATGCAGATTTTCTATTGAGAAAGGTATTGCTGGTCAAGTAGCAAGAACAGGTGAAGTCCTTAATATTCCTGATGCCTATGCAGATCCACGCTTTAATAGGTAAGAGAACTGCATTTTATTTCTTTCTATGTTTAAATAATTTTTTCTTTATCAGTTTCACAGAAAAATAAACAGGTAATCCTAAGTTTGTCATGTAGACAATGACCTCAAACAGAAATAAAATATGAAAACATAAATTGTTGATTAATCATCCTAACGTGTGTAGTGAGGGGGAGAGGGGTGGAGGTCGTGGTGATTGGGGGGATTGTATTCCTAGATGGTTGCTGGAATCCTTACATAAACAGTATTTAGTTGGTTGGGGGTCAAGGCTGGGATTGAAATTTTTCAGGATGACAAAAACAGCTTCTACATTCTTTCCATACTTCTTATTTTCACAATAATCCAGTCCGCTCCATAGCTGGTATTCTGAACCAGCTGTTTACTGAAATCAAGTCTTCATGCAACAAAATACAAAGTGGTAGAGGCAAAGGCAGCAAGTAGCAATTCAGTTATTTACAATGTCTCTAGTGCTTTGTATTCCTAACTCCAGACCCCAGACAAAAGTTCCAACTCTCGTCAAGCCTATTGCTAATGATAGGAAAGGATCATTACATAAGAACATAAGCAATGCCTCTTCTGGGTCAGACCTGAGGTCCATCATGCCCAGCAGCCCGCTCATGCGGCGGCCCAACAGGTCCAGGACCTGTGCAGTGATCCTCTATTTATACCCTTCTATCCCCCTTTCCAGCAGGAAATTGTCCAATCCTTTCTTAAACCCCAATACCATACTCTGCCCTATTACGTCCTATGGAAGCGCATTCCAGGTGTCCACCTCACGCTAGGTAAAGAAGAACTTCTTAGCATTTCTTTTGAATCTGTCCCCTTTCAGTTTTTCCGAATGCCCTCTTGTTCTTTTATTATTTGAAAGTTTGAAGAATCTGTCCCTCTCTACTCTCTCTATGCCCTTGATGATCTTGCAAGTCTCTATCATATCCCCTCTAAGTCTCCTCTTCTCCAGGGAAAAGAGACCCAGTTTCTTCAATCTCTCAGTGTATGAAAGGTTTTCCATCCCTTTTATCAGACGTGTCGCTCTCCTCTGAACCCTCTCGAGTAATGCCATATCCTTCTTAAGGTACGGCGACCAATATTGGACGCAGTATTCCAGATGCGGGCGCACCATCGCCCGATACAGCGGCAGGATAACTTCTTTCGTCCTGGTTGTAATACCCTTCTTGATTATACCTAGCTTTCTATTTGCTCTCTTAGCGGCCGCTGTGCACTGTGCCTTCGGCTTCATTGTCATGTCCACCATTACCCCCAAGTCCCTTTCTTGGGTACTCTCGTTCACTAACATCCCTCCCATTGTATAGTTGTACCTCGGGTTTCTGCTTCCCAGATGCAATACTTTACATTTCTCAACGTTGAACTTCATCTGCCATCTCGTTGCCCATTCCCCTAGTTTGCTCAAGTCCCTTTGCAATTCTTCGCAGTCCTCTTTAGTCTGAGCAAATTTTATTATCTCACACTTCGTCCCTGTTTCTAGATCATTTATGAATATATTAAATAGCAGCGGCCCGAGCACCGAGCCCTGTGGAACACCACTCGTGACCCTCCTCAAGTCCGAGTAGTGGCCCTTCACCCCTAAACTCTGTTTCCTACCCGCCAACCAGTTTCTGATCCATCTATGTACGTCTCCGTCCACCCCATGGTTCTTCAGTTTAAACTAAACTAAACTAAACCTTAGGTTTGTATACCGCATCATCTCCACATTCGTAGAGCTCTGCACGGTTTACAGGAGATGGGATAGAAAGGAACTAACAATGGAGGGTTAGAGGTCCAAATATGAAAAGTTTTTAGAGAGCTTAGAATGCCAGAGATGGAGTAGGTATCAGATTTTTGAGAATAGCCAGGTCTTCAGATGTTTGCGGAATAGACGCTCGTGAGGCACCTTGTCAAAGGCTTTTTGGAAATCCAGGTATATGATGTCTATGGGGTCTCCTCTGTCCATCTGTTTGTTAATTCCTTCGAAGAAGTTAGTTTGGCACGATCTCCCCCTGCAGAAACCATGTGGGCTTGTTTTCAGAAGTTCGTTTCTTTCCAAATGTTCATCGATGTTTTCTTTTATCAGTGCTTCCGCCATTTTTCCAGGAACCGAGGTGAGACTCACTGGTCTTTAGTTTCCCGGGTCACCTCTTGATCCCATTTTTAAAGATGGGCGTGACGTTGGCTATCTTCCAATCCTCCGGAATCACTCCTGTTTTCAGGGATAGGTTGCAAATTTGCTGCAGTAGTTCCACTATCTCCTCCTTTAATTCTTTCAGAACCCTTGGATGGATTCCGTCTGGACCCGGGGATTTGTCAGTTTTTAGTTTTTCTATCTGCCTGCGCACATCTTCAAGGCTCACTTCCATGGATGTTAATTTTTCTGCTTGATTTCCATTGAAAAATTGCTCAGGTTCCGGTATGTTGGTTGTGTCTTCGTTCGTAAATACAGACGAAAAGAACATGTTAAGTCTTTTCGCGACTTCTTTTTCCTCCTTCACTACTCCCTTCCTGTCTCCATTGTCCAGCGGTCCCACTCCTCCATATCTGAAGAACGGTTTGAAATTTTGTGCTTCCTTGGCTAGCCTCTCTTCATACTCTCTTTTGGCTTTTCGAATCACACAGTGACATTCTTTTTGATACTTCCTGTGCTCTTTCCAGTTCTCCTCAGTTTTGTCCTTTTTCCATTTCCTGAATGAAATTTTCTTAATGCCTATCGCTTCCTTCACTATTTTAGTGATTCATACCGGATCTTTTGTTTGACTCTTTTTGCACCCCTTTCTGAATCTGGGGATGTACAGATTTTGTGCCTCGCTCACCGTGTCCTTGAAAAAAGACCAGGCATGTTCTACCGTTTGGCATTTCTTGGAAGTGTTCCTAAGTTTCTTCCTTACCATTTCCCTCATTGCTTCGTAGTTTCCTTTCGGTATTCCTACTTCAACCTTGAACTTGATCAGCATTTCCATATAAGTTCCACTTACAGTTGAAGAAGCTCAGACACTTGGAGGCCCTGATGCAGCTCCTTTCAAATCAGGTTCAACTGGGATGATGATGACTGCTCAGGAACACTGTAGCTTTAGATTATAGTTTTCTTCAGTCCAGTAGACCATCCCAGGCCCCACCAGTAGATGGGGAAAAACCCAAGTCACCCTACTACTCAGTTCCTGAAAGGGATGTAGAGGGTTCTCCATTCCTTCAAGTCTCTAAACAGAGCAGATGCTTCTGTCTCCTGTATACTCCTGCTCCTTGACCTATTCTGCCAGCTAAGGTAGCACAATGTAAACATTACATAAACATTACATTACATACCGCAAAAGCCTATAAAATTTGTGGATCTATATGGATAGAGATTTAGGCTTGAATGGTCCTCCCTGTGTGCAGATGGTCAGAGGCCAGGCATGCTCAATAGTAAAGACAGTTATGCAAATATGCAGCAAGGTTTTATACACAGGAGGAGTGTCTCTTAAAACTAGTTCCCTCTGTGTGTGTGTAATTTTATACTATTAGATACACCCCTTTACAGGAAGAAGCTAGAGTGTCCAAATGTTCTGTAGTGTTCTGCTTAGGAACTACTGATGTCAGAAATGGATAAACTTATACTCATTATAGTAAAGACTCTAGCGATCTATACAGTCACTATACTGCAAAATTCCAGCTGCCCTATACATGAATAATATTTTACCAAGCCTATAAAAATGAGCCTGTGCTCTACGCACAATTGCTTCTAGGGGTTCTCTGCAGATCGGAGTCTGTAACCATAGACTAGGAAAAAAATGGTGGAAATCTATTATAGATGAAGACAGGTGCAACTCTAAGAAAGTCCAAAATAAAATCAAACAGCTTGCACTCAAATACATAAGCTGATGACAACAAGGATCAGCAGACTTAACTTAGCTGTTTTTCAGCAGTGATGCCTGCATCAGGAGTCAAAGATTCCTAAGTCTGAACTAGAGAGTTGCGCGGGAACAGAAATCCCACCCCGTCCCCGTGAGAAATCCCACCTGTCCCCGCGAGGAATCCCTCCGTCCCCACCTGTCCCCGTGAGAAATCCCCTCCATCCCCTCCCGTCCCCGTGAGGAATCCCCTCCGTCCCCACCCATCCCTATAAACTTCAGAAATAGTTATTTCATTTAATTATGCTACTGAATTAAAGGCTCTGGTAGAGACCCATTTACAAATAAGCAAAGAGACTTTATTAATTTGGAAATATTAATTGGGAAGAATACATACTTTGTAAACGGGTTTCTACCAGAGCCTCTAATGTAAATATAAAATATAAATACTCAGCTGATGAGAACCCCCAAGCTGTCAGCTCAGGAGTTCCTTTGCAGTTGGCTGGGGGTCCCTTTTGCCAAGCTTGGCAGGCAGCAGTAGCGTCCCTGAGTCACAGATGCTGGCACCTCAGTGGCTCATGGATGCTGCCAGTGACTACTGTGCTTGGTGGAGGGGAGTTCTGGCCGTCTCTAGAGGAGGTCCTCTGCTGGCGGTGCTTGGGGATCTCCACCAGTCACAGCAAGGGTCAGCAAGTACTTCAACACTGTAGAAATAAAATCAGAAATGCATTTCCTTTTCTTTTGAACACAATACAAAGACATCTGCTATATACATTTCCCAAAGCTAACATATTTTAGTCAATAAATTCCGTTTTTTACCTTTGTTGTCTGGAGACTTATTTTTCCATAAAGTTGGTCCCAGTTTCTTTTTTCCGCTTTCCCATCTTCTGTAAATTCTTCTGTTGCTGTCCATTGGCTCCTCCTACCATGGTCCAGCATTTATCCCTTTCTCATATTTTGTGCCTGCCCACCAGCCCTATGCCCAACATTTCTCCTTCTATCACCCCTCTCCAGCACCATGCCACATCTCTCCCTCCATTCCCTTTACCACTATGTCCAACATTCCTCCCTCTTGCATCCATTTCAATCTGTCCCACTGTTCCCTTTCCACCACAATATTTCTCCCTCTCATCTGTACCTCACGCCCTCCCTATGACCAAAAATTCTCCTTTCTTCCATTCTCGTGTACACAACCATCTCTCCCTTCCTCTCTCCCAAGTCCATGCCTTCTGTGTCCAAAAACGCACTCCCTCCCACACCTCAGCATCTCTTTCCTCCCTTCTTCCATCCTCTTTCCCAAGTTCATGCCTTGTGTCCAAAACGCACTCTCTCTCCAGAAAATGATATCTAATTCTAAACCTATCTTAAACTCACAGAATGAATGCTGTTTGCAAACATCTGTCTTCATCTATTTGTGTTCAGTTCCTAATCCTTTGAATCATTTTTACTTAAACATATGATTTACAAGATGGCGTTTGGAGCAGGACGCTGAGAGGAGCACTTCTCTCTTCTAGGGGAAAATTTTCTTTATATCATTCTTAAAAACGCTATTTCCATGCCTAAACAAAGAGGGAAAACGAGGGGTATCCCTCTACCTACCTCGGGCTCCTCGACGCCGAGGCAGACTGTAATAACAGCTTTTACAGTCCCTCCTTCCATATCGGGCGTCTCCGTTTCTGGGGAGCGGGAACTCCACAGCTTGGGCAGTGAGATGTCTCTCTCGCTGAGCCCACGAGGACCGCACACCCCTCCCAATCCTGGAGAATCTTCGCAGCAGCAGACTTGGCTAGAGGGCTCCCCCGGTGTGTGGGGGGAGGCTTGCTCTCTCTCCGAAGCAAACCCGGAAGTGAAACATACAACAGACACGCTGACCTCGATGTTGGAGAAGCAGCGTTCTGGGGGAGAGGAGCCGTCGGTAGACAGCGGTGGGGAGGTTGCAGGAGCCCAGAATTTCATTCCTGGAGCAGGAGCCGTACCCAAGACGGCTGGTATCTCCCTCCTTGGACCGTTGATGAAACCACAGGCTGTTACCCTGGACTCTATTTGGTCTGCGATTGAGAATCTTCACCTGGTATGTTCTAACTTTGTTACTATAACTCAGAATTCTACTTCCAGGATAAGCTCTTTAGAGTCTATTACCCAGCAACACCAAGTGGACTTAAAAAACTTAGAAAAAGTAACAACAGAGACTAAGAACTTAAATACCAAACAAACAACATATAAAATGATGATTTTGAGAAAGATTGAAAACTTGGAAAACCAGCAGAAGAATTTGAACTTGAGGATTCTTAATTTTCCAGTTGCCAAGTTTATGTCACCTCAAAAACTGTTTAAGAACTTTATGTTGAATGTTCTAAACGTTCCAGAAGCAAGCCTTCCCCCGATACAAAGAACTTATTATTTAAAACAAATGCAGAAAGAAAAAGCTTTAGTAGAGGAAAATGCTCAATTAGATATTTCCGCTATACTGCAGTCTTCAGATATTGAAATTTTGGGAAGAGCAACTTTATTGGTCTCGTTGGTATTTCTTCAAGATAAAGAGATGTTGCTGAAATTATATTTCAATTTAAAGCAGATTACCTATTTGGGGGAAAGGGTATACATATTTCCTGATGTTTCAAGGTGGACGCAATCTAGGAGGAAAGAATTTTTGTTATATAGATCAAAGGTGATTGCTTTGGGGGCAAGTTTTCAGTTGCGATTTCCTTGTAAGTGTTTTGTCTCCTATCAGGGGAGTAAATATATTTTCTTTGAACCTGCCCAATTAGGTTTTTTCCTTGAAGGTAAAGGAATCTCTACACAGCCCGAATGATACAGGTTAATTATGCGGTATTATTATTTTGGATAGGATAAGAACTAGCTGCTCTATTTCTTAATATCTTTATTTCTTTGTATATTTCCCCTTTCCCGAGGGGTTTTTATTTTCATCAAGTTTCAAGTTTATTAAAATTTGATGGTTCGCCTATTAAAACTAAGCGAATTACATAATAATTCCGTCTCCCAGGTTGTGGACTGTATTAGTTGATTTATTATGGATGCTTAAATTTCAGTTCTTGGTTTGTATTATGACTAAGAGAGTATTATATTTTCTGTATTTCCTTTAAACATCTTGTATTTTAGGATGTATTAAAATGATAAATAAATAATTTAAAAAAAAACAAAAAACATATGATTTACAGACAAATGCTAACTGATATGTTTCTTCAAAAGAATTTTTTAAGTATTTCAATGTGACTGACCAGCTGCTGAAATATTTCTTTTGGGTATTGAATACAATTGTATATCCATAATGGGGAATCTTTGGTAATACTGGAAAAATATTGGCCCAAAAGGATAATAAAGTGAAGAGCCAGTGTCTATGGGGGTTGATTCACCCTTTATGAGGCTGGAAATGAGACAATGCTCCCCCCTTTTGTGTTCCGCCTCCCAGCCCTCACCTGCAAGCAAATTACCAGCAAAATGGAGCTCGAGCCGCGAGGCTCGTCTTGTTTTTCCTACCTGCTCTGCCGCAGCACACAGCCGACTGGAAGTCTTCCCCAATGTTAACGCTGACGTCGGAGGGATGGCTTTGTTTAAGCCCTCCCTCCGACATCAGCGCTGACATTGGGGAAGACTTCCAGTCGGCTGTGTGCTGCGGCAGAGCAGGTAGGAAAAACAAGACGAGCCTCGCGACTCGAGTTGCTTCAAACCCTGCAGGATCCCCGCGACCCTAGGAAGCGTCCCCACAGGATCCCCATGACCTGAAGGGGGAACCCGCAGGATCCCCGCAGGATTCCCGTTGTCCCAATTCCCGTGCAGCTCTCTAGTCTGAACCTTTAACATTTAAAGGCTTACCTGTCTCTCTAATCAATGAGGAAAACCTCATATCTTTTTAAACCACTATCAACTTTTTATTTTTACAAAATTTTGGATTACCGTATTTTCACACATATAACGCGCGCGTTATACGTGTTTTTACCTACCGCGCATACCCCTCGCGCGTTATACGTGTGAGCGCGGTATAAAAAATTTTTTTTACATAGTTCCCACCCCGCCCAACGCCCGATTCACCCCCCCAGCAGGACCGCTCGCACCCCCACCCCGAACGACCGCTCGCACGCGCTCCCACCCGCACCCGCATCCACGATCGGAGCAAGAGGGAGCCCAAGCCCTCTTGCCCGGCCGACTCCCCAACTCCCCGACAATATCGGGCCAGGAGGGAGCCCAAACCCTCCTGGCCACGGCGACCCCCTACCCCCACCCCGCACTACATTACGGGCAGGAGGGATCCCAGGCCCTCCTTCCCTCGACGCAAACCCCCCTCCCTCCAATGACCGCCCCCCCCAAGAACCTCCGACCGCCCCCCCAGCCGACCCGCGACCACCCTGGCCGACCCCCATGACACCCCCACCCCCCTTCCCCGTACCTTTGGTAGTTGGCCGGACAGACGGGAGCCAAACCCGCCTGTCCGGCAGGCAGCCCACGACGGAATGAGGCCAGATTGGCCCATCCGTCCCAAAGCTCCGCCTACTGGTGGGGCCTAAGGCGCGTGGGCCAATCAGAATAGGCCCTGGAGCCTTAGGTCCCACCTGGGGGCGCGGCCTGAGGCACATGGGCCCAACCCGACCATGTGCCTCAGGCCGCGCCCCCAGGTGGGACCTAAGGCCCCAGGGCCTATTCTGATTGGCCCACGCGCCTTAGGCCCCACCAGTAGGCGGAGCTTTGGGACGGATGGGCCAATCCGGCCTCATTCCGTCGTTGGCTGCCTGCCGGACAGGCGGGTTTGGCTCCCGTCTGTCCCAACTACACAAAGGTACGGGGAAGGCGGGTGGGGGTGTCGTGGGGGTCGGCCAGGGGGGTCGCGGGTCGGCTGGGGGGGCGGTCGGAGGTTCTTGGGGGGGGACGGTCGTTGGAGGGAGGGGGTTTTGCGTCGAGGGCAGGAGGGCCTGGGATCCCTCCTGCCCGTAATGTAGTGCGGGGTGGGGGTAGGGGGTCGCCGTGGCCAGGAGGGTTTGGGCTCCCTTCTGGCCCGATATTGTCGGGGAGTCGGCGGTCCTTCGGGGTGGGGGTGCGAGTGGTCCTGCCGGGGGGGGGATGTATCGGACGTCGGGGGGGCATCAGGCTTTCAGGATGGGGACAGACCTTCAAGGGGGACAGGCAGACCTTCAAGGGGGGACAGGACTTCAAGGGGGACAGGCACGGAAAGTCAGGGCGGGTGAACGGAGAGTCGGGACAGCGCACGGAGAGTCGGGGAGGGCAAAAGGAGAGTCGGGGTGGCCAGAGGAGAGTCGGGGCGGGCGAAAGGACAGTCGGGCAGCATGCGCGGTATACCCGTGAGCGCGGTATACAAAAGTTTTTGTACATAAAATCGTGGTTTCTGCGCGCTATACACGTGTGCGCGTTTTACACGGGTGCGCGTTATCTGCGTGAAAATACGGTAACTCAAGCCAATACAGCCGTAGAAATTACAGCCTTTGAAATTACTTCCCTTACCACTGTTCACTAATTCAACTTAACTATACACATTACTTACCTTCACAAACCAATGCAGCGTCCCAACAGACAGAAGCAGGCCAGAGCAACTCGCAAGCCCTGCCACAAAAGGGGGGGCCTCGCGGGTCACAGCAGAGGAGGGTAGCCAATAGGAGAGGAAAGGGGTGGAGACAAGGCGAATGGCGGGCAATTTAAACTAGGACTCTCCCAGCGCAGCCATCTTTTCAGCAGCGTGCCAGGAGGAAGAGGACAGTGGCCTGTGCCTTACCTCCCTAAAGCCCAATCCACAGCTGATAAGGGCAGTCGGTCGTGCTGCCGCTGCACATCAGAGGCTTGCATTTACTGCGAATCCTCCCCAAACACCTTCGGCAGTGTGCGGTTACCACACACAGCGCTCTCTGGCCGCACCCGGCCAACCACCTCTTCTTTGTTCTCGACCACCGCTACTCTGCACAGGTAAGGGGAGGAAAGCTCCAAAGTCACTCCAACTACTGTATCTATCACTCATTGCGACTGCACCTAGACTTCACCCAAATGTCACCCTTTTGTATGCCTACTTTCAAAGTATGTGCTTAAGCATCACCAAATTGTATTAGAACACATTTACACTTGTAAAACAGTGCTTCACATACAAAAAAGGCTTATACTGTACAATACAATAAAATATTTAGCCATTGTATAAGGATATATTGTTTTGGCATCTGTACCTCTTGATAGTTGATTTTTTTTTTTTATAACATGTTTATTGTGAATTGCAACAAAGACCATACAACCAATAAACAGTGTGACATAGAGAAAATTCTTAGGCATTAGTACAACATATTGCATTGTATCTATTAATATTTTTACTACTGGCTAGTGGGCATAGTTTTTTATTTTTATGTATCATTTTCAATTTGTTGTATTTATTTTTTATTTATTTATTTTTTATAAATGTTGTATATTTATCCTTGTATATTATTGCACCATTTAATTTTTCAATTGTATTAAATATTGTTGTTGATATATGTATTTTTAATTCTATTGTGTCTGTGAATAGTGTACATGATTCCTGAAGCAGGCAACTGCTGAAATACAGTACTACATCAAGTCACTATTCACTTTGATGTTTCAATAAAGAATTGACCTCAATGTCATCTTCGAGTCTCCTCTTGGATTGTGTTTGGAAGACCATTTCTGCAATCCCACTTTTTGCGACTTTGCATAATTGAGTACCGCAGACTTAGGCATTTTTTAAATACTGGATGCAACGGAATTGTTTTTAAGATGCAGGGATCAAAATTACTGTTGGACTAGAAGATGCAGAATAATGTCCATGTACATTTAGCATCACCTTAGTATAAAAAATTAAAGTTAAAAAAAAAAGTCTACGAATAGCCGGGCCCATATGACTGTTGAGCATCCCTGGTTGCATCTGGGAAACAATCTATGATGAGATGTTTCATGGTAGAAAGAGGGCAAATTATTACTTGGATTTTCTTCTCTTATTCTGGCATAACCATACACCACATGGCTGCTGGCCTGGTACAGATTCATCCCTAAATACCAGTTCTTGCTAGCCAGCATTGCAGATAAGGTCCTATAGAATGTCAGTACTAATGTTGAAATGTCACGCCACCTCTACAGCCTCAAATTTCCAGCTTCCTCCTTGACCCAATGAGTTTCAATTCTCTTTCTGAGGGTTAAATTATAGCCTGAGCCAATGGAGGGGAATGAATTCTGTGAAGATGGGGAAGTGCCAAGAGCATATCACCGTATTATGGTGCAGCTCTGCGCATTTTGGCAGATTTACTTATTTTGTTTTCATTTTTCAAAGCAGGATTAAGAAATGATTTTAGGTATTTGGAATCATCACTGCTTCATTAAAATAAGAATTTCAACAAACTTTCCTGTATTCAAAGGCAGCTTTGATTTGGATTTGATAATTCTAAAAAAAATTATCATTTCCTTTTCGATGGCTTTCTAAATCCTTCTGACATTTCTAAAAATTCTTATTTCCTGAATTGAATTAAGAACATAAGAACATAAGCAATGCCTCTGCTGGGTCAGACCTGAGGTCCATCTTGCCCAGCAGTCCGCTCACGCGGCGGCCCAACAGGTCCAGGACCTGAGCAGTAATCCTCTATTTATACCCTTCTATTCCCTTTTCCAGCAGGAAAATGTCCAATCCTCTCTTAAATCCCAGTACTGTATTCTGCCCTATAACGTCCTCTGGAAGCGCATTCCAAGTGTCCACCACACGTTGGGTAAAGAAGAACTTCCTGGCATTTGTATTGAATCTGTCCCCTTTCAACTTTTCCGAATGGCCTCTTGTTCTTTTATTTTTTGAAAGTTTGAAGAATCTGTCCCTCTCTACTCTCTCTATGCCCCTCATGATCTTATAAGTCTCTATCATATCCCCTCTAAGTCTCCTCTTCTCCAGGGAAAAGAGACCCAGTTTCTCCAATCTCTCAGCGTATGAAAGGTTTTCCATCCCTTTTATCAGACGTGTCGCTCTTCTCTGAACTCTCTCGAGTAAAGCCATATCCTTCTTAAGGTATAGCGACCAAAACTGGACACAGTATTCCAGGTGTGGGCGCACCATCGCCCGATACAGCGGCAGGATAACTTATTTCGTCCTGGCTGTAATACCCTTCTTGATTATACCTAGCATTCTATTCGCTCTCTTAGCGGCCGCTGCGCACTGTGCAGTTGGCTTCATTGACCTGTCCACTATTACCCCCAAGTCCCTCTCTTGGGTACTCTCATTCAATAACATCCCTCCCATCGTATAGTTGTACCTCGGGTTTCTGCTTCCCACATGCAATACTTTACATTTCTCAACATTGATTGAACTTCATTTGCCATTTTGTCGCCCATTCTCCTAATTCTCTTAGATTCCAAGAATAGAACACAACCAGCTGCAAACAGAACCAGAATAAAGATATGTAATGGAAATAGCAACTTTATAAACCATAAAAATTTTAGAAAGGGAATTAATGCCATAGTATAATTAGAGATGTGCAAACTTTTTAAACAGGTTAATGAACAAATCTGATACACTTTTAGAAGGGGTAGTTTTCTTGGGAAATCCATTGTAGATTTGTGCAAAATCCATGAGTTTGGGAAAATTCACTGCAGATATTCACAAATTTTGCAAAGAATGGCCAGAAATAATAATTCTGACTACATTTTACCGCAGATCTCTAGAAAATCTGCATAGTTTTGCAGATTTGAACCAGACCTTGACCTGTGTGGTTTGATTCCATGTCAAACAAAACCTGTATGTCACTTGCATATGGAAGCAGATTTAAGTGATAAGTTCTCTGTCAAAATAAGATCATTTATAAAAATTTAGTTTTGTCCTACAATTTGGAAGTGGCTCACTGGACAAGAAGTTTTGGATCCAGCCAATTCTGTAGCAGTTATCCTATATAATAAAGCCAGTTTTGGGTCTCACACTGTCTTCCATAAAATACATTGATGTCATGAAGTATATCATAGACCAGTCAGATTTTAAACCAGTTGCCAAGCACCCATGTTAAGCCTGGAGAAGGTTATCATGCCGCTGTACCGGGCCATGGTATGACCTCACCTGGAATACTGCATCCAGCACTGGTCACTGTACATGAAGAAAGACACAGTACTACTCGAAAGGGTCCAAAGAAGAGCGACTAAAATGGTATAGGGGCTGGAGGAGTTGCCGACGTCGTACAGTTAGAGAGTAGAGAAACTGGGCCTCTTCTCCCTTGAAAAGAGGAGACTGAGAGGGGACATGATAGAAACATTCAAGATACTGAAGGGAATAGACTTAGTAGATAAAGACAGACTGTTCACACTCTCAAGGTAGGGAGAACGAGAGGACACTCTCTAAAGTTAAAAGGGAATAGATTCCGGAGGCTGTTATAGGGGAAAACACCCTCCAGGGATTCAAGACAAAGTTAGACAAGTTCCTGCTGAACCGGAACATACGCAGGTTGGGCTGGTCTCAGGGCACTGGTCTTTGACCTGGGGGCTGCCAAGGGAGTGGACTGCTGGGCACGATGGACCACTGGTCTGACCCAGCAGTGGCAACTTCTTATGTTTTTAGGCCATTTCTGATGACTGGAATTGAATATCTGGTCTGTTTTTGGCCAGCTAAGTCTATTTTAAGCACTGACCAGCTAATTTTATAGCTTTGTGGGTGGCTCAATTTGGCTCCTAAACTTGGCTGGTCTGTGTGTAAAATCAGCAGATATCACATGATATAACTGGCCAAGATTTAGCTGCTAAACATTATTTGCAGTAGAATAAGTCAGCGATCTCCCAGTGAATATTAGCGCTATTTAATTGGCCAGGGCATTCTTGGCCAGTTTAGTAGCACTGAATATCAGGTGAGAAGTCCTTGTAAGAGGTCCTTCCCCAATGGCAACTTGCTATTGGGGTTTTCTATCCTGTAATTTCTCCTCCTCTGGGTCTCCTTCTTGTTCTTCTGGCTTGATCTTGTTCCTCTTTCTCCCATGCAAGCTCTCAAATGGTACAAATGCAGCAGCTGTGTGGGCTCTGTTTGATCAATTTCCCTTCCACTCTCTCCAGGTGCAGTGGCTTTGGTAGTTAGAGACCCTCTTCCTCTAGTAGGTATATTTGAGTTAGGGGCCCTTTTACTAAGGTGCGCTAACCGATTAAGAACATAAGAATTTGCTGCTGCTGGGTCAGACCAGTGGTCCATCGTACCCAGCAGTCCACTCCCGCGGTGGCCCCCAGGTCAAAGACCAGACCTACCTGCTTACGTACTGGTTCAACAGGAACCCGTCCAACTTTGTCTTGAAACCCTGGAGGGTGTTTTCCCCTAAAGCAGACTCCGGAAGAGCGTTCCAGTTTTCTACCACTCTCTGGGTGAAGAACTTCCTTACGTTTCTACGGAATCTATCCCCTTTTAACTTTAGAGAGTGGCCTCTCGTTCTCCCTACCTTGGAAAGGGTGAACAACCTGTCTTTATCTACTACGTCTATTCCCTTCATTATCTTGAAAGTTTTGATCATGTCCCCTCTCAGTCTCCTCTTTTCAAGGGAGAAGAGGCCCGGTTTCTCTAACCTCTCACTGTACGGCAACTCTTCTAGCCCCTTAACCATTTTGGTCACTCTTCTCTGGACCCTTTCGAGTAGTACCGTGTCCTTCTTCATGTATGGTGACCAGTGCTAACGATTATTGTGCACTAAATGCTAAGATCCCCATAGTAATAATAATGGGCGTCTTAGCATTTAGCGCATACTAATTGATAGCACATACTAAATTGGTTAGCACACCTTAGTAAAATGACCCCTTAAAGAGGAAAGAGCCAAGCCTCTCGTCTTGCAGAAGTCGTTGAGTGGCAGAAGAACAGGAGGCAAAGAAAAGGCTACGTCCACTAGACTTGGTATTTATACCAACAGAGATTCTTTCCAAAGGGGTCTCCTTCTACCGCTGACAGTCACAGGCAGGATAGCCATCCTCTCTTCTAAATGCTATGAGGGTATTAGGTCAAAAAGTCACATACCTATTTCTGGTAGAGTCACTAGCGGTCTCTGCTGAGCAATTTATAGAATCTTAAGTCCCTGTATACCTGCAACCCTGTTAAAATTTAAAACTCTGAGATCTTATTTATAGCGTGCATTTTTATTGTATTCTGAATGTTAGATTTCTACTGCTTTTGGGAGAATGCATTTCGTATCCGCCATGACAGCTTCTGTATTTTCCACAGATAACTGTGAAATGCTTACATAGACAGACACTCTGCTGCTCCTGAAGAAATGTGTATTTTGATAGAAACATAATACACATCAAAATAACATTTTTGGAGAACCTCTTGGTATAAAGCCCATTGTTGGCCAAATACTTTTATCTAACTGGAGAATAAGTCTTTGTCTGTGATTACAACTAAAGTTGTCCTTTACCTGTAGGCATTGACAATTAAAAGAAGCCAATAAAATAAAAATGGGCATTAACATTGTTTCCATTGTTTTTGTTTTCTCTGCAGGGAAGTAGACTTATACACAGGCTACACTACCAGGAATATTCTGTGCATGCCTATTGTGAGTCGAGGAAGTGTAATAGGTGTTGTGCAGATGGTGAACAAGTTAAGTGGATGTGCCTTCTCTAAAACTGATGAGAACAACTTTAAAATGTTTGCAGTCTTTTGTGCTTTGGCCTTACACTGTGCTAATGTAAGTAACAGCATATTCTTGCTTCTTTTGCTTAGCATGACTTCTCAGATGAAGACACAGCTTGAGCAATACACATGGGGGCGATGTTCAGACTGCAGGGTCAGCACTGATGTTGAATATTCAATGCCGAGCTGTTTCCAGTGACCAGCATTGAATATCTGGTTTTATTAGACAGTTAAGCCAGTATTTGGCGATAACTGGCTAAGTGCTGAGTGGTCAGAGATATACCTTCTATTTAGGTCTATTTTGACAATTAAACATAGCTGGTGTAGTACATCTACCTCTAGCTGGCTGCGTCACCCGATATAGCCAGTTAGAAGCAAGCCACTGACCAGGATATTCAGTGGGAGACAGCCTTTCTGGCTGATTAGTTTTGAATTAGAGAATGACACGGTGACAAAATTCATCACCGTTCCCGTCCCCGCGGATAACCGCGGGAAATAATCCCATGTCATTTTCTAGTGTCTATTTCAACCTCAGTCCTTCTACACCAGCATTCTTCAAAGCAAAGCTTGCGGGTCAGTGGTTGTGGCCATTCATACTCTGATTCTTATGTGAACCAAGGATAATGAAGCCATTGTGACATCACTGATGTGATTGGCTCTTAGGCACTGGTGGAATGAGGCATTATGACATCACAATATCTGCTCTGGATACCAGAGACTGTCATTCTGTAGTGTCTATCTCAGCTTCAATCCTTCACCAGCATTCTTCAAAGCAAAGCTTGCGGGTCAGTGGTTGTGGCCATTCATACTCTGATTCTTCTCTCTCTCCTTAAAGAATGACATGAAGATTGTTATCCGCGGGGACGGGAACAGTGATGAATTTTGTCACCGTGTCATTCTCTAATTTGAATACCAGGAAGGTGGTTTTAAGCATGCCAAAATCCTATACAGTATCTCTGCATATGTGTAAAACTCTTCTGTCTTCATCTTTGTTTGTTTGTAATGAGTTTTTAGTGGCATTTATTTTAATTAGCTCTCAATTTCAGTTAAATGCTTCTACATATTGGAACTTAGATAAAGGGAAACGGAAGGGGTCACCTTTCTGTGGTGACAATAAAAATGGTTTACATATTATGTAAAGGTACTTATTTTGTACCTGGGGTAATGGGGAGGGTTAAGGGACTTGTCTGGAGTCACAAGGAGCTGCAGGTGCTTCATATATTTGACAATGTCTCAGAAGTTTACCAGTTTAGAGACAGATTAACAAACTCCTCAGGAGTTGGGACTCTTTTCTTTGCCCACTAAGGAAATGGAGCTTTAAAAGTGCTACAGGTTTCATCATTTACATGTTCACCTTTGTGTATGTATATATATATATATATATATTAGACTGAATTTTCCAGACAAAACTTCCACTTGAGATTGAAAGGGAAAGTAGAATGGGATTTGACACACCACCTTTCTGTGGTTACAGTCAGTGATTTATATGTTATGTACAGGTTCTCAGGCCACTGTACTAACCATTAGGCTTCTCCTCGACTCCAAGGGAAGGTTTTTGGATACACTTGAGAACTTGTGATGCATCAGGGATGATAAGGTTCTATTCATGCAAGAAAGCTATGACGGCTCTTAGCTGTGGAATCAGATTCTTCTTGGACCAGCATTTCACCTAAGTATTATGCATGGCACAAACTACCCATAAAATACTTGAGCTTTTATTAAACTTCAGTGCAGTGTTTTTTAAATATTTCTAATAGTGATATATCTATTATGCCATTTGAACAGCAATACACTTTTCCTTTTACATACACATCCAACCAATACCATTTAACATAAACCACTGGTATCATTACTACCAATACCTAATGAGTATAATTATACTGCAGATGCCTTACACTTTTATTACAAACAATTACATACAATTCCCTTAAATCTACATACTGTATTTTCAGAGCTACTTGTTTTCCAAACTTCCCCTTCTCCCCTATTTTTTTAAAAAATTTGAATCCCCCACCCTTTCATTATCCAGCATTCCAGAAAAAAGTTATTGTTCCTGTCTACTCGCAAGAACTGAAAATGCTTCTTCAGCAGGAATTTGTACTTCCTCCACTGCATTGGTATAAAAGGGTGCAGTGGTTAGAGCTACAGCCTCAGCACCCTGAGGCTGTGGGTTCAAATTCCACACTGCTTCTTGTGACCCTTGGCAAGTCACTTAATCCCCCATTGCCCCTGCTACACTATGTAGAGTGTGAGCCCACCAGGTATAGGGAAAAAATACTTGAGTACCTGAATGTAAACAACTTAGGCTATAAGTGGTATATAAATGCTTAAATTAATAAATAACTGTCCAGGCTGTAAACTTTGACTTAATGAGGTTCAATGCTGAATGGGTTTTAGTTGTGGTATCTCAAGAAGCTTTTAGCCTTCTCAAACATTGGTTCTCGATCTTACTTAGGTCATTTTTGTCTTGCAAAACCTGCAAACCTTCATGGAGTTTGGGATAAAAATTTGAAGGGCTGAGTTTTGCCAAAGCAATGACAGTCTCATTGGACAAAGATTGTCTGCACCACACCATATGTTTGTTAGGCAGTCAATGTTTCTCTTAAGCCATCAGACTCTTTGGATGACAGTTAAAATAGTTAAGCTGGCACCTGAAAACACTGATCTCTGTTAACAATATGATGCCTTATTACCTTTCTAGATATTGGACGCAAGTATGGGATAGACTTATAGAAGTATTCAAGTGCCACTTCCCTAAAAATTCTAATATGGAAATCCTTCATGTTCAAAGTGCATCTTTCTGACAAGGGTGCTTTGCTTAATGACAATAAGACTTTGAGTCATTCTCTGAAAATGGAAGACTTCAGATGTCTTGGATGTTAATACCTGGTGGAATATGATTTGTTTATGTAGGAAGTATGAGGGTATAGCACTTGAGATGTCTGCTTGTTCATTGTGCAGGAAAATAATTGGAAGTACATGTATAGATATGTCTCTTAACTCCTAATTTTGGGGGGAATTGAGATCATGGCAGGAGAGGGACTTGTGGACCTGGTTCAACTGCTCAAATTTGAGGGCTATAAAACTGTACGGGATCTGCTTTGAGAATTTGAGTTACCAGGAAAATGTTATTTTCAGGCATGCAACTACTCCAAGCTGAACATATTGACTTGGGTATAGTAGAAGATGATTGGGCATTACAACATTTGTAGTGGGCAAATGAGATGGAAGAGAAGCTAATGATGAAATATTGGGAAAGGTTTTGAATTCTTTAATCAGAAGTAGTACTTCTCTCTCTCTGACCTGTTCCCAATGATGACTTTTACTGTTCACTGAGCCTTTTGGTCACTGGTAAAAGCCGCTAAATCTAATAAATCGGTCTATTCCACCTGCTGGTATTTTAATACAGGAGTGAGCATTTTATCTTGCATGTTTTATCTGTCTTTCTTTCTTTCTCCCTGCCCCTCTTTCTGTCTTTCTTTCTTTCTCCCTGCTCCCTTTCTTTCTGTCTTTCTTTCTTTCTCCCTGACCCCTTTCTTTCTGTCTTTCTTTCTCTCTCCGTGCCCCCTTTCTTTCTGTCTGTCTTTCTTTCTCTTTCCCTGCCCCCTTTCTTTCTGTCCGTCTTTCTTTCTCCCTGCCCTCATTCTTTCTGTCTATCTTTCTTTCTCTCTCCCCTTTCTTTCTGTCTCCCTGCCCCCTTTCTTTCTTTCTGTCTCTCTTTTTCTCTCCCTGCCCCCTTTCTTTCTTTCTTTCTCTCCTCTCTCCCTGCCCCCTTTCTTTCTTTCTTTCTCACTTCCTTCCTTTATTTCTCTCTCCCTGCCCCCTTTCTTTCTTTCAAACCACAAATCTCTCCCCTATTGAACGTTAAGCCTAGAGCAGGGCTCCTGCTGACATTCAAGACCATCTTTCCTATTTGCAGCGGGCTTGGTCACCTCCTGCAGCTGGTTGGGGTTGAGCAGCAGCTCCTCCAGGCTTCGGCTGTAGTGATAGATCTCATCGAGCACAGCCTGCAGGAGCTGCTGCTCAACCCCAACCAGCTGCAGGAGGTGCCCAAGCCCGCTGCAAATAGGAAAGATGGTCTTGAATGTCAGCAGGAGCCCTGCATGGCGAGGGCTGCCTCCACTGAAGCCTGGGCCACTCACATCTAACATGCAGACGGGGTGGGGCCCTCCTCACACCGTGGCCTAAGCCCCCGAAACGAACACTAGGCCATAGGGAGGGGGGAGGGAGGGGGCGAGGCAGTCCTGTGTGGGAGGGGGAACTGAGAAGAGCATGCAAGCTGAAGTCACCAAGGCGCTCAGGGTGCCCCGCGCATTTTCTCTCAGTCCTCACAGCCAGCTGCTCGTGCCATCAGGGAGAAATCCCGGGTTCCTTTCGGGCACCCCTGCACGTTGTCCCCAAGCACAGCTTCAGGACGCCAAAATGTCCTGTTTTCAGAAAGAGAGCAACTAGACTCTAGTTGCTCTCTTTCTGAAAATGGGGCATTTTGGCGTCCCAATGCTGTGCTTGAGGACAACGGGACAGGGTACCTAAAAACATTATACATAACTCATGGTCATGTTACGCATAACATGTTACTCATGTTGAATATCAGGCCCTCAGAATTAATTCAGAATCTTGTGACTTCTTCCCAACTCTGGAATTCTTTTTTCCCTTTTATTTTCGTGGGAAGGAAATGTTGGCAATCTAAGCTTGATTTCTCTACTCATCTCTTATGTATCATTGTTCTTTCAGGTGTATCACCGAATTCACCATTCTGAGTGTATTTACCGTGTAACTATGGAGAAACTGTCTTATCACACCATTTGCACATCTGAAGAGTGGCTGTGCCTCATGCATTGCACACTTCCATCACCTGTCTACAAAGAGATTGAATTGTGAGTAATTTGATTGTTAGAGAAGTGTTAATATTTGTTGGGCTTTCAAACAACAACTATTTCTTACCTTTAAAACTGAAAGAAATAGGGCAAAGACATTGAACCTGATAAATTTCTATATGCATAATACTGTAAGAAAATGATTCCACGTTATAAGTAACAAGAAGTTGTTTGTTTGTTTTTTAAAGCACAACATAATGTACTTTGGGGCAGTTTTATACAATAAGAACCAACATTTATTCTAGTATCATACATATAAATATTTAGCCTACACACTGTTCTGTACTTACCAGTGTGGGTACTCCCCTTTTCACCTGGCGTTTATGAAACACAGTGAGAGATTTTCAAATTGGTTTTCCTATTTTTTTATTGGGATCATCTGTGACTCCTGATGCAGGCGGGTGTCCACTGAAACATGGCTCTGTGTCAAGTTCTGATTTTATTACATTGGCTGGAAGGCATTGTGTTGGACCCCCTACTCCTTTGCTCTTTTTGGTTGGTTTTACATGGAAGCAATCTTTTTTACCCTGCTGTTTTTTTTGTGCTTTTTTTTTACCTGTGGAATAGCCATGGAAGGGAGCCCTCAGGGGGCCTGGGTCCCCCTCATTTTGACTTGGGATTCCCTCTGCTTTCTGGACTGGCAGGGATGGCAAGCCCTGGTAGCTGAAGATGTCACCTAAATGAGTTGCACCTGCAGTTCCACTTAGTTCACCCAGTTGCCCTTCGTCCACTAATGCTGGTTCTCTCAGACATGCTCAGTTCAGGTCTGAGTATGTGCAGGAGAGCTGGCATTAGCAGCCAAAACATGAATGATGAATTAAGTGCTCTTCGTTCAGCACAGGCGTTAATCAGGCCATTGATGTCTGCGGCTGGTGGGGCTTGGCATCCCTGCTAGCAAAGGTACTATTTTATTGTGGTGGAACCCCCAGAAATGGACTTCTTGGTCCATCCCTGATAAATGCATGTGCATTTTGAATTTGTAAAGGGAGGGGGGTGTTCAAATGTGCAGAACATGGGCGTGAGGAACTGGACAACATTCTGGGGCAAGAACAAGCTCTACAGGAGAGATGTATTACACCTGAGCACGGCGGGAACTAGACTACTAGCAAGCAACATCAAGAGAGGAATAGAGCAAGCTTTAAACTGAGAGGAAGGGGAAAGCCGACAGTCAACCAGATGTTGATGATTCGGAAGACAGTATCCCAAAAGGATACTGAGTGGGGAAAGTGCAGAGAAGACACCAACAACGTCAAACAAGCAATGGAATACCGGCGGAGCCAGACAAATCAGGAAAGGGATAGGAGGAATCTACTACATGGGGAAGTCAACAAGGGGCAAGAAGAAGAAAATGAACGTAATGAAGAAACACACCACACCCCACAGGAGGAAGACAAGAGAGACAATAAACAAAAGTCTGCAGAACAAGAAGGGGACGGAAAGGAAAATGGATCGCAAGGGAAACCAACAAGAAAACAAATCCATCGAGACTTAAACTGTATGTACACTAATGCAAGAAGCCTGACGAACAAAATGGGGGAACTAGAAACCAGGGCCAAAGATGAGAACCTAGACATCATAGCAATCACGGAAACATGGTGGAACGAGGACAACAAATGGGACACAGCACTACCAGGGTACAAGCTTTACCGAAGAGACAGGACACATCAGAAAGGAGGAGGAATAGCACTTTATGTAACGGATACAATTCAATCGATCGGAGTGGACACACCAACAATTAATGACCAACTGGAATCAATATGGGTTAAAATACCAGGAAGAAAGGGAACCGAGATAAAGATGGGGCTGTATTACCGCCCGCCCGGACAAACAGAAGCAATAGATGAAGAACTGAGAGCTGAGTTGAGGCGAGAATGTAAAAACGCAAACACCATAGTTATGGGAGATTTCAACTACCTAGGGATAGACTGGAGCCATGGAGTTTCCAATTGTTCAAAGGAGTTGGAGTTCCTAGAGGCTGTAGGGGACTGTTACTTGGAACAGCTCGTCAAAGAACCAACGAGAGGGGCAGCTATTCTGGATTTAATCCTTAATGGGCTGAGAGGACCTGCCCAAGAAGTGGAAGTAGCGGGATCTTTAGGGAACAGTGACCACAACACGATCCAATTCAAAGTGGAACTAAGTATGCCAAAGGGGAGGAGAACCACTGTAACAACGTTCAACTTCAAGAAAGGGAACTATGATGCCATGAGACACATGGTAAAGAGAAAGCTCAAGAACAGCACCAGAAAGGCACTGACGGTGGACCAAGCCTGGACCCTTTTTTAAGGACACGGTGAACGAGGCGCAAAGCCGATATATACCCAGATTTAGAAAAGGGGGCAGAAAGAATCAAGCAAAGGACCCAGCATGGTTAACAAGAGAAGTTAAGAAGGTGGTAGGAGATAAGAAAAAATCCTTCAGGACATGGAAAAAGGATAAAACTGAGGAAAATTGGAAAAAGCACAGGAAGCACCAAAAAGAATGCCACCGCGTAGTCAGAACAGCAAAGAGAGAATATGAAGAGAAACTTGCAAAGGAGGCACGGAACTTTAAACCTTTCTTTCGATATGTGAAAGGGAAACAGCCGGCGAGGGAAGAAGTGGGACCCCTGGATGAGGGGGATAGGAAAGGAGTGGTAAAGGAGGAAAAGGAAGTGGCGGACAGATTAAACACGTTCTTCTCGTCGGTCTTCACAAAAGAGGACACATCCAATGTTCCGGAACCGGAAAAATTCTTCAAGGAGGACCAAGAGGAAAAATTATCGTGCATGGAGGTAAGCCTCGAAAACGTACTCAAACAGATAGATAGGCTAAAAACTGACAAATCGCCAGGCCCGGATGAAATTCACCCAAGAATACTAAGAGAACTTAGAAACGAAATAGCGGAGTTACTGCAGCAGATTTGTAACCTATCCCTGAAAACAGGGGTAATACCGGAAGACTGGAGGATAGCAAATGTTACACCTATCTTCAAGAAAGGAACCAGAGGCGACCCGGGGAATTATAGACCGGTCAGCTTGACCTCAGTTCCGGGGAAGATGGCCCAATCATTGATCAAGAACAGTATCAGCGAGCACATAGAAAAAAAATAAGCTAATGAGAACAAGCCAGCATGATTTCTGTACTGGAAGATCCTGCCAAACAAACCTACTGCACTTCTTCGAGGGGATAAGCGGACATTTGGACAAAGGTGACCCCATAGATATAGTATACCTAGACTTCCAGAAAGCCTTCGACAAGGTACCTCATGAGCGCCTTCTAAGGAAACTGTGGAACCACGGGGTGGAAGGGGACATACACAGATGGATCAAAAACTGGCTGGCAAACAGGAAACAGAGGGTAGGAGTAAAGGGACACTATTCTGACTGGAAAGGGGTCACAAGTGGCGTCCCATAAGGGTCAGTGCTGGGACCGCTGCTATTCAATATATTTATTAATGACTTGGAAACAGGGACAAAGTGTGAAGTTATAAAATTTGCGGATGACACAAAACTCTCCGGTAAGGTTAGATCTGTAGAGGAATGTAAAAAACTCCAAAGGGACCTGGACAAACTGAGTGAGTGGGCAGATAAATGGCAGATGAGTTTTAATGTGGAGAAATGTAAAGTTATGCACATAGGGAAAGGGAACCTGATGTACAACTACACGATGGGGGGGATGACATTGGAAAAAGGCAACCTAGAAAAGGACTTGGGGGTTTTGGTGGATAAAACAATGAAACCGGCAGCACAATGCGCAGCGGCCTCAAAAAAGGCGAACAGAATGTTGGGCATTATCAAAAAAGGTATCACTACCAGAACCAAGGAAGTTATCCTCCCGCTGTACAGGGCAATGGTGCAACCGCATCTGGAGTACTGCGTCCAGTACTGGTCGCCGTACCTAAAGAAAGATATGGCGATACTCGAGAGGGTCCAGAGAAGAGCGACAAAAATGATAAAAGGCATGGAAAACCTCTCGTATGCTGAGAGGCTGGAGAAGTTGGGGCTCTTTTCCCTGGAAAAGAGGAGACTTAGAGGGGATATGATAGAAACTTATAAGATCATGAAGGGTAGAGAGGTAGAGAGAGACAGATTCTTCAGACTGGCGGGGGCAACAAAAACTAGAGGACACTCAAAAAAATTGAAGGGAGATAGGTTTAGAACAAATGCTAGGAAGTTCTTCTTCACCCATAGGGTGGTGGACACCTGGAATGCACTTCCAGAGGGGGTAGTTGAGCAGAGTACAGTTTTGGGTTTCAAAAAGGGATTGGACGAGTTCCTAAAGGGTAAGGGAACCCAGGGGTACAATTAGAGGGTTACTATACAAGACAAAATGCTCTTGAGTAATAGATCACTACAGGTCATTGACCTGGGGGGCCGCCGCGGGAGCGGACTGCTGGGCATGATCGACCTATGGTCTGACTCTGCAGAGGCAATGCTTATGTGCTTATGTGCATCTATGGTATTTAGGTGTTAGCTGTTAAACTAGCTCTATGGCTGTTGTAAATGGTCATGCTTAAATTCTGCACAAATATGCAACTATTTTCCTTTATAGTAGGGGTTCTCAAGCCAGTCCTTGGGACACCTCCAGCCACTCATGTTTTCAGGAGGCCCACAGTGAATGTGCATGAGAGAGATTGCCATTCACTACCTCCATTCTATGCAGATCTATCTCATGTCTGAAAACCTGGCGTGCTGGGTATGTCCTGAGGACTGGGTTGAGAACCCCTTTTTTAATCTATAAAGGTTTGAATAGGTTTAGCTGTTAAGCATTGTATGAAATCATATTTTCTTTTTCAAATTACATTAAAGGTTAATTCTGTAACCGGGTATCTGATAGGAGTCTATTCTATAATCAGGAATCCAGTTATAGAATTAACCTTTATGTGTAATTTGAAAATAAAAACATGATTTCGTACTATGCTTAATAGCTAAACCTGTTCTAACCTTTATTTTAGTCATAATGTTTCTTTAGTGTAGTTTTCTGTTGCATGATTCCTTCTGTGTGGTATTTGCGATTAATAAGACCTTTAATTTTTTTTTTTTAAAAGATATGTTTTAAAAGAGCACTTTTGTATTATGAATGATTTCAGTTGCATAAAAATTATCTCACAGATTCTGTGAAGAAACTTCTTGCGTGATTGGGAGTTGCACATGCAACTAAGTTAGTTAATGATCCATTATGAACCAATAATTGAGTGCTAGCAGTCAATTGGCACTAAGTTGAAGTTGCATGCGCAACTGCCTAGGCGTGATTCTATAACGAGCTGCGCCTAAATTTTCTCATGTGCAACTCAAAAGGGGGCATGGCCGTGGGAGAGGCATGGATGGGTCAGGGGTTTTCCCAACAATTCAGCATCCCCCCCCCCCGCCACCTTTAGAAGTTGGCCGGCCAGAGGGACCCTTCCAGCCCTTCAAAAAGTGTGGAGTGTTTTGTTCACTGATAATGTGACACTTCAGTGGCACATCATTCTTAGACTCCTGATGCAGGCCATAAAGGCCAAAACACGTATGTGTCGAGTCATTTTTTTTTTTTATTATATTTTTATTGTTTTCAACTTAAATTTCAAGTATTACACTTGTACAGAAAGCAAGAATAGAATGGATATCAAATACAATAGTAATATAATTCCTAAGTTAACAAATATACTATTTATGCTCAAGTCCACAAATTAAGATCCAAGAATTAAAGAAACTTGGCGAATAATAAAAAAAAAAGAACAGTAATAATAACAGAAAACTGAGAGCTATAGCATTGAGATAGGGGTCACAATATCTAAATTATAGGGCTCAAAGATTGTTAACATTCAGATGAGACATAGCCACGAAGTTGGTCAGTTGTGATGGTTCAAAAAACACATATTTAAACGTACGATAATATACAATACACTTACACGGATGTCTCAAATAAAAAGTTGCCCCCAACGATAAAACCCCAGGTTTCAAAAGAAGAAATTCACGGTGGCGCCTTTGCGTCTCCCTTGCCAGATCTGGGAACATTAATATTTTATAACCAAGAAAGCTTTTTTGTCTATTTTTAAAGTAAAGTTTTAACAACCATGTTTTGTCAATTGGCAAAGCTAAAGTGATAATCATAGTGGCTGGTGATGCTAAATCCTTCTCAGATGTTTCTAAAACCTGTGAAATATTTAAAGGTTCTTGATCTGAAGATTTTACTTTTGGTTGTTGATTTTGTTCTTTATCAGGCAAGTAATAAACCCTTGAAAATGGTGGTAATGAATCCTCGGATATCTCTAAATTTTCCATTAGATATCTCTTAAGCATATCTCTAGGTGTTACTAACTCGAGTCTTGGAAAATTAATTAACCTTAAATTATTGCTACGTGAGTTATTCTCAAGCATTTCAATCTTCTTCTTTAGGTTAATATTGTCTTTAACTAAGGTCTCTTGAATTTGTTTCGATGATTCAATTTCTTTTTCTATTTTTTGAATTGATGAATTAGAAGTATTTGTTTCTTCTCTTAAGTTCTTCAGTTCCTTATCATGTTCCTTAATTTTCTCTTCAATTTGTTGAAATGTAGGAGTAATATTTTTAACAAAACCAGCCATTAAGTCCCAAATAGAGTCTAAAGTCACTACTGCAGGTTTAATCAGTACAATTGGAGTTTGTGTAAGTGAAAATTGCTCACCGTCCTGAAGTCCTTCGAGGGGAGTCTTCTGTCCTTCCCCCTCATATTGAGATGGTGTTCCCCCAGACATCTCCATGGGGGCCCTAGAAAGGTGGGCCCCAACCTCCAAGCTCTCCAGTAAATCCTTCCTTGCCTCTGGAGAGGAGAAAACCAGTGAATCCGGGGTTTCCCCGCCCCTGGGAGAGCTGGTCATCTGGGGCTGCGGGGGCGGTGCCCTAACGTCAGGGCTCAGCGTGGTATCGGGCCCAGGAGTATCCACAACGGGTTCGCCTCCCTGTGTCCTCTGCGGGCCGCCATCCGACGTCGCTGTGGCCTCTTGCATGCGCCTCAGGAGTTCTTGTATGTTTCCGAGACCCGGGGCTCCAGGACGCCGCGAGGCAGAAGCGGCACTCCGGCCCCGTCTCTTCGGCATCACGGTAAGTGAAAACCGCTAGGAAAAATTCAAACGAATGCAATCCTGGGACACGCAGCTCAACGCGTCCTGCTCTCAGATCGCCATCTTGGATCCTCCCTGCGTTCCATGTTTAATCCGTCAAGTCATTTTTTTAATGATTAAAGCATTACAGTACCCTGAGGTCATCTTCGCTCTCCTTTTTGGTTTGGCCTATTTGTTGTGATCGTTCTGGAAACCCAGATGGCTAGATGAAAAATGAAACCTGGGAAAGATCTAAATTATTGTTCAAATGAGCTTCTATTAAAACCAAAGAATAAAACCACAGCACTGGGGAAAGTAAAAAAGGGAGAGTAAAATGGACTTACTGAAAAGGTCTCTGCACTGATGAGATAAACTCGTACGCAGAATAAATGTGAACACGCGACAGTGGGGCTATGATATTTGATCCGTTGAAAGAGGCGCCAAAAAAGTGTCAGCAGTGGATTGGATGCACACTGATAGGGGATGGGCATCGGGCTATTAAAAAAGGCTGCTTTAATAAATAAATGAAAATACTGGTGAAAAACTAAATAAAAAACCAAAACCATGATAAAATGCCAAACTTGACTGCAAGTAGTAATGAAAGTAGCATAAGGCACCCGTAGTACTGTTAGTGCCAGAGCTGCTTAGAATAAAGAACCGGGTAGAGAAATGCTGCCATTTCCGCATCCAAGTTGGGTGCCAGAATTGCATCAAGTTTCAGCCAGTGTAAGTTGGCACTCAAAGATAGTCATAAGAATTGGCGCTACGGGAATTGATGCTAAGGCTTAGGATTTATAAATGGTGCCTGCTTAATCAGCACTGATATAATTCAAAGCATCATTAAAAACCATGAAAAACAATTAATTAGCCAGTAGGTGCCTACCGCTTTGAGATAGGGGGGTCTACTAGCAAGTAGGCATGGCAAGGGGCAGATTGTATGCGTGGATTCATTTAGGCGCACTCAGGCCAAGAAAATTGCCTAAATGGTAGTGCGCCTAAGGTTTTAACACCTACTGGTGCCTAAGAATTCTTAGGCACCACTGGATGCAACTTATAAACACCTAGCACCTAGCAGATGATTGACAACCACACTCATTTATAGAATTAGGACCAAAGGGCTAGTTTCACAAAGCAAACCGATCGTGTACTAATCGGTTTGCGACCCCTTTGCGATCGGATTTCCCTCGGGCCCCATTCACTGACCTTTATTGAATAGAGCTTGGGGGGGATGCTTGGTAGTTTAGAATTAGTTCTTTTTTTTGTTATGAGCTTGGAAGTTTTTTCTGTGATGGGTCGATGTTATCATTTTTCTCAATTAATTTTTTGTTGTTGTTGTTGTCAAGAGGATGATATATACTTATTTTATACATATATATATTTTTGACCCAACATCTCTTCTTGCTCTTTGTAGGTGAATCAGAACCAATTTCTTTTGGGGATCTATGGTACCATGAGTTTTTATTTATGACTGCCTTGAGTTTTTCACAGAGTCTTTTTTCCATTTTGTAAAAGGAGCCCTCCGATATCACAACATATCTCACTTCAAGAGGAGATAGTGAAACATCTAAGAATAACCAATAATAATAATAATAAGTTTAAACAATAATAATACGTACATAATCAGAGAGCTTTTGGGAGTTTCATCTCATCCTAAAAATGGATGACTACATTGGGTTTGGTTGTTTTGTTTTTTTAAAATTGTTGCAATAATATATACTAACTTTAAGCATATTACTGATGGGTTATATTTGGACTTCCAATGCATGCTGTCTTATTTTGTGATGCATAGTCTCTTTAACCACAAGAAATGGTGAGTGTGATTTGCATCGTCTTATAATTCTTACAATTGCTTCGCCTTACAATTCACTTTCATGATTAATCCATTTTTCCCCTTCCCTTTTTTAACTCTTCTGTTCAACCACTTTTTTTCCTATGCACTTGCCTTAACTAATTCTGTTTATTTTCCACTTTTCTCATAAAAATTAAGCAATGCCTCCTTGTACATCAGTAAAGAAAATGGCAATTTACTTAGTTTGGCAAATCTGATGTTTTGCCTCTGATGTCTGATCTCAAGGCAAATTACAGTACAATAAAACAGTACAATAGAATTGCAAACTGCAGTCAACAGTACATAAGAACATAAGAATTGCCATACTGGGACAGACCAAAGGTCCATCAAGTCCAGTATCCTGTTTCCAACAGTGGCTAACCAGGTCCCAAGTACGTAGCTAGATCCCAAGTCCCAGGTCCCAAGTAGCTAGCTCGATCCCCAATACAAAATAAAAGTTTTAAAACTTTACAAATTTGTCAGTTTGAGAACAGCGAAGTATTTAGGGTCTTCCAAAATTCATAACTGTCTGCTGGGTGCATGCTCACACAAGAAAAGACCATTTAGGGATGTTGCACTAGTAGAGTGGAGGAGTAGCCTGATGTTTGGTGCAATAGCCTGAGAATTAGGTGAACTGGATTAAACTCCAATTGAACCTTCTTGTGCCTTCGAGCAACTTAACTCTCCACTGTCCCAGTTACAAAATAAATATTTATATATTATATGTAAATTGCTTTAATTATGACCACAGAAAGGTGGTATATCAAATTCTATCCCTTTTCCCTTTCTCTTCCCTAGTCTCTGCATCATTAGCTTCCTATTTACTTTGAAACACATTTGTTAATATCAAAATACAATATTTGTTGTTTATTACGTTTTCAACCAATATCCTTTCCTAAGTTTAACCAATCAAAATTAAAGTTAAAAGGAAACTCCATCTGAGCTTCAAGAATCCCCCATACCCTTAAAAGAAAAAGAGCTTCTTTTTCAATCTCAATCTTTACGCTCCGCTGCGGCCCACAACCCGCGTGCGAGTGAGTGCCAGGCAAAGAAAACATCCACGTGAGAAAGATCAGGAGCCGGAAGGAAAAGCCGAACGAAGGCGAGGGCGGCAAACACCGGCAGGGGCGACGCACCTCTGTTCCCTTACCGCCGCGGTAGTCGGACCGACGACGATGCCTCCGGGGTCTAACGCCGCGAACGGAAGGCAGGCCACCAAGCAGGGCTGAAAACTACATCGGGCGTCGTTTTTTATGGGACTTTCCGAATGAACATAAACATCTTACCTAGAGCGTTGGTTAGTGATCTTTATGCTGCCTCCTTCTCTAAGCTCTTGCGTCGCGGAAAAGGGTGCGTCCCCCCTCCCACTCCTCTCTTATCTACCCCCCCCCCTTTTCTCCGCCCCCCACCCCCCCCCTACTAGTGGCCACGGCTTTCGGCCGATTTGCCATCACTCCTCCCTATGGGGTTCGGAGCTGATTCTTATTTGTTGTTTATTACGTTTTCAACCAATATCCTTTCCTAAGTTTAACCAATCAAAATTAAAGTTAAAAGGAAACTCCATCTGAGCTTCAAGAATCCCCCATACCCTTAAAAGAAAAAGAGCTTCTTTTTCAATCTCAATCTTTATATATGTACTTTATCCCCCCCGAAGAAAATAAACAAAATGTTCATGAATCTAATGTAAATTCTACCTTGGGCATTTTTTAGAAGGGCAACCTATGAATTTCATAATGAAATTAATAAATACATATTGTACATATCTTATAAACCCTCCAAGTCCGACGGCCGAGGCGTGCGTGTGAGCCCTGCTCCACCCCTCCCCAGAGCCAGGGAATACATTCTAAAGACTGCTCCATCGGGAGCCAGAGCCCCTCCAAGTTCGACAGCTGAGGCGTGCATGTGAGCCCCGCTCCGCCCCTCCCCTGAGCCAGGGAAAACATTCTAAAGACTGCTCCATCGGGAGCCAGAGCCTCTCCAAGACCACCCCCCTTTGCGACGCTGTGAAGAGAAGCTGCAAAGAAACAGAAAAAACGCTGGACTAGAAAATAGACACAGTTCCAGCAGCAGACGCTCCAGCCTGCACAACAACCCCAAAGAAACATTGCGGCAGCCCTATTCCATCAATAAGGAGAGATAAAAGACTCCTCACACAAACACCACCTACATAAACACAATGGCAACCCCCACATCTAGGCTCATTCAAGTTTAAGTTTCAAGTTTATTAATACATTTGATGAATCGCCTATTAAAATTGCTAAGCGATGTACAAAATCCGAGTAAAGAATAATAAAGAGAAACTAACATTTTAACAATATGATTACATAAAATACAGACATGAATCGGGAGGGAAAAAAATTAAAAGTTACAATCTTAAATTTTTGGTAGAAAAAAGGAAAAAACGAAAGGTAAGGGGTAATTAATCCATAGCACAGTTAGGAGCATCTCTAAAAAATATAAAAGTTTCAGATATTAAAAGCATCATTAAATAGATAGGTTTTTAAAAGTTTTTTAAATGTTGCAATGTCATTTTCAATTCTAATATATTGAGGCAGAGCGTTCCACCATTGAGGTCCCATCACTGTGAACATATCAGATCTTCTTGTTCCTATGATTTTCAGAGAGGGTACTGAAAGCAGATTTTGACCAGATGATCGAAGTGGACGTTGAGTACTGTGTCCTACTACTGCTCTCCCTGCTCCTTACAAACTGGAAAACAGCAGGATACCACATAACTCCTATTCCAACTGTGATATCATCCCACAGACAAATTCAACCATCCAGGAAATCTTTCTCCCCCAGAAATTTGATACCCTGCCCATTGACCACCAATGATAGCATCCCCCCTTTCTGGGGAAAAAGGCCACCTCCAAAGACCAAGACGACAAGCCAAAAACCTTGGACACTACCAAGAAACCTTCTCCACCCAAAGATTATCTCCACCCCCCACTCAAAATTCACCTCAATACCTGTGTGTATATGAACATAAGATCAATTAACCCAAAGGCAGACCTAATAAAGGACTGGTTAGTCAAGGAAAAACTAGACTGCCTCTTCCTAGCCGAAACCTGGCTTACCTCCGACTCAGACCCAAGCATAACCGAATTCTGTCCCAGAGGATACAAACTAGAATTAACCTGTCGACAAAACAAGCGAGGGGAAGGTCTAGCTATTCTAGTAAAAAACAACCTCAATCTAAAAGTCCTAGATAAACACTCCTCCCCCACATGGACCTACTAGCCTGCTAACTATCCGATGACACTCTCACAGGTACCATGACATGCCTTCTTTGCTACATTACTCCAGGAAAATGGAACGTCTCAAAACACGAACTCGAAGACTTCATCCTCCAAAACTCTTTAACCTCACCACATAACTTACTCCTCGGAGACATTAATCTACACCTTGAAGACCACACCTCCAAACAAATCGACATGGACCGACTCTACAAAAATATACAGCAAAGCATCATGTGATCTGAATAACTGTCCCTCATATCTCCTAGCAAACGCTACCCCTAAATTCAGAGCGAACCTCATGCAATGGATACAATTCACTCTCACAGAAGGTCAATTCCCACCAGAACTAGGTGAGATCATAATCACCCCTCTATTGAAAAGTCCCAAAGGCCCAATAGACAACCCCTCCAACTATAGACCCATCGCCTCAATCCCACTGTACGTTAAACTGATAGAAGGTCTAGTCGCACAATACCTCACCAACTACCTTGAAGACCATAACTTACTTCACCCCTTTCAGTCAGGATTCAGAACCAACCATAGCACAGAGACACTACTGGCAACTCTACTAGATACAGCCAGATAGCATCTTAGCAAAGGAAGAAGGATGTTGATAATCCAACTCGATCTCTCTGCTGCATTTGACGTGGTAAATCACACCATAATACTTCAAATACTAGATGCTATAGGGATCTCAGGTGGAGTATACAACTGGTTCCAAGGATTCCTCAAAACAAGATCATACAGAGTAAAATCAAATGATCTAAAATCAGACCCCTGGTTTAACCCCTGTGGAGTACAACAGGGCTCACCATTGTCACCCATGCTCTTCAACCTCTTCACATCCTCCCTCGGTACCTCTCTAGATACTGTAAACGCTACATCATTCAGCTACGCAGATGACATAACCATACTCCTCTCCTTCGACACCCAAGACCCCACCTCAACAGGCAACCTGAAAGCAACACTGGAAGTAGTAGAAAAATGGATGTTAGACCACAAACTAAAGCTAAACTCGGACAAAACAAAATTTCTACTTCTTGAAAAAGACAAAACCCCATCCATAACAGAATTAGAATTAAATGCCACCAAATACTCCATACAATCTTCTTAAAAAATCCTTGGAGTATCGATAGATAGATACTGCATAATGCAGGATCAAATCAACATAACTACCAAAAAAGCATTTTTCACCATGCGCAACCTACGAAAAATAAGAAAATTCTTCGACAAAGAGCAATACAGGATCATAGTCCAATCCCTTCTCTTGGGACTATTGGACTACTGCAATATACTCTACCTACCATGCCCCACAAACCTGATAAAAAACTACAGACCATTCAAAATACTGCCGTCAGACTGATCTACTCACTCGGAAAATTTGACCATATCACCAATGCCTACCTAGACTCCCACTGGCTACCAATAAGAGCACGAGTTCAATTTAAATTCTACTGTCTCTTCAAAGCAATAAACGGAATTGCACCTATCTACCTACACAACCGCCTAAACCAAAACCTCACATCCAGACTGCGGAGAACCCAGACCCCATTCTCCTACCCACCACTCAAGGGAACTCAGCGCAAGAAGATGTATGATGCCCTCCTAGCGACGCAGGCAACAAAACTGGACCCCTCTATCTCCAACCTGCTGACAGCAACAAGAGACTTTAAATCATTTCGAAAAGATCTCAAAACTCTGCTATTCAAAAAATCTTTAGAGTCCTCTTAACTCTCTTTATCTTTAGAGCTCTCCTTCCCTTCCCCGCAATCTCTCCGGTGTCTCCCTCCCCTCTTGCTATCTTTCCTCAATTACTCCTCAAAGCTCTAGTATGCATCCAACCCATTTTTTAATCTGGAAATGTCTAGCCATCTTCTAATGTAATCCGCTTAGAACTGCAAGGTACAGGCGGAATAGAAGTCACTAATGTAATGTAATGTAATGTAATAAATGTTTTATCATGAGGGTACATTTCACTTTCTTAAAATGTTATGGCTAGAATTAGTAATAATAATGGCAGTATCTTTGTTGGTCCTATTTTAAGATCTTTTTCTTCACGTTTATTTTTATATCTTCATCTGATCTTTGGTCCTGGTTATTCTTCCAAAATTACAATGGGAAATGCTATACTGAGTTCTGTTTTAGATTTAATTTATTTCGATTTCTATCCCGTTCTCCCAGAAGCTCAGAACGGGTTACAAGTAGACATTCACAATTGTTTGAAAACAGACTAGTCATGACAACAAATAGGTTACAGTAGACAATAACAGAGCTTATTCTAGAGATCAGACTGGTCATAGTGAAGAGTACTAGGAGAAGTATATTGAGGAGGCAGTTTTTAATGTTCCGATTGGCGGAAGAGGAAGGTTTTTACTGTTCTGCGGAAGGTCATTAGTAAGTCTAGCTACCTGATCTGTGTGGGTAGTCGGTTCCATAGCTGAGGTAGGAAATGGCTGTAGGATCTTTTGTATGCCATACTCATTCGGAGGGATCTCCCTGCAGGAATGCTGAGTCTTTGTTCTGCTTTGGAGCGGAGGGGGCAGTTAGGGGGTATAGACGTACAGTGGTGCCTCACACAACGAACTTAATTGGTTCCAGGAGCAAGTTTGTTATGCGAAACGTTCGTTATGTGAAACGCGTTTTCCCATAAGAATACATGTAAAAAAAAATAATTCGTTCTGCAGCATAAAATATGCTAAGATGACATAAAAAAAGATAAATTTTTGGTTATTATTTTTATTTAGATACATCTAAAAACATAATTGTTTTTTAAAACAACACACATTTTTTAAATTTAAAGACAGACTAAGTAGAGTCTAATTTTACAGTGAGAGAGGGCAGAGTCTCAGCGGCAAAAACTGGGACTTAACTGTTCATTTTTTTTTTTTTTCTACCGTGTTTCCCCGATGATAAGGCAGGGCCATCAAATAAGACAGCCCCCCCTTTTTAGAAAAAAATGTAAAATAAGGCACCCCCCCGGCAAATAAGCCACCCACCGATACCTGCGCTTACCCGAATCGGGTGGTACGGTGGGTGACTCCGTGTGGTCCCTGGCACCCCCGACACGATCGGGGAAAGAGGGAGCTCAAGCCCTCTTGCCCCCCCGACTCCCCGACACGATCGGGGCAAGAGGGAGCCCAAGCCCTCTTGCCCCCCGACTCCCCGACACGATCGGGGCAAGAGGGAGCCCAAGCCCTCTTGCCCCCCCGACTCCCCGACACGATCGGGGCAAGAGGGAGCCCAAGCCCTCTTGCCCCCCCCGACTCCCCGACACGATCGGGGCAAGAGGGAGCCCAAGCCCTCTTGCCCCCCGACTCCCCGACACGATCGGGGCAAGAGGGAGCCCAAGCCCTCTTGCCCCCCCGACTCCCCGACACGATCGGGGCAAGAGGGAGCCCAAGCCCTCTTGCCCCGCCGATTCCCCAACTCCCCGACAATATCGGGCCAGGAGGGAGCCCAAGTCCTCCTGGCCACGGCGACCCCCTAACCCCACCCTGCACTACATTACGGGCAGGAGGGATCCCAGGCCCTCCTGCCCTCGACGCAAACCCCCCCTCCCCCCAACGACCGCCCCCCCCAAGAACCTCCGACCGCCCCCCCAGCCGACCCGCGACCCCCCTGGCCGACCCCCACGACACCCCCAACCCCCTTCCCCGTACCTTTCTGTAGTTGGCCGGACAGACGGGAGCCAAACCCGCCTGTCCGGCAGGCAGCCAACGACGGAATGAGGCCGGATTGGCCCATCCGTCCCAAAGCTCCGCCTACTGGTGGGGCCTAAGGCGCCTGGGCCAATCAGAATAGGCCCAGGAGCCTTAGGTCCCTCCTGGGGGCAGGGCCTGAGGCACATGGTCGGGTTGGGCCCATGTGCCTCAGGCCCCGCCCCCAGGAGGGACCTAAGGCTCCCGGGCCTATTCTGATTGGCCCAGGCGCCTTAGGCCCCACCAGTAGGCGGAGCTTTGGGACGGATGGGCCAATCCGGCCTCATTCCGTCGTTGGCTGCCTGCCGGACAGGCGGGTTTGGCTCCCGTCTGTCCGGCCAACTACAGAAAGGTACGGGGAAGGGGGTTGGGGGTGTCGTGGGGGTCGGCCAGGGGGGTCGCGGGTCGGCTGGGGGGCGGTCGGAGGTTCTTGGGGGGGGCGGTCGTTGGGGGGAGGGGGGGTTTGCGTCGAGGGCAGGAGGGCCTGGGATCCCTCCTGCCCGTAATGTAGTGCAGGGTGGGGTTAGGGGGTCGCCGTGGCCAGGAGGACTTGGGCTCCCTCCTGGCCCGATCGTGTCGGGGAGTCGGGGGGGCAAGAGGGCTTGGGCTCCCTCTTGCCCCGATCGTGTCGGGGAGTCGGGGGGGCAAGAGGGCTTGAGCTCCCTCTTGCCCCGATCGTGTCGGGGAGTCGGGGGGGCAAGAGGGCTTGGGCTCCCTCTTGCCCCGATCGTGTCGGGGAGTCGGGGGGGCAAGAGGGCTTGGGCTCCCTCTTGCCCCGATCGTGTCGGGGAGTCGGGGGGGGGGCAAGAGGGAGCCAGGCGGAGAGAGGGCAGTTAAGCGCAGTGCCTGCGCGGAAGGATGCAGCTCGGGCGACTTCGTTGTGTGAAACGAAGTTCGTTGTACGAATCAAGACATAAAGTTCGTTGTGCGCAGCGTTCGCTGTGCGAGGCGTCCGTTATGCGAGGCACCACTGTAGCTTGATGCTATGTAGGCTGGGTTTTTTTGGTAGAATATATTGTGTGTCATGATCAGGGCTTTAAAGATGCATCGCTTTTTGACTGGTAACCAGTGAGTTGCATAAAGTGCTGGAGTAATGGGGTCATGGTAGCTGAGGTTGTATAGGAGTCAAATTGCTGAGTTCTGGACTTTTTGGAGGCATTTTAGATCTCTTGCAACAATGCCATTGAATAGGGAGTTGCAGTAGTCTAGTCTAGAGAGTACTTAGGCATATAGCAATTGAGCTAAGTCTATCTCTGGGAGGTAGGGTTTGATCCTTCGCAGTTGGCGTAGGTAGTAAAAAGATGTGGAAACTACCTGTGAAAGTGGGCGGAGAGGGACAGGTAGCTATCCAGTATAATTCTAAGACTTCGTACCTGGTCTTTTGCTGTTAAGGGGGTGGATTCCCAGGATAGTGTCGGAAAGGTGAAAGTAGTGTTCTTTTTCCTGATCCAGAGTACATCAGTCTTTGAGGCATTCAGCTGGAGTTTATTGGTTGTCATCCAGTTTTTCATATCAAAGAGGCAGTGTAGAAGGTTAGTGATTTGGGTTGGCCAATCATTACCTAGGGGAAGCAATAGTTGAAGGTCATCAGCATAGGAGTGAATCTTAATGTTGTATTTGTGGGCAATGTCGATGACTGGCCTGATATACAGATTGAAGAGAAGAGATAGCAAGGCACCTTGGGGAACTCCGTATTTAATTGATTTGGGGTTTGATTTAGCTGTCCCTAGTAGCACAGATTGTGTTCTTTGATCCAGGAAGGAGGTGAACCATTGCAGTGCTGAGTTCTTGATTCCTATGTCAGCGAGTCGGTCTAGTAGAAGTTGATGATCTATAGTGTCGAAGGCGGCACTAAGGTCAAGCAGGACCAGTAAGGAATCATTTTCTTTATCCAGCATTGACCAGCTGTTATCAATGATGTCAAGAAGGACAGATTCTGTACTATGGCCTGGTCAGAAACCTGACTGGCGTGGAGATAGAGCTTCTTGTTGATCAATGAAAGGTTGCAGTTGGTGGAGCACTATCTTCTCCAGTAGTTTGGAGATGAAGGGGAGGTTGGAAATGGGATGGTAGTTGCTTGGATCATTTGGGTCGAGGGAGGGTTTCTTGAGGGTGGGTTTGATAATGGCCGATTTCCATTTGAGGGGAATTTTCCCAGTTGACAGTGAGGGGTTGATGATGGGTAAGATTGATTCTGCAAAGGCATCTTTGGAGGACAAAAGGAGGTTGGATGGGCATGGGTCAAGGATGGAATTGGAGGGTCAGAGCTCTTGTAGCATTTCTAGGAGCTCAGCATATGTGACTGGGTGAAGTTGGGAAAGGGTTCTATAAAGTGTGGTCTTGGGCATGTGAGAGGGATGAGCCTGGGGGGATCTTGCTGGGAGCGGAGTCGAGATTGCTTCGGATGTTATCAATTTTTGTTTGGAAGAACTTAGAGTTTCACTGTCTAGGTTAGTGGGGGTATTATGATTGCATCCGTGAGCAGCGGAGAAGAGGTGGTTAGTCAAGGTAAACAGGTATCTGGAACGGTTTGGAACTTTTTGTAAGAGGTGTGTGTAGTGAGCTTTCTTTGCTTCCAGAATGGCAGCTTTGTAGGTGTTTGATAATTTTCTCCAGTGTGATTTGTAGTTCTCTTTTTGGTGTTTGACCCATTTCCTCTCTGCTTGTCTCAGAGCCCTCTTTTGGGATCGGAGGTCATCATTGAACCAGGGAGCAGGGTTTTTGTTAGTAACTAAGCGTGTACCGTATTTTCGCGGATATAACGCGCGCGTTATACGTGTTTTTACGTACCGCGCATACCCCTCGCGCGTTATATGCCTGAGCGCGGTATACAAAAGTTTTAAAACATAGTTCCCACCCCGCCCGACGCCCGATTCACCCCCCCAGCAGGACCGCTCGCACCCCCACCCCGAACGACCGCTCGCACGCGCTCCCACCCGCACCCGCATCCACGATCGGAGCAAGAGGGAGCCCAAGCCCTCTTGCCCGGCCGACTCCCCGACGTCCGATACATCCCCCCCCCCCGGCAGGACCACTCGCACCCCCACCCCGAAGGACCGCCGACTTCCCGACAATATCGGGCCAGAAGGGAGCCCAAACCCTCCTGGCCACGGCGACCCCCTAACCCCACCCCGCACTACATTACGGGCAGGAGGGATCCCAGGCCCTCCTGCCCTCGACGCAAACCCCCCTCCCCCCCAACGACCGCCCCCCCCAAGAACCTCCGACCGCCCCCCAGCCGACCCGCGATCCCCCTGGCGACCCCCACGACCCCCCCACCCCCCTTCCCCGTACCTTTGGTAGTTGGCCGGACAGACGGGAGCCAAACCCGCCTGTCCGGCAGGCAGCCAACGAAGGAATGAGGCCGGATTGGCCCATCCGTCCTAAAGCTCCGCCTACTGGTGGGGCCTAAGGCGCGTGGGCCAATCAGAATAGGCCCTGGAGCCTTAGGTCCCACCTGGGGGCGCGGCCTGAGGCACATGGGCCCAACCCGACCATGTGCCTCAGGCCGCGCCCCCAGGTGGGACCTAAGGCTCCAGGGCCTATTCTGATTGGCCCACGCGCCTTAGGCCCCACCAATAGGCGGAGCTTTAGGATGGATGGGCCAATCCGGCCTCATTCCTTCGTTGGCTGCCTGCCGGACAGGCGGGTTTGGCTCCCGTCTGTCCGGCCAACTATCAAAGGTATGGGGAAGGGGGGTGGGGGGGTCGTCGGGGTCGCCAGGGGGGTAGCGGGTCGGCTGGGGGGGCGGTCGGAGGTTCTTGGGGGGGGCGGTCGTTGGGGGGAGGGGGGTTTGCGTCGAGGGCAGGAGGGCCTGGGATCCCTCCTGCCCGTAATGTAGTGCGGGGTGGGGTTAGGGGGTCGGCGTGGCCAGGAGGATTTGGGCTCCCTCCTGGCCCGATATTGTTGGGGAGTCGGCGGTCCTTCGGGGGGAGGGATGTATCGGACGTCGGGGGGGGGCATCAGGCTTTCAGGATGGGGACAGACCTTCAAGGGGGGACAGTGCACGGAAGTCAGGGGGGGTAAACGGAGAGTCGGGACAGCGCACAGAAAGTCAGGGCGGGCGAAAGGAGCGTCGGGCAGCATGCGCGGTATACCCGTGAGCGCGGTATACCAAAGTTTTTGTACATATCATCGTGATTTCTGCGCGCTATACCCGTGTGCGCGTTTTACACGGGTGCGCGTTATATCCGCGAAAATACGGTAGTTATTTATTTGAAAAACTTATATTCTGCTTATACCTAAGGGGATTACAAAAAAAAAAATCATAAGATAAAAACACCAAAAAGTATAAAATACAATAAAACAAAACAATGTACAGACATTTTCAATAATCACTTCATTCCTTCAATCACTACTTCTTAATCACTTAAAAAGCTTCTATAAAAAGAGATGTTTTAATAATTTTTTTAAAACTCTCAATTGTCTAACCAGATTATTCCATAGCTCTGGTACTAACATACCTCTTTTTTTTATAGTCATAAGAACAAAAGAATAGCCATACTGGGTCAGGCCTATGGTTCATGTAGCCCAGCATCCTGTTTCCACAGTAGCCAATCCAGGTTACAAGTACCTTGCAGAAACTCAAATAGAGGCAACATTCCATGCTACTGATCCCAGGCAAGCAGTGGCTTCCCTCATGTCTATCTCAATAGCAGACTGTAAATTTTTCATCCAGGAACTTGTCCAAACCTTTTTTAAACCCAGCTATGTTAATCCACTGTAACCACATCTTTTGGCAAAAATGTTCCAGAGCTTAACTATTCTTTTCAGTAATAAAAATATTTCCTTCTATTTGTTATAAAGGTATTTCCATGTAACTTCATTGAGTATTCCCTAGCCTTTGTAATTTTTTATGTCAAAAATCAATTCACTTTTTTATGTCAAAAATCTGCTCAGGATTTTGTAGGCCTCAATCATTTATGCCCTCAGCCATCTCTTTTCCACACTAAAGAGCTCTAACCTGTTTAGTCTTTTCTCAAATGAGAGGAGTTCCATCCTCTTTATCATTTTGGTCACTCTTCTTTGAACCTTTAAAGTTTCTCAAGTGGCATTGAGAACAAAATGAGAAACCATTTTTAATTGATTATAAAATCAAGCATGAACATTGTCAAACCATAGTGGAATAAACTACGGGTATGATAGACCCAGCAGTTCCACATATAGCTAAAGAAATGATGGAAGGGAACCAAGAAATGAAGGTTTCCACTACGATAAATGCAAGCCTGATTGTAATCATGTCACACCGGAGCTGTCATTTTACTGTTGGGGATAATGACTTAAGATCTGATGGAATTGCTCTCAGCTTCTGATTATAAGAGTTTTAACTCTAGTAAAATGAAGTAAACTTCCTCCAAACATCCTTCAGTATCAATTCAAAAATTGTAAAAACTTTCCTGTGATCTGAGCTTCTTCATTATATAACAATATTGTTCTTCGTCATGGTAGACCGTCTTCCCCTAGAGCGGTTTCCAAAAGCCATCTACCAATGTAAATGGCTGTGTACGTAGGAGGGTGGGTGTTACTACAACTCATATAATTCTTTACTTTCAAAAGTATGTGCATTGTTTCAGTTGAAAAAAGTATCCACAGTAAAATAGCATTAAGTGTCTGGGTACTTTTGTTTTCATAGGCAGTTTTCAATGAAAATAACTGTTGTGTATTTTCGCTTTGAAAATTGGTACAAAAGCCATAGATCATAGAGTAGCCATAGACCTTGTGATATTGGTCTTAAGATGCCTATTAGCCTCTCAGTGCTGGTCTCACTGCATGTTGTAAGTAAATGTGCTGGAATACTACCTAGTTCATATAGTACCATAGTAACATAGATAAAACAACTACAAACAATCCAAAACACAGCACTGAGACTTATCTATTCACTGAGGAAACAGGACCACATCACAGAGGCATACCTCAACTCACACTGGCTCCCAATTCCGGCAAGAATACTATTCAAATTATACTGTCTACTTTTTAAAACCATAAACGGCGACAGCCCAACCTACCTGAACAACCGTCTCATCCAAACTACAACTAGACATACTCCATTCATGTACCACACTCCATTCACGTACCCTCCAATCAAAGAAGTCAAACGGAAAAAACTATATGATGGCCTCCTAGCCACTCAAACAGCCAAACTCGACAACCAAATCTCCAATCTACTAATTATGACCCCAGACTACAAAACATTCAGAAAAGAAATAAAGACTGTACTCTTCAAGAAATTCCTGCAAACGACTTAATACCGCTAGTTCATTACCACTTCCCAATACCTTCCCGATTCCCCAAAGCAACCTCATCTACTCAGTATCTCCCCTAGAAATTACCAGATATCTTCTTCATGTAATACGTTTTTTGTAATTCTTTTGTAATCCGCCTTGAACCGCAAGGCAATGGCGAAATAGAAATCTCTAATGTAATGTAAATGACGGCAGATAAAAGACCTGTGTGATCTATCCAGTCTTCCCAACAGTCACATTCATTCACAAACCAACAAACCAGTAATTATTCATTTTACTTGCTGAGTTTCAGTATAAGATGTTTTCTTCTCACCCCCAACATCGATAAGACCTGTACTCAGATGCTTTGAATTTGGTATAAAATAGGTTTAATTTCTCCTGATCCTTCTTGCTGCATATGGGACACATACCGTAGAAGTCTGTCTGGCATCGACCACACTGCCCCACTGCTGGAGTTGCTGTCAAAGCTAACTCCAGCCCCTTCCCCTCCCCCGATCCATCTTGCCATAGATGGCACTCAGACCGTAGAAGTCCATCTGGCATCGTCTTCACCTCCCAGTTGCTGGGCTTCCATTTAAGCAACACTCCTGTGCATCATAAATCAAGTTATAAGCTTTGATCTGTCGAGTTCTATTTAGGGATTATTTGTGTCTCCCACGCATTTTTGAACTCCATCACTGTTTTTGCCTCCAGCACCACTATAGGGAGGGTATTTCTGGCATCCACAACCCTCTCTGTGAAGAAGTATTTCTTGATGTCAATCCTAAGTCTTAACACCCCACAACCTCATATTATGTCCTCTAGTTTTACCACTACTTCATTTCTGAAATAGATTTGTTTATAGATTAATACCCTTCAAGTATTTAAACATCTGTATCATATCTCCTCTATCCCTTCTTTCCTATAGGGTATATATATTGTGGCACGGAAAATGTGGGCACAGAAGGACAAGGGGCAAAAACAAATGCAAAGGAAATAATGCCTGCTCCGGTGTCACAAGGCAATAATAATAAGCCAGTGCCAAAACCTAGACCCAGAAAGATGGCTCTGTCAAACCCAGGAATGTCCCTAAAAAGAGAAGTGGGTGAAACTAATGGCTATGTATCTTTCCCTAATCAATCTGCCAACAAGCTAAAAATAGATCAAGAAGTTTTAGGCACACCTAAAAGCAGCAAACAGAAAAGAAATATAGGTAAAGAAACCCATTTTACCAGGCAGAAGGCTGGCTTAGGGCTAGATTCACAAAGCAAACCGATCGTTTGCGACCCCTTAGCAACCAAATTCCCCTCCGATTCACTTACTTCTCTGCCGATCATCCTCAGATCCACGCAAGCAAATGAGGGAGGGACATTCAAAAGTAGGGAAGGCAGCGATTCACAACACAAAATTCTCGATCCGACTGGGCTGACCGTTCAATTCCTAAAGTGACTGCTGGGGACCAGTCGCACACCTCTCTACCGATTCTCCTGCTCCATTGCCGCCCTGCACTCTGCTCTGCTTTCTGCTGCCCCGATCTCGCTGTCTGTTCCAGGGGTTGCAGAAGCCCTGGGGCAGGGGGAAGAGCAGTGCCTGTTGGCTCCCTGACTTCCAATTATGCTGCATCTAGCAAAAATTAGTATTAGCAGCCTTTCCTGCAGTGCGAGCCCGTGGGTTTAAAGCAGGGCTGCATGCCGCAATGCAGCCCCACTTTAAACCCGCGGGCTCGCACTGCAGAGAAGGAGGGAAGAGGCTGCCGCTGTTGAAAAGAGGCTCCTGCCACCGGAGATAGGAGCAGGAGAGTCGGGCCTGGAAAAAAAAAACAGTAAAAAAGACACAAAACGTATGCTCAGACCATCTGCAGGGAAAGCAGATGGTCTGTGTAGGCACGGGGATCGCACACCAGCGATCCGGGCAGGCAGATGGGGCATTCCTCCGATTGCCCCCCATCTGCATAATTTTTATTTTGTGAATTCGCGGACCTGCCCAATCGGGCAGGTTAGTGAATCTGGCCCTTAATTAGAAACCCAGTACTCAAGGCTTCTCAGCCAATTAGAGAATCTTTTACACCTGGTATGGGGTTTAAACACCCCAGAGTTCAATAGGAAAGAGAGGAAGACAGGTACACAGTCTTTCCTGATAGAAGGAGCCCAGAAGCTACACAGGTTCCAGGATTCAAATTTGCTCCATTAGAGAAAGGAATGGACATCAAGCTTCCCTGGAGTCAAGAGGTAATCTTGCCTATAGAAACTGATCTTGATGACCAGATTTTTATGTGCTCGGACACTAATTCTGTGTTGAGTGAAAGTGAAGACGATATGGACTGTAGTGAAGTTTGTCCAGAGTACAAACAATGAAGATATGATTTGGGAACTCCTATGCTAAAGAAATGTGAATGGAAACAATGGGTAATGAATGACCAGCAGAAGTTAAAGCTGTATTTAAACCAACTATGCAATAAGGCACAAGTGAAAGTATTCACCTTTTTAGAGAAAAATAATGGTTTTCTTTTCCTCTTGTTTTTATTAACTTTTCTTACATAGAGTTCAGTTGCCATTTGTATACTCCTTTTAGCTTAGACCACAGTATTTCCACTTCCGTTATATCCTCCCATACCATCAGTTCTTTCTTCAGGAACACTCTCATTTTACTGAAATCAGCACGTTTAAAATCCAGGACTTTGAGTTTTGCGTGTCCACGGTCTGCTTTAGCTTTTAAATTAAACCATTCCATATGATGATCACAGTTACCCACCCAGACACACTTTCTCAATTTGTGATCACCAGATCTAGCGTTATCCCTTCTCTCATTGGTTCCATCACCATTTGTTTGAGCAGGTCGTTTTGAAGAGCATCCCTTATCTCTTTGCTTCTTTCTGATTTTGCAGTCAGGATGTTCCAGTCCGCATCAGCTAAGTTGAAATCTCCTAGTAATGGCATCTCCCCTTTCAGACTCGGCTTACGGGTATCTGCAACTGACTCTTTCCCCAGCTCCTCAGTTTGTGTTGGAGGCCTATAGTTGACTCCTGTGTGTATAGAGGTTCCATCTTCTCTCTTCAGGCTGATCCATAATGCTTCCTCCGTTCCCCAGGACCCCTGTATTTCAACTGCTGTAATATTGTTTTGCACATATAGTGCCACTCCTCCACCCCTTCTGCCATCTCTATCTTTTCTATAAAGATTATAGCCCAGTATGGTTACATCCCACTCGTGGGAATCAATGAACTATGTCTCTGTGATAGCAACAATATCTAATTCAGCTCTAACTCAGGGCTTCCAAATCCTCTACTTTGTTAGCTAAACTATGAGCATTTGTGCTCATCACTTTCCAGTAACGTTTTACTGGTTTGTTCTGTATAGTGTTTTGCTTACTCTCCCCTTCCCCTTTGTTGATGATGGTATTAGCATTACCTTCCCCACTGTTGTTGCATTTTTACTTTTTTTTGGTAGGGGGGGTGACTTTTTGATTCTACCCACTTCCCTTTGTCAACCCCACACTCTAGTTTAAACATCTAGTTAATATACTGTTTGAATTTCTCAGCAAGTAATTCCCTTCCCACCATGGATCCAGAAGAGTGAATGGCACCATGGTTCTGTGTAGTAAAGCTTTTTAAACTTGACTCAGAGTATCCTGAATTAGAGATGCGCACAGGGATATGTTCCTTTGCCATAACTTTGACTTGAATGAATGTTGTAAATATGGTTTGAAACCGAGTGCAAAGGGAATTTCTACATCAGAAACAGGTCAATAACCTCTTCCTTTGTGTTATAATGACTGTTCTTTAGCAGATTCTCTATAATTTCAACCTTTATAAATCTGACTTATTTAATATGACATTCTTCAAAATTCTACTACACAATCAAAATATATGCACAGCTGTAAATTTCTGTCAAGTGTTCCTAATCCAGGCTCTCCTAAACTTTTATATAGCTGCTCTTGTAAGTTTATGGCCTACTGTCCTGTAGAACATGGGATGGCATGCCTTAAAGCAGGGCTTCTCAATGTCAGTCCTCATGGTCCACAATCCAGTCAGGTTTTCAGGATTTCCCCAATGAATATGTATGAGATCTATTTGCATACAATACATACAAATAGTTCTCATGCATATTCATTGAGAAAATCTTGAAACCAACTGTAATTATGAACCTCAAAGGATCAACATTGAGCATTCTCACCTTACAGTCAAACCATTATTTTCAGCTCACATAATTGTCTGGTCAGATCACTAGCTTAACTATAAATTATGAAAGCAAATCATTTCTAAGCATTTGTAAAATCTGAGAAATGGGTCCAGTTTGACCAGATGGGAGTAAAAAAAACCAAACTAGCAATAAGAAAGGAACAACAATCGCAGACAAATTGGATATACCTGCCTGTTATGAAATCCAGTATCCAGTATTCCATCCATCTATAATGATGGATGGAATTCATTAGACCAGCTGCCTTCAAGGCTGTTTGACCTCCAAATAGAAGTTAGACCTAAGATAGGGTGACAAGACTGACCAATATTGAAGAATAAATAGACACCAGAGCAAGTATTTTCAGGACAGCAAAACTCCTGGGAAAAGTCATTATTGATCCCAAATAGTGTCAGTTCTATTTAAAAAGATGTACAGATCAAATGAAAATGTGAAAAGAAAGGCATAGAAGAGAAATTAAATCTCCTTTTCAAGCAAAATGCAAATAGGTCCAATGTTCAGTTATCAGAGCCAAACCAAGATTCAGTCCTAAATATTGTACATGATTTTACCTAAATGCTGACTCCCAAAGCACCTAAAAACTTCATAGACCAAGAGACAGCCAAGACTAAATAAGTCTGATCCCCTTAAAAAGTCAGTGATACCCCATTAGAGCATAGCATCAACTCAAGCCACCAAAGAGATCAAGCCCATCTGAAAAGGCCAGTCTACAACTGCCTCATCTCACAATAGAAACAAACTTTTCTTCAGACCTCCCCACATGCTCCAGGCTCTATGGAGGACTCTTCACAAATAACCATGCTGCAACCTTCCAAGTTTCTTATGGACAGACAGTCTTACTACAGATTTGCTAAATTTGTATGTGCCGATCGCTGATGATAGCAATGGGCACATGAATAAACACAAAAAATCCCCCCCAAACCCCCATCAACAAATTGAGCCACCAAAGTCCAGCAACCCCTCAACTGACCCCCCCCCCCACCCCCAGCAGCAGCAGAAGAGATGCCCACTCCCTCCAACTGCTAAGCAACACCCCACCCCGGCAGAGGGAGGGAAGCCCACTCCCTCCCACTGTCATCAAAAAGCCCCCACCCCATTCAACACCCCCTGACAGTGGGCGAGATGCTCACTTCCTCCCACCACCAAGCAACACACCTCCCTGACACCCCCTGGTAGCGGTAAAGATGCCCACTCCCTCCTGCTCCTACGCAAACCCCCACCCAAGCCCCCGCATATGACGATGACTCCCCGCCCCCCTCCTCCTTCTCTTGCTTACGATGGCTGGCTGGGAGGATGCCTACTCCCTCTGACAAGCAGAACCGCCTCTTCAAAATGGTGGGCCTTCCCCGCCAAGGTGCATCCTGGAATGCAACAGGGAGGGGCCTAAGGCTCTGATTGGTCTAAGTTGTTTAAGACCCTTCCTATGAGGCCATAGGAGGGGCCTTAACCTGGGCCAATAAGAGCCTTAGGCCCCTTTGCATTGCAGTTTCAGAGACTGCTAGAAAACTCTGAAAAGGCCTCGGTAAGCCATTTTGATAATCCACTACTAAAATACATGCATGCTAAACTGGCTGGAACCGGTTTAGTGAGCATGTTAAAGGCAGATTTTAGTTTTGAGAATCTGCCCCTTAGTGATTTACCTAGGGACGAGAGACTTTTGCCCAATTAAATTGCTTATATCTGCCCAAACCAGACAGTACTGTTGAATATTAGCACTAACCACCCCTGCATTATTGGGTTAGCACCAGGGTAGAGCATGTGCAGAGTAGGTATTTTACTGGTTAAGGTGGTAATACTAACATGAAGCTGCCGTTAATGGTCCTGGTGCTGTTTTGAGGCAGAATCATGATAAAGAGAAAGTATGTATTGATCCTGGCCTCAAGACCCCCTAGATCACCAGGGATATCAAAGATAGGCCTAGGAAGACCTACAGGGGTGGGTAGATATGGTTCTGGTCAGGTGGAGGGGGAGAGAAAAATTGGGAGAGGGAGGTGGACTCGGAGAGGGTGAGGTTACCTGTGTCCCCATTTGCAAGGCTGAATATCGGCTGTGACCCACATAAGATTTGGTAGCCAATTCTTTCCAGCATGACCCCAGATATTCAATGCTGGTGCCTAGATATAGCCTTGCACTGAATAATTCAGCCTGTGATAGTGTTTAAAAAACCATTGGCAGCCACTGGCCAAATACGGACAGATGTGTTATATGTTTATTCAAGTTTTCTTTGTACTACAGAAGTCCACACTGAGACTGGTGAATACACATATACGCCATTCACATTTTTGACTATTAATAATAAAAGGGTTGATATTCAAAGTAATTGAGGACTTCCGGTTTGGACTAGAGCAAGATGGTCGCGTGAGCTCCTTGCTCCCACCCCTTTCCTAGTTTATCTCTCAGAATTTGCCTGTTCATTTTGCTTTTTTTCATTTTTTTTTTATCAATTTCAACCTTGCTAACGACTTCTCTGACTTTTAATATATTATGGCTAGCAAAAAATCTAAAACTGATGCACTTCCAGCAAGCAAACGTCTCAAATCGGCTCCCCCCTCCCCTGAGAAGCAGGGCTCTGCCTCAGACCTCGTGGAGGAGATTGACCCGATCTTAACAGAATTGCAGAATATAAAATCCTTAATGAAATCTCACATGGAAATATCACAAGATATGAGAGGAGAACTAGAATTAATTCACACACAGATGGCTGCATCTCAACAGCGTTTCGATTCTTTATCTGACCGAGTCACTGCTGTGGAAAAAGATCTCCCAATAATAAATGCTAACTCGGCAGCCATTTCTAAGCTAACCACTGACCTCGAGGATATGGCGAACCGCAGTCGTAGATCCAATTTAAGAATTCTCGGAATGCCGGAAGGGGCCGAAGGTAATGATACGATAGCCTTCCTGACCTCATGGCTCCCGAAGTTCCTGGACATCGATTTCTCCCCGACTTTAGAGCTTGAACGTGCTCATCGCTCCCCTTCCAGCCTACAGCCAGGGAACAAGCGCCCTCGTCCTTTGGTCGTCAAGGTACTTCGATTCCAGCAAACATTACAAATATTAAATGCTGCAAAAGGAAAGGAATCTATGTTACATCAGGGACGTAAAATCATAATCGTACCCGACCTAGCCCCTGCCACGGCAGCAAAGAGAAAATCCTTCCTCTCCATGCGACAGGATTTGAAAGACCTCGGCGCACAGTATGGGCTCTTCTACCCCGCTAGATTCCGGGTGACTTACCGCAACAAAACAGATAATTACAACGATCCGGAGACCCTGCGTGCATGGATCCAACAGACAAAGATGGGGTAGTCGGTCTCTGACGATCTTAACTGCGGCTCTCAGCACTGGACTCAAACGCTACACCTCATAAGTGATCTGCTATCATGGGCTGCCCAGTTACCTGCTACGATCTCCTTACCGACCTGCCTTTAAAGTTCTGAGTCGACTTATCTCCTAATACACTGCCTTCGACCCACTACCGCCTCTCAAATTGCTTACCAACGGCTCCTCTCTCTGGACTTGTATATACATTCTCCCCGATCTCTCTCACTGCCTGCTCTCTGGCTCCCTGCACAGGATCCTTCACTACGCTGCCCGGTCTCCTGCTGTACTACTTTCATTAATCTGCCTTCAAATTTATGGGTCAAATTATTCCTTCTTACATTGCCTCCGACTCTCTGCAACGTCCTGATCAACATACCAACGGCTTTTCTCTCTGGACTTGATTACATAACATCCCTGATTTCCTTAGCAACATGCTCTCTGGTTTCCTGCACCGGACTCTCCTCTACACTGCCTGGTTTCCTGCTGCGATCTTCCCATCGAACTATCTTCAAGGATTTCGGTTGATTTATCTCCTTTTTCACTGACTATAAATATCTACTATTTTTCATTTGTCATACCAACGGATTTTATTATTGATCTTGATTATACACTCTCTGTTTTTCATGCTGCATGCTTTCTGATTCTCTGCATTAGACTCCTCACCATAGTGCCTGCAAACTCACAGACTTATTACCCCTTTAAACCCTGCCTTGTTGCTATTTAATTTCTTTCCTTATCCTGTACTCTAATCCTCTTCTTTCTGTCTCTTTCTCAACATTATAATTGGATTTACTCTACGATGTTCTTTTGCCCTCATGTCTCCACTTTCCAGCATTTTGGGTTCTTCTCCTTCAGTTTTCTCAAACTTTCTATCTCCTTTAAATGTCTTGTTCTCCTCCTTGCAATGTAGATTCTATTTTCTTTTATCGGAGGTTTTTTCTATCTATCGTTATAACTCTATTATTCACTTCCTCTTCCTATAATCTATTCATAATATGCGTATAATCTGTATATGTTACCTTATATTCTCTCCCCGCCATTTTTACACGTGCCTTCTCTCTCTTGTACTACCTTAACATACTTTTTATATCATTCTTCTTTACTTCCTTTTACTCCCCCAATTCATTAATACTTTGTTCTACTGCTGGTATATTTATATATTATCTTTTCACTTCCCTTTGCCTGTGGCAGTTCCTTCACCCTTACGAGTGTTGCCATGGTAACCTTCGTTTTTCTATCTGCTCTACATTTTTTCTTTCTGTCCCCCCCTTCTTCTTAATACCTCTTCTCATGTAATATAAATTAACTTAAAGTTTTCTACCTCTCTCTTTGCCAATAATTTATTCTTTGAAATATTTTTATTTATTGACATGAAATCCATATTTTAAACTGACCAGATTGATTTACACTATGCTTTATGAAATTATAATTTTCCATCTCTCAAGTATTTATTTCTCATGCACTTATCTCTTATGTATTTATTTCTTATATATTTATCTCCCATGTATTTATCTTTTAGTAGTAAACGTTCAGGTATATAATATTCTCCCTCTCATTGCTTTTAAATATAGATTGCTGCTATTTTATATGTTAATGGGGGTTTTCTTATTTACTGATTAATTTCTCCTCCCCCTATTTGTTTGTCAATGGATGAACCTATATTTTCTTTTCAGAACATATATTACACGCATATTCTCTTCTATCCCCCCTGCTGATGAAATCCTTATTAACCTTTTTATCCATCTCAGTATATGTATTATTTATATAATGCTTTTACTTCCCATTAATTTTTAACACCCACTACAAACTATGGAACCTCTCTGATGAATTCTAAAACTTTTTAACTGTGCCTCATGATAATTAATTATTAGATGAATTCTTTTTTATAATAGATTATATATTATTCATGCTTTTTATTCTATTTCTCTTCCAGATGAATTTTGTATATTCTTTTTATTTTTCTGGATTATGAACTTTTACTGAACTGCCCCACTCTTTATGATTAACTACTCCCTTTTAAATACCTTATTAAGTGCTACCCCCCTGATGAATTTTATATCATTCTTACCCTTGCTTTCATGATTGTTATTCCTCATATATGCTGTATCACCTTATTAATTATGGATGAACTCATGTTTTATACCAAGTTTATTGTTTCCTCATGCTTTTTCCCTTACCCCATTTGTTAATGAATTTCTAATATTCCTCTTTTATTCACCTTTTATATGAATCACTGTTAAATACTTTTATGCTTTTTATCTTCCTTTTTATTGCCCTTCATGACCTATGTTACCCTTCTTGGACAATGTCATAACAACCTTAGTATACTTTTCTCGATTTCATGAATTCTACAGGATAACTTTTACCTATTTATTTATGAATATGTATTATTTGTACTGTATTTCCTTCATTACGCTCCCTCCCTCCTTTTCTTTCAAACATATAACACTTAGTTATTTATTCCAATATAATCTCTCTAATAATGCCTTAACAGCTTTACTTAATAATAAACCTATATTGTCTATAATGTATTGCCTCCAATCGTACCCCCTTTCTCTATTTCATTTAGATAGATGGCATTTTACTTTCTTCCTCATACATTCCCTTTCTTAGCAACATAACTCTTTCTCATTCTACTTCTCTCCTCGTGTTTCAGGTTTAATCTGGGTAGCTGGTTCTATATCTAAGAGTATGTTCCCATTTGTTTTTCTCATGCTATTATCAGGTAGTGTTACACTGCATTAATTCTTTGTTCAGTGCAGCCGCAAATATTAATATTCCTGTTACTTTTCCTAGATTTTTACTATGGCATATCTTTTCTATTTTGCTGCCTGGTTTATTAATTAATTAACATATAATGTTACATGTTCCTCTGGTTATGCATTCACTTCACCAATGGTTTTTTTTTCTCTCATACTAACATCAGATAATGCTATACTGCACTAATTATTTGCCCAGTGTAGCCGCAAATGTTAATGATACTGTTATTTTCTTTTGATTACTACTATGGCATATCTTTTTTATTATACTGTCTGATTTATCAAATTGATTAACATATAATGTTACATGTTCCTCTGGTTATACATTCATTTCACCATTGTTACTTCTTTACCTGCTTTGAATAATAAGGTTCTAAATGACAATTACCATTGATGGTATTTGAATGAAAATTTAACCTTCCCTTTTTCTTCTTTTTTTTTTGCTTTTCATATTAGATATTACTTTACATATTGCATTCATTTCTCTCATGTCTTATATATTGTATCTTGTGCATTATTCAGTTTCTATTGGTACTGATTAACATTTACCATAGTTGGTATATACAGTACATATATGAATCTACGAATGGGTGGTTCTTGTGACTCCCGCTTCACTTGCTTATCAAACTGGTGCTTTCTTTACTCTTCTCTCTATCCTGGAGAGGACTTCTTTTCCTTCCTCACATTCAGGACTCTTTCTTCTTCCTCATGCATACTCTAATTCCAGACGGGGTGGGCATTCCATGCTATATCTTATATGATTTCAGTGCTTTCACATGCTTATATGTCTTCTCTTAAATTAGCATCATGGAACGTCAACGGTCTTAACCAACCTCTTAAATGCAAGAAAATTATAGACTATCTTAAAATGAAAGATTACGACATTCTCTTACTACAGGAGACTCACCTGAATCCTGTAGACTGTTCTAAGCTTCGTATTCCTGGGTTTACCACACATGTATTTTCTCCTGCTTTCCATAAAAAAAGGGGAGTGTCCATTCTTATAAAAACTTCATTACAAGCTCACATCTTACATCAACTATCAGATTCTGAAGGCAGATGGATTGCAATATCCGTTAAGCTCGGTGACTTGTGCTTTTCTATTATAAACATCTATGCTCCAAACATTGACTTACCATCTTTCATGGAATCCTTGAGGGATGTACTACTAGATGTAGCTGATCATCCTTTAATACTTGGCGGGGACTTTAATCTTCCATTAGACACCAATCTAGACAGACATTCTCACTCACAGTACCGTCCCTCTAAAATGCGTTCCGAGCTTCATGATGTTATTCAAGATCTTGGCCTTTGCGATCCGTGGAGACTACTACACCCCGGTGAACGATCCTTCACGTTCTACTCTGCCCCTCACCACTCTTACTCGAGACTGGACTTTTTTCTTATTTCTAAATCTCTTCTCCCTACGATTCGTGCTGCTATTATTCATCCTATCATACTCTCAGATCACGCCCCTATTGGATTACATGTGGAACTACGCCACACGCACCCCAACCGAATTTGGCGGTTAAATACAGCCATTCTCCTAGATTCTGATTTCCAAGAGAAACTTCGAAGCTTTATCGCGGACTTTTTTACTAACAATGTTTCTTCCATTGAATCCTATGCTACCATATGGGAAGCTTTTAAAGCGACCCTCAGAGGTGAAGTAATTAGCTTCTCTGCTTGGAAGCGTAGATCAGATTATTCTAATATGGAGGTGTTAGAGACGGATATCTCCCTACTGGAACGCCAGCAAATCTCAAATAATCTTACTCAAATGTCCCCGGACTTAGTTCAAAAAAAGGTCGAATATAACATTTTATCCCGGCTCAGGGCTCAACAAGACTTTTTAGTGTCCAAAGCCGGCACCTATATATCTGCCAACAAAGCTGGTCGCTCTATGGCTCGCTACTTGGCTAATCGCAAGCAAAGATCTAGAGTGGCAGCACTAGTGAATGCAGATGGCATCCCAGTTACGGACGATAACTCCATATCCCTGCTCTTCACCTCCTTTTATAATGCTCTATACTCCTCGTCCATCAATTCCTCTTCTTGTTCTAGCTCCGCTTTCTTCCAAGACATAATCCATCCTTCCTTGGATAGTTCCCAGGCTTCTTCTCTTGGAGCTCCTATTACAGAAACTGAGATTCTTGAAGCTATAACTTCCCTTTCCTCACATAAATCACCAGGGCCCGATGGACTTCCAATTGAATTCTATAAAACCTTCTCCACTGATCTTATCCCTTGGCTGAAACGTCTTTTTGACTATCTTTTTTCTAATCCTGATGATCAAGGTAATTTCGCGGAAGCGCATATTATTGTTTTACCTAAAGCGGGGAGAGATGAAACACAGGTAGCCAATTATCGGCCTATTTCCTTACTCAACACTGATTGTAAGATATTAGCTAAAGTCCTAGCATCTCGACTGAATGGGATCTTGGGCAATCTCATTCATCCAGATCAGGTTGGATTTATGAAAACACGCTTTATTGGTGATAACGCACGTATTTTCCATTCGGTCCTAGACATTGCTCATTCTACCACTGAACCAATGATAGCTATATCATTGGACGCTGAGAAAGCCTTCGATATGGTCGAGTGGACTCACCTATTTGCAGCTCTCCAATGGTTTGGCTGCGGGCCAGATTTTCTACAATGGATCAAATTACTTTACAATAAACCCTGTTCTAGACTACGGATCAACAACTCTTTATCTACCCCTATCTTTCTCCGTAGAGGTACCCGTCAGGGTTGTCCTTTATCACCCCTCTTATTCAACCTAGCGCTCGAACCTTTACTATTGGCAATCCGCCAACATTCGCATTTAATGGGCATTCCTGTGGGCTCCTCACAAATTAAAACCTTAGCTTACGCTGACGATTTACTGATATTTCTTTCAAAACCAATCTCTTCCATTCCTGTTCTTCTCCAAATAGTGTCTGACTTTTCACATTGCTCCGGTTATCGTATAAACTGGGACAAATCTGAGGTTATGCCTCTTAATGACTCTACTTCACTGGCTGATTGTGGTCCTATCTCGTTCAGATGGGCCAGCTCTTCCCTAAAATATCTCGGTATTCAGTTCCACCATGATATTGATACCATGATGTCTATCAATCTAGCGGCTTTAACAACCAAGATCGACGCATTGGTGAAGAGATGGTCCCCTCTTTCTTTGTTGTGGTGGGGACGTCTTGAGGCTATCAAGATGACTATCACACCGACTGTCAACTACTACCTTTCCATGCTCCCTAGATTTGCCCCCAAGGAGTTCTATAAATCTATTGATAGGACACTTTCAGCCTACCTCTGGTGTAAGAAACCACCTCGCATCTCCCTTAAAATTCTCAAAGCCTCTAAAGAAAATGGGGGCATGGGATTTCCGGATTTTTTTCTTTATCATATTGCCTCGTTTCTGCGATATAGCTCACTTTGGACGTCAGATCCTAATCTCTCTAACGACTTGGCCGCCTGGTTTAGAATCGAACAGCATCTTGTCCATCCGATTCCATTATCTAATTTATCCTTTCTTTCTACTTCCTTATTACCTTGTAAATCTATCATCATACATACCACTCTCCAAGCGATTCAACATTTTGATCGTATCTCCGGATCTGATAGACGCAACACGAAAAGCTCTCCTCTTTGGTACAACCCTTCTTTTTGTATTGGTAATTGCCCTATTCACTGGAGTTCATGGATTAAGAAAGGGATATGGTCTTTAAATCAACTTATTGACAATGGTAAACTTCTCACATTTGCTCAACTCATGGACAGGTTTAGCCTGCCTACAACAGAATGCTATCATTGGATTCAACTCTCTCACTGTCTACATAAATGTTCACCATCCATATTTTCATATGATCATACCTCGCCCTTCCAAATCTCATCGAACTTAGCGCTAAATCTCGGTCATACCACATCCCTTTTTTATAAAGAACTCAGATCACATTTGTATCCTAGATCCAAGAGATCTACTGAAATATGGTTTCCCTACTCCACTTGGCGTGGTTCTGATCAGGACTGGGACCATTATTTCAGCAAAATAATTCGGCCAACTGCCTCTGCAAGTTTATCTCAGTCGCTATACTTCCTTGCTTACAAAGTTTTTTGGACTCCCAACAAGATGTACATAGCTGGCATTAGGGACTCCAATAGGTGTTGGCATTGTGCTTCGGAATTAGGGGACCTCCATCATATGATTTATGCATGTTCCATCCTTCAGGACTTTTGGTCGCAAGTATGGCGTCTTATTCAACACATTCTTCCTATCTCATCTGGGTTCTCCTTCGACATTTTGCTTTATAGAGCATTAGCTGTGTCAGATCCCCTTTCCACCAGTCAACAAGCTCTCCTCAATATCTTAATCGCTTTAACCATTCAAATGATTCTACACAACTGGAAATCCGCAGATTTGCTTAATGTTGTTTTCTGGTGGAACACAGTTCTCATGATTCACTCTTATGAACTAAAAGCTGCTGAATATACAAATCGTTTGCAGCGTGTCTCCAAGATTTGGGATCCTATCCGACATTATTCTCCTTAACCGTTGTCTTTCCTCTATTTTCTCTTGATCTTGTTCAATTCATCCTTCTTTCTTCTTTTCTTCTCTAACCATTATCACAGATTGGCATGGGATGTCCACCCTGTATCTCTCCTTCATCTCCTTCTGTTCCTTACTTAATATCCTTTACTCATTACTACTTTAATGCGGCCCTCCTTTTCCTCTTTCCATTTTCTACCAGATCTACTTCTTTCTCTTCTTTTTCTATCATTCTTCCTTCTATCTAGCGCTCTCCCCTCCAGGTTTCTCAGTGGGTTCTATTGAACCTCCAGGTTTTCTTATGTTTTCGTTCTTTTGCAATGAAAATACTAACATCATACCATATGTATTCTATATTATGCATTCTCCTGTTACCTGGTTGATTCAGTTGAATCTCATTGTTCATTTGTTCATTACATGTTTTTTTCTCTTTTGTACCTAAGTCTTGATTACTTAAAATTCAATAAATATATTTGAAATCGATATTCAAAGTAATTTAACCAGGTAAGAGAGACTTCTACCTGCTTAAATTGTACTGGGTGGCCCAGGAGTTGATATTCAGCAGCACTCTCTGTTTAATACAGGTTCTGACTGCCACCATACTTGCCAGTTAGTGACAGGATGGTATGGGGCAAAGTTAGAAATAGCTGGAAGTTACGCAGGCACTGATGATAATAGTCCGGTGCCCATGTAGGTAACTAGGTCTGCACAAATGATAATCTTAACTTTGCTAGTGACAGCATTTAAAGAAACACTGACCGCTACCAAATAAATATTGACCCCAAATGTTTGTATCATTGCTTGTTTCCTGCCTGCTGTCTTGGGCTAACTCTGACTTGTCTTTATATTCTAGATACCATTTTGATATCCAACCCTTTGAGCAGTTATGGCCAGCTATTTTTATCTATATGATCCATCAGTCCTGTGGGAAAAACAGGTATGACTTAACTCTTTCTTTTCTTTCAGCTTTTAGTTATCTCTTGTTCCTTTACACTGCTGTTTCAGCTGAAATTAGACTGATATCACAAACTTTCATTCTTAGCCCTCTGGATTCTCTTGCCTCTGTTCTAATATCCACTTCCAACTCGTCCTAGGTGTCTTAGCAGCAGCTATTATCATAGGCCACAAGCTGTAACTCCCTCTGGAATCCAGCTAGTGTGGGCCCTAAGTTTGGCCTTTGGATGTTCCCATAGAAAAGATACAAGCAACAGAAGAAATGATTCAGAAATCAAACCCAGTAGTTGCCACTGAGCCATTACACTTTTATATTCAAATATTTTATATGTAACTCACAATCATAAATATTTTAGGCTGGTAGGGGAAGTCCAAGACTACTACTATTTATCATTTCTATAGTGCTGAAAAGTGAACGTAACACTATACCTTTAACATGTAAAAGACAGCCCATGCTCAGAAGAACTTACAATCTAATTTGGGCAGGCAAACAGGACATATAGGGTTGGGGAGTTCCTAGCAGAAAGGACAATAGGATAGACATAGGCATCTTATAGTAAGTGAGAGTTAGGAGTTGAAAGCAGCCTTGATAAATGGGCTTTTAGCTTAGATTTGAGTACTGCTACAGACAAAGCCTGACAATACGGATTCAGGCAGTCTGTTAAGAACATAAGAATTACCGCTGCTGGGTCAGACCAGTGGTCCATTGTGCCCAGCAGTCTGCTCACGCGGTGGCCCCCAGGTCAAAAACCAGTGCTCTAAATGAGTCCAGCCTCACCTGCGTACGTTCCAGTTTAGCAGGAACTTGTCCAACTTTGCCTTGAATCCCTGGAGGGTGTTTTCCCTTATAACAGACTCCGGAAGAGCGTTCCTGTTTTCTACCACTCTCTGGGTGAAGATTACGTTTGTATGGAATCTATCCCCTTTCAACTTTAGAGAGTGCCCTCTCGTTCTCATTACTTTGGAGAGGGTGAACAACCTGTCTTTATCTGCTAAGTCTATTCCCTTCAGTATTTTAAATGTTTCGATCATGTCCCCTCTCAGTCTCCTCTTTTCAAGGGAGAAGAGGCCCAGTTTCTCCAATCTCTTACTGTACGGCAACTCCTCCAGCCCCTTAACCATTTTAGTTGCTCTTCTCTGGACCCTGTCGAGTAATACATTGTCGTTCTTCATGTACGGTGACCAGTGCTGACGCACCATGGCCCGGTACAGCGGCATGATAACCTTCTCCGATCTGTTCGTGATCCCCTTCTTTATTATTCCTGGCATTCTCTTTGCCGCCGCTGCCGCCATTGAATGGACGGCTTCATCAACTTATCGATCAGAACTCCCAAGTCTCTTTCCTAGGAGGTCTCTCCAAGTACTGCCCGGACATCCTGAATTTGTACATGATATTTTTGTTACCGACATGCATCATTTTACACTTATCCATGTTGAACCTCATTTGCCATGTCAATGCCCATTTCTCAAGCTTGATTATATCACGTTGCAGATCTTTGCAATCCCCCTGTGTCTTCACTGCTCTGAATAACTTCGTATCATCCACAAATTTAATCACTTCACTCGTCATACCAATGTCCAGATCATTTATAAAGATGTTGAAGTGCACAGGTCCAAGCACTGAGCCCTGCGGCACCCCACTGGTGACGCTTTTCCAATCTGAGTATTGTCCATTTACGCCCATTCTCTGTTTTCTATCCGCCAACCAGTTTTTAATCCATGTGAGTATTTCACCCTTGATTCCATGGCTCGCAATTTATCGAAGTAGTCGTTCATGTGCGACCTTGTTGAACGCCTTCTGAAAATCCAGATATACAATGTTGACTGGGTCACCCTTGTCTATCTGCCTGTTAACTCCCTCGAAGAAGTGCAGCAAGTTCGTCAAGCAAGATCTTCCTTTGCTGAAGCCGTGCTGGCTGGTCCTCATCAGATTGGGTTCGTCAAGGTGGTCAATGATGCGGTCCTTTATCAGCGCCTCTACCATCTTTCCCGGTACTAAGGTCAGACTCACCAGTCTGTAGTTTCCAGGATCTCCCCTCAAACCTTTCTTGAAGATCGGTGTAACATTTGCCACTTTCCAGTCTTCCGGAATCCTTCCTGATTTGATCGACAGATTGGTTATTGGTTGAAACAGTTCAGCTATAATCCCTTTCAGTTCCTTGATTACCCTCGGATGGATGTCGTCCACTCAGAGGATTTATCATTTTTAAGCCTATCAATATGCCTGCATGCCTCTTCTAGACTGACCGTCAACCCAGTCAGTTTCCCATCTTTGTTTCTTTCGTATAGCCTGTCAGCTTCCGGTATGTGTTCAGTTTATCGGCGATGGCTTTGTCCTCCTTTAGCACTCCCTTTATTCCATGGTCATTCAGTAGTCCCACTGCTTCCTTTGCGGGTCGTTTCCCCTTAATATATCGAAAGAACTGCTTGAAGTTTTTTGCCTCCTTGGCTATTTTTTCATTGTAGTCTCTCTTGGCCCCTCTTACCGCCTTATGGCGCCTGCTTTGATGTTTGTGCTTTTTCCAGTTTTCATCCGTTTTTACCTTTTCCATTCCTTAAATGAAGTCTTCTTGTCTCTGATCGCTTCTTTTAGCGCTACAGTGAGCCACGCCGGTTCCTTATTCTTTTTCTTCTTGGATCCCTTGTTGATACGCAGTATATATAGATTTTGCGCCTTGATACTAGAAGATTAAGAAGAGGAAAAGCACTGTAAAAACGCTAGAGCAAGCATGGTCCCTTTTTAAGGGACCATGCTTGCTCTAGCGTTTTTACAGTGCTTTTCCTCTTCTTAATCTTCTTCCCCAGCATGAGTCTCATCCCTTCCTTTCGGAAGTTCAGTGTCGTGGCCGTCTTCTGGATCGATGTTTTGCCCTTGTGTCCAGGTTGAAGTGGATCATATTATGATCACTGCTTCCCAGCGTCCCATCTACTTCTACACCTTGCGCCAGTCCTCGTAGTCCATTTAGAATTAAGTCCAGAATTGCATTTTCTCTCGTATTTTCCTTGACAGGTTGTTCCAGGAAGCAATCGCCTACAGCATACAGGAACTTGGTCTCCCTTCCACAGCCGGAGGTGCCTAGGTTCCAGTCTATCCCCAGATAATTGAAGTCGCCCATGATCACTGCGTTGCCTCCCTTGCAGTTGCGTTTAATCTCGTCCTTTATTTCTCCATCAGTTTCTTCGGACTGCCCTGGGGGTCGGTAGTAGATGCCGATCTTCATTTCCTTTCCATTTGTTCCCGGAATTTTGGCCCATAGAGAATCTACCTTATTTTTAATTTTCGGCGTGTTCTCTCCGGTAGACTCAATTCCCTCTTTGATGTATAGGGCAATACCCCCACCTTTTTGACCCACTCTGTCTCTGCGGTATAGCTTGTATCCCGGTAGCACAGTGTCCCAGACGTTTTCCTCATTCTACCATGTTTCCGTAATGCCGATGATGTCCTGGTTATCTTTTTGTGCCATAGCTTCCAATTCCCCCATCTTATTCTTTAGGCTCCTTGCGTTTGTGTACATACACTTGAGTTTGTGGCTTACTTTCTTGCATTTCCTTCCCTCTTGTGTTCCTTTCGATCCGTCAGGATTTCTGCCTTGCCTATGATCCAGTGAGTCTTCCCCGCAATTTTCCTGCACGGTATCCTCTGGGTATACTGTTTCCCGAACCAACAACTCTTGGTCAACTGTCGGCTTTCCCCTTCTTCCTAGTTTTAAAAACTTCTCAATTTCTCTCTTGATGTTGCTTGCAAGTAGCCTCGTTCCGTCTCCGCTGAGGTGGAGTCCATCCTTCCTGCAGAGCTTGCTCTTCCCCCAGAACGTCATCCAGTTGCGCATAAAGTGGAATCCTTCTTCCTCACCCCAGCGCCTCATCCACGCTTTGACTGCTTGCAGCTCCATCTGCCTCTTCTCATCGGCCCTGGGTACCGGCAGGATCTCTGAGAATGCTCCCCTCGGCGTTCTGGTCTTCAGCTTCCTTCCTAGTATCCGGAACTGGTCCTTCAGTACTTCTCTGCTGTAGTTCCTGTTGGTCACTTTATTTGTCCCCACATGGATCACCACCGCTGTATCTTCCTCTTCCACGCTGATCCTGTCGATGTGGCTCACTATATCTTCTATCTTGGCTCCCGGTAGGCAGGTCACCAGCCGCTCCTGTCTTCCTCCTGCTATGTGGCTGTCGACTTGTCTGATGATGGAGTTCCCCATGATGATTGCTGTCCTCTCTATCTTCTCTTGTCTCTCCAGCCGCAGGTCCATGTCCCCGGTGTATGTCCATCTCTCCAGCCGTAGGTCCGTGTCCTCTGTGCACTTCCATCTTCCCTCATCCTGGCGTTGGTTTGCACCAGACTCATCTTCCTGTGGGTTCCCTCTGCTGTTTCCAGATCTCGCTGCTGTGTCGCCCATTTCTTCCTTGTGGTTGTCCTCCAGGTGGTCCTCACTCACTGAAGGTGTATCTTGGCAATTCCACTGTTGCTGGTGATTTTCCACAACCTCCCTGTATGCCTCTTCCATGAACTTTTCTAACTCCCAGACTTCTTCCTCAATGGTTTCCTCTGTCTTGAAGTTTTCTGCCTCTCTGTCCTCCTCCTCCACTGCTCGAAGTGCTTCTAGTTCCAGTAGTCTGCCTTCCAGGAGTCTAACTTGTTTCTTCAGGCCCTCCAGTTCCTTGCATCGAGTGCATACATAAGACCGCCTCCCAGAGGGGAGGTAGTCATACATATGGCAAACAGTGCAGAAAACTGGGTAGCTCAGCATCCTGTTTCTGTCTGCTGCTTCCATTGCTGTCCGCTTGCCAGTCTGCTGTCTGAAGTGGCTTCTCCCTGTTTCCTTATGTAGTGTCCTTGGTGTTACTGTGAGGTCTCTCACCTGATTTTAAACCTGATACTCTTGTTTGCTTGTTGCTTGTGTGTCTGCTGTGGTTGCCTTCTACTCTTCTTGCTTGCTTGTAGCTTGTGTGTGCTCTGAGTCTGCTGTGGTTGCTGTTCTACTCTTCTTTGCAGTGACTCGTCCCTTCTTAAGGCGCTCTCACTAAGGTGAACGCCTTTAACACTCACCTTCGACACACGCCAAATGGCTGAGTGCCATTGGCCCCTCCCCTTTTAAGGGGGGAGTTCCAGTGGATGACGTCGGGGGTAGGCAGAACTAACTCTAGCCACTGCCCCTTGCTCTCTCCTGCCTTCTGCTCTTTTCTCCCCCTCTTCTCTCCTCTCGCGTTTGCCTGCTTTCACCTGCTTTCCTCTCCTGCCTCCTGCTCACCTGCCAAAGCCTTTATTTGAGCGCCGTTGGCCCCTCCCCTTTTAAGGGGGATCTCCAGTAGATGACGTCAGGGGTGGGGGGAGCTAACCTTCGCCATTACCCCTTGCTCTCTCCTGCTTCTGCTTTTTTCTCCCCCTTTTCTCTCCTCTCGCGTTTGCCTGCTTTCACCTGTTTTCTTCTTCTGTAGTCTCCTCTCCTGCCTCGTGCTCGCCTGCCCGAGCCTTTAGTTGAGCACCGTTGGCCCCTCCATTTTAAAGGGGAGCTCCGGTTGATGACATCGGGGGGTGGGCCGAGCTAACTCTCGCCACTGCCTCTTGCTCTTTCCTGCCTTCTGCTTTTTCCTCCCTCCTCTTCTCTCCTCTCACGTTTGCCTGCTTTCACCTGCTTTCCTCTCCTGTAGTCTCCTGTCCTGCCTCCTGCCCAAGTTGTGATGATATAACACGTGTATACTGTATGTACTTGTATTGCAAGACCTTGCTTGTTTAGAACAGTCACTTCACTCCTGCAGTGTCAGAGAGAGAAGACCCATTGGCTCATTTGTGATGATGTGATGTGTGTATACTGTATTTACTTGTATTGTAAGACCTTGCTTGTTTATCAAGTTAAAATTTAATCAAATGTTTTGCTTGTCATGCAAAACATTTGCATACCAAGTTGCTTGCAATCCAAGGTTTTACTGTATCACTTCTGAAGTCTTTGGGCTTGCAGGTGGCTTATATATTTAAAGTACGCACAGTAGGGCTCACAATTAAAACAAAAAAAAAAAAACAGTTGAAGTGAAATTGGAACCTGGGTTCACTGCATTACAATAGGCTATTCCTCAAACCTACTTCCTGCTTTTGTTAAGAATGTCTTTAATACCTGAAGGTGTTATAGAGCCTGATATCCCCTTTTGGTTTCCCTTTCAGGAGAAAGGGAAAGGGACAGCAACCACTAGGGGGGATTAAGGAGGTATCACACCTTTCTTTGGACAGCTGCTCATAAAGGACACGTTTTTGTTCCCTGGGCATGCCTAAAACAGGTCTGAATAAAGAGTCCTTGCTTTTTCGATATGGATGTTTCTTCCCCTTTGGTAATCACTCTTGGGCATCCAAATATCGGGCCTTTCCTAATCCCAACCAGAACACGCCAACAATATGCTCCCTTGCTATTTTGACATACTGCAGTGTTGGAATCCCTCCTCTGTCTTTGCAAGATCGGTACTTGAACACTTCAAGTATATGGACATCCATTTTGGCCTTTTGAGATGTCCATATACTTCAAACATAAGCACCATAGTCTCCAAACCAATTTCTACTCATGAATTATTGTGGAGATAGGTAGCTTTTCACCAAAAATTTTAGAATGTGTGTAGAAATCACTTTTTAGACCCTTTGATGCACAAAGTTCAACTCACTGGACCAAATACTACCCTGCTCCTTGAGAGCTGCTGGTATTACCATTATCCACAACAGAGTAAGAAGGTCACTAGTTGTGACTCCCCCAAGATCTGTCTCACTATTAGTAGTTAATTAGAAAATTTTTACAAAAATTCCGGTGACTATTATACCTCGTTCAGTACATGATGATCAGCTGAGATTTATCTCAGGCCATTACATCTCTGATAATATCAAGAGAAAACTTAATTTGGAGGGTTAAGCAGGGGGAGATGCAATGAATTTGGCTGTCAATTCAGAAAAAAGTCTTCAGCAGTATATATTAGCCATGAATGATACAGGCTCTAGAGATGGGCATTGGAGGGAGATATTTAAATTAGGTCAAAGCATTGTATAAGACGCCGTTGACCTTTCTGAAAATTAAAGGGGGATATTCTGAATCCTTAAGCTAGAACAGACTAGGCAATGATGTCCAATGTCTCTTCATTGCTGTTCATTCTGGTAATGGAGCCTAGCTCAGACAGTAAGTAATATAGCCCAGTCACTTTCACTGAGTCTTGAGCTACAACTGAAAAAAGGCATAAATCAAAAACAAAGATTTCTCCCCCCCCCCCCCCCAAAAAAAAAAAAAAAAGCTAGAATGGTTTGGTTGGGTATCTGTCTTTTCTGATGACTTTGTCCAAAGCTGAGATTTAGAGCATTAACATTATGAATAAGATGATCAGGACAATTAAAGAGATATACCCTTTTGTTCAGGCTTAGCCTCATGTTAATACCTCATAATTAATTTAAACATCTGATTTAGAAACTGGAAAGAAGAGCAAGTTTAAGTTTATCTTGGCTAGGTAGATTAAGTGTTTCCTTTAAATAATCAATCATAGATAAATAACCCTACTTGATATGGATATCTACCAGGTCCAGTTGGTTTATTCTAAAATATCTTATATAAGGGAGAAAAAGACGTCAAACGCCCACAGCTGCTTATTGTTAGAACTTGTCTTGATAAGTCAGCTGTACGCGGGCTGTCGCCGGTCAAAACACCCCCTTTTTTAATTTAATATCTTTAATAATTCTTTTTCTCTTTTTTTCTGTGTATAATTTCTGTATTTTTTCAAATAACCATATAGGAACCCTTTACCCAATATTGTTTTGTACTTAGCTTGGGATATATTATTGTGAGAAAAATCAACAGTACTGGGCTGTATAGTAAATATAAATGTTCATTTTTATCTGACCTTTACTAACCTCTTGAAACCCATCCTTGGACTCCCTAGGGGTCCACAGACCCCAGATTAAGAACACCTGGCCTAGAAGTATTTAATAACAGATTCTGGCCAGAGATTCCTTTATTGGTATCTAATTGACTGGATCTTATTATGTTTTCCCATTAAGCTTTGAACTTGAAAAGTTGTGTCGTTTTACAATGTCTGTTAAGAAGAACTATCGCCGTGTGCCCTACCACAACTGGAAGCATGCAGTCACGGTGGCACATTGTATGTACGTCATACTTCACAACAACAAAGGGCTATTTACGGACCTGGAGGTAAGATGGAGGAGTAGATCCTAACCGACATGTCATGTGGTCATCAAAACGCATGTTTAAAGTAGCTATGTGTGGTTGTGATAGCTGGTGGCCTGTACTCAAAAACTATCCTTCTTAATTCTGTTCTGTCCAATGATTGAACTGTTTTGTTTTAAATGAATGGTTTTCTTTCCTGTTTAATTGTCTGGTGTTCTTTTTCTACTCTTTTGTTAGTCTGTAAACTGCCTTGGTCTACTTGTCTAGTAAAAGCAGTATAGTAAGTTTCAGAAAAATGTTTCATTTTATCCAACAAATAGATTTTATATTTGCCAGTAAATATAAACATAACCACATTGGCATGCTTAGTGGAAAACCTGTCATGAAAGAAATACCTTTCCCATGTCATTTGAAAGGAAAAAAAAATTCCAAAGAAAAGGAAAAAGCACCGGGGCTTTTCTGTCCTGTTCAGACAAGTCCCTTGTCCCTCTATGTACAGGATCTGACTTGGTCACTCTTTCTCTAGGGGCTTCTTTGTCTGTCTGAAATTCCAGGGAATAAAATCCATAAAGGAAAATGGTGATGCATTTATGCAAGCCGGCTTTCTCTACTCTCTTTCCAAAATAAATATGTCACTTTGGGTCTCAGTATGGTTTTGACTGATACAAGATTGCATTACTATACCATAGCTCAAGGTTTCATTGGTTTTGATTACTTCTTCTGGGTGTTGTTTCATAGACTGTGCATTCCATAAGAGTAATATTTTCTGGATGGGGATAGCAAACTCTGCAAAAGAAATTGTCACCCTTCCTTAACTCTTGGAAGTATAAAACATGGCAGGTTATCTTGTTGCTTAGATAAATCATTTAGGGGTCCTTTTATTAGGGCGCACTAACCGATTTAGCGCTTGCTAAATGCTAAGGCATCTATATTGTATGGGTGTCTTAGCATTTATACAACCGTATAATAGTCCTCTGTAAAATAGTCGTATAAAACATACAATCTGGTAAATATGGGTAACCAAATACAGATCATATGATCCAGTGTAAACAGAGGAACCAACAGTATAACTAATGAAATGATCAGTAAAAGATCAATGAGATAACTAGTAGAATAAACAATAACACTACCCAGAGACATGAAGGAAGGGCCCTTATAAGAAGGAGAATATAATCATGCACTCAAGTATTTTCTCTATCGGTTCCAGCAGGCTCACAATCTAACTGTGGTATCTGGGGCAGTGGCACAATCACTCCGTCATCACCTGACCATTCATTTAAATGAATGGTCGGGTGACAACGGAGTGATTGTGGGAAACTATGCTTGATAAAGCGTTAAATACACTAAATATGTCGGATCCGAGTTTCCCCCATCATAAAAACTGAAATAAGTCATAAGACTTTAATACATATGTAAAAGTATTTGAACAGTAGCACTTTTTAAGCACTTTGAAACTATCGCACTTTAAAATACTGCACTTAAATTGAAATCTGATTGGGATAAAAAAGTGGGCCAGTGAGAAGACAACACGTCAAGCTTATTGCTGTGATAACTATTGGATCGATGAGCGGTGTTTCTGAGGTTCGAAGCTTTAGAAAAGTTATGAAATCTTTAGTTATCAAGATTGATTAAATCATATATTGCAACGGATATATATTACTTGGAATATGAGGTACTTACATGCACAATCATATGCATATTAGTGAGAGCACATAATCTAGGAACCACAAACAAATACAAACTTTTTTGACTGTAATATCAAACACTGTTGTTGCAACCCAATGGCAGTGAAACCAGGTAAAATGGAGTTTTTCTTCCTTCTGTTCTGGGGAGCAAAGGGAAAGGGAATTGGTTACCAGAAGTACATTTCCATGCTCCTCGGAGAGAGTAACCAAGACAAGAAGGAAAGGTCTCCAGTAGTGGAAACCCTGAAATCTCTTGTCTGGAGATGTGGTGGGAATGTCTTGTGGTATGCCAAAGGACCACTCCCTGTGGCGTAGACATAACATTAAAAATATAAGACTAAGATAAGCATAACATTAAACATGTAACAAAATACCTGTCTTCTGAAATGACTGAATCAAGTAGCATAAAACTAACAAATGAGAACCTGATGGGGCTGATGGAGAGAGAAAGAGAGACCTTATTCTGCCTTCCAAGGTTCTTGTCCAAGGTCCTGGCTAAAGGAGAATATTGCTGAGCGAGCAAGAGAAAGTTAGGGAGGGTCAGATGTATTAATCTTATCTAGAGAAACACTTAGAAGAGGTGGTGACTGCTTAAGACTAAATAATTTGTTATGGACTTGGATAGAACTAAATGCCTGCAAGATGATATGAACTGTTAAATGTCAAATTAATTTTATGTTTTATCTGGGAATTGCACCACAATTGTGCCACACGATGGGAGAATTGCAGACTCTGGTGGCCTTAGCATGGAAGATAAGAGAAGAAGGGTAGGGTGACTAACCTAAGGGCAGTGTTTCTTGGGTTATGCATATTTCATGATATTTTCTTCCTGCCAGTCTCCTTTCCAGTCAGCTTTTTTTTTTTTTTTTTTTGCTTTCTGTAACCTTTCTTAGAGCCTGCAGCTCTATTGGTAGATTCCTGCCTATTTCCATTGATTTCATTGCAGAATCAGTGCTCTCTGCTGACCTAAATCTTTCTATGAGCGTTGGAGAAGTTACCGCTGCTGCCGCCACTAAAACCCACGCTACGTGTTAGTAAAGGAGGGGGGGGGGTATGTTCCTTAGTCTGTAAGAAAAATACTTTACATCCATCCCAGAATATGTTTTCTCAGAACCTTTCTCTCTGTTCCTGAAGTATGGTTATAAATTAAAACAATTATTTTGAAAGCTCGGAGAAAGATGCAAACAAGAAGTCAGAAGTCCTTTGTTCTTCTTGCTGTTGTTTTTAACATCAGCTTGTCTCTCTTCACCATCTTTTGAAGCGTAAAGGTCTTCTGATTGCATGTCTGTGCCATGACTTGGATCACAGGGGCTACACCAACAGCTACTTACAGAAATTTGAACATCCACTCGCAGCTCTCTACTCCACCTCCACCATGGAACAACACCACTTCTCCCAGACGGTATCCATCCTACAAGTAAGGCTACGAAAGGTGATGTTTATAAAGCATGTGCATGCTTTTTGAAGTTCTACATGGAGAACGGGTGCACTGTTAATACTGCCATCTGTAGACTAGGTGTGGGGTGTTTTTGTTTGTCGTTTTCTTATTTCTGCACTTAAAGCTCCAGCCTAAAGAGGTAGAATTAGCTGTTTTGCCTGGGTTGATAGTGCAAGGGCCGCTTGCTTTCGGATTTAATGCTTCTCTGCATAAAAAATGCAAATCCTTTCTGTGTTACTAGTTGATTTTTTTTTGTAATGACTGTAGTTGAAGTATCTATATGTTACCTGTTCTGAGTAAGAGAAGAAAGGGAGTCAGGACAACAGTGGCATTTTCATTGCATGCCTGGGTCATTAGTGTGATTTAGAACAGGCATTTGATTTCTCTTTGTGTCATTCTGGCCATTTATAATTGGTAATAGCAGGAATAAATAACATTTGTGATCCCATGAATCAAATTTTGCATGTTTTGAGTAGGGCCGTAGATTAATCGTATTAACTCATGCAATTAATATGTTAATTTTCTGTGCAATAAAAAATTTTAATTGTACTAGTGCAGGCGCAACCTGCCAAGTATCTTACGCTTCACCTCCATCTTCTCTCCACCCCCAGTGATTTGGCATCTCTCTCTCACTTCCCTCCTCCCCCTCTGGCCATTTTCTAAACTGGCCTCCGTCACAGGCAGCGCCTGTAATTGAAGCAGGCTTCCTCCGCTAGCCCCACAAGCTTTACTGAGGTGAGCCTTGCCTTCTCTGCTGCAACTTCCTGTTTCTGCAAGGGTGGGATGTAGCTGCAGGAAGGCTCTTGGAGCTGGCTGAGGAAGCCTGCTTACTTTGCAGACACAAGGCAAATAATGCAGTTAATTGAAGATTAATTTTTTTGAGAGGTGTAGGATTGGTAGAGTGGGAGACAAGGATGATGGCAGTGTTGCACTTTATTTTCCTTGACTAGGACCCACTCCCAAGAATATTGCTGCACAGTATGAATCTAGTACTGTTTGATTATCATGTGTTGTCATCCTGTAGGTTTTAAATGTGCCCTGCAATATAAATCTTATAACTGCTCTAGCAAAGTTCAGTCTAAAGACAAAAATGTGACTTTATGTTTGACAGTGAAGACATGTGTGATAATGCTTAATTATAATATTTAGGGGTTTGTTCTGTAACATTGCAGGGCCTTGATTTTAACCTCATTAACCTCTTCCTTTACAAAGCTATGCTAGCGTTTTAAGCACTGGCTGCCGCAGTAACAGGTCCGACGCTCATAGAATTCCTATGAGCGTCTGAGCTGTTACCGCGGCAGCCGGCACTAAAAACGCTAGTGCTACCTTGAGAAATTTTGATACTTCAACCATTTCGATACTTCAACTATTTCAACATGGATTTCATTCGAATTTCAGCACCGAAACCTTGCTGATCTCCCTACTTTCAAAAACTCAACAATTATGATTACAAAATAAATATGCTATTTTGCTTCAGTTTGATCTATCTGCGGTGTTTGATCACGACATTCTGCTTTACTGACTCTCAGACCTCGGTCTCAATCAGGCTGTTCTTGACTGGTTTTCCAAATTCTTATCGTCTCGTTCCTATTCAGTCAACATTAAAGATGACATCTCAAAATCCTGGTGGCCCCCTTGTGGGACCCTCAGGGTTCTCCACTTTCCCCAATCCTGTTCAATCTCTATATGACTACATTGAACCTTTACAAGTTGTCAGTTTGGGAAACACTGTTCACCTATGCGGATGATATCTTTATATTGATTGAGATTGATTCAGATCTCACCAGTCTAACTTTCAAAATAAATCATTGTATCTCCAAACTCCAAGCCTGGGCTATGTCTGTCCAGATGAAGCTAAATGCTGCAGAAACAAAACTTTTATGGCTAGGCCCAAAATTGGACTGTCTTTCTCCAACTGTACTTTGGATTCCGGGGGTCTCCCTGCAGATCAAGTTCCCTTCCAAGATATTGAGGGTTCTCATAGACTCTTCTCTTACTTTTAAGGATCAAATAAACTCTCTTGTCAAGAAGTGCTTTTTTATCCTTCGAATGCTGAGGAAGGTCCGAACTCTTTTCCATCAAGAACACTTTTCTGTTCTGGTCCAATCTATTATATTATCCCGGTTAGATTACTGTATTGCTATCTATCTCTAGGTGCCTCTTGCATAGGAGAATCTATAAGCATTCCATAATAAAGGGACAAGAGAGATGAAGATACCATATAGAATTTTAAAAGTAATACATGCACATTTAAAGTGAATCCTGAGATGGACCGGAAGCCAGTGAAGGTTCAGAAGCAAAGGAGACATATAGTCAAATTTGCTTTTTCCAAAGATTAATTTCGCAATGGTATTTTATATCATTTAGAGTCTTTGAACCTGCCTTCAAAGACTCTAAATGATATAAAATACCGTTGCGAAATTAATCTTTGGAAAAAGCAAGTTTGACTATATGTCTCCTTTGCTTCTGAACCTTCACTGGCTTCCGGTCCATCTCAGGATTCACTTTAAATGTGCATGTATTACTTTTAAAATTCTATATGGTATCTTCATCTCTCTTGTCCCTTTATTATGGAATGCTTATAGATTCTCCTATGCAAGAGGCACCCAACAATTCAAACTCTCCCTTCCTTCAGTGAAAAGAATCAAGAATTTTAGTCAATCCTTAGTTTTCTAATTTTCTCAAATATGGAACAACCTTCCCCTTATCTTAAGGGGTGGGTCCTGGTCCTTTTCAACTTTTTCGCAAATTTTATTTGCCAAATACTTCGGAAATCAGTCACATTGATATTTTGTGACCATTACTTTTTTTGTATTTCTTTTAGTTACTGTTAATCGAGTTGAGCTCCATTTTGGTTAAAGACCCAGTAAACAAAGCTAAGTTTTAGTTTAGTTAAAATTCATAAAAAGCAACATATGAATCACAATTAACATGTATTTATAGTATATTGAAGTTATACAAAGATGATCACAGAAGGTTTAGAAATGAGTAGTTTTTTGAGATTTGCAATTATATTATAAGTTACTTTCACATTGGGCAAGAAAGCAATTTTGTCCCAGTGGCTGGCCAGTGAACCGCCGACTTATAGTCAATGGAGATCATTAATGATTATGCATGCTTCTTTGGAGCGACGACACTTTTTCGAGCTGGACACTGGTCCTGGTTGCAGATTCTGCTGGATTTGGGAGCGCTTCTGGTTGAGTCTTACGCCAGTTGCTCACAGTCAACTGTTGAATTTATAGCTTGAGTATTCTTTATATCCTGTCCTCGGGATTCCTTTTATTCTGGGTGGGGGGTGGGGGGGGAGTTGGGGGGAGGAGACGTTCTCTTTGTGCATAAATGTAAGTGTTATGCTTTGTATTGCTGTTGCTTTTTGCTTGCACACCAAAAATTAATAAATACATTTAAACATAAGTCACTTTCACAAATCAGCTCCCAGATGTACTGTATTTTTCGCTCCATAAGACACTGTTTTCCACCCAAAAGTGGGTAGAAATGTCGGTGCGTCTTATACAGTGAAGATACAGATTTTTACCCCCCCTATTTTTACCCCCCCCCAGATTTTTAAACCCCCCACCCTCCCGTATCTTTTTTAATTCCCCTTATATCCTGGTGGTCCAGCGTGTATCGGCAGGAGCGAGCTTTCCACGCTCCTGCTTCGGCCCACGCCAATCTCTGAATGGCTGCCTCAGTTCTCACGAGACTTGCGAGAACTGACGTCAGCTATTCAGAGAGCGGCACGGGGCCAGGCAGGAGCACAGAAAGTTTGCTCCTTTCAATACACACTGGACCATCAAGATATAAGGGGAATTTAAAAAGGTACGGGGGCTGTTTTAAAAAAGGTATGACGGGGGGGGGTAAAACATGTATAATGGGGTGTTTTGAAAAGGTACTTGGGGGGATTTAAAAAGATACTGTGGGGGGCTAAAAAATTGTTACTTGGCTGGGACGGATCTTTCCTGTCCTGGCCTACCACTAGATCATCAGAGGGGGGACAGGGTTCAGAGCCTGACAGGGAGGGGGGACAGGGTGCAGAGCCTGGCAAGGAATGTGGGGGGCTGGGTGCAGAGTCTGGTATATATTAGTACACAATTTGGTTCAGAAATATTTTTTCTTGTTTTCCTCCTCTAAATCTAGGATGCGTCTTATGGTCAAGTGCATCTTATGGCGCAAAAAATACGGTAGTCTCCCATTATGTTCTCATATTGTTCTTAGTAGTGGCATTAAAAGTCCAGTATATCCTGGTGGAAGCGTTCACTTTGCTTCTCTGAGTATGCTCCCATGTTCTCCTTGAATGTCTCAAGATGATCATTAAGATCATAGACTTTGAGAGACATCTTACAGTCCATTTTACTGTAATTCTTCACCAGATTCTCAACCAATTCCATGTAGTTTTCGGCCTTGTGATTGTCCAGGAAGACCTGAAATCACTGCAACAAATCTGTTCTAAGCTGATTTCTCCTGGCATTGAGTTTCTGGGTTTTCAGAACAAGCTAATTCATAGCCAATTAAGTGTGTTTTTCAGCACTTAACCATCTGTGGGTTACAGCATAAAGATAGGACTGGCTTTTATCTAGTCCTATTTATATGCCAACTTTGCCCCTGGGATACCACTAAAATAGCCAGTTTTCAGTTTGGTGCAAAATCATTGTTTTCAGTGGGGGGGGGGGAGTTGGGGGGAGGAGACGTTCTCTTTGTGCATAAATGTAAGTGTTATGCTTTGTATTGCTGTTGCTTTTTGCTTGCACACCAAAAATTAATAAATACATTTAAACATAAGTCACTTTCACAAATCAGCTCCCAGATGTACTGTATTTTTCGCTCCATAAGACACACTGTTTTCCACCCAAAAGTGGGTAGAAATGTCGGTGCGTCTTATACAGCGAAGATACAGATTTTTCCCCCCCCCCCCCCCATACCTGGATAAATGCTACTCAGAATTAGTGGTAAGACCCAAACAGGCAATTTAACTTGGCAGGAGCCATTTCTGTCTGGTTAAATTGCTTTGAATATCAACCCCATAGTCCTTTGTGAGAAAATGATGAGGCATAGCTTCATTTAATTTAATGTAACACTGTTAGTAATGAGTTTGAAGAGATAAAAAATAACTTGCACAGCTTCCCTCTGTTTACTGGAGATTCCATATGAAACTCTGACCACCAGGAATATTGCTTATAGGTAATCATTTTACCATGCAGTAGCGGGGGGAGGAGGGGGAGCTTTATTGCAAAGGAAGGTGCATTTAATTTCATTTTCTTTAGTGCAAGAGTTAAAGCAGGGGTCAGGAACCTTTTTGGCTGAGAGAGCCATAAACATGACATATTTCAAAATGTAATTCCGTGAGAGCCATACAATATGTTTAAAACTAAATACAAGTAAATGTGTGCTTTATGTAAGACCAACACTTTTAAAGTACAATAAGTCTCTGAATTCTTTTTAATAACGTTGTTATGCTGTTGCTAACCAATGATGAATAAAGTAGTTCTTACCATTAATGCGACTTCTGGTGCTGCATGGTTTTGCTGATGGCTTTGTAGTCTGGTTGATACATGGTGAGATTAAGTTTCATGCAGGCGTTGAGACTTCCATCTGTTAAACGTGATCTTAGGTTGGTTTTAATGTTCTTTAGATGTGAGAAAGACTGTTCACATGCATACGTAGAGCCAAACATTGTCAGTACAGCAATACTCACACGCTGCAGTGTGTGATATGAGACGGGAAGCGCGTTCCAAGTTTTGACAATCAGCTGGTCTGCGGGTTGAAGTTTTTTCATTTCTCCCCACTTGTGTTTGCTCGCCAACTCTGCTTGCTGTCATGCAAGTATTTCCGAATCTTCATTCAGTGACTTGAACTTATTGACTTGAACTTATTCACCCACATGTCTGAGGCCTTCAGGTCAACAGCTTGGAGCTCAGAATCTCTGACGGAGACACCAGGGATGTAACTCAGGTCGGCGCTGTCCACTGCGCACTCGTGTGGATGGGTGATGAACTTAAAAAGACGAGCGTGCTCACGAAATTCTCCAAAGCGCGCTTTGAATGACTGTAGGAGATTAGATGTGAAGCCCGCTAGCTGCTGAAGATCAAGATGTTGAGCAGGGTCACTTGCTGTGCATGCATCTTTAAACTCTTCCAGTTTTTCAAAGTGTAGTAAACGACCTGTTTCAATGTTGGCGATGAAGAGTTCTAGCTTGTTTTCAAATGCAAACACTGCTTGTTGAAGGGATAAGACTGTATTTCCAACGCCTTGCATTTTCACATTGAGCTGGTTCAGATGTTCAGTTATGTCCACGAGATAGTAGAACTTCAGGAACCACTCAGTGTTAGCTAACTCAGGATGCTCAACGTTTTTCATCTTAAGAAAAGTCCGCATTTCGCTCAGACAAGCTGCGAAATGGCTGAACACCTTCCCTCTTGACAACCAACGCACATTGTTGTGCAGAAGCAGACCAGGATATTTATTCCCAACTTCATCCAGCAGTGTTTTAAACTGGCGATCATTTAAAGCTCGGGCAACAATAAGTTGACCACCTGAATGACCAGCGACATCACCTCACCAAGCTGCTCGCCACACATCTGAGCACAAAGCACCTCCTGATGTAGGATGCAGTGAAAACTTAGGATGGGTCTCTTTTCATGTTCACGAAGAAGCGCTACGAATCCTCTGTTTTTCCCCACCATGCACGAAGCACCATCAGTACACACCGAAATAAGTTTATCCATCTACAGATTTTGTTCTTTAGCGAGCTCAGTGAAAGACTTGAATAAATCCTCCCCTCTTGTTGTCCCTTTCATAGGCAAAACAGCAAGACTTTCCTCACGTAGTGTGTCACCGACAGCATACCTTGCAATCACACTGAACTGGGATAAATGGCTTATGTCTGTCGACTCATCCAAAGCGAGAGAAAATAATGGTGCTGCATTTATGTCCTTCACTTGTGTTGCCTCAATTTGATTTGCCATCATGATGGTACGATCATGAACAGTTCTTGCCGACAGAGGCATGTCTTTTATTCGTTTGATTATCTTGTCTTTATCCGAAAAGTCGTCAAAAAGTTAATTGGCAACATCAAGCATGAATGTTTTGGCATACTTCCCATCGTGAATGGCTTTCCGTTTCTCACAATTGCTAAAGCACCAGCAGAGCTAGCCGAATTCCAGTCACCTTGTTGGGTCCAAACACAGAGTTGCTGCTGACTAGCGTGTACTCTGCACAATAGCTCTTGACATGCTTTCTTCCTGCTGTCCTCCACAGGATATTTCAATGCAAATGTAGTATGACGTGTGTCGAAGTGCCGCTTTATATGTGACCGTTTCATCGATTCAATTTTATCATTGCACACTAGACACACTGCAGAACCTTCTCTCTCCACAAAGGTGAATTCCTCTGTCCATTCCTGCTGAAAAGTACGATACCCCTCATCTTTTTTCTTTTAGCCATCTTCTTCAATAAAAGGGTTTCTGCAATTAGCTAGCTGACTGAGGTGAGGAGGATACCACCCCAGGTAGTGGTCTGTGGGGCAGGGCAGAGGTAATGAAGGTAGGGTACCCAATTGCAGGTGTAGCTAGTGGGATGGGAAGCCGGGGCCTCGATTTGGGGCTGCCTGTGAAGGATGATGCGGCTTCAGGCCCGTTCGGCTGCGGGGCAAGGTAGGGTGGGTCCCAAGGATGCCTGATGCGATGCAGAGGAGGGCATGGCCTGCGCTTGGCGAAAAGAAGACGTGTTCTTCTTTCCCAGCATGCATCAATCAAGCCCCAGCCAAGGATCTTTCCCATGCATTCATATAGTCACAGAGGGACACTGGGGAGATTAGGGAGGGATCTGGAGCAATAACAAATGTAGTAGGCACACTCACAACTTGTCCCTTTCACTGGTATAGCTTGCTGCGGTCCAGGCTAGAATCTGCAGCTGGGGGAGGTGCCACACTGTGCAGAGCATCAGAAGATGGCCGCCGCTGTCCCCGTCCTGGCTCAGATCTGATCCAGCTTTGTGTCAGTGACTCCCACTTCAGGATGACCGGAAGAATGTCCCCGATGGTCTGGGTAGGTCTGCTCGGTGTCCTCTGCTGCAGTACACGTCTTGGAGAAGATTTTTCTCCGCTGCAGCAGAGGAGCTCGTAGTGTATGCGGCCGCTCTCCTTGGCTCCGCCCCCAGAAGTCAGAGTGTCACGTTGGCAGCGAGCCTTATGCAGCCATCAAAAGAGCCACATCTGACTCGCGAGCCATAGGTTCCTGATCCCTGAGTTAAAGCCTTGGGTGAATCTCTTCATAAAGGTAGTTAATAAATCTGGGAAATTACAGACCTGTAAGCCTGACTTCAGTGCCAGGCAAAATAGTGGAAACAATTCTAAAAAATAAAGTTGTAGAACATGAAGACAAACATTTAATGGGGCAGAGTCAGCATGGGTTCAGCCAAGGGAGGTCTTGCTTCACCAATTTGCTTGACCTCTTTGAAGGTGTGAATAAACATTGTGGATAAAACATAGTAACATAGTAGATGATGGCAGATAAAGACCCGAATGGTCCATCCAGTCTGAATTTTTTAAATTTTTTTCTTCTTAGCTATTTCTGGGCAAGAATCCAAAGCTCTACCCGGTATTGTGCTTGGGTTCCAACTGCTGAAATCTCCATCAAAACCTACTCCAGCCCATCTACACCCTCCCAGCCATTGAAGCCCTCTTCAGCCCATCCTCTCCCAAAAAGGCCATATACAGACCATGCAAGTCTGCTCAGTACTGGCCTTAGTTCAATATTTAATATTATTTTCTGATTCTAGATCCTCTGGGTTCATCCCACACTTCTTTGAACTCAGTCACCGTTTTCCTCTCCACCGCCTCTCTCGGGAGCGCATTCCAGGCATCCACCACCCTCTCCGTGAGGTAGAATTTCCTAACATTGCTCTTGAATCTACCACCCCTCAACCTCAAATTATGTCCTCTGGTTTTACCATTTTCCTTTCTGTGGAAAATATTTTGTTCTACGTTAATACCCTTCAAGTATTTGAACGTCTGACTCATATCTCCCCTGTCTTTCCTTTCCCCTAGGGTATACATATTCAGGGCTTCCAGTCTCCCTCATATCATTTCGTCACCCTCCTCTGGATCGCTTCAAGTCTTAGAGGGGATATGATAGAGACTTATAAGATCATGAAGGGCATAGAGAGAGTAGAGAGGGACAGATTCTTCAAACTTTCGAATAATAAAAGAACAAGAGAGCATTCAGAAAAGTTGAAAGGCGACAGATTCAAAATGAATGCTAGGAATTTCTTCTTTACCCAACGTGTGGTGAACACCTGGAATGCGCTTCCAGAGAGCGTAATAGGGCAGAATACGGTACTGGGGTTCAAGATAGGATTGGACAATTTCCTGCTGGAAAAGGGGATAGAGGGATATAGATAGAGGATTACTGCACAGGTCCTGGACCTGTTAGGCCGCCGCATGAGCGGACTGCTGGGCACAATGGACTTCAGGTCTGACCCAGCAGAGGCATTGCTTATGTTCTTATCCTTCGCTAGATATGGTCTCCAAAACTGAACACAATACTCCAAGTGAGGCCTCACCAATGACCTGTACAGGGGCATCAACACCTTCTTCCTTCTACTGGCTATGCTTCTCTTTATACAGCCCAGCATCCTTCTGGCAACAGCCACCGCCTTGTCACACTGTTTTTTCGCCTTTAGATCTTCGGACACTATCACCCCAAGGTCCCTCTCCCCCTCCGTGCATATCAGCTTCTCACCTCCCAGCATATACGGCTCCTTCCGATTATTAATCCCCAAATGCATTACTCTGAATTTCTTTGCATTGAATTTTAGTTGCCAGGCATTAGACCATTCCTCTAACTTTTGCAGATCCTTTTTCATATTTTCCACTCCCTCTTCGGTGTCTACTCTGTTACAAATCTTGGTATCTGCAAAAAGGCACACTTTTCCTTCTAACCCTTCAGCAATTTCACTCATAAACATATTGAACACGATTGGCCCCAGCACCGAACCCTGAGGGACTCCACTACTCACCTTTCCTTCCTCCGAGCGACTTCCATTAACCACCACCCTCTGGTGTCTGTCCGACAACCAGTTTCTAACCCAATTCACCACTTTGGGACCTAACTTCAGCCCTTCAAGTTTGTTCAACAGCCTCCTATGAAGAACCGTATCAAAGGCTTTGCTAAAATCTAAGTAAATGACATCTAGCATATGTCCTCAATCCAGCTCTCTGGTCACCCAATCAAAAAATTCAATCAGGTTCAATTGGCACGATTTATCTTTTGTAAAGCCATGTTGCCTCGGATCCTGTAACCCATTAGATTCAAGGAAGTACACTATCCTTTCTTTCAGCAACACTTCCATTATTTTTCCAACAACTGAAGTGAGGCTCACCGGCCTGTAGTTTCCCACTTCATCCCTGTGACCACTTTTGTGAATAGGGAGCATATCCGCTCTCCTCCAATCACCGGGAACCACTCCCATCTCCAGAGATTTGATGAACAAGTCTTTAATAGGACCCGCCAGAACCTCTCAGAGCTCCCTCAGTATCCTGGGATAGATTCCGTCTGGTCCCATCATTTTGTCCATCTTCAGTTTTTCAAGTTGCTCATAAACACTCTCCTCCATGAACGGCAAAGAATCTACTCCATTTTCTCGTGTAAGTTTGCCAGACATCTCGGTCCTTCTCCAGGATTTTCTTCTTTGAACACAGAACAGAAGTATTTGTTTAGCACATTTGCTTTTTCCTCATCACTCTCCACATATCGGTTCCCAGCATCTTTTAGTTTAGCAATTCCATTTTTCATCTTCCTCCTTTCACTAATATATCAGAAAAATTTTTTGTCTCCCTTTTTTAGATTTTTAGCCATTTGTTCTTCCGCCAGACGTATCTCTCTCTTGGCTTCTTTCAGTTTCATCCTGTAGTCCTTTCTGCACTCCTCTTTTTGGTTTTTTTTATATTTCACGAACGCCAACTCTTTCATCTTTATTTTCTCCGCCTCTAGTTTGGAGAACCATATCGGCTTCCTTTTTCTCTTGTTTTTATTTATTTTCTTCACATAAAGGTCCGTAGCCATTTTTATCGCTCCTTTCAGGTGAGCCAGTTGATGTAGCATATCTAGATTTTCAGAAAGCTTTAGACAAAGTTCCTCATGAGAGGCTCCTGAGAAAATTAGAATCATGGGATAGGAGTCAATTTCAGTTGTGGGTTAAGAATTGGTTATCAGACAGAAAATAGAGGGTGGGGTTAAATGGCCATTTTTCTTAATGGAGGGGCTAATAGTAGAATGCCACAAGGATCTTTACTGGGACCAGTGCTATTTAACTTATTTATAAATGATCTGGAAATTGGAATGATGAGTGAGATGATTAAATTTGCTAAACTGTTCAATGACGATACTAAACTGTTCAAAGTTGTTAAAATGCATGCAGACTTTGAAAAATTGCAGCCAGACCTTAGGAAGTTGGTAGACTGGGCGTCCAAATGATAGATGTAATTTAATATGGACAAATGCAAAGTGATGCATAACGCAAACCATAGTTACCAGATGCTAAGATCCAACATAGGGGTCAACGTCCAAGAAAAGATCTGGGTGTCATTGGAGACAATACACTGAAATCTTCCTTATGATGTGCAGTGGCAGCCATAAAAGCAAGTAAGATTCTAGGTATTAGTAGAAAAGGGATGCTAAACAAGACTAAGAATGTTATAATGCCTCTGTATCGCTCAATGGTACAGCCTCACCTTGATTATTGCGTTCAGTTCTGGTTTCCTTATCTCACAAAACATAAAGCGGAACTAAAAAAGGTTCAAAGAGCAACCAAGATGATAAAGGGGATGGAACTCCTCTCATATGCAAAAAGACTAGAGGTTAAACTAAACTAAACTAAACTAAATCTTAGGTTTGTATACCGCGCCATCTCCATGGTCATAGAGCTCGGTAGGTTAGGGATCTTCAGCTTGGAAAAGAGATGGCTGAGGGGGAGATATGATTGAAGTCTACAAAATCCTTAGTAGATCGATTTATTTTTATTTTTTTTTTACTACACCAAAAATTACAGACTAGGGGACACTCGATGAAGTTATAGGGAAATACTTTTAAAACCAATAGGAGGGAAAATTTTTTCACTCAGAGAATAGTTAAGCTCTAATATGCATTGCCAGAGGATGTGATAAAAGCGATTACTGTATCTGGCTTTAAAAACGGTTTGGACAAGTTTCTGGAGGAAAAGTCCATAGCCTGCTATTAAGAAAGACATGGGGAAAACCACTGCTTGCCCTGGATTAGTAGCATGGAATGTTGATACTATTTGGGTTTTTGCCTGGTACTGTACTTGTGACCTGGCTTGGCCACCGTGAAGACGGGATACTGGGTTAGATGAACTATTGGTCTGACTCAGTAAGGCTATTCTTATGGCCTCATGTTCTTAAAATAAATTTTTCTAACTGACCTGCTAATACAAACAGCAAGACTGCATTTTATAATTTTCTCTCCCACACTTTTCCTAAGGTGCCAGGCTTTGAGTTCCATCATCTGAAACTGGAGCAAATTCTATTTTAAAGAACTGGTGTCCTGACTTTATTTAGTTTTATCACTTGCAATTCATTTTGACTGGAGCATTCTGGAGGGATATGTCGACTCTAGTGCAGAGCAGCTTATGGGTTGGAGCACTTAATGGAAGACATTTATGTGATGCATTTTTGTAGAGATCAAGTAGCTTAGCTTCAGGAAACCAGTATCCTACACAGGTGCTAGTAACTATTGTACCTACCTGACTCTGTGGCTAATTTTCCAAATGGAAACTTGTTTTTTCAGCAGTGAATATCAAATCTATATGTGCATTTTCCCTTCCTAGCCCTTCTCTACCCCATGATTGCTTATTTTTGGAGGGAATAGATTTAGCCACTTTAAGGGGTATAATTTTCATCCTGAGCGATCTAGATTCCATCTCCATGAGAGAGTTAGCTGGGTAACTCTAGATACTCCTTTAGATCCCTTTCAAGCCTGTCCTTTTAAGTGGCAGCTGCTTTATTTTTCTGCTACCATTTTCAGGGGGGGGGGAAAAAAGTTGAAGCATGTCCAAGGGAATGATGAAGTAGTCCTGGGAATTCATCCTCTCTTTTCTATGAACATCTCCACTGTTTGCTTAATAGAAGGCACCTAACTAGTTGAATTTTCATGAATGTCTATACTGGATATGCATATGAGAGAGTTTTGCATGCACAGCCTCTGTTAGAAGTAAGCATATCTTATGAATGTTTATTGCATGTAACCTCGAAAACCAGATTGGCTTAGCATCCCTGTGGGCAGCACTGCAATAAAGCCTTAAAAATATGTTTTATGAAATGAGACTGCAGAGATGATGTACAAGATGCCAAGTTTTTAATTGATGAACAGTACTTTATCAATAAACAGTTTGTATCCAAAATATATGGTCCAATTGGGTTATAAACCGGGACCCTACATGGTCCGTGTTTCGAAAAACACTCCTTCCTCAGGGGTCCTAGTGTGAAAATGTAAGTTTATCAACAGATATATGCAAGATTAAGGAAAGTATATATAGTTACAAAGGAAATGTGTGAATGTGAACCACAAAGACTAGCAGAACCAGTAGTGGGAACCATCCTTTTTGCCCAAAATCATTTCCAGTCGTGAGCCATATGTACAGCACTTTGGATGGCCAGTCTTGTCCAGTCCACTTCTAGCTATCATTCTTCTTTCAGTGTTCCTCACTGGTACCGCAAATACCACAAGCAGTTCAGAGCAGTTTACAGAGGAAAAGACTACACAGTCTCTTCACCTCCTTTGCCTTCTCCTAACCACACTGGCGCTGTGGTGTAAACAAAATAAACAAACAAAAATGACTTTTCCTCTCTCTGTTTAATTCTAGCTCACGTTTGCGGTCTAACACCAGCTCTGTCAGGATACACATTTCAAATCTGACATATTGTATTCACAAAACAGAAAACAAAATTATTTTTTCTACCTTTTGTTGTCTGGTCATTATTCAAATCTTGTTGGTCCCAGGCTCTGGTTGTCTTCTGATAACTTGCTTGCCAGGTTCTTCTTCTTTCTTCTTTCTCTGTGCTAACCATCCATCTTCTATCTCTGTCTTCCCTTCCGTTTCCCTTCCCTCACTCAGAGGTCTGATATCTTTCCTTTTTTTCGTCTCCATCCACAGATCCACCTTTTCTCAACTACCCTTTCATCCAGCATCTCTCCCTCCTTCCCCACCACTCTAGGGTCCACTATCTCTCCTTATGTTTTTACCAACTACCCTCCTATCCAGTATATCTATCCCCCCTCCACACCATCCCTTGTGTCCAACTTCTCTCTCTTTCTGTTCCTTCCCTCCCTAAATCCCATTGTCCACCATCTTTCTGCCTCTCCTCTGTTTTTAGACCCATTATTTCTTCCCTCCCAAAGTCTGGCATAGGCACGTCTCTTTGAACCCCTCTTCCTTCCCTCTCTCCGTGTACTTCTACACCAGGGCCCCCCTCCCCTGAAGATCTGTCTGCCCTGAAGCTCTGCATCCCCCCCCCCCAAAGGCCTACATCCCACCCATGAAGGCCTGCCTGTTCCTCCTGAAGGCCTGTGCAACCATCCCTGAAGGCCTGCACCTCCCCCCCCAGAAGGCCTGCGTTTTCCCCCTGGCCTCCCGCGCACCATTTACCTAATAGTAGCCTGCAGAAAAGATTGCCGGTGCTAGCGATCTTTGCAAGCTGCTATAGGTCTTCAGTGCTGACATCAGAGGAGGGGGCGGGACCGCGGCAGAGGGAACAGCTCTGAAGACCTATGGCAGTTTGCATAGATCGCTAGCACCGGCGATCTTCTCTGCAGGCTGCTGATATTAGGTAAATGGTGTGCAGGAGGCCAGAGCAGGACACCAGCGGCAGGGCCAGAGGGGAAGCCGGACACCAACACTTCCTGACTTATCCTCCCCCCTCGCCTCTAAAGCAGGGACAGCAGCGGTTGGCCAACAAGAGGCAACGCTGCCGCCTCTGCTTTAGGGGGGGAGGGGGGAGGGTCAGTTACCGAATCAGGAGGCTGATTTTTGTTTTGTTTTGTTTTGTTTTAAATCGATTCAAATCGATTTACCCACAGTGAATCAGTGAACCGATTCAAATCGTGAATCGGGCAGCACTAGTTCTAAGCATCACTGTTTTTATCAGTCTCTCATCTTACATTATACTACATCACCAGTTCCTTACAGTGATCTTGTTTGCCACCATTACTTTCCTGTGCAAATCCTCTGTTGCTCACCATATTCCTCCAATTTATTCTTCAATTGATGCAGCTCCTTTAAGTGCTTCCTATTTCCAAAGCACAATTTTGGGCTTACTTTTTGATTCCAAACTTCCTTTGCAACCACTAGTGAATTTGTTGTCTGTTAGACTATTGTAATGTTGTCTACTTGGGCTGTTTGTTTCAATTGATGAAATGTTGCAAACAGCTCAGAACACAGCTTGATGTTTAATTATTCTCTGAGAAAGTTGGATAGAATTTCTTCCCTTTACATTAAAATTCATTGGCTTCCAATACAAGCCAAAATTTTGTTTAAATTCTTATGCTTATTGTACAAAGTATTGCATGGAATTACTCCATTTTATCTTGTCAATCATTTTCCATTTACAACTTCTAGTAGATCCTCAAGGAACATTATTAATCCATTTGCCTTCCCTTCAGTCAAAGGTAGGAAGAGACTTTATCAGGTGTATAAACTGTTCTCTTTTCAAGCTGCAAGATATTAGGTAAGGACATTTCTGATATGTTGTTGTATGCTAAAGACTTTAGGGAATTTAGGCATCAGATTAAAACATTTGTTTCAGAAATTTTTACTGGATCAGACTTATGGGTTCTTTTACTAAGGTGCGGTAGCCAATTTAGCGAGCGCTAATTCGTCCATAGACTATAATGGGCATGTTAGCATTTAGCGCATGCTACATCAATTAATGCGTGCTAAATCAGTTAGCGCGCACTAAAATACTTAGCACACCTTTGTAAAAGAGGGGGATAGACTTTGCTTGTGATATAAGAGTGTGTTTATAAGTTCTGATGCACTGTACTCGATATTATAATATTCTTTCGTGTTAATGAGTCCTGGTTATGAGCAGATTCTGTTTTTGTTATCCATGTGGAACTATAAGGCTTACTGCGGAATATAAAATCAATTGTTATGTTCTTATTTTCCTATAGCACTTCATTTCAAATGTATTCAACTTCAGTGTGACCATTCTTTTTATATAGTCCAGGACTCGCATCTGTAGAGCAATATAGATATCTGGAACTCACAGTTTGGTTATTGTGGTATTGTTCTTACTTTTCCGTATCATAGGCAGGCTCACAAAAGTCTTATTCTCTATTCTGATCCTTCTTCATATTTCCTTGCTACTGTTATCGTATTTGGTTACCATTCTTCCCAGGTATACAAATTAGTCTATAAATTCCAACATTTCACCTTCTGTGAGCACCTGTCATTAATCAGCAACATCATTTTAATCTTATTCAGTGGTTAGAGCTACAGCCCCAGCACCCTGGGGTTGTGGGTTCAAATCCCACACTGCTCCTTATGACCCTGGGCAAGTCATTTAATCCCCCAGTGCCCCAGGTACATTAGATAGAGTGTGAGCCCGCTAGGACAGATAAGGAAAAATGCTTGCGTACCTTAATAATTTATAATCCTCTTAGAATTGTAGGATATGCAGAATATAAATAAATAAATATAAATCTCTGACATTTGGTACAAATTAGAGAATGGCACGGGGACAAATATTTCCTCTTCCCTGCAGGAACTCAATTTTCCCATCCCCGCAAGTTTTGTTGCTGTCCCTGTCCCTGCCCCATTGCTGTAAGCTCAGCCTTAACCGCACAAACCTCAAACACTTATGATCTTAACCTTTTCCTATCGTAATAAATTTTACATTACGCTGGTTCCAATCGTAATTATTTTAGCAAAGTTTTGTATTATTCACTGTTATCATTTACGGCTATTGTAAACACAATGGCCCAATAGATGGGACAAATGATAGGTAGAAGGTGTACTGTATGTCCCATGCCATGGTCCATGCTATACAACAGGGGTGCCCAACGCGTCGATCGCGATCGACCAGTAGCTCAGGAAGGCAACGCGAGTCGATCGCGGAGCCTATCCCGGGCTCTGTGATAGACTTCGTGTTGCCGTCCTGATCTACGGGGCCGATCAGGCCTTCCTCTCCAGTTTTCTTTCTCCCTAGGGCCTTTTAGCTGGGCGATCCGCCCAGCTGTCATCTGCCGCTGCTGAACAAAAAACCGGGTCCTGCCTTCGCGGAAACAGAAAGTAGGCAGGACCCGTGCAGGAAGAAGAACAAATGCTTGTCTCCCGCATTAGCCCATAGCGAACGCTTGCTTCAGGGCTCTCAACATGTGCGCGCCGGCTTCCCTTCTCCCCTCCCCCCCCCCCCCGGACATAACTTCCGGTTTCGGAGGGAAGAGAAGAGAAGCCGGCACGCACATGTTGAGAGCCCTGAAGCAAGCGTTCGCTACGGGCTAATACGGGAGACAAGCATTTGTTCTTCTTCCTGCCGGGTCCTGCCTACTTTCTGTTTCCGCGAAGGCAGGACCCGGCAGCATTTCCCCCAATAGGTTGATCGCGATCTTGGGCTGATCAGCCTTCCTCTTCCCGATGGCAGAATTGACGTCAGGGAGAGGAATGCTGGTTGGCCGAAGCAGGGAGAGCTGGGGCCTGTTTATTGGTGGCGTTTGGGTCCTGGTCCCCGATGGCAATGGCAGTGGCAGTGGCTTGGGGGAGGGCAGGGAGAAAGAAAGAAAAAGGGCAGGCAGGGAGACAGAAGGAAAGAAGAGAAACAGAAAAAAATGAAAGGGAGGCAGAGAGAAAGAAAGGGCAGGGAAGAGGAAGGAAAAAGTTGGGGGGAAGAAATGAGGTCTGGAGGAGAAGAAGCATACAGGCTAAAAGAAGGGAAGAAAGATTGGATGCACAGTCAGAAGAAGAAAGTGCAACCAGAGACTCATGAAATCACCAGACAAGGTAGGGAAAAATGATTTTATTTTAAATTTTGTGATCAAAATGTGTCTGAATTTATATCTGCTGTCTATATTTTACACTATGGTCCCCTTTTACTAAACCACAATAGAGGTTTTAGCGCAGGGAGCCTAGGAGTGTCGAGAGCAGCGCTGGGCATTCAGCGCAGCTCCCTGCACTAAAAACTGCTAACGTGGTTTAGTAAAAAGGGAGGGGGTGGGTATTTGTCTACTTTTGTATGGTTGTTACTGAGGTGACAGTGCATAGAGTCATCTGCTTTGACCTCTTTGAAAACCCTGGAATAGGTAATGATGATTAACATTTTCTATGCGTACAGTGTGCGTTGTGTTTTTTTAAAATTTTATTGTTGGTAGATCATTGTGACTTGGTCATTTAAAAAGTAGCTCGCGAGCCCAAAAAAGTGTGGGCACCCCTGCTATACAAGATGAAATGCCTTCTTGAGATCAACAAAGCAATGGAAGAGGTTTTTGTTTCTTGTTAAGCATTTCTTCATCTCTCAGAGTGTCAATATCTGCTGAATAGTACTTAAAAATGTATAAACAAAAGGGGCACCACATAGATTTGGTCACTGGCTCCAGTAGGGAACTGGTTAAGCCTCGTATTTATTTGACTGACGTGACTTGGAAGCCGAGTCTATGGTCAGATCATTCTTTATGCACTTTTACTTTGAATTGGCAACATCAGGTTTTAAATGCATGCAGGTCTGCTGTACAGGTTAGGTTGTGTGGCTACGTTGATTCTACTGAAGTTTGGTTGCATTACGATTTGGCTTCCCTCCTAAGTTGTTTTCAGATTTTACTCCTATTGGGAATCTATAAGTACTAATATTTTATATAAAATTGCTCCAAAGAAGTTGTGCTCAAATAAACATCATGAATCAGACCCTTGATTTGAATCTGGATAAATCACCACCGCAAGGTAGAGAGGGGGCTTCTAATTCTACATATCACAAGTCTTGTCACTGTTGTACAAGGAGTACATTCATTTTAACACATGATTAGAGCATCAGAGATGACCACTAGTTCTTTGTAACTTCATGGTCATTCTTTGCAAAGAGCTGATCTATGAGCATATCTAAATCTTATTTAGAATTGAGTGATAAACTATATGATTCACACTTTTTTTTGTCTGTGGGATTGGACTTGGTGAGCTGTAGACTATGAATTTTGCCCTTTTTTTGTGTTGGTCATAGAGAGGAGAGAGTGTGACACAATGGTTAAAGCCACAGCCTCAGCACTCTGAGGTTGTGGATTCAGATCCATGCTGCTCCTTGTGACCCTGGGAAAGTCACTTAATCCCCATCCCCCTTTGCCCCAGGAATATTAGATAGATTGTGAGCCCACCAGGACAGACAGAGAAAAATGCTTGAGTACCTGAATAAATTCATGTAAACCTTTCTGAGCGCCCCTGGGAGAATGATATAGAAAATTGAATAAATAAATAAATGACAAAATACATTGGTAATAAAGGGGTTTAGAGGAAGAGAAGGCTAAACCTTAAAATTGTGGCCAATCTACAAATTTTAATTTGTGATCAAAGGGAAAATCACAAAAATAAGAACATCTAATGAGCCATTGGTTAAGAAGTCGTGAAAGTAGACTATTCCTCAGCTCAGAACAGGTCAACATCTGGATGGGATTTGGTGTAGCATTCCTACCCTGTCTGTAGTCTTTCTGTGGCATTGAAATATGTTGATTATCTCATTGCTTAATTCTGGTAATGTATGCAGATTAGAGCTTGTGCTTTTTATCTATTTCCTTGTTTTCTCATAGCTGGAAGAGCACAATATATTCTCCAGTCTTAGCTCTACTGAATACGAACAAGTGCTGGAGATCATACGCAAAGCCATTCTTGCCACAGACCTCGCCCTATACTTTGGAAACAGGAAGCACTTAGAGGAACTAAATAAATCAGGAGCTCTGAATGTTAACAACCAAGCACACAGGTATGGAAAGGAGGGTATCTAGAGCAGTAATCTGAAATAATTTTGAACAGAAAAATAGGCGAGCCCTGTAGTGGTTACTTAAAAGATGTTGGCTTACCATATCAACAAAATAGAACCAAGTGGAGGCTATTGACAAAGATAAACAAAGGTTAAAACATAATGTCTATTTCATTCAAAATAATGCAACTTACATTTAGGGGGGAATTCAACAAGGAACGCTAACCAATTTAATGCACGCTATGGGAGTATAATGGGCATCTTAGCATGTGCTCCTCATTTGCACCCCTTGTTGAATCCTTCCCTCCCCCCCCCCCCCCCCAGCCTGTATAATGGACATTTATTGCTCTGTGAGACTGTGTTGTAAGAAATTGTGTTCAATAATTCGGGATTTAGGTTTCAGGGTCAAATGACTGGGATAATCATAAAGTTAAAATTGTGTTTTTATAGCACAGTCTAATTACAGATAACAAGTATATGTAACTGTATTGTCTCTGTATATGTATTTAACTTATAGGAAGAGTGGCAGCTTTGGAGGTAGCGGGGTACGTGGGATAGCCTTTGGGGTGTACGAGTAGTTTTAGAAGTTAATTTGAGAGGCTGGGGTAGTTGGAGGTGAAATGTTAATTATGGTAATTAGGAGGCATGGATAGTTCCATGGTGGGGGAGGAGGATGAACAGGCAAATTGTAGATCACTTCACCTTGGGATATATTCAGTCAAACAAAAAGACAAGGAAGGAGTCTTTCCAACCAGTGATAAAGTCTTTATTATAAACAGTGGTCCCAACAAAGATCCCAGTTTCGGGGTCCAAAAAAATGCCTTCTTCAGGGGACACTCTAGACATATTACATATAAAAAAGGGGGGTGACATAAAGTTACAAAAAATATATATATACTAGTCTTTAAGCCCATTATATTAATGGGTGCTAGAATATATGTCTATCTTTCTTTCTGTCTCTCTCCCTACCCCTGTTTTTTTTTTTCTGTCTCTCTCCCTCCGGCTGTCTTTCTTTCTGTCTGTCTCACTCCCTGGCCCCCTTTGGCTGTCTGTCTCTCTCCCTGCCCCTGTGTCTTTCTTCCTGTCTCCCTCCCTACTTCCCTGTGCAGCAGCTGCAGCATTGCCTCTCCCTCCATTTTCCTGTGCAATAGCATTTTTCCCCTCCCCCCCCACTTCCCTGTGCAGCAGCCACAGCATTCCCTCCCCCTCCATTTCCCTGTTCAGCAGCATTTTCCCCTCCCCCCCACTTCCTTGTGCAGTAGCCACAGCATTCCCCCCCCTCCATTTCCCTGTTCAGCAGCATTTTTCCCCTCCCCCCACTTCCCTGTGCAGTAGCCAAAGCATTCCCTCCCCCTCCATTTCCCTGTGCAGCAGCAGGATTTCTCCATCCCCCTAATCTTCCCGCGATCTGGCCGACTCCCTTGCCGGAGTTATTTTTCAGTTTAAAGGTGCCCCCGCGGCTCCTCTAACGATCCCCGCCTGCATCGGAAGTCTTCTCTGAAGCAGGTGCGGCTCGTGACAGGAGCCACGGTGGCACCTGTAAACTGAAAAATAACTCCGGCAAGGGAGCCGTCCAACTGGCAGTTCAATTCGGAGCTTCGGTCTGCCCTGCAGGCGGGGATCATGAGAGGAGCCACCGTCGCGTCTTTCAATTTAAAAATACAATACGGCAAGGTGAGCAGCGAGCAGGCCAGACCGAACAACAGGACGAAAAACAACCCTAAACAGAACCCATTCCATGCAATACCTTGAGATTCAGCATCACTCTAGCCCCTACCAGCAGCCAATATCTAATATAATAAAACGATAGCCGCACATGCGCACTCCTACCTGCGGGGCCCTACAGCACGGCTAGCGTTTTATTATATTAGATGTAAAAATATTATTTATGCAAAAAAAAAACACCACATGAAAATAAAAGCAGAATCATAAAATGCAAATGTATAAAATGGCAATGAAACATGAAATCAAATAAACTTGACATTCAAAATATGCAACATGAAATCAAAACATGAACTTGTAACAAACTGCATCAAAAAGAATTAGTGCTCCTTTAACTAAGGTGCGCTAGCCGTTTTAGCGCGTGCTACAATACCGCACACGCTAAACGCTAACACCTCCATAGAGCTTGCGTTAGTATTTTTCGTTTAGCGCGTGGTTAGCGTGCGCTAAAAACGCTAGTGAAAGGAGCCCTAAATGTATGGTGTAATTACAAAAGTGAGACGCAAAATGAAGGCACTGCAAGACCCAAGGCTGAATATGCAAAACAAAACAAGTGTACAACAAGACAGAAAAGAGAAAACCATGAACCATAGAGTTAAAAAGCTGAATTATAAAACTAGATGCATAAAACATTCATGACAATAATGCATAAAATCAAAAAGACTGATATCGAGATTATGGGCTCCTTTTACGAAGGTGCGCTAGCGTTTTTAGTGCATGCACAAGATTAGCACACGCTATAGCACGTGCTAGCCGAAAAACTATTGCCTGCTTAAAAGGAGGCGGGGATGGCTAGCACGCGCGCTAAAACCACTAGCACCCCTTTGTAAAAGGAGCCCTATAACATGATGCAAAATAAGTCAATATGAAGGCTAAAACACACAAGCATAATGTCTAATTGAATAAACACCCAAAGTGAGATACAAAGAAAACTAAGCACCAAAGTGTATGCATAAATAAAAAGGACAGGGGTAGCCAAATGTTGAAATCTGAAAAGACAGTAGTGCCAACATAATCAAACAAAAAAGAAAATAAGACAACTGAAAGACCAAAAAAAGGAGGCCCAAAAAACCAGCTGCTGAAACAAAAAGACCACAGCTATACCTTTGCTGAATCAACACTGAAAGAAAAATCACGCTGGGGAAAGAAAAAAGGCAAATGAAGCATGTGAAATTAGCTTCTTTTAAATATGTAATATGTTTATAGTGTCCCCTGAAGAAGGCATTCTTTGGATGCTGAAACTGGAATCCTTGTTGGGGGGAAGAGGATGGCAATAGGCAATTTGAAAGGAACAATTCCCTCACTGCTGTGTTTCACTGTATCTCGGTTTCTATGCTGCAGAACCTGGAATTGTTTCTTCCATACGAATGAATCGGACCATTTTTTTCATGCGATGCTTATTTCTCTGGAACCCCCAGTCTAACCTTATTGTATTTTTCACTGGGTGTTCCCACATGCCAAATTTGATCCCAATCTGTTAGATTTTGGGAGTGTCATTATGCCCTCTTGACTCCTTATGTATAATTATTTCCATTGATATGGAAAGAATAAAAATGAAATAATATTGCCTAGATCAGACATGGGCAACTCCGGTCCTCGAGAGCCATAATCCAATCAGGTTTTCAGGATTTCCTCAATAAATATGCATGAGATCTATTTTCATGCACTGCTTTCAATGCATATTCATTGGGGAAATCCTGAAAACCCGATTGGATTCCGGCCCTCGAGGACTGGAGTTGCCCATGTCTGGCCTAGATGGGGTTTTTTTTTTATAGCTTAGGTTTATAAATAGTAATATTTGTGGAGGTCCCAATGAAAGCAGTGGCGTAACCATGGGTAGGCCCGGCCCACTCAAAATTTTCATACCCTTGTGATGGGTAGTGAGGATCCCCACGCTGCACAGCTCTGTTTCCTACTTGCTCCAGTTGGTGGCACTGTGCATGCACTGCCATCAAGTTGTGTGTATAGGAAAGGGGGTGGCAGGGCAGCACGTAGACAGTGTTGCTAGCTGAAGCAAATATGAAAAGAAACTGTTCTTGCTGCTAGAGGCCCTTTACAGCTGGTGGGGTTAGGAGATCCCCACCAGCTCAGGTATTTAATGTTTTGAGTTGGCTCGTAGGGGTGGGGTATGCCCACATGTGCCCATCCAGTTTGCACAGTGGCCCACTCAAAATTTGAGGTCGGCTACACCTCTGAGTGAAGCACAATGGACTAAATGCATTCTTTTGAAAGACACAGTCAAAGTGCTGGGGTGTATACTTCAATTATAGGGTATCTAGAAACCACGAAGCAACAATGCAGAACTGAGGCTCGATTAATGTTTTAATGTTTGACTTCTAAATAAGATAAGTTGTCTCCTCACCTGGCTTTTCAGCTGTAAAGCTGGTCATATTAATCCTGAACTGCTGGAAGCAAGTATTCAATTTCTATATCAACCAATGGTCCTTTAATATAGGATTTCATCTTATGCAAGAGTATATAGGTATACAAGAGAAATGGCTTTACATGTAAGACGATGCATGCTTGTTTTTTGTGTGCTTAACATGACAGCATGTGCATGCCTATTTTAAGTGTATTTATTGTGACATAATCAAAGGAGTTTTAGAAAGGACACCCAATAAGGACATCCAGATTGGTACATCCCCAGTGGTGCTAAGATTTTAGAACAGGATCTCCCAGCCTACAGCCTGTTCTAAAATATGTGAGAAATGGACATCCATTTGCTGCTTGTGTCCAGCATGAACATCCATTTTAGAAACTGAAATGTCCAAACAATGAACAAGGCAAAACAAGAGGCATAGATGGCATTATGGCAGTGTAGGATGGTCCATATTAAAAAGTGATCACGTAGATATCAATGGGGGTGAGAAATAGCCTAATGGTTAGAGCAGCAGGCTGAGAACCAGGTCCTTGTGATCTCGGGTAAATCACTGAACTCCCCATTGCCTCAAGTACTGAACTCTCCAGGAACAGAAAATTACCTAATGTACCTGAATGTATAGCGCATTGATAGCTTGCGGATGGTGTATAAGGGATTAATTAAAACCTTTAGTACCATGAGCATCCATAGTTCCCAAAGTTGTTACAGAGCCCAGTATCCCTTGCCAGTTTTACATTCAAGGTGGACAGCAACCACTGGGAGTTAAGGAGGTAACGTCCATTAATTCTTAAGTGGAACATAGCCAGTAACTAGGTCTAAATACCAACATCCATCTTTTGAACAAAGACATCCCTTTCCCTTCTGAAATCACAGTTGGATGACCATATTATGTCCTTTCCCTAGTCCTGCCCAAAACATGGCCAGTCCATGGAGAGAGAGAGGGCAGTTGTAAGGATTAAGAGAGGTTTGTGATAGACCTACATCTCTTCTTGTATCTTTACTGTAAACCACTTGCATCCCATGTACTGACTAAATGTATCTTTATTGTAAACCGTTTCTATCCCATGTACTGTCAAAATGTGTCTTTATTGTAAACCGCTTCGAACTTCACGGTATAGCGGTATATAAGAAATAAATTATTATTATTATTCTTCCAGCTGTGTTACAATAACCAGATTTACTTCTCAGGAGCTAAAGGTCATATAGAAAAGATATTAAAAGTATCAATCATGAAAATGTTGACTCCCCTCCCCCCCCACACACACTTTCTTAAATACAGAATACCCATATCCTCTTTAAGGACATTCTGCAGTTTTAGATTATAAAACATCAGGATTTGGATGTCCATGCAATATGCAACCTGTCAATCAAAACAGGGCAGATACCAGACGACTGGAAGATAGCGAACGTCTCGCCAATATTCAAAAAAGGATCAAGAGGAGTACCGGGCAACTATAGACCTGTGAGTCTCACATCAGTCCCTGGGAAGTTGGTTGAGGCGCTGATTAAGGATAGCATAACCCGGCACCTAGACACACACGACCTGATGAAAGCCAGCCAACATGGATTCAGGAAAGGGAAGTCATATTTGACCAACCTATTTCAATTTTTTGAGACAGTGAACAGACAAATTGATAATGGAGAACCGGTGGATATTATATACTTGGATTTTCAGAAGGCATTCGACAAAGTTCCACATGTAAGACTCCTCAGGAAACTGCAGGACCATGGAATAGAAGGAGGTATACTAAGATGGATAGGCAAATGGCTGGAGAACAGAAGGCAGAGAGTGGGCATAAATGGGAAGTTCTCAGACTGGGAAAATGTGACTAGCGGTGTGCCCCAGGGCTCGGTACTTGGGCCCATCTTATTTAATATTTTCATCAATGACCTAGAGGATGGAACATCCAGTGAGATCATCAAGTTTGCAGATGACACAAAGCTATGCCAGGCCATCAAATCGCCGAAGGACAATGAGGAACTCCAGAGTGACTTGAGCCGATTGGAGAATTGGGCAGATAAATGGCAGATGAAGTTTAATGTGGAAAAATGCAAAGTGATGCACTTAGGCAGAAAAAACAAGGAACAAGTATGTCAGGTGCAACTCTGGGAAAAACTGAACAGGAAAAGGACCTGGGAGTATTAATCTGAAGCCGTTGGCGCAATGCGCGGCGGCAGCAAAGAACGCGAATAGAATGCTAGGCATGATAAAGAAGGGAATCACGAGTAGATCGGAGAAAGTTATAATGCCGCTTTATAGAGCGATGGTCAGACCGCACTTGGAATACTGCGTCCAGCATTGGTCTCCATATCTAAAGAAGGATATAAAACTGCTAGAGAGGGTGCAGAGACGAGCAACAAAGCTGGTGAAAGGTTTGGAGATCCTGGATTACGAGGAAAGACTTAAGAAACTGGGGTTGTTCTCCCTTGAGAAAAGGAGACTGCGAGGGGAAATGATCGAGACTTTCAAAATACAGAAAGGAATCGACAAAATAGAGCAGGAAAAAACATTATTTAAATGTCCAATGTGGCACGGACAAGAGGACATGGGCTGAAGCTAAGGGGGGGGACAAGTTCAGGACAACTATCAGGAAGTTCTGCTTCACGCAACGAGTGGTGGACACCTGGAATGCTCTCCCAGAAGAGGTAATTGCAGAATCCACCGTTCTAGGATTTAAGGGTAAGTTAGATATACATCTCTTTATGAATGGCATGAAGTGAAATGGGTAAGGGTAAGCTAGATGCACTTCTCTTTACGAGAAGCTTAGAGCGATATGGGGACTAAAACTATGCCAGGGTACACCTGGCGGGGCCACTGCGTGTGTGGATCGCCGGACTTGATGGACCTAGGGTCTGTTCTGGAGATGGCGCTTATGTTCTTAAATGCCAGTTTTCAGGCATCTAAAACACAAATAGAACTCCTAAAATAAGGAACAGTCACATGCATGCTTTTTAATGTGTACTTGGTGTGACATTTTATTTAAAAAATTTTATACTGCTCAATCACAGCTATCTGCATTACATTACTGTGTGTTGGCATATCCAGCGTGCAAGCAAAGGATTCTGGGATATTATATTAGACATCTTACCCTGGGAATGCCTGCAGATAGACTGAATGGCTCGTGCCAATCTACATAACTTAAGCCCAATGTTTGGAAGCATCCTGCAAAGCCCTGGACTTTCAAAAGTAATGAGTAGAACAAATGATCCCAGACAGACAAACTCCATCCACCAGGTTTCCACAAGAGTCATACCTCCTTGTCAATTAAGGGCCATTATTTCAAACAAATTACCAAATTGTGACAGAGGAAGATACTGGAAGATATTATTTTTAGGGTAAACTCATATCTATAAAAGACAGACTTTTCTTGCTCTCTTCTTTCTTTTTCCTCCAGCCTCTTCACACCTACATCCCACATATAGACTTTCTTCTGCTGTTTTCAGAAGGACAGCCACATTTTATTATACACACATAAGAAGCTCTAAATCTAAATTATGTTCTATATTTGTAAAAGCCTATTTCTATATAATATACAGTAAAACCTTGAATTGCACATAACTTGGTTTGCAAGTGTTTTGCAAGACAAGCAAAACATTTTATTAAATTTTAACTTGATATACAAGCAATGTCTTGCAATACAAGTACATACAGTATACAACACATCAAAACTGAGCCAAAGGTTCTTCTCTCTCTGACACTGCAAGAGTGTAGTGACTGTTCTAAATGAACGGAACCCCCGCAAATTTCGGAGGAGTACTGTATATGCAATTTTGAGGCAAGTGTGGCTGACACTTGCTGTGTCATAACTAAAACCCAAATACAAAATATAATATTTGATTCTAAAATCTATAAGCATGTTATTTAAAGTTCACGTAGTGTAAGATAATTGCACAGGCATGCTTATTTAATGTACACTTTAAGATAATGGTATGAACATGCTTGTTTAATGTGCACTTAGTGTGACATATTGGTACAGGCATGTTTGCTTAATGTGCACCTAGGGCCGAATTCTAAAACAGCCACCGAAAGATAGGCGTTGGTAACCGCCCTACCACTGCCTAACTTAATTGGTTTAATTGCCTTTAATCAATGCAATAATTGATCACAGTCTTTAAAAGCAATTAAACTGACATTAAAAAGAAAGATGGTGCCTCCACAAACAGTGCCAGAACAGCGACTATGGAAGCACCTACCAGCGCCTAAGGGTAAAATAGGCGTGGTTAAATATCTTTAGGCGTCGGTCGACACCTCCATGGTTGGGATTCTTCTCATCACAGATGGCACTGGAAATGTAGGCCTTGAAAACCCTGGCCTACATTTTCGGCGCCTGTCTGTGACATGGACATAATTCTATAAATGGTGCTTTTATGGGCAGCTGACAAACCGAGTGTTGTGTATAAAATCTGGGCCTTAGTGTAAGATAATGATACAGATATGCTTGTTTAATGCATATGTGGAGGGGCATTTTCAAATGGATGGTCCTGCCCATTAAATCCAAAATACCCCATCCATCTCGCAGCCATTTTCGAACAGGAAATAATAGCCATTTTATAAATTGAAATATTCAAATTCAGAATGACAAAAATCTAGGGTAAAGGTTCCAATTCCTAGCTTATTTCCTGTTCCAAACATATGTATCTTGTTGTAAACATATGTCTCCTGCTGTAAACACTGCACGACATTCTTTGTAAACCGCTTCGAACTTATGGTATAGCGGTATATAAGAAATAAAATTATTATTATTATTATTATTATTATCATCTGGCAGCATTGTTACAAAAAAGACTACACTGAAGGGTTACTGCAGTGAACTATAAACCAATGTACCCAGGTTCATATCTTTTTTATTTTAAATGCTGAGCCCTCCAGGAACAGGAAATAAGTACTGCACCTGACTATACTACTACTTAATCTACTACTACTACAACTACTTATTATTTCTATAGCACTGAAAGGCTGAACTAGACACATCTCACTATACCCTATTGCCATGGAGGGGCATAATCGAAAGGAACGTCTAAGTCTGTTTACGTCTAAGTTGCAAGTCGTCCAAAGTAAAAAAACAGCTTAGGACACATTTTTGAAAAATACGTCCAAATTTTTTTTCATTTCGAAAATCGTCTAAATATACGTCCTACAATCTGATCGTCCAAATCGCTAAATCGTCCATCTTTATATCACATTTTCGTCCAAATCAAAAACGCTTAGAACAAGCTCTGTTGGATGTGGAAGGGGTCTGCAAAGTGATGGACTGAACACCCAGACATGGCACCTAAATAGTAGGGTACCTTACAGGGCACTACTGTGAACTTTACAAAAAGGGTGCCATGTCATCATCTCACTACAGCTCCCTTATAGGTCATGGTGAGCCCCCCAAATCACCTCCAGAATCCCCTAGACCCACTTATCTACCACCCTAATAGCCCTTATGGCTGCAGGAGCCACTTATATGCCAGTAAAAAGGGTTTTGGGGGTGTATAGGGGAATGCACATGTTTCAATATCAATGCAGTGATTACAGGGGCTTATGGGCATGGGTCTTCCTCTCCATGGGTCCCTAACCCACCCCATGACGGCTTAAGACCGCCTCTGTGCAGCATGACTAGGCTTTCCTATGCCAGGCTGCCAGGTGATGATGTTCTGGAGGCACAATTTTCAAGTTGTGATTAATATTTTTATGGGGGTAGGGGGCATTAGTGATCACTGGGGTAGTGTGTGGGGGTCTGTATTATGTGTTTGAGGTGCTTATCTTGTGAATATAGGTGGGTTTTTGTGACTTAGACATGTTTTAAATGGTCTAAGTCACAACGTCCAAGTTACGTCGATCCTGTGCTGTATAACTTTCGGTTATACATGCAGTACGATTAAGTCTAAGCCATATCCTGCACTCGACACTCCTCCTGACATGCTCTGTTTAGCTATGGTCGTTTAGCGGCACTATGAAAGCCTAGGTCGTTTATAAATACGTCCAAAACCCGGTTTTATTATCGAAACTTGGACGTTTTTGACGATGATCGTCCAAGTGCCAACTTAGGCTGGTTTTTGGATGTTTCTCTCTTTCAATTATGAGCCCCTTAGTCTTCTGTTCCTTGTTGTTAATTGTTATGTGTCTTGTTTGCTAACTGTTATATATGTTACCATGTAACCTACTCTGGGCTCCTTGGGGAGGACAGGATACAAATCGAATTAACTAAATAAATAAATAATACATTTAACAAAACTGGAAATAACCCTAGATGCAGTGAAAAAATGGATGGTAGACCTCAAACTGAAACTAAACTCAGATAAAACAAAATTCCTTCTGCTCGAAAAGGCCAAAACTCCCACCATTACAGAACTGAAAATTAAAAACACCAAATACCCAATACAGCCCGAACTCAAACTCCTAGGAGTAACAATAGACAGATGCTGCACAAATCAATAAAACATCCCAGAAAGCTTTTTTAATTATGAGAAATCTACATAAAATAAGAAAATTCTTCGACCCAGCACAATTCAGGCTAATTGTCCAATCCCTAGTCTTAGGTCTACTGGACTATTGCAATTCCCTCTATCTACCTTGTCCTGCCAACATGATAAAACAACTTCAGACTATACAAAACACTGCCCTCAGACTGATCTACTCCCTGAGAAAATATGATCATATTACAACTGCCTTCCTAGACTCTCACTGGCTACCTATGCAAGCACGAATTCAATTCAAATTCTACTATCTATTATTCAAAGCATTAAATGGCTCCGCCCCCCCATCTAAACAACCGCCTAAACCAGATCCTCACCTCAAGACAAAGAAGAACTCCAAACCCTTTTGCCTTCCCTCCACTAAAGGGCACTCAGCGCAAAAAGATGTTTGATAACCTTCTGGCGACGCAAGCAGCAAAACTTAACCACTCCATCTTCAACCTGTTGACGGCAATGGGCGACTTCAAAACTTTTCAAAAAGAAATCAAAACTCTACTTTTCAAAAAATTTATCCAGATATCTTAACCCAACCCTTCCCCCTCCTCCTAGATAAATTCTCCCCCAAACCTCCACTTAAATAATCTCTTCCTCCCCAAAACACCAACCAAGTATTCAGATCCCTGAAATGTAATATAATCTTATTTGTACTCTAACTGTAATCTATTTGTTATATCACACAGTAACGTACAGTTAATTTAATATCCAATTTGCAAGTTCTTCCGGAATTAATCCAGCTACCTCTCCTCCCTTGTAACCAAAAAAAAACCCCAACCAATACTGTTGTAACTTCACTGGAAATGTCCAGTTAGCTCTTTTGTAATCCGCCTTGAACTGCAAGGTATAGGCGGAATAGAAGTCCCTAATGTAATGTAATGTAATAGATGGTCCCTGCTCAGAAGTGTTTACAATCTAATTTGGATAGAAAGAACATCTCGGGATTGGGGAGATTCTGGTAGAAGCAATGATACAATGGGTATAGATATCTGACAGTGAGTGGTGATATTGAAAAAAATGGGAAGAGAGCAGGTATATATGGGGAAGAAGAGAGGGCCCAAGACAAATCCCTGAGGTACACCGATAGTGGAATGGCAGTGGAGGAGGATCCACCATAACATACACTGAAAGTATGATGGGAGAGATAGGAAGAAAACCAGGAAAGAACAGAACCCTAGAATCCCCGTGAGGACAGAGTATTAAGGATCAGGTGATAATCAACTGTATCGAAGACAACAGACAGTTCAAGAAGGATAAGGATAGAGTAGAGGCCACTGGATTAGGCCAGGAACAAGTCGTTAGAGACTTTAGCAAGTGCAGTTTCCATAGAATTGAAGGGGCAAAAGCCCAATTAATGTATATCAAGAATATTATGAGAAAAAAGGAAGTCCAAGCAATGGCGGTGAACAGCATGTTCGAGTAGTTTGGAGTGAGATGGGGTAATAGTTGGAGGAGAATACGGGTTCTAGTGAGGGTTTTTTCAGGAAAAGTGTAACTATGGCAAGTTTGAAGACATCAGAAAATGTTGCAGTGGAAAGTGATAGGTTGAGGATGTGACAAATGGGAGGGATGACAGTGGGAACAACAGCTGCAAGTAGGCGGGTAGAAATTGAATCAGAGCAACAGGTGGTGGGTTTGGAATAAGAGAGAAGATGAGCAGTTTCATAAAAGGAGGTAAAGGTGGTAGGGGTGGTTGTATTAATGAGCCTTCAGACTTACAGGTCTCATAAACATTTAGATACAGTTGGTGTACTGCATTTCTGTTTCTGGAAGGCTCACGGTTTAAAGGAAGAAGAGCTGTCGTGGGAATTAAACATTGGTTCCTTAATTTACAATTCACTGCACTGACCATTAAGCTACTCCTCAGACCTCCTTTTTTGCTTTGTTCAGAATGCCCATAATACCTGATGCTGTCATAGAATTTGGTATTCAGTTCCATACATTTTCAGGAGAGAGGGAGAGGGACAGCAACAACTAAGGATTCATGAGAGGTCATGCCTTAATCATTTCAGTGGTCAGTTGCTCAATCAACCGTTTTGTACTCTTGACATGATTGAAACATGCTTAAATAAAAATGTCCTTCTTTTTAGACTTGGACATTTTTCTCCTGTTCAGTTATTCAGTTATTGCTGTTGGATGTTCTAATTTTGGGCCTTCTCTAGTCCTGCCCACAACACATCCTCTTGCTATTTGGACAAGCTGAAGTATATGACATCCAAATCCTGCCATTCCAAAATCACAAGTTGGATGTTTTAGGAAGATGTCCATGAACTTTAAAAATGAGCCCCTTTGTGTAATATAATGATATGGGTATGCTTGCACGATACACCGATAAATACGTACAGGACAATTGCGCCCTGCCAAATGCGCGCAGGACGGTAGCATCCTATAAGTTATACATACATAAGAACATAAGCAGTGCCTCCGCCAGGTCAGACCATAGGTCCATCCTGCCCAGCAGTCCGCTCCCACGGCGGCCCAAACAGGTCACCACCTGTCTGAATCCCAGAAGGGGCCCCCTTGCCACCTTGGTTTCCCATTGAGTCCTATCTTCCCATCGAAGTCCTAACCCTCCGGTCTTGCACATGCACGACCTGGTTGGGTTTCTATACTTATTACTTGGTTAGCTTTCTATACCTGTGTTACATCCCAGCACCTCTCTCAGTATCCCACGATCCCTTTATCCCTCAGGAATTCGTCCAATCCCTGTTTGAATCCTTGTACCGTACTCTGCCTGATCACTTCCTCCGGTAGCACATTCCAAGTGTCCACGACCCTTTGTGTGAAAAAAAATTTCCTTGCATTTGTTGTGAACCTATCTCCCTTCAGTTTCTCCGAATGCCCCCTCGTACTTGTTGTCCCCTTCAGTCTGAAGAATCTGTCCCTATCCACCCTCTCTATGCCCCTCATGATCTTGAAGGTCTCTATCATATCTCCCCTGAGCCTCCTTTTTTCCAGAGAGAAGAGCCCCAGCCTATCCAACCTCTCGGCGTATGGGCAGTGTTCCAGCCCTCTTACCAGTTTCGTTGCTCTCCTTTGGACTCTCTCAAGTACCGCCATGTCCTTCTTGAGGTACGGCGACCAATATTGAACACAGTATTCCAGATGCGGACGCACCATCGCTCGATACAATGGCATGATGACTTCCCGCGTCCTGGTTGTTATGCCCCTCTTTATGATGCCCAGCATCTTGTTGCCTTTTTTCGAGGCTGCTGCGCACTGTGCAGATGGCTTCAGTGATGCATCCACCAGCACACCCAAGTCTCTCTCTATACTGCTGTCTCCCAACAATGCCCCCCCCCCCAATTTGTAGTTGAACAACGGGTTCTTTTTCCCTATATGTATGACCTTGCATTTTTCCACATTAAAGCGCATTTGCCATTTGTTTGCCCAGTCTTCCAGCTTGTCCAGGTCCCTTTGCAGGTCCTCACACTCCTCCCTGGACCTAACTCTGCCGCACAGTTTGGTATCGTCTGCAAATTTTATAACCTCGCACTTTGCCTCCTTTTCCAGGTCATTGATAAATATGTTTAAGAGTAACGGCCCCAGCACCGATCCCTGTGGCACACCGCTCGTAACTCTCCGCCAGTCAGAATATTGTCCCTTTACTCCGACCCTCTGCAGTCTACCTGACAACCAGTGCTCGATCCATCTGTGCACATCCCCTCCCACCCCGTGGTTCCACAGCTTCCTAAGCAGCCTTTCATGTGGCACCTTGTCGAAAGCCTTTTGAAAATCGAGGTAAATGATGTCTATGGGTTCCCCATTGTCCACCCGACTGCTTATTCCCTCAAAGAAGTACAGAAGGTTCGTTAAGCATGACCTTCCCTTACAGAATCCGTGCTGGCTTGTTCTCAGTAGGCCATTTCTCTCGATGTGCTCGCAAATACCGTCCTTGATCATAGCTTCCACCATCTTCCCTATAATTGAAGTCAGGCTTACCGGCCTGTAGTTCCCGGGGTCACCCCTCGATCCCTTCTTGAAGATAGGTGTGACATTCGCCAATTTCCAGTCCTCTGGTACCTCTCCAGTTTTCAAGGATAGGTTGCAAACAAGCTGGATTGTGCCCGCTATTTCTTGTCTTAGTTCCTTTAGAACCCTTGGGTGGATCCCATCTGGGCCCGGCGATTTGCCGCATTTTAACCTGTCTATCTGTTTGAGGACATCCTCCTTACTTACCTTATCTTCCATGGAAGATGATCTTCTGTGGACGACAACTGAAAGAGATTTATATATACGAATCTTCCCTGGACAACGACATGACGGAGCTAACACCCTGATTGGTTCAGGCGCCTCAGGCCCCTCCCAAGGGACTAAACTAAACTAAACCTTAGGTTTGTATACCGCATCATCTCTACATTCGCAAAGCTCGACACGGTTAACAGGAGTTAGGGTAGAAAGGAACTCCAGAGGAAGGAAGGATGAAGAGGAAATTTAGAGGACTAGAATAATCAGAGAGGGAGGAAGAGTTACATTTTTGAGAATAACCAGGTTTTCAGATGTTTACGGAAGAGTTGGAGGGAGCTCAGATTCCTAAGAGGGGAGGGGGCCAGTGGAGTCTGAGCAAATCAGGACCTTCCAGATAGGGTTCTCCTAATCATTATGTAAATCTTACCCTAACACTAGATACGAAGTGCATATTTTCAGTATAGTGGGGAGTCCCTCATATCCCCCTTAAAAAAGAGGGTTACTTCATAACCCTCAAAAAGACAAAATAGTATCCACATTGGGCCGCATTTGAAGGGTCACCATTCAGTGTGCGCATTTGTCATGCGCACAATTGTCAAGGCGCATTTGTCAGGGCGCAGTTTTCCTGTGTGCATTTGATGGGTCGCCATAGTTTACCATGGGTGCCTCTACAGCAAGAGATTACATAAATAATGTCTATCTCTTGGCTGTGCTCTTTAAGATGGAATGTACCAGCACAGTTAAACATCTTGCCAGAGAGAGAAAAGAGAGGCAGGAGCCTGATAAAATACAACTCTAGATAATGCAAGCCAGAAACCCCCCCCCCCAATATATTCATTTTTAAATTACATATTTAAACACATTCCACAAGCGATAAGAACACTAATTATAAATACATTAGTACTCTTATAAACTTGCTAATTTTAGTAATCTTAGTTTTAATGAGTTCTTTTCAGTTAGACTTGTGTATTAATGAATAATTGAACTATATATCTCTAGCAGCACAGTGTGATGCAGTGGTTAAAGCTACAACCTCAGCACCCTGAGGTTCTGGGTTCAAACTCACGCTGCTCCTTGTGGCCCTGGGCAAGTCACTTAATCCCCCCATTACTCCAGGTACATTAGATTGTCCTGGCAGACTCACAATCTGACAGGGTAAAATGCTTGAGTACCTGAATAAATACATGTAAAATGTAATGTAATGTAATGTAATTTATTTCTTATATACCGCTACATCCGTTAGGTTCTAAGCGGTTTACAGAAAATATACATTAAGATTAGAAATAAGAAAGGTACTTAAAAAAATTCCCTTACTGTCCCGAAGGCTCACAATCTAACTAAAGTACCTGGAGGGTAATAGAGAAGTGAAAAGTAGAGTTAGAGGAAAAATAAAAATAAAATAAACATTTTAACAAGACAGCATTGATCTAAATACTTTGGAAGGTAGAAGAGAGGAGAGAAAGGAATAGAAGCAGAAGGGGGAGCCGTTGAACAGTAGAATTCTGGAGAAATGTAAATGATAGAAATAGAACAAAACAAAGACAAAAGGCAAAACAATAGATAAGATTAAAGATAAATCATAAGCTGGAAAGAAAAATAAAATAAAACTTTGTCTTCAATCCACGGTTTCAGCGTCAGTGATGAAGTGGAGCAAGTAAGTTTAGGAGGAGCGATTGACTGTTCTGAGCTTCCCTGGGAGAATGGTATAGAAGAAAATTGAATAAATAAATAAATCTGTTGATGGTTTTAAGGGAATTTTACCAGTATTATCAGAGCACCATCACTTCTGCGTCTGTATTTTGCAGCCGCGGTCTAGTACGCGATCTCGCACACTGGGCAGGAAGAGAGGCTCCAGCGTCAGCTGACTTGCAACTTCCTGCAGCCATCGCATATGCCGGGACTGCTGCCTTCGCATATCTCCCAGATACGCCAAGGCAGGAGTCCAGGCATAGGCGACAGCTGCAGGAAGTTGCAAGTCAGCTGACGCCAGCGCCTCTCTTCCTGCCCAGAGTGCGAGATTGGGTACAAGACCACGGGCTGAAAAATAGCACCCGGGGAGCCGCGAGTTTCAGACCGCTATTCTACGCTATAAACTCTTTCAAGCATACTCATAATTTCCCAGTGAAACAGAATAGTATAAAGAAGTAAAACAAAGGAAATAAGGTAATATCTTTTTTATTGGACTAACTCAGCGCATTTTATGATGAGCGTTTGAAGGTAACCTTTTTTCGGATCAGAAAAAAAGCAAGTGTTGACAAATATCAGTATAGATAAGGAAAGCATAAAAGCATTTTGGGGATAGGAAGGGGGAGAGTTGGGTGGGTGGGTAGGAGACAGAAAGGTGGCAGAGCAGTTTTAAATGTTTTTGTGGTGGGAAAGGAAGCCTAGCACTCTGTTAAGTCCTGTCTGGTAGGTGTCAAAATACCTTATCTTTTTGATTTCAAAGGTTTTATGTTCTTGGATTGTATTAAAGTTCCATTTTAGTATTCTCACCATAAAATCATTGGTGCAGTGGTCAGTTTTTCTAAAGTGTTGTCTGACAGAGGCGACATCCTGGTTGGTATTGCAATTCTTATTACGATATCTACGAAGTAGGTTGATTCTGGTCTTTAGCATTTGGCTTGTTTCACCGATGTAACAGGCATCGTTGCACTTTTTGCACTGAATGATGTATACCACATTAGAAGATGAACCTGTGAAGGATCCCTTTATGTTGAATCGTTTTCCCGTACAAGTGACAGTGGGATCCTTTGAGATGTGCTTGCACAGTTTGCAGTTTGTCGGCTCACAAGGATGTGTGCCATTCTCTTCTTCATGGGTTTGTGTGGGGAGCTTGCTTTTTACCAATTTTTGTTTCGGATTAGGTGGCTGGCGGAAGGCCAGCCCAGGTGGAGCTGGGAATATTTCTTTTAGTAATTCATCTTCCCAGAGTAGTGGTTGTAGATCTCTTTTAATTTTTCTTAGTTTTTCCAGCTCTGGATTGTATGTCACTACCAAGGGGGGTCCTGTCTGTGGTTTTCTTGTCCTTGTAGTAAGTTTTCTCTGGGTGTTTTAAGGGATGAGGCAATATTCCTGGAGACTCACAGAAGAAATATCTGCATTTATAGAAGGGTTAAACCTTTTAGTGCAGAAGACAAAGAGCTTCATACAAGACACCACAGGCTACCTGAACAAATTAAATAATATCAAGCAGTTACCACCCAGTGCTCTTCTAGTCACAATGGATGTAGAATCGTTATACAACAACATCCCCCATGCAAATGGTATTGCTGCATGTGAAAAATCCCTAAAATCATCAACCCTGGCCCACCAGCAATCACCAGAAACTATTATAGTATTAATCAAGTTCATTCTAACTCGCAACTATTTCCACTTTCATAATTATAACTATCTGCAAATTATATTCACAGCTTTGGGCAAGAGAATGGCACCACAATATGCAAACCTCTTCATGGTAGAACTAGAAGAGACATTTCTAAATACATTTCAGGCAAAACCCCTGAAATACCACCGGTATATTGATGACATTTTTATGATTTGGACAGAGGGAGAAGAGGCTCTCAAACAGTTCTGCATTTCTTTCACTACATACCGTCTTACAATCAAATTCAAAATTGACTATTCCCCAGAAAAGGTCAATTTTCTAGACACCAAATTCTCTATCAGCAATGGTTACATGCAAACATTTATATACAAGAATGCTTTCATGTCTTCCTTATATATACTGATATTTGTCAACATTTGTTTTTATCTGATCTGAAGAAGGGTTATCTTCGAAAGCTCATCATAAAACGCATTGAGTTAGCCCAATAAAAAAGGTATTTCCTTTGTTTTTTGTTTTATTTCTTTATACTACCTTGGAAAGTGGACTAACACGGCTACTATACTATTTCACTCTAGTGAAACAGAATGAAATACTTAAGTCCTTCTAACTCCTGGAGCATTTCTTGGTCTCTGTTATTCGTTATCTAATTCTAGGAATGCTCTTTGAAGGAATTTGTTATGAATGTTGTGCAAATATGGCAGTGCTGGAAGTACATTTACAGTGTTTGTATTATCTTGTTGCAGGGACCGACTGATTGGTCTGATGATGACAGCTTGTGATCTCTGTTCGGTGACGAAGTTGTGGCCAGTTACCCGAATGATAGCAGATGACATTTATGCAGAATTCTGGTCAGAGGTGTGCAAGTTTTCTTCCATTTTTCATAGGATTCTAGGAAAATAATAACACTGCATATATATATATATATATTTTTTTTTTTTTTTTTTTTTTTTTTTTTGTGGGGAGGGGCACTGTTGGTGGAATGTGCTATTTGGTTTTAAAAACCAAATATACATTCAAATGTCACTAACGGCTCCTTTTACTAAGCTGCGAAAGTGGTTTTAGCATGTGCAGAATTGCCCCGCATTGAGCTGGCATTAGTTCTTGGTGCATAGCACAGGGGGCAGCACACACTAAAAATGCTAGTGCAGCTTAGTAAAAAGAGACCTAAGAGGATGGTTGAAGAAGAAACAGTTCAACATTTCCCAGGGATGATCTGGCAAACTACAAGCTGGTGAGCCTGATATCTGTGTTAGTGAAATGCTGACGACTTTTTGCTTTTGTTTACATTAGTTGACACTATTCATAATGGATGTGCTTTAGGCTCCTTTGGTTGCTATTTATGTTAAATCAGAATTTATAATAAGGTTTATGGTGACTTCTGACACAGGCTACCTTGCTGAAACCCAAGTATTGAGTCTTCCTAATTAATTGCCCTTGTGAATAAAGGCTATTTGTATAATTATGATTTTACCACTGACATGGAGGGCTTTTGAGTTTTTATACTTTTGGTTAGTTAGGTGCCATTGATTCATGTTCAAGTCCTAGCGACTTGATGAATTACAGATCTAATTGGTTTTCTACTAGTCTGGTAAGGTCCTCCAGCATCATTCCCATGGTTGTTTTCAACATGTCCAGTCATCTGATTGCAGGTCACCCTCTTCGCCTGGTTCCTTTCTTCCCAAACATAATGTCCTCCTCAAAGGCTCTTATTTTCTGACAGTGTGACCAAAATAAGACAGTCATAGCTTCATCATTTGGGCTTCAAGTGACATAGCCGGTTTGGTCTCTTCCAGAATCGATTTGTTGTTTTTTCCTGGTGGTCTATGGCACACATAATCCTTCTCCAGCACCAAAGCTCAAATGAGTCAATCTTCTTTCCATTGTGTTTCCATAGTGTCCAGCTTTCACATCCATAATTGACCACTGAGAAAATGAGTGTGTGGACAAGTCTGATCTTCGTTTGGAGTGTTATTTCCTTGTCTTTGAATATTTTGTCAAGAGCCTTCATTGAAGAGTGACCCAGTGCTGTTCTGCGGAATGTTAAGAACATAAGAACATAAGCAATGCCTCTGCTGGGTCAGACCTGAGGTCCATCGTGCCCAGCAGTCAGCTCACGAGGCGGCCCAACAGGTCCAGGACCTGTGCAGTAATCCTCTATCTATACCTCTCTATCCCCTTTTCCAGCAGGAAATTGACCAATCCTTTCTTGAACCACAGTACCGTACTCTGCCCTATTACACTCTCTGGAAGCGCTAGTTGCTTCTTTGTTTACGAAAAAACCCAGGAGATTGAAATCCTTAACAAAATCTATTCTATCTCCTACAAGCTCAAAATCTTCATAATTTTCTGTGTTCATGATCTTTGTCTTTTTTTATGTTCAGTTCTAATCCCATGTTATGACTTCCAACTTTGGCTTTTCTCAGTAGATACAGCATGTCTTCTTTGCTGCTGGTGACAAATGTTGTATCATCTGCATAGTGCAGGTTATTTATATTTTGGCCACCAACTGTGAAACCAATGCTCTTTCCCACTTCTCCCCAAAAGTGTCACTGCTTCTCCAGCACCTTCTCAGCTGCGTAGGATCTCACTTTCCGACCATCCAAAGGGAGACTGCAGTTCTCAGTGTCTAATCAAAAACTCATGGGACAGCATAGATGTTGGTGCCCTGAATGTGTCATAGACACCAGCTTCACATAATGCTAAACACAACACTTGAACACATTGAAGGCATCAGCACTCTTCAACTCATCGGCAGTCTTCAACAGCTAGCTCCCATGCCAAAAATTATAGGCAAGCAGCCTCATCTAACTAGACTCCCACATTCTTGATGGATACACAACTAAGAATCCCTTCCTTTCAATACCGGCGTGGCTCACTATAGAGGTTAAGGAAGCGATCAAAGACAAAAGAAACCTCTTTTAAGGAATGGAACAGATCAAAAAGGACGAAAACTGGAATAAGCACAAACAACATCAACGCAGGTACCATAAGGTGGTAAAAGTGGCAAAAAGAGATTACGAGGAAAAAATAGCCAAGGAGGTGAAACACTTCAAGCCGTTCTTTCGATATATTAAAAGGAAACGACCCGCGAAGGAAGCAGTGGTACCGTTAGATGACCATGGAATAAAAGGAGCGCTAAAAGAGGACAAAGCAATCGCTGATAGACTGAACACATTTTTTGTGTCTGCATTTACCAAAGAGGGATATACACAGCATACCAGAACCCATCAGGCTATATGCTGGAAGCGAAAGCGGGAAACTGACAGGATTTATGGTCAGTCTAGAAGAGGTATACAGGCAAATCGATAGGCTTAAGAGCGATAAATCCCCTGGACCGGATGGCATCCATCCGAGGGTCATCAAGAAACTGAAAGGGACCATAGCTGAACTGCTTCAACTAATAGCCAATCTGTCGATCAAAACAGGAAAGATTCCGGAGGTGGCGAATGTTATGCCGATCTTCAAACAAGGTTCAAGGGGAGACCCGGGAAACTACAAACCGGTGAGTCGGACCTCGGTACCGGGAAAAATGGTAGAGGTGCTGATAAAGGACCGCATCATTGATCACCTTGACGGACACGGTCTGATGAGGACCAGCCAGCACGGTTTCAGCAAAGGCAGATCTTGTTTGAAAAACTTGCTGCACTTCTTTGAGGGAGTAAACAGGCAGATAGACATGGGCGACCCAGTCGACATTGTATATCTGGACTTTCAGAAGCCGTTCGACAAGGTTCCGCATGAACAACTACTTCGGAAAATTGCGAGCCATGGAATCGAGGGAGAAATACGTGGATTAAAAACTGGCTGGAGCATAGGAAACAGAGTGGGGGTAAATGGGCAATACTCGGACTGGAAGAGCATCACCAGTGGGGTGCAGCAGGGCTCGGTGCTTGGACCCGTACTGTTCAACATCTTTATAAACGATCTGAACATAGGTACGACGAGCGAGGTGATTAAAATTGCGGATGACACGAAGTTATTCAGAGTAGTGAAGGCACAGGGGGATTGTGAACATAAGAACATAAGAAGTTGCCTCCGCTGGGTCAGACCAGAGGTCCATCGTGCCCAGCAGTCTGCACCCGCGGCGGCCCATCAGGCCAATGACCTGTAATGTGATCCTTCTCTAAGCCCTTTGATCCCTTTTATCCTTCTATCCATACTCTATCTAAAACCTATCTCTACCTCTATATGTATCCCTCAATCCCCCTATCGTTCAGGAATTTATCCAATCCTTCTTTGAACCCTTGTAGTGTATTCTGTCCTATTACAACCTCCGGAAGCGCATTCCAGGTGTCCACCACCCTCTGTGTAAAAAAGAACTTCCTAGCATTGGTTCTAAAATTGTCCCCTTTCAGCTTCTCTGAGTGCCCCCCTTGTGCTTGTGGTTCCCCATAGTCTGAAGAACCTGTCCCTTTCTACCTTCTCTATGCCTTTCATGATCTTTAAAGTCTCTATCATGTCTCCTCTGAGTCTCCGCTTCTCAAGGGAGAAGAGCCCCAGCCTTCCCAACCTGTCTGCATATGAAAGATTTTCCATACCTTTTATCATTTTTGTCGCTCTTCTCTGGACCCTTTCAAGTATCGCCATGTCCTTCTTGAGGTATGGTGACCAATACTGGACACAGTGCTCCAGATACGGGCGCACCATCGCACGATACAGCGGCATGATGACCTCCTTCGTCCTGGTTGTAATGCCCTTCCTAATAATACCCAACATTCTGTTTGCTTTCTTTGAGGCTGCTGCATATTGTGCCGTTGATTTCATTATAGTATCTACCAGCACACCCAAGTCTTTTTCAAGGTTACTATCCTCTAGCACTGATCCCCCCATTTTGTAGCTGAACATCGGGGGGGTTTTTCTCAAATGCATGGCCTTGCATTTCTCTATATTAAAGTGCATTTGCCATTTACTTGCCCACTCTTCTAGTTTGTTTAGGTCCCTTTGTAGGTCTTCACATTCTTCCATGGTTCTAACCCTGCTGCAGAGTTTGGTGTCATCCGCAAATTTTATAACTTCACACTTCGTCCCCACTTCTAGGTCGTTTATAAATACATTGAACAGCAGCGGTCCGAGCACGTGACATAATCAGGCTCGAGGAATGGGCATTGACATGGCAGATGAGGTTCAACGTGGATAAGTGTAAAGTGATGCATGTCGGTAACAAAAATCTCAAGCACAAGTACAGGATGTCCGGGGCGGTACTTGGAGAGACCTCCCAGAAAAGGAACTTGGGAATTCTGATCGACAAGTCGATGAAGCCGTTTACGCAATGTGCGGCGGTAGCGAAAAGGGTGAACAGAATGGTAGGAATGATAAAGAAGGGGATCACGAACAGATCGGAGAAGGTTATCATGTCGCTGTACCAGGCCATGGTGCACCCTCACCTGGAGTACTGTGTACAGCACTGGTCGCCGTACATGAAGAAAGATATGGTATTACTCGAAAGGGTCCAGAAAAGAGCAACTAAGATGGTTAAGGGGTTGGAGGAGCTGCTGTACAGCGAAAGATTAGAGAAACTGGGCCTCTTCTCCCTCGAACAAAGGAGATTGAGAGGGGACATGATTGAAACATTCAAGGTACTGAAGGAGATAGACTTAGTAGATAAGGACAAGTTGTTCACCCTCTCCAAGGTAGGGAGAATGAGAGGGCACTGTTTAAAGTTGAAAGGGGATAGATTCCGTACAAACGTAAGGAAATTCTTCTTCACCCAGAGAGTGGTAGAAAACTGGAACGCTCTTCCGGAGTCTGACATAGGGGAAAACACCCTCCAGGGATTCAAGACAAAGTTAGACAAGTTCCTACTGAACAAGGACATACGCTGGTAGGGCTAGTCTTAGTTAGGATGCTGGTGTTTGACCAAAAGGGCTGCCACGTGAGTGGACTGCTGGGCATGATGGACCACTAGTCTGACCCAGCAGCGGCATTTCTTATGTTCTTATGTTCTTAAGGCAGTGCTTCTCCCACTATGAATTTTGGACCTCAGATCCCGGGCTCTGCCAATAGCCTAAACTACCGAGTCTGCTTATGAGATTGTCAGTACCTTTGCCCTGATCTCCACTCCCTGATTCCTGCACCACTTGGTACATATTCGTCCTATCACAAAAATCAAAACTGTTGCCACATTAGGTGCTGTATGATCACACAAGCCAGGAATATTCAAGGCACTGTGACAAAATCTTCCCTAGGATAGTGATTCCTAATCCTTTTGCGACTGTGACTCCATGATTGGAGCCAAAAAAAAATTTGCGTGACCCCCCTTTGGAGGTGCGGAATAAGGATACACCTATGGAGAGCCCATCTGGGTCATGCCCCCTTTTGTCTCAATTCAAAGTTTGGGAAGCTCTGGAGTAGGATATTTCTGGTCAAGCTAGAGATTTCAAGACCATAGCAACAAGACTTCAAGTGCAACACCAATCAGCCTTCTTAAACATACATGCCACATTGAAATAACTAAAACTGACTGTGTCATCTAATATTCATGGGAGGACATACAGTCATGTGAAAAAATTAGGACACCCCGTGAAATATTCAGTTCTTTCCTAAGAAATGTTCACATATCGATGTCAAATCTTTTTTTATTTTTCTCTGGAAAAGAAAGTGATATAATTGCAGGCAAGCAACAGCAACCCCATCCGCTCCTTCCCCACTCCCTCCTGCCACGCCCACTCATGCCCCTTCCTTTACCCCATACCATTTTAATGTTCCTGGCACGAGTAGCAACCCCAACCTGCTGCTCATGCCAGCATCGGCTCTTCCTCTGACATCACTTCCTAGGCGTGGGTCCAGGAAATGATGTCACAGGAAGAACTGATGCTGTTGCAAGCAAGATGCTGGGGTTGCTGCTCGCACCATGAATGTTAAAGAGGTGCTGGGGAAAGAGGGGTTGGCGCCCCCACCAAGACGGCACCTGGGGCGGACCGTCCTCCCCCTTATTACACCACTGCCTAGGAGCCCCGGCACGCTTCTTGAGCTCCAGCCCCACCAAAAATATTTTGAAAGGAAGATAAAACCCTTCTCTCAACACCCTCCTATCGCATACTGCATTGGTTGCCGATGGAGGCGCGAGTGAAGTTCAAGTTTGGTTGCTTTTGCTTCAAGGCTCTGTTTGGTCTTTCTCCCAAATATATACTTGAGCTCTTCTCTTTTGCAACTAATAAACACAGGAGAAATTCGCATTAGAATTTTGTTTTTCCGCCTGTTAGAGGCTGCAAATTTTAAAAAAAACATCATGAATATCTTCTGTCATATCAAGCAGCATTATGGGGTAAGGACCTGGAACATCTGATTATGCTTTCTGATTCCTATGTGGAATTTAGGAGGCATTTAAAAACATATATGTTCTTGAAACATTTAGGCAACTAATTGGCATGGATATTGTAATGAACTATCTAGATCACAGGCGTCAAACTCAAGGACACACCTCATCTAGAAGCATTCCCTCTGACGTTGCGACATCAGAGAGATGGCTTCCGGTTCAGGTGCAGGATGCACAAGGAACCGCTGCATACGGCTCTGTGCACACAATGGCTGTGAGGAGGAGGGAGCCGGCCACAAGGTAACACTTGGGGCATCAGGCCGCATAAAGCGGCCAGGTTGGAGCCGTCCACAAGGTTAAACACCTGCCAGAGGGAGGCACAGCATGGAGGGAGGAAGACAAAGGTAGGGGGAATGATTTTATTTTCAAGTTAGTATTTGAATTGTGTCAATTTTGAGCATTTTAATCTGTTGTCTATCTTTTGCACTGCTCAGGAAGAAATACATTTGTTTCTTTTTCTCTGGGGGCTGTACTGCATGCAGAATCTTGAATCTTAGGGTGCTTTTTTTTTTTTTAATATATTAATAGTTTTAGTTTTTGGTCCCATATTTGCATAGGGGTTATCTGTGTTCTGGTAGGAATTAATGTTGAGAAACATACTGTGTGCTTTGTGTAGTTTAATTTTGTGGTTAACCATTACCATTATCCGCTATAATAAAACCCTTAGCGCGCATGCGCAGTTGAAACTTCGTACGGCCGTGATCCGTGGCTCCGTGTCGCCGCATGCGCAGTAGAAGCCTTCAGCGGTTTGCGACGCGTGCGGCGGTTTCCCCAGCAACGTTCCCGCCCCAATCTCCAACACCGGCTGACTTCTGATGACACCTCTCCTTCTCACCCCTGGTCCAGCAGCGGCAGCAGCCTTGGGGCATTTGCTAGGCCGGCCCACTTCAATAATGCGAAGCAGGCCGGCCTAGCAAAAGCCCCAAGGCTGCTCGGCCTAGCGGATGCTGGACAGTGAGCAGGTAAGGGAGAAGAGGTACTACTGGACAGGAGGAAGGTAAAATGAATGGAAAAGGGCTACTGCTGGACAGGGGGGAGCAGGGAAGTGGTGCTGCTGGACATGGGGGAGGTAAAAGTAAAGGAGAAGGGAAAACAGACGGGGCAGAGAGAAAGAAAGAAAAAAGACAGACAGACAGGGGGCAGAGAGAAAGAAAGAAACAAAACAAACAAACATAAAGAAAGAAACAAAAAAAGAAATGCCTAAGTCTACACATCTATTCTAGCAACAGTTAATGTAACGGGCTATAAAACTAATGTGTTAACAAGATTATATTGTGTGTGTATATGTGAAAATGAATGGAAAAAAATGGTGTATTATGGGGGTGGGGTCTGGGGCAGAGATTGGGCAGTGTTTGGCCTGTGACTTAAACTGTATTTGGACTACAGCCCCTTAATGTGATTGAGTTTGACATCCCTGATCTAGATAATTATAGTATTATTTCTAACTATTTGGTTATCTAATTTTGTCTCTTAATTGTAATTTTTTAAAAAGTTTTTGTAAACTGCATAGAACTTTATGGCCCTGTGGTATATGAATTGATTATTATTATAATAATCTCCTTCAGCTTAGAACAGAAGATACACCCCCACCACTGTTTACTGACAGCTAACGATAACACTGAGTGTGTCAATTTAAAAGGGGTATTTTGTCATTGATCAGATTTTGTAACAAAGATCAGGTGGTTTCATGAAACCCCCATGGATCTCAGGATTTAACAACTACAATAAGCTTGGGTTAGCCAGAAAGTTTGTCTTTGCAATAAAAAATAGTCTCGGGAGGTTCACATTTTCACCTGGACCCAGGTAGGCTGTGTCAGATAACTGTTTGTTTTCACCTCGTGTTTGCACTACTGTTTTAGGAGACACTTAGGCATCTCTCTCTGGTGTTTAAAACCATTAAAAAAGAGTTTCTTATTCAGCTTCTTAATTAACTCTTGCTGAATATCCAGTTTTGTAAAATCTGGCATGTAAGTGTTGTTATTTGCATACATGGATTGTAAAATAAGCGCTCGTATGGGTAAATATCAGCACCTGGGTAAAACTTCAAGGAATGCTAAAGCAATTGCTGTTCCATTGGCACTCGGTATTCTCACACTGAATAATATGCACTTTATGAAAATATCTGGGGTTCATAGTACACAACTCCAAAGGGGGCATGGTCATGGAAGGGTCCTGGACAGATCGGAGCATTCTCAGAATTTAGATGCAATGTTATAGAGTACCTGCATTTGCATATCTTTTATTAGTTAGGCCAGTGGTTCCCAACCCTGTCCTGGAGGAACACCAGGCCAATTGGGTTTTCAGGCTAGCCCTAATGAATATGCATGAAGCAAATTTGCATGCCTATCACTTCCATCATATGCAAATCTCTCTCATGCATATTCATTAGGGTTAGCCTGAAAACCCGATTGGCCTGGTGTTCCTCCAGGACAGGGTTGGGAATCACTGAGTTAGGCATCAGCATTTCCACTAGCTTTGACAGGCATAAGTTCTTGCATTCAAAGTTAAGTGCAAAATGCATGCTAAGTTAATATTTCATAAAGGGCATGTACTAGCTAATTTTGGATGCCATTTACAGAATCTGGCCCATAGTGGTTAAGCTATTTATCAATGCACACATGCAAAAAGCCCCACAGAGAATTAGAGCAAACATATTTTTTCACAACAAATTAATTCTTAATACAATGGCATAATAAAATCAGGCTCAGCTGGGGCTGGTCCAAGCGTGGCTGCACTTTTCAAGGCTGTATTGTTTGTTCCCCTGATGAGCCAAACATTGGTGAAACAAGGTCGCTTATTAGGAAGATTGGAGAAGACGTGACAGCGTTGGAGCTAAAGTCGTCTTTTGTCAGCTAAGTCCTTGAACGTGCCTCCGGGTGACTTTGCCCTTTTCTAAATCTGAACTGTTATGTGAGGGAGTTTTTTTGCCAGTGAGTGTATCAAAAGCAGTTTTGATTTGTACCTTTTGGTTCTATACTGCTACATTAGTCTGAGCCTTTTTCTCCCTCTTTTTGGGTGCTGGGTTTGAAGAGGGGGGTACCTTGGTGCCACGATCACACAACATTTTGAATCATTATATGAACACTAGATTTTTAGCCTGTTACATTAACGGGTGCTAGAATAGATATGTAGACTTAGGCATTTCTTTCTTTATGTCTGTCTTCCTTTCTCTCTCCCTGCCCCCTTTCTTTGTCTGTCTCACTACCTAGCACCCTGTCTGTCTGTCTTTCTTTCTTTCTGTCTCTTTCCCTGCCCCCTGTCTGTCTCTGTCTTTTTCTCTTTCTGTCTCTCTTCCCCTGTCTGTCTTCCCTTTTCCCTTCCCCCTGTCCAGCAGCACCCCTTCCCTGCTCTCCCTGTCCAGCATCTGGTAGACCAGGCAGCCTCGGGGCTTTTGCTAGGCCGGCCCGCTTTGTATTATCGAAGTGGGCTGGCCTAGCAAATGCCCCGCGGCCGCACAGCTCCATGGGAGTGACAGAGTGGGGCCAGGCATCAGCAACGGAGGAGGAGGCTGAGAAGCAGTAACACCAAATCAAACACTATCCTCTCTATTCTGCGCCTGTCTCGGTAGCAGGGGCCCTCGGTTACCGAGTTGGCAGCAGGTCGGTATGGCAGCGTTGGGGTCTTGGAGTTTGTCACTGCCTTCAGTTAAAGATGAAGCTGGCGGGGGGAGGGGCCGGCTGGCTGCCGAGACTTTGTTCCCGTAGACATCTTTCCTCTTGGGGCAGGAACGTTGCTGGAGAAACCGCCGCACACGCCGCAAACCGCCATAGGCTCCTACTGCGCATGCGGGGGCGTGGAATCGCAGATCATGGCCACACGGAGATCGAAGTGCGCATGCGCGCTAAGGGTTTTATTATAGCGGATATTATATCTTGTGCGTCCTCATATAATTTGATAAGAAAATCAGTCAAAAAAGAAGAGGGTACACTCCAAAGAAAATACAAAACAGAGCACTTTGTATTGACAAAAAGAAAACAGGTTTAATAGCAGAGAGTTCTGTATTTTTTGTTTGTTAGATTGTTTTATTATTTTTGTAGTGTGTACTCCTTCTCATTTGACTGTATTTTTGCAGTGCACCTGTGACTCTCTCTCTCTTCCTGTAATAAAAGCAGCGACAGCAATACAGTATTTCACTAAAATCAAATGTAAGAAGTTCTACAAAATGCTGAGGGGTATACATTTGGCAAAGTCTATATAAGTGAGGGTCATAACACATAGGACAAGAAACACACCCCTTCACTTATCTTATTTAAAAATAGACTGAAAACCCGCCTTTTTGATATAGCCTTCAATCCATAAACCTACCCCTCCCTCACTGCCCTAGCCAGCAGATTAACATCCTCCTAACTGTATCCCCCACCCTGGCATCCTGTTTGTCTGTCTAGATTGTAAGCTCTTTCAACAGGGACTGTCTTGTGACTCTGTACAGTACCGCATATGTCTGTGAGCGTTCTGCAAATAATTATTAGTAGTAGAAGTGTGACACGCCTTCTAGAACTCCTGTCGCATTCATTGCATTGCAGCCAAACAGGGAAGGCAATGGACAGGACACAATTTTGGAGCCCCCACCTCCTTTGCTTCCTGTGTAGCCACAGTCCTGCGCATAGCTTGCTACGGTCCTGCACACACGCAAGCATTCAATCATTTAGAAACTAACACTGAGACAAATCTTTATTCATCAGTTATTTTCGTTTTTGCTCCAGTAGTTGAAATGAGGTCTAATATTTTTCAAGGTAGTTTCATAATCTGTTGTGAAAGTAGCAAACTGAAATGTTCTTGTAATGAAAATTGCTGACTTTCAAATTGCAGTTGGATTGTATAGCATGATATTGTTTAAATGTTGCTTACTATTTGCTTTTTTTGTGAGCTTTTATAATGCAGCAGTATTTTTATTGTTTTAATTTCTTTAGTTAGCCTCATGAAATATGTGTCTGGAAAAATAGTTTAGTAATTTTTATCCTGTCACATGTTAATAACATGCTCTCATCTGTTACTAAAGGGCGATGAAATGAAAAGGCTGGGCATAACACCTCTTCCTATGATGGACAGAGACAGGAAACATGAAATCCCACAAGGTCAGGTAAGAAAATAATTATATACTGCTTCGTGCAGTGCTCACAGCCTGCTACAATCACTGTGGACTACTCTGGAATATTTTTACAGTTGCCTTATACAACACCAAGAATATGCTTTCCAAGGACTGTTTGTGAATTTGATGTTGTAGTTGCTTTAATATAGTGTAATTAACTACACCTGAATGCACATTATAATGTTGTTAGTGTTAACCAGATCATAGATCTCCATTGCTTTAAATATTAGAAACATAGTGGAAGAGCTTTGGTATTCGCTTCCAGTCCTCAAGGGCTGCCAAAACAGGTCTGGTTTTCAGGATACCTCTATTGAATTTATATAAGAGAGATTTACATAAAGCGGAGGCAGTAGGCATGTGTCATATATATGCCTCTAGAATAGGGCTGCCCAAGTCCGGTCCTCGAGATCTACTGGCAGACCAGGTTTTCTGGATATCCACAATGAATATGCATGAGAGAGATTTGCCTGCACTGCCTTCTTGGTATGCAAATCTCTCTCATGTATGTTCATTGTGGATATCCAGAAAACCTGGCCTGCCAGTAGATCTCGAGGACCGGACTTGGGCAGCCCCGCTCTAGAAGGATCGCATCGTCATTTGCTCCTTCTACACTCTTGTCTTTATGGATTTGGCTTGTATATTTGGTTTGTTATTATCAGGGACTCCTGATGCAGGAGGTTTAGCCAAAACATATTGCGTGTCGAGTCCATGATCTGCCAGATGTTTTTATGATTGATCGATTGTTTTATGCATGTTTTGCACTATTGGTTGCTATTAAAGTGGATTTTGAAGACCAGGCTTGATCTGCTCTCTTCTATTGGATTCATATATATCTATATAATAAAATGGTAGCCCGCGCATGCGCACTTGCAAAACGTGTTCCCTGATCCCTGTTCTGTCGCGCTGTGCCAGCTTAATGCGCATGCGCGCATACTACGTCACCATACACGCGTCGCAAGTGCAGGACCGCAGCCAGCCAACAATCACCTCCACAGCGGAAATGCTGGACCCCAGCACTGGACATCCTGCTCTCCTGTCGGCTCCTCTCACGAGCCGCACCAGCATCGGAGAAGGCTTCCGACGCTGGCGGGGATCGAGAGGAGCCGCGGCGCACCTCAAGAGGCGGGAAGGGAAGCGATTCAAGCAGCCTGTGCAGCACTCTCCACACGCTGCTTCGGGGCCTTTTACTGCCCTGATTTGCTCTGCCGCGTCTCTGATGATGTCATCAGGGACGTGCCAGAGTAAATCAGGGCAGTACACGGCCCCGAAGCAGCGTGTGGAGAGTGCTGCACACGAAAAGTCACCGTGCCTCAGAGCAGCCTGCGAGGTTCCTTACAGCCGGTAGGCTGTTTTAAAGAACAGAAGCCGCATGCTGGACAGGGGGAGCAGAAAAGAGGGTCAGGGGGAGAAAGTAAGGAGTGCTGCTGGACAGGGGGATCAGGGAAGAGGAACAGAGGAGCAGGTAAGAAGTGCTGCTGAGCAGGGAAGAGGGACTGGGGAGCAGATAAGAAGTGCTGCTGGACAGGGGGAGCAGGGAAGAGGGACTGGGGAACAGGGAAGAATTGTTGCTGGACAGGGGGAGCAGGGAAGAAGGACAGGGGGAGAAAGTAAGGAGTGCTTCTGGACAGGGGGAGCAGGGAAGAGGAACAGAGGAGCAGGTAAGAAGTGCTGCTGGACAGGGGGAGCAGGGAAGAGGGACTGGGGAGCAGGGAATAATTGCTGCTAGACAGGGAGAGCAGGGAAGAAGGACAGGGGGAGCAGGGAAGAAGGACTGGGGAGCAGGTAAGGAGTGTTGCTGGACAGGGGGAGGTAAAAGGAAGGGAGAAGGCCTACTGCTGGACAGGTGGAACAGGCAAGGGGTGATGGTGGACAGCCAAGTAAAGAGAGAGACAGAAAGCGGCCAAGGAGAGAGAGAAAGAAAGAAAGACACACACATCTATTCTAGCACCCGGCTAAAGAGAGAAAAAGAAATAAAACCACACACACACACACATATATATTCTAGAACCCGTTAATGTAACGGGCTATAAAACTAGTATATATATATATATATATATATATTGTGGCCGGGCCAGACCCCAAGTAGGTGGGAACCCCCGGCTCGGATCACAGGTAAGATTTTTAGGAGCGCCTTTTATATGGTTGGTCAAAGGAAAACCCGGACACTGGAGTTTTCACCAAACTTCACCGGGTTTATTAAAGTAATCAAAACTTCACTGAAATGAATACTTGTCTCAGGCTTAGTCATTAATCTGGCCGTATATTGTACACAAGTCCAGGGCACGCTGGGTGCGCCTCTGCCCAAGACTGACAAGCTTTGTCAACACATTGGTATCATAAAAACAAACCAAAAATGCTTCTGCAGTTTCTTCACTGCTTCTGAATTGTCCCCTCTTAGGGCTAAGGGCTTCTCCTAGCCAGAGTTGGCTTGTTACTTTACAGCTGAGCACAACAGGTGTCAGCAAGCTTTCCACTATACTTTCAGTAGAAAAAAAAACGTTTTTTGCTTTTATTATTTTTTTTCTCTTTTCCTCCTAGTCCCTCCCTTTGAAGGACGTTCACAACCTGAACCCAGGTTGTGCGGGCAAACCTCCCTTATGCTAAAGGTCTTAATCGCCCACCCGAACATGCCTCTAACATCCAGAATTTTACTTCAAAGGGCACTTAAGAGAACTGAGGTTCAAGGAATTATTTTGGCATTACTTAATTAGGCACTGCTGCCATGCCTTTTCTAGCTCAAGACTCCATGTCCATGTCTTCCTCAAACATGTATTCTCCAGAGCCTTCCTCACTGAGCATTTCCCAGGCTGGCTCCAGGGGATTAGGGCTCTCTATGAAGTCCTGCACTTCTGCTGGTTCTTCCCATCCCCCTCTTTGAATAACTGCCAGCCCTCTCAAATCATTTTCCCCTTCAGGAACACCCTCTAGCTCCTCACCCCAAAACGTGCTAGGAAAGTTATGGTACTTCCTTGGAGGTAATCTCTCTCCCCTGGTGGGCTGGTGTCCTGAAAGCTTTCTTGGCTGGCTGGTGGAAGAAGGGAGATAGCAGCTATCCTGGGGTGCTGCTGGGCTCCTATAATCAGGAACAGGTGAGCCTCCTCCTCCTCCCTGATTACTCTGCCCTCTGCCTATTTGAGGTTTGCTTGTTTGCAGGGCTCGGTGACCAGCTCCACCCCCTTCTACCTGGATTCCTCTAACCTGGGGAAAGGAGTAATAGGGACTGGCCTGTGGTTTCAGTGCCCTCCCTTCCAGAATCCTGGGCTGACTCCACTCCTGCTTTTCCGCCATGTTATTTGGTTGTACTACCCTGCTGCTTTTACCAGGAGAAATAGGCTTTATTTTAGAGCTTACAGCCTTAAGGGCAGTATTTCTGACTGGACCCACAGTCTTTTTACTTGTGACAGGGGCTTCCCTGTCACAATATATAATCAAAATTTTAATCCCACTGGAATTTTTCCAATTGAATTGGGTCTAAGGTATTGTCCAATCCTTTCTTGAACCCCAGTACTGTACTCTGCCCTATTATGCCCTCTGGAAGCGCATTCCAAGTTGAATAAAGAAGAACTTCCTAGCATTCGTTTGAATCTGTCCCCTTTCAACTTTTCCGAATGCCCTCTAGTTCTTTTATTAGCGCGCTAAAACCGCTAGCACAGCTTAGTAAAAGGAGCCCTTAGCCCAGGGGTAGGGAACTCCGGTCCTTGAGAGCCGTATTCCTGTCGGGTTTTCAGGATTTCCCCAATGAATTTGCATGAGATCTGTTTGCATGCACTGCTTTCAATGCATATTCATTGGGGAAATTCTGAAAACCCAACTGGAATGCGGCTGTCGAGAACCGGAGTTCCCTACCCCTGCCTTAGCCACTCGTCTTATGAAAGTAACAAAACAATTTGGACTAAAGATAAATAATAGCAAAATGAAATTTCTCTATTAGTAATCTAATACAAATAATGCCAATAGTAATGCTGTACCTTAAGTTTGGTTTGGTACAGAGCCCCTCTAGTGTGTCAGTATTCTATAGGTGAATAGACACAAAAATTTTCAGTGATGCCAACTACATAATTGTATTCCCCGTCTTAAACAGAAAATAACTCTACTTGTTTATCACTTAACAATGATAATCTTGGCATGAAGCTTGTGGTAGGTTTCCACTTGTAATCTACCATTCATAATGGTTTATAAATTATGAAGATTTAGTTGACAGTGTGTCAGAAGCATTCATAGTTCACATGTATTTGCTAGACAGCAAACTAATAATACATCTAAGCGGTTTACAATTGTCAATTTAAAATATGGAGGTTGACAGGATGGGAGGGAGAGAAAAAAGGTAAGCGCAGACGGTTAGAACAAAAGGAATTAAGATATACACCTATATAAATCTGAAAAAAAAAAAATCTGACACAGGTAAGGGAGGGGGGAACAGGAGAGATTGGGGAAAGACCATGCTGCATCCGGTGTCAGGTCAAAAGCACGCCAGGACAAAGGCGCGCGCAGACAATTGAGCGCAGCGTGGAGGTGCGCACCGTAGAAAATTACTGTTTTTAGGGCTCCGACGGGGGGGGGGGCCCCCCACTTTACTTAATAGAGATTGCGCCGCGTTATGGGGGGTTTGGGGGTTGTAACCCCCCACATTTTACTGAAAACTTCACTTTTTCCCTGTTTTTAGGGAAAAAGTTAAGTTTACAGTAAAATGTGGAGGGTTACAACCCCCCACAATGCCGGCACAATCTATATTAAGTAAACTGGGGGGGCTCCCCAACAAAACCCCCCGTCGGAGCCCCTAAAAACTGTAATTTTCTTTGGCGCGTGCCTCCATCTTGCGCTCAGTTGTCGGCACGCGCCTTTGTCTTTCGCAGGGTTGTCTATGAACCCTGCATCCTTGAAAGAGGAAACCAGTTTTTAAAAAAGGGAACTTTATGGTTTCCAGTGTATAAAGGAAGCCCATGTTCTCACCAGTGTTTCCAGCAGTCAGTCACAAGATGCAAAATTATAGCCATTGCTCTACCAACTAGAAAGTAGTATCTTGGCTTTTTCTGCCATTTACACTCCTTGTGGCCTTGGGAAAGTCACAATCTTGTATTGCCTCAGGTTTGTAAGGGGGCAAATCTATAAATTAGTTCTAATTACTTAAAATGTACAGCACTGCGTACGCCTTTCAGCACTAAATAAGTGATAAATAGTAGTAGTAATACCAATTCTTGAACAGCTTTAAGGTTCACCTAAACCATTATAGAAAACTAGCATAAAGCTACTTTAGAAACATAGAAACATAGAAATAGATGGCAGATAAGGGCCCACGGCCCATCTAGTCTGCCCACCTTAATGTCCCTCCCCTACCTTTGCCCTGTGAATAGATCCCATATGCCGATCCCATTTGGCCTTAAAATCAGGCACGCTGCTGGCCTCAATCACCTGTAGTGGAAGACTATTCCAGCGATCAACCACTCTTTCAGTGAAAAAGAATTTCCTGGTGTCACCTCGTAGTTTCCCGCCCCTGATTTTCAACGGATGCCCTCTTGTTGTCGTGGGACCCTTGAAAAAGAAGATATCTTCCTCCGCCTCGATGCGGCCCGTAAGATACTTGAACGTCTCTCGATCATGTCTCCCCTCTCTCTGCGCTCCTCGAGCGAGTATAGCTGTAATTTGTCAAGCCGTTTTTCGTATGGTAGATCCTTGAGTCCCGAGACCATCCGGGTGGCCATTCTTTGCACCGACTCCAGTCTCAGCACATCCTTGCGATAATGCGGCCTCCAGAATTGCACACAGTATTCCAGGTGGGGCCTCACCATGGATCTATACAATGGCATAATGACTTCCGCCTTACAACTGACGAAACCCCTTCGTATGCAGCCCATGATTTGTCTTGCCTTGGACGAAGCCTACTCCACTTGATTGGCAGACTTCATGTCCTTACTGACGATTACCCCCAAGTCTCGTTCTGCTACCGTTTTTGCTAGGATCTCGCCATTAAGGGTATAAGACTTGCATGGATTCTGGCTGCCCAGGTGCATAACTTTGCATTTTTTGGCATTGAAGTTGAGTTGCCATGTCCTAGACCATCGCTCCAGTAGGAGTAGGTCGTGCATCATGTTGTCGGGCATTGAATCTTCGTCTGTTGTGCATTTGCCCACTACATTACTCAGTTTGGCGTCATCGGCGAATAATGTTATTTTACCTCGAAGTCCTTCTGCCAAGTCTCTTATAAAGATGTTGAATAGGATTGGGCCCAAGACTGAGCCCTGTGGTACTCCACTAATCACCTCCGTCATTTCGGAGGGGGTGCCGTTCACCACCACCCTTTGGAGCCTACCTCCAAGCCAGCTCCCAACCCATTTCGTCAATGTGTTACCTAATCCTATAGAACTCATCTTGCTCAGTAACCTGCGGTGTGGTACGCTATCGAATGCTTTGCTAAAGTCCAGGTACACGATGTCCAGGGACTCCCCAATATCCAGCTTCCCTGTCACCCAGTCAAAGAAGCTGATCAGGTTGGATTGGCAGGATCTCCCCTTAGTAAATCCATGTTGTCGGGGATCCCGTAGATTCTCCTCATCCAGGATCTTATCTAATTGGTGTTTGATTAGAGTTTCCATTAGTTTGCTCACTATCGATGTTAGACTCACTGGTCTGTAGTTTGTTGTCTCCATCTTTGAGCCTTTCTTGTGGAGTGGAATGACGTTAGCCGTCCTCCAGTCCAACGGGACGCTGCCTGTACTAAGGGAGAGGTTGAAGAGCGCGGACAGTGGCTCCGCCAAGACATCACTCAGCTCCCTAAGCACCCTGGGGTGCAGGTTGTCCGGCCCCATTGCTTTGTTAACCTTGAGCTTTGACAGCTCACCGTAGACACTGCTGGGCGTAAACTCAAAGTTACTAAACGGGTCAACTGAGCCAACCCTTGTCTGTAGCTGAGGGCCGAGCCCTGGCGCTTCTCGGGTGAAGACTGAGCAGAAGTATTCATTTAATAGTTGGGCTTTTTCCGAATCCTTTCCACATAGTCTCCGTCTGGTTTCCTAAGACGTACAATCCCGCCTGAGTTTTTTCTTCTATCACTGATATACCTGAAGAAGGATTTATCTCCCTTCTGGATGTTCTTTGCTAGAGACTCCTCCATGAGGAATTTAGCCTCCCTGACTGCTGTTTTGACGGCTTTTGATTTGGTCAGGTAGTCTGCTCTAGAGTCCTGCTTCCCTGATTGTTTGTAAGAGATGAATGCTTTTTTCTTCTCCTTGATCAGGTCTGAGATCTCCGCAGTAAACCACTGTGGCTTATTGTTCCTTCTCCGTTTACTTACTGATTTTACATAGCGGTTTGTTGCTTCTTGTATGGTTGCTTTCAAAGTCGACCACGTCTTCCACTTTATCGGTTTCTTCTTGGCTTTGTAGCGCCTGGTGAATGAAGTCTCCCATTTCTTTGAAATTTGTGTCCTTGAATTTGAGGACTTTGGTTAGTGTAGTAGATTTAGTGAAACCTTTCCTGATATTGAACCATACCATGTTGTGGTCACTGGAGGCCAATGTGTCGCCCACCGAGACCTCTGTGACACTTTCTCCATTGGTAAGTATCAGGTCCAGTATTGCCTGATCCCTTGTCGGTTCCAACACCAGTTGCCTGAGGCTTGCTCCTTTCATAGAGTTTAATAGCCTCCTGCTGCTGCCGGAAGCAGAGGTAAGTGTAACCCAATCCACATCAGGCATGTTGAAGTCACCTAGCAATACTGTGTCCCCACGCAAGGTGATATTTTCTATATCTTCGATTATTTCCATATCCAGGTCATCCTGTTGTCTTGGGGGTCTGTAAATTACGCCAAGATACAAGCATTTGTCCTTCCCTCTGGCCAAATTAACCCAAAGGCGTGGCGTGCCAACATGTAGGCACAGCCACTCATGTCATCTGAACAGCAAATACCCTTAGATTCACATCACTAGGCAAAACACCCATGCTGTGTCCACATTAGCATCACCTTGCAGTTGCATGTTTTGTGATTTAAGTGCACTGTTTATAGACTATCATCTAGCATTTGTTCACATAAAGAAGACACCAGAGTGAGCTAGTCAACTATAACATTAGCTGAGCCTAGTCACCTGTGAAGAATAATTAGAGATTAAGGTGGTGGGGGGGGGCGTAAAAAATAGGTCAGTGTTAGGTGCTGAGGGTCAGGGGAGTAAGGTAGATGATTGGGAAGGAGGAGATAAAGGGTTAAGGGAGATGTAAATGCGCATGTGATTGGTTAGGGTAAATGGGGAGATTGGGGGAGGTGTGGCTTTATAATTGGTCTTTTTGTTCTTTCCTTTTATGTTTTTCCTTCTCTCCTATCCAAACATTGTAACTTTTTCCCCACTTACCCTCACAATTCTTGTAAGTTTTAACCCATAACAAAAATTATTTTATATGTATGTATTTTGTATGTCAAGTTTTAACCCATAACAAAAGTTATTTTAGATGTCCACACCAATGTTTTATTTGTATATTTTTCTATGTTGTACATCGCCTAGCAATTTAAATAGGCGATTCATTAAGAACAAATAAACTTGAACTTGAAACTTGAAAACGGTGAAGGATAGGGTAGGGCTAGGTAAAAAATAATCCCACCCTCCCTCCCATGGGTGGTGTTTTGTTGCGACAGACTTTCTAGGTTGAGGGGTTGGGCATTTTTTGAGCTTTGGGGAGGTCGCAGCTGAAAGGGGGGCAAAAAATGTGGCATTGGACCCAGTGGCAGTTGTGACATCAGCAGTTAACAAATAATTAAATGTAACACTTGCAGGCAACACCTTTCTTGGTGCAAAAACTTGGAATGGCCTTACTGAAGCGATCAGAACAGAACCTAACCATACCATATTCCAGAAGAAATTGAAAACTCAGCTATTTGACACTTAATCACCTGTATCTCCCTTCCCCAACCCCCTCTCTCTCTCCCCCCCCCCCTTCCATCCTCATCCCTTTCTATAAGTCACCTTGAGCCTACGTAGGTATAAGCGATGCAGAAATAGAAGATTAGATTAGATGTGAGGAGAGACATGGCCTGGCATTACCGTGGGTCATGTTCAGATGTTACAGGAGCTGGTTTTGTCACCGAATAGCTCCCCGGGGTGTGAAATCCACATTGGGATTTTGTGGTTGTTTGATGGGGATTGTATTGTGATTTTGAGATGAAATTAAGATAGTCAATAAAGCTGCAGCCAAAATGTTCTTCCACTAATATGATTTGTGTGATTATTTAGTTGTGGGTGAGTCATGCTGTTGGTGACAGGTGACGAAGTGCAAATGCTAATGTTAATATCAGTTTCTAAATTTAGGCATTATTTACAGGATTGGCTTTTAAGCTCTTTGGGACAGGGATAAGTAGGATACAATTCTATAAGTTGGTGCCAAGATGTAGGCATTCCAATGTGGTGCTTAACACCAATTCAATAATGGCATCTAGGCACCAAGATTTCATTATAGAAAATGAGCATAAGTTGGCATTGGTGTACCTAAAGTTGGGTGCAAACTTACACCAAAGCATTGGCAGTTGCTAATACTGGCATCTAATTGTGCCCTGAAATGCGCATGATGTACAGCAGTCTATAAGTTATGCATGTACCTCACAGACGCGCCCATGACTTGCCCGATCTGTCCGGGAGTTCACCCCTCCTGAACTTAAAATGGCGAAAAACATTAGAGTTAAAGTGCCTATCGGTGCCTAAAAAATCTGCGCCGGAATCGCATCTCCAAAGGTGCTTTAGGCCACCTAATTCCATTGTGGGCATGGCTAATGCTGGAAGTGGCGTTAGGCAGCCTAAAGTGCCTATGTAGGGGCGAATCATGACAAAGATAGGCGCTGGAAATGTAGGCCTGGAAAACCCTGGCCTACAATTCTAGTGCCTATCTTTTGCGAAAGCGCGATTCTCTATACGACACCGTCACATGTTTGACATGCGATCGGTGGCCGCTTTTTTAGGTGACCGCCGATATCAGTGCCCCAAAGAAAATCTGGGCCTAAGGGTGTCATTCCAGTAAATGGCACTGAGATTTTGTTAAACCGCAAACAATAAGGGTTTCAACAGAATAACAATCCTAACTCTACTCTACTGCTGAAAAGGATTAAAACCACAGAGAGCGTGAATAACAATCTATCTGCAACAGTAGCAGGTGGAGAAAAAAAGCCTCAGAATAAAGTGACAGTCATAAACATAGGTAGTAAAGTGCTGTCATGAAATCAGTCATTGGCATAAAAAAATTCCAACCTGGATAACCAAACCTTGCAGCATAGTTGACCGGTTGCAGCCAGCTTGACCGGTGAAACAAGATTTCTTCTTGGGTTTTCATCTGAATGGAACTGATCATTGGGCAGCGTTTGGAAGTTATAGAGCTGTGAGAAGAAGCCCGGATTTATAGGACCATACCAGATAAGTGACCTCTAGTGCACCTTTAACCCAGCTGTGAGTGTTTAAACTATGCTGCAAGGTTTGGTTATACAGGTTGGAGTTTTTTTATGCCAATGACTGATTTCATATTGATAAAGGAAGTCACTCCTCTATAAAGAATTCAAAAAACTATTTAGCATAGAGTTAATAAGTCTTATAACTCATATTGCAAAAAATATATACTGAATATGCTCAGAGACTTGAAGGCAAAAACAAGAATATCGCCTCACCACCAGTGTTCCCTCTAAGCGGGCGGGTGTTGTGAGCAAACTTTTTTCACTGTGAGCTAAAAATATCGGGCGCCAGCAAGTTATGAGCCAAATAAATATGTTGCTTTCTACCACAGAACTTCCTTACGTTTGTATGGAATCTATCCCCTTTCAACTTTAGAGAGTGCCCTCTCGTTCTCCCTGCCTTAGCTACTAAGTCTATTCCCTTCAGTACCTTGAATGTTTCTATCATGTCCCCTCTCAATCTCCTCTGCTCAAGGGAGAAGAGGCCCAGTTTCTCTAATCTTTCGCTGTACGGCAACTCCTCCAGCCCCTTAACCATTTTAGTTGCTCTTCTCTGGATCCTTTCGAATAGTACCGTGTCCTTCTTAAAGTACCAGTGCTGGACGCAGTACTCCAGGTGAGGGCGTACCATGGCCCGGTACAGCAGCATGATAACCTTCTCTGTCTCTTCAGTCCAGCATCTGCCCCTTCCATTCACTGTCTGTCTTTCCCTGCCATCTCTCCTCCTGCCCCCCCCCCACCCCCCATTTTGGTCTAGCATCCATCATCTTCCTTCTGTTCCCCTCATGGTCTGGCATCTCTATCCTTCCCTCCCCCCTGTGGTTTTTAGCATATCTCTCTTCTCATTTCCTCCACTCAGATCTGATCATTCTCTGCTCTCTCTTCCCTTTTCTTCTCTGGTCTTCCTTCTCTATTTTCTGCCTCCATCTAAATTAAATTCTTTCTTACTATTTAGTCCCGTTTCCCTCTTTTCACTGTGTCTACACACAGCTTGTCACCCCTTTCCCTCACCCCTCCATTATCTTACTATTTTCTTCCCCCTTTATTTATCTCCTCCTTCCATCCAGTATGTGTTCTTTCCCCACTTCCATTCAGCATCTGCTCTCCCTTCTCAACTGACATCCATCTGCCTTCTGCTCTCTCTCCCTTCTTCTCACTTCCATCATCTGTCCCCTTCTCTCTCTCTCTCATCTCCTCCATTCCATCATCTGCCCCTTCTCTCTCTCTCTCTCTCTCCCCCCCCCCCCCCAACTTCCATCATCTGCCCCCCTTCCCCTCACCTTTGTGGGTCACTTTCTTTCCCCTGAGGGTGGCTCATGTCACAGGGGAAGCTTTGGCCGAGCAGAACCGCTTGATTGACAGTGGAACTTACTTGATTGATGTCGATGCTGGGGCCCGTTGCCGTTTGAAGGAAAAAAAAAAAGGTGGAAAAAAGGAACCTGTAAAGGCGAGAGGAAGGGAAACCTCCAGGACAGCTGCTTTTTGCCCTCCTTCAGCGGCCCAAGAGTTCAGACCAGCAGCGGCAGCTGTGTATGCTTTTAACTTCGGCACAGAGCTGCCCCTAATCAATAGTTTAGCGCGGTTTCATGAGGCAGCCTCGGGGCCTTTGATAGCCGGCCCGCTTCGATGATGCGATGTGGGCCGGCCTAGCAAAGGCCCCGAGGCTGCCTTATGAAACCGCGCTAAACTATTGATTAGGGGCAGCTCTGTGCCGAAGTTAAAAGCATACACAGCTGCCGCTGCTGGTCTGGAGGTGCGGAGACAAGGCAGGAGGCAAACGCGGTGGAAGGCAGGAGTCCCGGCGAAGGCAGGAGTCCCGGCACAGCGACTGCAACAGGAAGTTGCAAGTCAGCTGACGCCGGCCTTTCGTTGCGGCGGGGACCGAATCCTTCGCGGACCGGCAAGATTTTGTTTGCGGACCGGCGGTTGAAGAACTGTGCTCTACACTGTGTGCGCTGTGACGAGAAACTTGTGCGCTGCGAGGTAATATTTTGTGCGTGAGCGCACCCCAGCGCAGCTTAGCGGGAACACTGCTCACCACCCAGTCATCGTATATGTTTGAATAGTATAAAAAAGCTTTATCTTCTGCTGTATCATACAGTCAACTTATTTGATACTGTTCATATGCTTAGATGAAAAGACACTTATTTTTGTCAAGGGTTCTGACGGACAAAGCCCGTTTCGTTCCTGCGTCAGGGAACCGAGATGGACACTTAGTTAGCTGAAAAGGTGGCTCAGTCTCTGAAAGCATAAACAAAAAACTTTTATTATAAACTTTCAATTCTTCAAACTAACTCACTTTAATTGCATATACTGTAGATACTTTAAAAACAGTAATTGGCTAAACGGAGGGTACCTGCTAGAATTTTCAAAGCTACTCCATAGCGTGAATGCTCTTCACTAATCGCTAATGGCTAAAAAAACCACCGCCATGATGATTCAAATACCAGAAAGACAGTTTCACATCATCACGACCCAACGTGATGATGTCATAGCTGTCAAAATACAAGCCAATTAGAAAAAAGTAAAAGGAATCAGACCCAATTGGCTATAACTGATCATGTCCATTTTGGGAATAATAAGTCCTCCAGTGTTTCCTTGGATATAAAGATCATCAAAAAATAAAATCTTTTTATTGGCCTATATTGAAACATTTCTTGTCTGTCCTTTGGAGAGTTCTACTTCCTTATTGAATCAAAACAGAAGTATCAAATGTATTGAATATACAAATATACTGTGAAAAATTGCAGGAAGACTTTAGAAAATTGAAAGACTATGCATCTAAGTGGCAAGATGAAATTTATTGTAGATAAATGCAAAGTGATCCACATTGGGAAGAATACTCAAAATCTTAGTTACCAGATGCTAGGGTCCACCTTGGGTATTGACTCCCCAAAAGATCTAGGTGTCATTGTAGACAATATGTTGAAATCTTCTGCCCAGTGTGTGGCAGCATCCAAAAAACAAACTTGATGCTAGGAATTTTTAGGAAAAGGGTGATAAATCAAAACAAGAATATCATAATACTTCAGTATCACTCTGTGGTGCCACCTTGCCTCGAGTATTGTGTTCAATTCTGGTCACCTTATCTCAAAAAAAATATAGCAGAATTAGAAAAGGTTCAAAGGAAAGCAACCAAAATAATAGAAGATGGAACTCCTCTCATATGAGGAAAGGATAAAGAGGTCAGGGCTCTTTAGCTTGGAAAAGAGATGACTGAGGAGGGATGTGATTGAGGTCTACAAAATCCTGAGTGGTATAGAATTGATAAAGTGAATTGATTTTTTACTCTTTCAGAAAGTACAAAGACCAGGATACACTCAATGAAGTTACATGGAAATACTTTTAAAGAAAATAGGAGGAAATAGTTTTTCAGTCAACAAATACATAGTAACATAGTAGATGACGGCAGATAAAGACCCGAATGGTCCATCCAGTCTGCCCAACCTGATTCAATTTAAATTTTTTTTTTTTTTTTTTTTTCTTCTTAGCTATTTCTGGACGAGAATCCAAAGCTTTACCCGGTACTGTGCTTGGGTTCCAACTGCCGAAATCACTGTTAAGACTTACTCCAGCCCATCTACACCCTCCCAGCCATTGAAGCCCTCCCCTGCCCATCCTCCTCCAAACGGCCATACATAGACGCAGACCGTACAAGTCTGCCCAGTAACTGGCCTAGTTCAATCTTTAATATTATTTTCTGATTCTAAATCTTCTGTGTTCATCCCACGCTTCTTTGAACTCAGTCACAGTTTTACTCTCCACCACCTCTCTCGGGAGCGCATTCCAGGCATCCACCACCCTCTCCGTAAAGTAGAATTTCCTAACATTGCCCCTGAATCTACCACCCCTCAACCTCAAATTATCTCCTCTGGTTTTACCATTTTCCTTTCTCTGGAAAAGATTTTGTTCTACGTTAATACCCTTTAAGTATTTGAACGTCTGAATCATATCTCCCCTGTCCCTCCTTTCCTCTAGGGTATACATATTCAGGGCTTCCAGTCTCTCCTCATACGTCTTCTGGCGCAAGCCTCCTATCATTTTTGTCGCCCTCCTCTGGACCGCCTCAAGTCTTCTTACGTCTTTCGCCAGATACGGTCTCCAAAAATAGTTAAGCACTGGAACTTGTTGCAAGAAGATGTGGTATCTAGGTTTTAAAAAAGGTTTGGATAAGTTCTTGGAGGAAAAGTCCATAGTCTGCTATTGAGATAAACATGGGAAGCCACTGCTTGCTCTGGGATCGGTAGCATGGAATGTTGTTACTGTTTGGTTTTCTGCCAGGTATTTGTGACCTGGATTAGCCACTGTTGGAAGCAAAATACTAGATTAGATGGACCGTTGGTTTGGCCCAGTATGGATATTCTTATGTACCTTAGAATAATGAATAAATAGAAAACATAAAGCCTAAAGAAAAAATGTGGTGTTGGTGTGAGGGGAGAAGGGAAATATATGAGATTGACAAAGAGATGGAATATCTAATATTAATGGGTGCATGCAAACTGGAGCATCCACACGCTTTATCGATTCCTTGTGTAATGAAAGTATCTGTCTTTTTTCTAGATTGGATTTTATAATGCTGTAGCCATACCATGCTACACTACACTGATGCAGATCCTGCCTCCAACTGAACCACTTTTCCAAGTGTGCTTGTAAGCAGTAACATCATTTGTACTTGTAATATATTTTTGGTTTTCCTTCTGGGTTGACAAGCACAGTGCCATTTTGTAAAGATGGTCCTTATAAGGAGGCATCTAGGCAAACCCTCCAAATGATACCTATTTTAAGAATGCCAAACTCAATTAATAGACTTGTGTTTTCTATGTCTGAAGGATAACATAAACTCTTAGCAGCAATATTCCCTCCAAAAACTGAAGTCTTTATAGTTTGTTGAACCTCAGTGGCTGTGCTCACAAACTCAATTGTCATTACAGAGATATTGCAAGCTAAAGTCATCATTAATCCATTACTCATATTCATCAATTTAATATGATATCACTTCATTGAAATATATCTTAATAGATATCCAATATTTATCTTAAATGTCAGTCTTGGATATTCCAACAAGACATCATGTTTTGCCAAAAGGCGGTATCAAGGCTCATCCCCTTGGAGCTGCAAGCCTGCCATCTGTGCCATCAGAACTTGGTGAAACATTGATATAGAGAGCTCACGGCTCTAAGGGTTGAGCCATGATACAGCCTTTTGGCAAAATGTGATGTCATGTTGGAGCCCCCAAGACTGGCATTTAAGGTAAGTATTGGATATCTATTAAGATATATTTCAATGAAGAGATATCAAATTAAATTGATGAAAATGAGTAATTGACTAATGGCAGCTTTGGTTTGTAATATCTCAGTGAATCTGGGTATAGCCGCTGAGGTCCAGCAAACTATAAATTATAAAGGCTTCAGCTGCTGGTGAGAATTTATTTTAAAAGTGCAATATAGGGACCCAGTTCCAAACAGTGCATAAATTCATGTACACACATCTAGTCCTGCTTTAAGGTTGATGTAAATTTGTATGTTTATTCTCTGCAAGTACATATTTTATAAACTACAGGCATATATTATACCTCTGTTCTGCCTAAACTATGCTGCTAGGAGCACCTACATGGTGTTTGCTTAAAAGTTCATGCATGTATACTATTTGTGCACACAAACTCCCACACCATTTTATGAGATCCCTTTTTCATGTGTGAAACAAACTTTACCTCGGGATTCTGTATTTCTAAATAGAGATGTGTTGTCATTTGTAAATGAGAACAAGTGGGAAAAGCATGCAGAGCATGGCTCATGGAATTCTTTCCAGTGCTTCTGCATCTAAAAGCATGTGTCTGTATGGTGGTGGTGGTGGTGGTGTGTCTGTGCATATGTGTTGTGTATTGGTATGTATTATGGCAGTAACGCTTGGGCTGGGCCGGAATGACCCACCCGGGGCCGTGCCACAAGGAATAGATGTTTGTGACCTGTAACCTGCCAGTGGCTCCCACGCCCACTGGTATGCTCTGGCTCTGTTCTCTTAGCTGAGTGCAAAAATAAAGTTCACCACACAAAGTTTTCAAAAAACACTTCTTTTTTTTTTTTTTTTAATTTCTTTATTGATATTTTGAACTTGACAATGTATACATTTGAAAAATCGAAAAAAAAAAAAACTATATGAAAATACACTATTAACATCAGAAATATTACAATAAAAATTTTAAATCCCTTCTTAACCTATAACAGTAATGATATTATATTATACTCATCAATATTATAGAATATTATGAAATTTATACCTAGTCTAAATAAATAATACACCCCAGGTACTTTCATTAAACTCAGTTCATGTCAGATGGCCAAAGAGGAGGTGGTAGCGGCTAGCGTGCGTGGAATTTTAGCGCATGCTATTCCATGCGTTAAGGCCCTAGCGTGCCTTCGTAAAAGGAGCCCAAGGTACACAGTTGTCCCAACTGGGGATAAAGGTATTTAGTTACGCAGATGATTTTACAATCATTCCATTCGTTACCTCTCTCTCAGAAGTCATTCCTAAAGCAACAGAAGTACTAAATTTGATGGAGCGATGGATGACTGATTTTAGATTGAAGCTTAATTCAGAAAAAATGAAATTTTTTGTAGCTTCATCACACTTGCCTGATACTAAAACATCATTGTGTGTCAATAAACTTAGTTATCCTATTCAATCTACTATGAAGGTTTTAGGTGTAATACTGGATCAGGGTTTAACTATGAAGGACCAGGTAGACTCTTCGGTTAGAAAGGTTTTTTTTACTCTCTGGAAGCTTCAGTCCATTAGAGCTTATTTCGATGTTTCATCATTTAGAATTTTAGTACAATCCCTTATATTAAGTCAACTAGATCAGTGGTTCTCAACCCTGTCCTGGAGGACCACTAGGCCAATTGGGTTTTCAGGCTAGCCCTAATGAATAAGCATTAGAGAGATTTACATATAATGGAGGTGCCAGGCATGCAAATCTGCTCCATGCATATTCATTAGGGCTATCCTGAAAACCCGATTGGCCTGGTGGTCCTCCAGGACAGGGTTGGGAACCACTGGGTTAGAGGATGTAAATTTAAAAAATATCATCATCATCTTTTTTCATATCAGGCAGCATCATGGGGTAAAGACTTGGAAAAATTGCTCTTGCATATTAATACTTATGGGGAATTTAGGAGACACCTAAAAACACATTTGTTTCTGAAGCACTTAGGTAGCTGATTTGCAAAAAATTAATACACAGTAACTCATCTTTAGGTTTTTAGTTATTAGCTTTTAACTTTAAGTTTTATTTAATTTGCAGTATTTTTTACTATTGTAAACCACATAGAACTTTACGGTCCTGCGGTATATAAACTTTTTATTATTATTGTAGGCACTGTTCCCTCTAAGCAGGAGTCCTGTTTTACTGTCACATTTTCAATATTGAAGTACAGGCAAAACCCTACTAACTCCATGTAACTTGCCTATCTTTAGTAATGGAAAACACAGGTTAGAGGAAATAGTGATTGCAGTTATAGCAAATGCTCTATGAATTGCACTTTCCCTGGAACACCGATCAGAGGCTTCCTTTATAAAATCCAAAGCTACCCTTGAAGCTCATTACTTTGTGCAGGGCTTTCCCTACAAATTAATAAATGAGTGAAAATCTCCAGCATTTTCTGCCGTGCCCTCACACAGCAATCACCCATCCTCTTTCTCATCCGTATCCTCTTTTCGCTACCTCCCTTCCTGTTGTGCTAATGTTGTTATTTCCTCCCCGTATGTCCTCTTATTATGAATTAATTGTCTTAGGTTTCCCTTATGTGATACCCCCTTTTCTCCACCTCCATGTTATGGTTTTTATTGTAAGTCGTCACTAAATCCAATAAAGATGGGAGTGGAGTACTGTACTTCCATAGCTCCCAAAATAACCTTCACCTCCATTAAAATTATTTTCTGAATACCAATCTTCATTATAAACACAATTTTGTTTTAACTGAGAGGAAAAAAACCTAAACAATATTTTCTAGTCTGCTAACTGGCTTTAGTCTTATCACTTTTATTTATATAGTTTTACTCTGAATACTATGCTGAATATCCAGAAATTTCACAGCCGCTGGAAGCTATCTGGGTCTGGTTGATATTCAACGATGGTATATAGTTTTAGAAAATATTTATTTTAATGAGAGGTTTTTTTATTTATTTATTCAATTTTCTATACCATTCTCCCAGGAGAGCTCAGAACGATTTACATGAATTTGTTCAGGTACTCAAGCATTTCTCCCTGTCTGTCCCAGCGGGCTCACAATCTATCTATTGTACCTGGGGCAACGGGGGGATTAAGTGACTTGCCCAGGGTCACAAGGAGCAGCGTGGGTTTGAACCCACAACCCCAGGGTGCTGAGGCTGTAGCTTTAACCACTGCGCCACACACTCCCCTATGATAAGACTAGAGCCAATCAGTAAACTAGAAAATATTGTCTGGGCATGTGGAGGCTTTTTCCTCTCAGTTAAAATGAAGATTTTTATATAATGAAGATCAGTACTCAGAAAATAATTTAGGGCTCCTGTTACTAAGGTGCGCTAGCGTTTTAGCGCGCACTGAAGATTAGCGTGCGCAAATCACACGCTAAACGAAAAATACTAACGCAAGCTCTATGGAGACGTTAGCGTCGAGTGCGCACGGCATTGTAGCATGCGCTAAAACCACTAGCACACCTTAGTAAAAGGAGCCCTTGGAGGTGTGTGTGTGTGGGGGGGGGATGAGCTATGATTTATGGTAAGCTACTTAGGGCTCCTTTTACGAAGGTGCGCTAGCGTTTTTAGCGCACGCACCGGATTAGCGCGTGCTAGCCAAAAAACTACCGTCTGCTCAAGAGGAGGCAGTAGCAGCTAGCACACGTGGCATTTTAGCGTGCGCTATTCCACGCGTTAAGGCCCTAATGCGCCTTCGTAAAAGGAACCCTTAGATTTTATTTGGGTAACTCATGTCTGTCAGCTCATCAAAGAAACACATAAAATTGCATTTAATATGCAGATAAAACATATGAACAGTTATATAAGAAGAGGTATATAAAGCCATATTAGCCAAAATGTACAGAAAAACAAAACAGCGTCTCTTCATAAGCATGGTATTTATAGTTTCAAACCAAAGTAAAGAGACTCACTTTTTTATTAAACTTTTATTTCTATAATATTGCTTTTTATTCAAAAATAAGCTAAACTTACAAAGAACAGTGATGATCACAAACGAAAAATATAGGCCTCCTTATATCAATTGTGTTAGTGTTTTTATCGTGAGTCGCTGTGGTAAGAGCTCTGATTCTCATAGGAATTCTATGAACATTGGAGTTTTTACCACAGCGGCCTGTGATAAAAATCCCTAACGCAGCTTGATAAAAGGGAGCCATAGTACGTTAGGAAACATTTCAGTCATGCTGCCGTATGAGTTGTACTTTTCAACTCACCATACACAATTCAGCAGTTCATTACAAATCAGAAACACCATCCCCTCAAATTAGAAAGTTTTCAGTTTGCAAAAAGCATTACTTTAATACTTTAAAATTCAACTTAAGCAGTGCCCTCACCCAGTCTCTCATTTGCTCATCCCCTCCCCTCAGCCTTCATCCTGCCTCTCTCTCAATCCCCTCCTCAGCCTTCCCCCAGTCTCTCTCTCAATCCCCCCAGTCTTCACCCGATTGTTTTTTGTGGTTTTTGGTTTTTTTTGCGTCATTTACTAAAATCTAGTCCACAGAATATAAACACATACGCAAACACATATACATATGGAGCAGATGAGAATTTGTGCAAAAGCATTCATGCTTTACTGGGAATCACAGAAGAAGCCAATTTAAAAACCTTTGCACAAAGACAAACTTGTTTCTTTAATATAATAGGTGCCTTTTTGAACCTTTCATATAGGTGCCCTATTACAAAATTATCCCACCATGTATATTAGTAGAACTAAGTACTAAATCTCTAATAATTAGTTTGCATAGAACTGAAGATCACTAAAAGTGGTGATATTTATTTATTTTTAAAAATTTATATTCCGCATATCCAACAATTCTGTGCGGATTACAAAATAACATACATAGTAAAATCACAAAAAAACATAACAAATGAAATAAACACATCAATACACCAAAACATAAGACAACACTTCGCCAACCCAGAAAACCACAAGCTCTCTCCCAAATAATGTACCCACATCACTAAAAAGGAGAGAAAAAAAAATAAAGGTCTGCAAGAAAGAATGAAAAAGCAACAGCAAAAAGAGTCTATTCAGACCTCAAAGGTGCGCTGAAGCAACACAGTCTTTAACCAGTTTCATACCTCTATTACTGGACACCCACTTATTATCATTGGTCCCGCTGCCCTCTGGAGATAAAACTCCTAAGAAGAGAGAAACAGCTCTACTCTAAAATAAAAATTAAAAAAACAACCCTTACTGAAAAATAATTAACAACCTGCAGTGTTCCTCCATTCAAACAGCTCATAAAACATAACGTGAAGTTATTCCAGTTCCATGACTGGATTGCTGAGCAGTTATCACTAGGATTTTGGTGGTGGTTGAAACAGAATTTGTTTCTTCAGTTTTGAAACTAAAGACTTGGATGTTAAGTGAGGGATTTTTTTCTTCACTACGGATAAGTTACTGATTTTCCTAGATTACCACTACGATGACACATGTTTTTGAAAACGGCTCTAAATTAGGAATACAGTAAAACCATGGTTTACGAGCATAATTCGTTCCGAAACATGCTTGCAATCCAAAACACTCATATATCAAAGCGAATTTCGCCATAAGAAATAATGGAAACTCAGACGATTCATTCCACAACCCAAAAACTTTAATACAAAATACTGAATGTACTCGTATTGCAAGACCTTGCTTGTTTAGAACAGTCACTACACTCCTGCAGTGTCAGAGAGAGAAGAGACATTGGCTCAATTATGATGATGTGATGTGTGTATACTGTATGTACTTGTATTGCAAGACCTTGCTTGTTTATCAAGTTAAAATTTAATCAAATGTTTTGTTTGTCTTGCAAAACACTTGCATACCTAGTTACTTGCAATCCAAGGTTTTACTTGTACACTTCTCCCTAACTCCCTTCGCGGGGGTTAGGTGCATAGCAGGACTGCAAAGTGTGAAAAATAGCAAATAACTTCTCGGCTGGCTCTGAACCATCCCCGCCTCCCTCCTGCATCCCCGGAACCTTACCTGGTGGTCTAGCGGTGAAGCGGGGCAGGAGCGATCTTCCTATGCTCCTGCCCCGTGCAGAGCCGTCATCAGAATGGCTGCCGTGAATTTCTGTTGTTGTCTCGAGACGCACTGCACGAGGCAGGGGCATAGGAAGATCGCTCCTGCCGCGCTTCACCGCTAGACCACCAGGTAAGGTTCCGGGGAAGCTTGGACGGCTTAAAAATAGCCCAAAATGAAAATAGTTTTTTTGCAAAAAAATCGCAAATAACCAAATCCAAGGATACTGAAACCGCGGATTCGGAGGGAGAAGTGTATATACAAAGGACAGAATAGAGAACACTCAAAATTAGATTATCAAAAGTCCACTCTCTTCCAGGGAATGGCAGGCAATAATCACACAAAATACAAACAGATATTTTGTACAAACAGATATATTTTTATGGCCTTTGACCATTATGGGATTGTCTACTTAGCTTGTATGAGAATAGTAGCACTCTCCAGTCATTTTTGGCTTTAACTGAGGCCTTGCATATCTGTTTGTATTGTGTGTGATTATTGCCTGCCATTCCCCGGAAGAGAGTGGACTTTTGATAATCTAATTTTAAATTAGGATTATCATGCATCATGAGTTGTTTCAACTGAAGATCACTGCAAGATGTTAACTATTTTTTTCAATAAAGGAGGCGGCCATAAGGGTTTCTTTTTCAAAGCACAGCTATTTTCCTCCTATTAGGAGGTTTTTTTCACTGTGTATTTTTTTCTCCAGCGGGACCAATGATAATAACTGGGTCTCCAGTAATAAGCATATGAAACTGATTTATATCACCACTTCTTGGAGTGCTGAGGTTCCATTTGACTTGCTTTAGGGCATTTGTATCTATCACTGTTTTACTCTTCTCATGTACCAGTTCTTTGGTCCTATGCCTGGACCTTGTTGTTTGTATTGACTGCTTTCTCAATAAAAATTATTTACAAAAAAAGAAAAAGAATTATTCATGATTGTTAGCCCGTTAGTGATCCTCAGTTCTATGCAAACTAATTATTAGAGATTTAGGGCTCCTTTTACAAAAGTGCGCTCTTAACGCACGCAATAGCGCGTCTTAAATTCCCGAGCGCGCTAGCCACAACCGCCTCCTTTGAGGTGGTAGATTTTCAGCTACCGCGCGGTAATTTTGTGCATACGCTAAAAACCCTTGCGCCCCTTCGTAAAAGGAGCCCTTAGTAGTTTTAATACATTTGCTTCCTATTTATTGAGTATTGGTAGAACTAACAAAGAAAACCAACATCAAAATCTTCTCTTGTTATGAAGTCTCATTAAGCTGCATGGGATGATTAAACCTTGTGGTCCCAACTCTCTCCATTAAACTCTGTTAATCTATGCTAGACAGCTCTATTTTATATCGTATGAAAGAGATGTGTGTTTGTTAGCATGTGTTTGCCCCATTATTGTGCCCTAATTTACTGCCCTTCCCCCTCCTTTTTGCTAAGCTGTAGTAGAGGTTTCTACCGTGGCCTGGAACACTAAGGGCTCCTTTTACGAAGGTGCGTTCGGGCCTAAATGCGTGGAATACTGCGCGCTAAAATGTCGCACTTGCTAGCCGCTACCGCCTCCTTTTGAGCAGGCGGTTGTCGCTAAAAACGCTAGCACACCTTCGTAAAAGGAGCTCTAAATGATCCATTGTTGCTGCCGATACTCATAGAAAGCTTTGGAGCAGCATCAGAGCATTTAGCTCCCCGGGCCACGATAGAAACTTTTACTGCAGCTTAGTAAAAAAAAAAAAAAAAAAAAAAGGGTGCTCTAAAATGAACACACATTAACCTACAAATGTATGTACTGCACATTAAGTTGACGAGTGCATATTCGTAAGTTTCCATGCACACTGCAAAAAATGTTAACACAAATGTATGAAATGAACCAAAAAGAAAAATCTGAAAATAGGGTAAAAGGCCAAATGAACCAAACATTTTTGCCTTGTAATAAGCCTTATCAGACGATGTAAACTGAATCTTGTATGTACTATTAAAAAAAAAAAAAAATCAATTGGTCTAAAAGCATCACTTTGTATTGTCCTTTATCCAGGGATAATCTCGTCCAGTGGGAGAAAGTATCACGAGGCGAGGATGTATCACTGTGGTTTCCATCACAGTCCCTGGCAAAGGAATCAGCAGATTCACTTCCGGTGAAAATTGATGATTGATGACCAAGGGCAAGTTGCTTATAACCAAGGCCACCTCTGTTATGGAACAAAATTAATAAACTTTGGTTTGGGGGAGGGGAAAAAGGAAGAAAAGAAAGCAGCAATTGCTAAGAGGAAAGCAAGCCTTTCCCAAGGAAGTTACTGTCATGGAATTCTCTTTTATGGGTGACTGTCTACTTACTGTCTTATGACACTCTTAGGGAACCATGAGAATGTGCTGATTGGCCATGGATCTGAGGCTATTCCACTCAACTTGCACATCACTTTGACATGAGACTAGCCTTTTAACCTTGGCTATGTTGCTGAAGCCTTAATTTAACACTAACAAAATTTTTTTGAGTGGTACTTGTAAAGGATTTCTTATAAGGGTAACAGTAAAGACGGTACTTTGAGTATACAAGGGCTGGCTTTCCGCTAATGATGTCTAGGAGATTTTTGACTATAAATAGGAAGTATGATGTTTTTTGTTGTAATATATTTGAAGGGTATCAGAAAACCTATGAGGCTGCAACTATTCTTTCAAATACAGTACTTGAATTATATATATCTTACTTGCTGCAGATGACAAAAATCAACTTCCAGGTTGGAGTCTGAGAAACCATGTATTTAAGCATCACTGAGTGGCTGTATCTTAACGTTTCACACACACACACATACATATATACACATGCTATGTGTGTGTTTTACCCCTTTTGCCTGAGCTTAATTCTCCTGGTTTGGTCAGAGTCCAAACTTTTATGGCTCCATTGGGATCAGGTGGCAGAGAAATGGCACCTTCATATATTGTATATTCTCATTCTCAGCCAAGAAGAGGCCATCCTCAGCTCAGATTTTACATTGATCATAGACAAAAAGGCTAAGAATCAATTCCATGTATTCCACATGCAAAAATCTCCACTTCATTCTTCATGGCGATGCATCAAGTTGAAGAGAATTTCCTACCCTGAAAGTGTTTCATATTGATATCCATCATAGATTGAGAGTAACATCCTTTCATTTTCAAGCTGGATTTTTTTTTTTTTTACTGTTAACATTGTCAAACTGCAGTACTTGGCTAGGCTGCAGGAAGTAGTCTTTAAGTTTTTACAGTAGATATCGCTTTTTTGGCTTGGCATTTGAAACCACAGTTGCCAGACAAGGAATACAATGCAAGAGCTGCGTGTGTTTAACCCAGAAGACCACTAAAATATTGTATATTTACACAAGCAATTTTCTAATATCTACAGGCACCCGCCACATGCAACTTGATTGCTTTTCATGATATTCTTCACAAGTTCTTACAGACATCCACAACTTTGTAGTGGAATGATCTAACCAGTAGAATGGACTTTAAAACAAATTGTGAAGTTCAATTACCAACAACATTGTCTATCCTTCTGAGTTTATATGACATTTTCTGCTTTAATAGCGAGTAGAATAGAAAATCGTTTAGTGCTTTTTGATGATGTTTCCAATGTTATATTTTCTTTAAAGAAGGATGAGCAGATGGGCTGGCTCGGGCAGGAGTGCTGTGCATTACTGTGAAATGAGGCTTGAGCTGCATTCTTGAGCCTGCTTCTGCTTTTTGAACTGTCCAGGGTTGGAGATGCTTTGGATGCAGCATTCACATTCATTGGTGTTAGAGTTGACATCTAGGGAGCAGTTCTACAAAGGTCATGCAAATTTGGGGGGCTAAAATGCAGGATGCTGAGCACAAATTCTGTAACAACATCGGGGGGGGCCCCGATTCCATTAGAGAATACAGCATAAATGGGCATTTTTACACCAACATTTAACCATGATCACTTATATAAACTTATTTCTTCAACAGCACTTTAAAGAAGGGATCACACTCCCTATACAGAATTAATTATCAAACATTTAGGGCTCCTTTTACAAAAGTGCACTAGTGTTTTTAGCGCACGCACTGGATTAGCGGACGCTATCTGAAAATCTACTGCCTGCTCAAAAGGAGGAGGTACAGCGAGCGAGCGCTATTCCGCACGTTAAGGCCCTAACACACCTTTGTAAAAGGAGCCCTTAGTGTGAAAACAGTCAAATTATTATAGCAGTACCTTTCCTGCTGCAGAAACACCACATAAATTTGAAAATATTACTCAAAACAGCCTCAAAGGCTCAACAAGCATAGAAAACAGCCATAGCTGTCTAGAAAAACTACGCTATACTGGAGCTCAGAAATCATATCATTGGCTGATATTACCAGAAAAAAAAGCACTTAAGAAACATTTTTTAAAAAGTGTTCTTTTTCCTGGTAATATCAGCCAATGAAGTAAATTAAGTTCTTATTAAATTAGGTGTAATAAAGTCGATGTTCAGAGAAGCAGCACCACATAAGTGGATCGCTTGTCTGCTTACCTTTTTGTCAGACATCCCTTCATGCTAGTCCACCAAATATGCAGTCCTAAACTTAAATGGATAAGTTACAGGTATCTAAGGAAAGTTATTCACGCGGTCCTCCTTAAATATATAAAGTTTTATGGGTAGCATTGACTATAAGCCACGCCCTAGAAACTTCTCCCAGCTACCCTCCTCCTAAAAGCTTAACTTTAGATGGGACATGGAGATGGGCCATCAAAACTTATAAATCAGTTGGTCCTAAATTTTCCAAATGATTGATTTATGCAGTTACTTCGGATTCTACAGTATATATGATGACTAAAAGTGCATGCATAAATCTGTGTGCATTACCGATTTGGGCATGTAACTGGTTAACAAGCCAATCAGCACCAATAATTGCCACTTAAGCACTTGCTGGCACCAATTATAATTTTTGCAAAGAGCTTGCTAGGCAAATTCTATAAAGTATGTGGAATTTGAAGGGAGGCATGCCTAGGGTTGGGGCATGAGCATTCCTATAAGTTAAATGCATTGTTATAGCATATGCCTGAACCATGCCTAAGTTAGATGCGGGCATGTACACCAGGTTTAAGGTGGTGTAATAGGCCGCACCTCGTGTTTAGTCGTGGGAATGGGCACTACACCTATTCAATAAACTGCACTAGAAAAGTATTAAGCATGTTTTTTTCTGTGTAGGTTTCATTGGTGCAATATATAGAATTAGGTCCTTGACATATGATATGCTGTGTCATAAATCGATATTAGTATCAAATTCTTAGAGCTAGATTTATTGTGTCCCTCTGGGCCTACAGAAGCTAATAGTATCAACACACTTAAGTAAATCTATCCCATAGTTTCTAGGCTTTGGAGTGTTCTTATTGATTGAGGGGGGAGGGGCGTTAACTCCCATTGCAGAGAATTCAGGACTTTATTGTCTTGTGTTTTCAAAATTAAACAGCAAAAAAAACCCTCTAATATACTAGCTAGAAATATCTTATGGAGAACTTATGCCTTCAGAGCATTTTACTTCACAGTATATAAAGAAACTAAATAATACAGTAATAAGAAATGTTTTACTTAAAACAGCATCTTCCTTTAAAACCCTGTCTCCCAATAGTTGCCATTTAGGATTAGAAAATACGTAAAGCTGATCTTCATATATCCCATAGTATGAATTTTCCAAAATAAAAATGCAGATGGTACGAGGGTTCTTCAAAAAGTTTCCGCACTTTCATATTTTCATGATAAATGTTTGGGGCAGGAGAAGTGGTAAGAGAGCGTGTCATAGAATGTCATCTGAATAGTTGGTTAGGCAAGCCGACTCACCTTGCAGGTAGTGATGTAATTTGCTGGGTTTTTTTTTTTTAGTTCAAAATGTTTTATTAGTTTTAGATAATACAGGGAAAACAACTAGTTCAGAAGATACAGTTCACAGTATATAAGAACAGCAAAGGTATGATTTTCATGTACACATGAGGATGAGTGTAAACATAGGGTAGTATTACAGAGATCATAACCAAGGATCAGCATGATCAATCCAGACAGCAGTACTTGAATGCAAAAGAGTTAAATGTCACAATATCAAATAAGAAGCATCCAGATGCAAGAATATCTGAGGGTGGTACCATTTCTCTCTGCTAAAACCTTTTCATATTTGCCTGTAAGGCATAGTGTATGAAATTCGACATTAGTAAGATCCTTCCAACAGTACAGCACAGTTTGGATCGCTAATGACATCATAATAGTGAACGATCGGATTTTGTGTGTATTTAAAGGGGCTGTCAAACCATGTGTCATTAAAATGAGGATCTGAAAGTTAAGAGTATCAGTGATATCTAGAATATCGCATATGGTAGACCACACTCTTTCCCAATAAAGAGTGAGGTGCTTGCAGAAGAACAAAAGATGCTCCAAGGTGCCAGTTGCCTGTTGACATGACCAACAGCAAGAAGGAACCGATGGGTCAATTTTGTTGGAGAGTATAGGCGGCCAAACCGCACGATGTAGCAAGAAGAAAACAGATTGTATTAGTGAGGCTGATCGTATAGACTTAAATGTTCAACCATAGACCATTCCAATCAATAGCATCTGAAGGAAGATTCAGATCTTTATGCCATTTGAGTTTAGTTTCAATGGATGCATTAGATTCAACCTTCTGCATCAGTTTGTACCACAGAGAGGCTGTACTGTTCATCAGTGATAGTTTTTGAGTGAGTATACTCAAGCCAGGTTGCTTTGTTATAGATAGAATATTTGGCACAGACTTTTTCAAACAGTGCATGAGTTGCAGCCACTTAAACTATTGAGTACTGGGCAGCCCCCAGTGATCCGACATGTCTTGAAATGACATCCACCCATCATCGCTCATAAGGTCTTGCATTACCCAGATACCGCGCTTTTGCCAGATAGGCCATGACACCGGTGAATCCTGAATCTTAAAAAGCGCATTATTCCAGAGAGGAAGCAATCTAGAATCAGCCCATTGATTGGATAGTGTGGAATCCACTGTAGATATGGCTGACTTATAGGTCAAAAGGATATAGCCTGTCTTATCTATTTTGGTCAAACTCAGTCCAGCCATACACCGCAGCGGATCTCTTCATGAAGGGCACATTCTAGGAGGAGCCAGGAGGGAGCATCATGATTCCTGTAACCATGATGTCTCTGAGCCCACTGTCTCATAAGGAATGTGTTGTGATATTGAAGAAAACAAGAATAGTTTACCCCTCCCAGGGTTCGAATTGCCTTTAATTTGGATAATGCTATACGAGGCTGTTTACTATTCCATACAAACTGAGTGAGAAGTGAGTCTATATGCTTATAAAAGGTATTTGGGAAAAGGAAAGGGAGCATATTCAATATGTAATTTATTTTAGGGGATATCATCATCCGGATGGTTTCTAGACGACCCCACTAGGTCAGTTTCAGTGGAGACCATTTACTTCTTGTTGATTTAATAACATCTACCATGTGGTCCATGTTGTATTGAAGGGTCTCCTCAATAGTGGGACCAAAAAAGACCCCTAAGTACTTCATTCTTGTGTCCGACCATTTAACTCCATGCAATAAGACCTTGGATTTGGCCTCAGGACAATTAAGGGGCATAACTTCAGTTTTGTTGGTGTTGAGTTTGTAACCAGACACAGTCGAATAGTCTTTGATAAGTGACAGCAAATGAGGGAAGGATGGAGGAGTGATATAGAGTAGAATGTCATCTGCGTACGCTGAAATTTTTATTTCCTGGTCCTTAAATTTAAAGCCTGATATATTAGGATTGAGGTGTATAGCTATGAGGGCTCTAAAGCAAGATTGAAGAGCAGAGGGGACAGGGGACATCCATGTCTAGTACCCTTAGTAGGTTTAAATGCTGATAGTGGGAGACGAATATAGCACTTGGATCTTTTTGATAAATTCCTTGGAAAACCCGTACCAATGCAAAGTCTGGAACAGAAAGGGCCACTCAATCCTGTCGAAGGCTTTCACTGCGTCAAGCCCTACTGCTAGTATTTCTTGATCCTGTTGTTGAGCTTGAGCTATGATGTTGGAGAATGTTCGCATGTTGTCATTGGAATAATGCCCAGTTATGAATCCACATTGATCCGAGGCAATAAGTTTGGCAAAGATTTTTGCGTCCACATTTATTAAGGACAGAGTCCTATAATTAGCCATATATCGTGGGTCCTTGCCTGGATTCGGGATGACGATTATGGTGGCTTCGGTAAAAGAACCAGATACATTGCCAGAGGCAATAAGATATTCGATAAATTGAAGGTAATAAGGAGCCAAAACATCTTGAAACTCTTTGTAAAACTCAACAGTCAACCCGTCAGGGCCAGGAGCTTTTTTGGATGCCATGGAATCGATGACTTGAATGACAGTATGAATGCGGCTAAGAAGGCCAGAACAGCAGGTAGACATACAAAGCACCCATAACATACAATATAATTCAGTGCTCAATAAACTATTCCATAAAGTTGAAAAAACTGTGAACAATAGTAATACAGAATCATACATAACTGTACAAGATACTTCAAACAGTGAGTAAGGCTGAGATTAACCGTCCCAGCAGACAGGAGCCCCATGGAGGGTAGCAGGTAATGGCATAGCAGGCTGGCTGCGCTATGGAATAAGTCAAACCTGATTAATTGGCGTTGGTGAGCGTTGCTCGATGAAGGTGGCAAGCTCTTCAGGATTAGTGAAATCTTTAGTCTGATTGTTCAGGGTCACTCTCATCCGGGCCAGGTATAGCAGGCCAAACTTGGCATTCAGATGTTTGAGCCGAGGTCTTTAGGACAAGAGCTGCTTGCGTCGATGCGTTTTAGTTTTGCTGAGATCAGGGATGAACAAGATGGTGGCGCTCTCGTGCTTTATCGGAGCTCTAATCTTCGCACACTACATGATGTCTAGGACGTGTTGATACCGCAGCAACTTGAGCACGACGGGTCTGGGGTAGCGGTCATTAGCAGTGTGGAAAGAAGGTGCACGATGAGCCCTTTTGATTTCAAACTCTCTATGGAAGGTAATATCCAGTAGCTTAGGTATTAAGGCTTCTAGATGTTTGGCCAGATCACAATCCGGAGCACCTTCCAGTAAGCCAAGTATCCTAATATTGCATCTGCGAGATCTATTGTTGCTGTCCTCCAATTCCCTTTCAAGTAAAGAAATGTGATTTGTCTGCCTCCATAGTTCGGTCACATTAATCGTAGTTGCGTCCATCTTGCTCTTCAGTGTGCTAACACGTGTCTGCAGAAGAGTAAATTCTGCAGTTAGATTAGTGAGTTTCTCATTTATCTCGTCCGTGCTGGTTTTTGCATCCATAACAAGTTCCTTCACTTCCCAGAGTTTCGCTAAAATCTCGTGGTTACTATCTCCGTCGGAGCTGGGTAGCGGCACTTTTGAAGGTGAGGCCGGTTCGGGTTTGTGTCTTTTACTCACTTTTTTGTCAGCCATCACAATCAGGGCAGAAACAACACAATTCTGTACTGCTTTAGAAAAGATATATGACCTCTTTTACAAAGCTGCGCAGCAACAGCCCCGAAGCCCTTTAAATCTCTATGGGCTTCGGGGCCATTAGTGCAACACAGCCTAGCGCGGCGTTGTAAAAGAGGTCGATAGTGGTGTTCTGCACGATTCAGGACCCGATTTGCAAAGAGTATTTTATATTTTTAGCTAAAGGTGCGGAAGCTCTGTTATCAGTCTGCCATTTCTTGTGGGCTCAGCAGAGACCCACCCATATATGCTTTTATTTAATAAACAGTGTTTAAAAAAAAAATGGCTCATTTTACGAAGGTGCATTAGGGCACGCTAAAATGCCATGCGCGCTAGCCGCTACCGCCTCCTCTTGAGCAGGCGGTAGGTTTTCAGCTAGCGCGCTCTATAGCATGTGCTAAAAACGCTAGCGCACCTTTGTAAAAGGAGTCCTAAAAGTGGGAAACTTTTTGAAGATCCCTCACATAATATGTCAATTTTCCAGACTAATGTATTCAAGTGTGTGTTTCTCACAAGGTATAATATCATAAACTGTGAATATGTGCAGAGCACATTGATCCTTTACCAGATGGAATGTGTGCACCTTGCCACTACTGCCTGATTATTTTGGGGTATGATGTATTTCAAAGCCTCTGTAACAAAAATCAGAATAGTAGTTGGTCAGAGGTTGTATATATCTTTACAAGTAAGAAGGCAAATATCTGATTTCTTAAAACTCTTCCAACATAATATGCACATAAGTTTTGTAATCTAATCTATCTAAACGTGTGCTTTTCTTTTGCTTAAATTAAACTTCAATGTGTAATATCATTTTGATGGCATGTGAGAGAATGGCTTGCCCTTTTTCTAAAATAAGACAATAGCATGTTTCTATGGTATTGCCACTTTGATTTAAGTGTGTCTTAGAAAAACTGCACCATTTCATTTTCTTTATCCCCGTACTGGAAATACTGCAATGTATCCCAGGCCAGTTACCAGTGTTAGTAAGAGATGGTTGAATGGAGATTCTCCAGCAAATTTCAGCATCTTATAATGCAACATAAAAAGGCAATGTTAAAAGCCATTTGTGAGGATAAAGCAGCACTTTATCCCCCTAATTCTATAAAGCGCCAAAAATTATATACGCAATGTTGGCTGTGTACCCAAATTGTGTGTGCAATTTAGTTGAACAAGCTAATTATCAGTGCTAATTAGAATCGATTGCAAGTTATGCATGCAAATTTAGTCACAAGTTAATAAAAGGGGTGTAGAAACGGGTGGATCTTGGGTGAATTGGGGGTTGTTACTTTAACTTACAAACAGACTTATAGAATAAGGGCATTTGCTCCATGTTTTTGTTGGGGCAAATGGCTGCAGCTAGATGTAGTCACAGTTCCCAGGCACAAGCACTATTCTATAAACTGCGTCTAACTTTAAGCGCAATTTATAGAATATCATTTTTTGGTGCCAGTTTTTTAGGTGCAATATATAGCATTCTTTCCTTTATGTGTTGAAATAGGTACTTATAGATTTGTTCTTCTAATATGTACAGTATGTAAAAGTAATGTGTACAGCTTGTATTATATATATATTTTCCTGTATTGATCAGAGGTATTACACCAGTGCGCATCACAACTTTTAAGTACATAAGAATAGCCTTACTAAGTCAGACCAATGGTCCATCAAGCCCATTATCCATTCTTCACGGAGGCCAATCCAAGTCACAAGTACCTGGCAAAAAACCAAAGAGTAGCAGCATTCCATTCCATCGATCCATGGTTTTAAAAAATATGATCACGTATCTCCATGGAGGCCTGTATTATTTTCAAATTTGGTTGTATTTACTATAGAATCTTAACGAGCCAGGCTCCTCTTACTTGTTAAATACATTCACAGTCCCTAATCTAAAATATTTTCGCAAAGCTCGTGCTCTTTTCAGTTATCCATCAGTGAAAGGTTGCAAATTTAAAAGACATCATGAACGTACATTATCATAACAGGCTGTTCTTTGGGACAAAGATTTTAGGCAACTGTTCTTTGTATCTGTTTCATATCTGGAGTTCAGAAGACATTTGAAGACCCATTTATTTTCTAGATTTTTAAGTAATTAAATCTCGTCATTCTTTGTAATTACAAGTTAATCTTTTGTAAACTGCTTAGATTCTCATGGTAATGTGGTCTATAAGTTGATTTTTATGTTATGTTATGTTATGTTCTCCCATGTCTGTCTCAACAGCAGTTTATGAACTTTTCCTCCTGGAACTTGTCCAAACCTTTTTTAAAACTAGCTACATTAACCGCTCTTACCATTTAAGCCAAGGAAAACCAGGCTCAAATCCCTGACTGACTTGTGCGCACATCGAGCGTATTCTATAACATTGCACATGCATTCTAGGAACACCCACGATCCGCCCATGCTCCTCTCCTGGCTATGTCCCCCCTTTCAGAGTCACACAGGTAACTTTTAATTAATGCCAATTAGCGTCAATGATGAGATGCTAATTGCCAATTATCAGTACTAGTTAGGCTTGTTAAACAAGTTATGCATGCAAATCAGCTTGCATAACAATTTGCACGCACAACATTAGGCGCCAAATACAGAATTTTAGGGTAAATCCGTACATGATCCATACTCCAATGACCTGTACAATCCCCCCCTCTCATGCTCACCTTCATCATCCTCATTGCTTGTAATTCTGATCAATTGTAATTACTTGTTAAATCTTGTTTATTTGTTATGAAAACTCCCCTCCTCATGCTCACCTTAATATCTTCATTACTTGTAAATCTGGTTAATTGTAGTAGTAGTAGATGACGGCAGAAAAAGACCCGAATGATCCATCCAGTCTGCCCAACCTGATTCAATTAAAATTTTTTTTTTTTTTCTTCTTAGCTATTTCTGGGCAAGAATCCAAAGCTTTACCCGGTACTATGCTTGGGTTCCACCTGCCGAAATCTCTGTTAAGACTTACTCCAGCCCATCTACACCCTCCCAGCCATTGAAGCCCTCCCCTGCCCATCCTCCACCAAACGGCCATACACAGACACAGACCGTGCAAGTCTGCCCAGTAACTGGCCTTAGTTCAATATTTAATATTATTTTCTGATTCTTATTAAATTTTGTTTAATTGATGTGAACCACCTAGAACTCCCTGGGTATTGCGGTATACAAAAATAAAATTATTATTATTATTAGTATAGGTGTAAAAGTAAGCACTCAAATTCCCTGCGGTAGTTTTCAGTTGGAAGTATTTGTATCTGTTCATTTTGTAACATTCACCCTATTTGCATAGGAGAAAGCATATACATAGGCCCAGATTCTGTAAAAGGTGCCTAGATCAGTGCACCTAGCTGATTTAGGTGACTTAACTTAATTATTTAAAAAGCTTAATTGGCACCAGTAATCAATTTGCACCTTTTAATTGGCTTCATTTAAAATTAATTGGATAGTACTCATAGGTGTCTAACTCGGGCGCCTACCACTTCCAGGCAGGCATCTAGTTCAAGGTGCCTACCAGAAAGTAGATGTGGTTAGGGTCAGACCATGGACATGTTTGGTATGTAGGTGCCTGTTTTGGACTTAGGTTCCAGTATTTAGACTTAGAAAATCCTGGCATAAATATATTGTCCTGCAGCATAGAAGTTGTAGTCATAGCCCAATAGGTTTCAGCAGCTGAATTGTGGAAAGTAGTGCTGCCCGATTCAGGGAAAAAAATTTTGATTCGATTCAGCCTATTGAATCGATTTTTCGATTCGATTTGATTTTCCTGCCCATTTGGGTGTTTTGTTGTTTTTTTTAAACATCCTGGTGGGTTTATTTTAAAGTCTTTTCACCTCTTTTATAGCCTCTTTGCCCTCTCCTAACCACACTGGTGCTGTGGTATAAATAAAATAAACAAGACTTTTCCTCTCTATGTTAAATCCTAACTCATGTTCGCGGTCTAACACCAGCTCTGGCAGGATACACGTTTCAAATCTGACATATTGTAATCACAAAACAGAAAATAAAATTAGTTTTTCTACCTTTTGTTGTCTGGTCATTATTCAAATCTAGTTGGTCCCAGGCTCTGGTTGCCTTCTGATAACTTGCTTTCCAGGGATCTCCTTCTTTCTTCTTTCTCCGTGCTAACCATCAATCTTCCATCTCTGTCCTCCCCTTCCGTTTCCTTTCCCTCTCTCAGAGGTTTGGCATCTTTCCTTTTTTTCATCTCCATCCACAGATCCACCTTCTCTCAACTACCCTTTCATCCAGCATCGCTCCCTCCTTCCCCACCACCCCAGGGTCCACCATCTCTCTCTTTCTGTTCTTTTCATCCCTAAATCCCATTGTCCACCATCTCTCTCCCTCTCCTCTGTTTTAGACCCAATATTTCTTCCCCCCAAAGTCTGGCATATGCACGTCTCTTTGAACCCCCCCTTCCCTCCCTCCCTCCCTCCCTTCGTGTACTTCTACACCAGGGCCCCCTCCCCTGAACATCTGCACCCCCCCAGAAGGCCTACACTCCGCCCCTGAAGGCCTGCATGTCTCCCCCTGAAGGCGTACACCCCTCTCTTGAAGACCAGCCTGTCCCCCCTGAAGGCCTGCACCTCCCCCCCTGGAAGGCATGTACCACCCCTCCTGAAGGCCTACACCCCACCTCTGAAGGCCTGCACCCCCCCCCCCCCCACGAAGGACTACATCCCCCCGGAAGTCCTGCACCCCCCCCCATGAAGGACTACACACTCCCTCCCGCCGGAAGGCCTGCACCCCCCCCCCCCATGAAGAACTACAACCCCCCTCCCCACGGAAGGCCTGCGCGTTTAATTTATCTAAATTCAGCAGCCTGCCCTGCAGAAGAATATCGCTGGCTCTAGCGATCTTTGTAAGCTGCCATAGGTTGTCCGAGTTGTCTTCTCTCTGCTGTGGTCCCAGAGAAGGGGCGGGACCACGGCAGAGAGAAGCCAACTCGGACAACCTATGGCAGCTTACAAAGATCGCTAGAGCCAGCGATCTTCTTCTGCAGGGCAGGCTGCTGAATTTCAGTAAATTGCTGCGGGAAGCCAGACACTAGCGGGTAAGCCACTTCCCAACTGGCCCTCCCCACTCGCCCTCTAAAGCAGGAGCGGCAAGCCAGCAAGAGGCAGCGTTGCCGCTCCTGCTTGAGGGGGAAGGGTCAGTCAATGAATCGGGAGGCCGATTTTTTGGTGCGGTAAATCAATTTGAATTGATTCACCCGAAGTGAATCGGTGAATCGATTCGAATCGTGAATTGGGCAGCACTAGTGGAAAGCAGTGCATGCAAAAAGATCTCGTGCATGTTCATTGAGGAAATCCTGAAAAATCTTGAGGACTGGTATTCCCTACCCCTGTTTTAGGGGATAGGAAAGTTTTAATTACAATAATAAAGATAAAAGGAAGGGTATACTTCCTGTCTACTGTAAAAGTACATGCATTTTTTGTTATCATGCATAACTCCTACATATGGGGCAACCTTTGAAAATGCATTTCCCCCCCCCCTGGATCCTATATGTGGCACCCAAAGTTGCAAACCCAACTTTGGACATGCTTCTGAGATGCACTTGCAAAGAAGTTGGATAATGAGCTCTGAACCATCAATAATTGGCTGCTAGTAACTAATTATTATTGCTAATTGGCACTCATTAAAATTTGCACACACATCTGGATGTGTACTATTCTATAAAGCAGTGGGCGAGATTCTATAAATGGCATCCACATTAGGTGCCCTAATTGCAGGCACCCAGCAATGCCTAATTAAAAGTCACACGCAACCCAAATTGTTTTAATTAGTTTAAATGGTGTGGTAATTGACCACACTATTGAAGTTAATTTTTTTTAATTAAAATTAAGCAATTTAAAAGTTCCATGCGGAACTCAGAGTGGCGCCTAGCAATGCCTAAGTCCGATGCCTACCTGAAAAGTAGACATGGATAGGGGTGAATAAGTGTGGTTGATTTAGGGGTCTGGGTTAGGCATCAGTAAATTAGGCCAAGTAAAACCTAGCCTAATATACTGGTTCCTACCTCTAGAACTCCTAGCGATGCCTAAATCTGCTTAGCTGCCGCTGGGCAAGATTCTATAAGTACCACCTAGTGGTTGATTGACATCCATGTCAAACGGCACCTACAATGTGGCACGCTTAGGCACCATTTGTAGAATCTGGCCCAGTGTGTATCTCGAAAGGCGGTATGGCGGAATACCGCGTGTTAAACCGCCTGTCGCGTTAGTACCTAACGCCTCCATTGTCAAGGTGTTAGGATTTTAGGCTGCCACGGGGGTTAGCGTGTGATGAAATGTCCCCCGTAGCATGCCTTGATAAAAGGAGCACATAGATGAGCTGGGATATTCTCTCAGTCATCATTAATAATAATAATTTTATTCTTATATACCGCCATACCGAAAAAGTTCTAGGCGGTTCACAACAAGGTGAGCTAATACATGGGATACAGATAAAATACAAATTAGAATAATGGACTTAAAAACAGATAAAGACAGAGAGCATTTACAATATAATACAGAAAATACTGACATGGCAGGGAAAGAAGTAATGCATAGAACAGATAAAATACATCAAGTTGAATATAAGGAACTTGATTGAAAAAATGAAGCAGAATGCATTAAGATACCACCCTATCAAAGAGTTGAGTCTTTAACAATTCTCTAAAATCAAGATAGGAAGAGACCTCTAACATAATTTTTCCAAGCCATACATTCAATTTAGCGGCTTGAAATGAGAGGGTTCTCTCAAGGAACTTCTTATAAAGACAGGATTTTATGGAGGGATATGAAAACAAGTGCACTCTACGTGTGGTCTTTTTGGCGTGACTCAAAGAAAAATGAGACACAAGATAACCTGGTAACAAACCTGAAACTGATTTATAACAAATACAAGAAAATTTGAACAGAATTCTCGACTATCGGCAACCAATGGAGTTTCAAATGAAAAGGAGTGATATGCTCCCATTTTTTTAAAACCACACAACAGCATTTAATGAGTAAATCTATAAAATGAGTGCTAACATTTATGTACTAAAATTAGGTGAGCAATTATATGTCTTACCAACCACCAATCACATCATTGTCATAAAAAACTTTCGTTCGGATGGCTAACGTCAAAACTACCTATAAAAGTATTTATCAAGTGCAAAAAATAGCTACAATACTATGTGAAGCCACCACTTCCCACGGCTAACGGGTGGTCTGTACTTTAATTAAGTTATAGCTGTTGTGAAGTCTATGGGCTCCTTTTACTAAGGTGCACTAGCGTTTTTAGCGCACGCATGAAATTACCGTGCGGTATGCTTCTAGAATAATGCTAGCTCAATGCTGGCAATGAGGTCTAGCGCGCACGGCAATGTAGCACGTGCTATTCTGTGCGATAAGGCCCTAACGCACCTTAGTAAAAGGAGCCCTCTGTTTTAAGCCTTATTCTGTAAATACATGCTATCTTACATAGCACATATTTTACAGGTAGATGTACACTTAGGCAAGACACACACTTACATGTATACTTAGAATACTATAAGTTATAATTATTTATTTTTTTATTTGGATCGTTTAACATACCACTCTTCAAGAGAACTATCAAAGCAGTTTACAAATGTAGTTAAAAAAAATAAGTAAAAACACTGCAGCCTAAAATCGCTAAAACAAAACATAGACACAGTAAGGAAGGGATGTTTAGCCCAAAAGTTATTAACCAAAGACTAGTGAAAAGGGTAAATATATCGTAAACCTAAACTTGTCTTGACAATGCATGTTCCAGCATTTAGGCGTTAACATGTAACGTAGAGAATTCTATGTTTTATTCATTTGATCATGAATCAGTTTTATATTTTTCATCACCTTGGTCTGCTTCGCATCTTTTACTGTTCTGTAACTTTAGGTGCGGTCATTTGTACCAGCAGAAATATGGTGCAAATTCCGATGCCTAAATTTAGATGTGGTTGCTCTTATCCTATAAGTATGCATGTAACTTAAAGGAATGCCTCTGATCTACCCAAGACGACCCATTTCTGTGCCCTTTTTTTTACTTGAAAACTACACACGTAACTTGTAATTTATTCACATTGGCACCAATAATTACTTGTTAAAATTCCAATTATTGGCGCTAATTAGCTTGTCAATTAAATTGCACGCACAAATCGGGTACATGCCCAAAGTTGTGTGCACAATTTTCAGCACTTTTTATAGAATTAAGGGGATAATGACTACTTTAATTTTATGAGACTACTTATTCTCTATTGTTGATACAGATTCAGGAAGTTACATCTTGGACCCATAGGAAGATGATGAATGTTAATATCAATGCAAGGAAGCATTGGTGGTGACACATATTTGTAAACTGTATGAAGCACTAGTGAGGTAATAAAAGTTACCGCAATAGATAGAGTGATCAAAATGCAATGTTTTAATTATATCCAGTATTGTTTTTGTTTAAAAATGCTATGCTGCAGTAAAAACTAGCATTTTACTCTTTTAAGCCATCTGGAGGTAGGTGACGGCAATGAGCATCTCCATCTGCTGGAGCTTAAAAACTATATTGCCTGTTAAATAAATGCACAAAAGCTTCTCAGAATTATGAAAAGCATCAACCCCCACAGGGACTGCATTAGTCTAAAGCGACTATAATGTATTATAATATATTTTCTGTTGGTTTGTTGACTTGCACATTAGTGTATTCTGATGATGGTGTGCAGCAGAAGGCCTCTGTGCCTACAGGATGTCTGAGCTGTTGATTAGCAGTTGGCTTTGGGCTTTTGCCTTTTAGCTCTCACGGCTTAAGGCTACACAATGAGGGTACACTTACAATAAAATCTTTTATTATAATACATTATAGTCGCTTTGGACTGGTGCAGTCCCTGTGGATTCATGCTTCTCATAATTCTGAGGAGCTATTGTGCTGCTTTTTTTTAAATATAGTTTTGTTCCTGCAGTAGGGTTTTTTTTGTTGTTGTGTTAAATAAATTTGGCACATCCTAATCTGGTGTATACAGGTACCCTTGTGTCTGCTGTGAAATACAAGCATTTTCTACTGTGGCATTTCTGTTTTATTATGAAATAGACATTCATCACTGTAAAACCAAAGCGTAGCGTGGATTTTAGGGCAGCAGCGGCGGTAACAGCTCCAAGCTCATAGAGTTCCTATAAGTGTAGGAGCTGTTACTGCCGAAGCCTGTGCTAAAAACCACATTACGCTTTTGTAAAAAGGGGGGTGTAAATCAATGTGAAGCTAGTCTTGTTTCAGAGCATTAAGGAGAAAATTTGCCTTTAAAGTGTTCCTCTGCTCCAAATTAGCCCTGCTTTACTGGGAGAGGAGGAGGGGCAGTGAAACAAAAACACAGGGTGACAAACATGGACTTTTAATTTCTTTCATGCCTTCTTTTATCTCTTACAAGACTGGCTAAATTGCATTGCTGTTCTTTGTGCTCCTCTTTTGGTTACAAATTGCCATGCATTTAAAGGCACATGAAAAGTGTATCCCTATCTAATGTAGGGAGATACTTTTAAAACCCATAGTTGGAAATATTTTTTCTCTCAGAGAATAGTTAATAAGCTCTGGAATGCATTGCCAGAAAATGTGGTAAGAGTTGTTAACGTAGCAGGTTTTAAAAGAGATTTGGACAAGCTCCTGGAGGAAAAGTCCATAGTCTGCTTTTGAGACAGACATGGGGGAAGCCACTGCTTGCCCTGGATTGGTAGCATGGAATGTTGCTACTATTTAGGTTTTTACCAGGTACTAGTGACCTGGATTGGCCACTGTGAAGATGGGCTACTGGGCTGGATGGACCATTGGTCTGACCCAATAAGGCTATTCTTGTGTTCTAAGCTTTATAGAAAAGCTCTCCCTCTGGTACTCCAGTACAGTGTTCCATGCATCAGTTTATACTCAGACAGAAGCAAGGGACTGTGCCCAAAGATATCCCTGAGTTGGCCCTCATCTTTTCTTCTGGTGTTGATTGTGCACGAAGAACAAGTTTAGATCAGAAGGGACACTTTAAAGTCAAATCAAAAATATCTGCCGACCTGCCATCCAGCTCTGCTTGCTTGATAAGTTTTCAGCATGGTAGGTTTAAGTTTCATCTCAACTTTTTGGCCCAAATCATAAATATTAGATCATCTGTCACTGCCTTCTTTTTCTCCCACATTAGGTAAATATTTGTACTACTATGACCTTATGAATCGGTACCAAATTCTCACTAGTCTTTTCTCTACATAGCTGTAACAAGAGGGAGTTTGCAGCTCTTGGTTCAGGAAAATGAAGTCAATGTATTGTTAAGTGTCATTGAGACAAGAAGAGAAAGGCATCCGCCCATTTGTTGTAGATTTTTAAATCTGAGGAAAGGATGGTAGTTAATGGTGCGACGATAATAAAGATCTGTCTGTTTCTTCTTGAACTATGGATGAAATTGCTTTCCTTGGAAAGCTGACTTGAATGGTCAAAGTTGCAGGTTCCATGTCCTCACCTATCGAAGGCACAAAGTTAGCGATATGTATGTACAATTTTTTTTTTGCTTGCTGACCAAAAACTGTGCTCAACTGTAATACGGGTGTACAATCAGACAAAGAAATGATGTGAAGAAATGGTTCATAAGGGAATTGCTTTGTACTTTGACTGATCTGGATCCAAAGTGAAAAATGAGCTGTTCACTGAAGGAGAAAAGCATTGAAAATAAATGTTCTACTTTACTGCACAAGCTGAAGAAGTGTGTGCATCTCTATCTATCTATAAATATATATATATATAATATAAATTTTTTGTATAGAAATTTGCAAGTGCAATAATTTTAAAAGTCTTAACTTTGCATTTATAAATTATAAATACTGTACATGGTGTGTGATTTCCCCCCCCCCCCATTTGCAGACCCTGTTTAAGAACAATTTCAACTTATGTTGTATAATAGACATTCGCTCACTTACTATATACACAGTAGTTAAGTTGTAAATAAATTCACAGATCAAGCTGCCAGTGTATATCCGTACTGTATATGGCAACCCAATTCAGAAACCTGTTTTTCAAATGTTTGCATAGAGCAATGAGAACATTTTTTTGTGGATATGTAATTATACATATAAAATATTTTATGTATCATACATATATATGTATAAAATATTAAAAGGTTTATAGTTTAACTTGATATCTAGTTTGGTATTCATATGATTGAATATGGATCTTTTGCGTGGGTTTCCATTTTTACCCTTTGCTGTTGGTGGAAAAGAGTCAAAATGTGCTGATAAACTAGAGATTAGAGAGTGATATGGGGGACGAAGATTCATTTCCAATAAGAATTAAGTACATAGGACAGAGTTGAAAAATATCAAAGCAATTAATTTAGCAACTGTCCTCTGTAGAAGAAGAAAACAGGACTGGCCACCACGCTTCATAAAATGGAGAAAAAAGACTTAAAAAAAAGAACAGGCGCATCACAAAACAGCATACAGTTGTATAATTGTAAGCTCACTTGTTATCACTGGTCAAAAATGCTCCACATACAGTAACAGGCCAGACGATTTTCTTCACCAGCAGGAAATTGACAGTACGGTAAATGCTGCAGTCACACACACAATCCAATGAGACAATAAATAAACATCTGTATGAGCCAAAAAATTCACTTAGCTTTCATCACGATCACCAGCTAGCAGTCCCAAGTAAATGCAAAGGAAAGGGTTCAGATCTCCAGGGGGCTTCCAACATTTTTCCTTTCTCCCAACCCCAGCTCCAACTCTTTCTCCCCCTTCCCTCCCTTTTACTCCCACATCCAACTCTCTCTCTAGTCCCTCTTTTCCCTCTACTCCCAAGTCCAATTTTCTCTCTCCCTTCCCTTCCTCTTTCTCATGGTCCTGCACCTCTCTTTCCCTGTACCCCATTGTGACTCAGTGTATTCCCTCCCATACCTTACTTCTTAAGCCAATCTTCAGCCCTGAATCCAATGGTAGCCCTATTGAAAGACTGCCTGCAGCCTGCACTGGGCCTTTCCCTCTGATCCGAGTCGCCCCCTGATGTCAGAGGGAAAAGCACAAGCAACCTTTCAGTAGGTCGGTGCTGGTTATAGGACCGAAGACCTGGCTTAAAACTGGGTTCAGGAGGGGGCATTGAACCGGGGTGGGGGATGGATGCCTGACTGGGGGAGGGGAAGAGAGGAGAGACAGGCAGTGAGTGGCTGCACACGATTAATTATTCATGATTATGTTTTTACATCATGATTAATAACACAGTAATTGCAGTGTTAACCATGGTTAACATGCAGTCCTATTTTTAATGTGTTTCAAATTAAACTATTATGCATAACAGAATTGCACAATCATTAAACAATAGCAATAAAGGAAATAATAAAATAATCCTGTTCATTTATTGCCACCTTTTGCATCAATGACAGCTTGCGGTCTCTTCTGATAGTTGTTAATGAGGTTCTTTATTTTCTCATATGGTAAAGCTGCCCATTCATCTTGGTAAAAAGAGCTATGCCTGACTGATGATTTCACTGAGCACTTTATTATTAAAAAAAAAAAAAAAAAGGAGGACCAAATTTCAGTATAAATGAGCATTTCCAGAAAGCTCTTAGCTCTACACACACTTCAGCCCAACCCATCTTTGACTGAAAGCTTGTTATGCTAACTTTTTCTGTTTCAAATGTTAAAGGATTTTCATAGATGTTGCAGGCAACTGTACCATCAGTTTGGCCCAAAGCCACAGCGTTTGCCAAACTGATTGTTTCCAGTGTTAAGGACCTTTTCATGAGTGATTCAGGCAGCTGTGCCATTGGTTTGGCTTAAAGAGAAAGCAATTTTGCTTTCTTTACTGTCACTCCTATGTGAGTATGAGCTGAAGATGGAATGGGTGACAAGGCAAAGTTTATGTAGGTCATATATCTACTGTTCTTTTGCTTTTGCATCTTGTTTGTGGGTACACAAGAACTTGCTGCTTCAGCCTCAGAATATCAGAGAACGTCTATTCAAAGTTTTGGGGGTATTTTAGTTCAATATTTTTATTGATGTAATAAAAAAGCAGGTAAAATACATTATCTTAACATATTCACATCTAAATTGAGTAGTCAGATCATATAAATCATACATGACATATGAAATAAACTTAAACAAACAGATGACAGCCCTCTTCATGCCCAAGTGACATCTATATGCCTATAATAAACAGTGATAAGAACAGATGCTAAACCTAAGTACTATTGTAATGTACAATATTCTAACACAGGTGACCATATTTTATCGTAAGAACTAACATGACACACTTTTCTGCATGGATTCTTTCAAACTTAGCAGCCATGCATATGTTGTTCCACCACAAATTATATGAGAGATTTTGACAGTTTTTCCAGTTGACCAGTATGGTTTTGAGACATCTAAGTAATTTACCAGTCTCCTTACTAACTTTTGAGCTTAAGCATAAGAACATAAGAACTGCCATCTCCGGATCAGACCTTCGGTCCATCAAGTCTGGCAATCCGCACACGTGGAGGCCCAGACAGGTGTACAACTGGCATAATTTTAGTCACCCATATCCCTCTATGCCTCTCGTGAGGAGATGTGCATCTAGTTTGCTTTTAAATCCTAGAACGGCGGATTCCGCAATAACCTCCTCTGGGAGAGCATTCCAGGTGTCCACCACTCGTTGCGTGAAGCAGAACTTCCTGATATTTGTCCTGGACTTGTCCCCCTTAGCTTCAGTCCATGTCCTCTTGTCCGTGTCACATTGGACATTGTAAATAATTTTTTTTCCTGCTCTATTTTGTCTATTTTGTTGACCATAAATAACAACAACCAATTTAATGTCTTTATCAATACCAGTAATTGACCTAATAGTAGTCTATACTTTAGACCAGTAATCCCTTATCGGGGAACATTGAAATATGTGATCAAGGGTGCCCATATTTTATTTACAGGACCAAAGTATTTTTTGGCCAAAGTATTTTTTTTTAATAGCATCTGCAGTTGTACACCACATAATGTTAGTCTGTGTATAACTCCGAAGGATACATTTTGGAAAGGTGGTGGTGAAACAGAACTTCAATTTTTTCACATCAACACAGAAGTCAGAAGGAGAAATAGCAAATGTTATAGGCAACTCAGAAAGAAACCAACATCATCCAGCACAAACAGTGAGTATATTAAACTTAGTTAAAAGTATGCATTGCACTAATATTTAGCACAGGAGTGTCCAAACTCAGTCCTTATGGGCCGCAATCCAGTTGGGTTTTCAGGATTTCCCCTATGAATCTGCATAAGATCTATTTTCATGCACTGCCTCCATTATATGCATATTCATCTTGTGCATATTCATTGCAGAAATCCTGAAAACCCTAGTTTAGCAAATTAGTGAATCCCCTGCTATTAATGTCACCACAAGCCACTGTGGATAAGTATATAATTTCCTGATCATATTCATGAATCCTTTGGACATTCCAAACCAGAAAAGCACATGGAAGATATAAGACCATTCAATGCGATAAAATGCTTTTTCATCATCAAGTCCTATGGTCACTATTGGATATGAAATTGTGCTGACTCTTGAAATGACATTAGTACATAATCTTGTGTTGTCGCTAGATAAGCAACCATGCATAACACCATTTTGGTCAAGCTTTATTATTTGTGAAATAATTTTTGTAGCTAATATTTTGACATATATCTTTGTATTGGCATTTACCATATTTTTCGCTCCATAAGACATACCTGACCATAAGACGCACCCTAAATTTAGAGGAGAAAAACAAGAAAAAAAGAACATTCTGAACCAAATTCTCCCTGCCAGGCTCTGCACCCAACTCCACACTCCTTGCCAGGCTCTGTCCCCTGTCCCCCCTCTTGTGGTCTAGTGGTAGGCCGGGACAGGGCAGATAGGAACAGGGCAGGCAGGGAAGTCTTTCTGTTTCCTGCTCAGCTTTGGAAAATGCCTTTACATTTTTATTTCCTCTTTTTTTATTTTTTTAAAGCAGTTCACATGTCCAGCACAAGGCCTCATGCCTCAGCTATACATTTGTTGTAAATTTACTGTAATTCCAGCAGGAGGACCCCCTTCCCTGGTAGCTTTCTGCAGGACCTTCCCCCCCCCCCACCCCCTTTCCCGGTATCTCCAGCAAATTAAACAGTAAAAAAGTAGGGACAATGAAAGTCTGAGAGCATTCTTAGAACAGCCACAAAGGCTTTTTTTTAATTAAAAAAAAAAAAAAAAAAAAAGCAACACAAATATTACATTTGGAGGGCATTTTCAAAAGGACAGCCAAATAAGAATAGAGAAGTCCGGCTCATAACATCCAAAACAGGTGCCTAGTATGAACAGCCATTTTACAACTTGAACCTTCAGCAAATTAAACAGTAAAAAATCAAGGACAATGAAAGTTTGACAGCATTCTTAGAACAGCCACACAGATGTCCCTCCAGAGCAGGGCAGCCTGGTGTTTAGTGCAGTAGACTAAACGAAGGGACCCAGGTTAAAACACCATTAACTACTTTTTTTGTGAGCACTCCAAGAACAGAAATACTGTATTTTTCGCTCCAGTGAGAGGCAAGCACGAGCCTCAAGCACGCCTGCCTGGTCCCACGCCACTGCCCGAATGGTGCCATCAGCTCAGTCCAGCGCTGCATCGGCAGACAGAAATGAAAGGCTGGCGCAAGCCCCGAGCGCGCCTGCCTGGTCCTGCGCTGCCACTCAAATGGTGCCATCAACTCCCGCAAGTCTCGTGAGAACCAATGGTACCATTCAGGCAGCAGCGCAGGACCAGGCAGGCACTCTCGAGGCTCGCGCCTGCCTTTCACTTCCGTGGCAGATGGGGGAGCCTACTGATGCAGCAATGGACTGAACTGATACCATTCGGGCGGCAGTGGCACAGGATCAGGCAGGTGCGCTCAGGGCTCACGCCTGCCTCTCACTGCCACTGCAGATGGGGACTTGGGCGGCTGTCCAACGGCACTGGACCGCCAGGATTATATAAAGGTACCGGGGGGGGGGGGGGGGGGAGCGGTATTCGCTACATAAAACTCACCCTTATTTCCATCCCCTTTTTGGGGTGGAAAAAGTGTGTCTTATGGAGTGAAAAATACGGTATAAGAGATAAAAGGCCTATAGTTTTGTTACCTGTAAAAGGTCTTTGCCCTGCTTTGGTAGAACAATAATGGTGGCTGCTGTAAATGAACCATAGACAATGTTCGATGTTATTAGGTAATTATAAAATTGAAGCAAATATGGGCTTCATAAAATTCAATGACCAATCCATCTGGTCCTGGTGCTTTCTTTTAGCCATATTTTTAACTGCCACTGATATTTCCATGATGGACAGACATTCAGATAATACAGCATTACCTGATTCAGTCTAAGTAGGATGTGGTAATCCATTCAGAAACATTTGTGGATTGCTGTTTGGATCTAATTCAGTCAAATATATAGTAATTTGTTATAAAAGTCCTGGAATTGAACCAATATGTCCTTATTTTCAATTAGTAGAACATTGTTATCTCATCTCTGATAGCAGTAATGTTTGTTTTATTACACCTGGCTTAAAAAAAAAGTCCCTCCCCCCCCCGATAAAGTGCTCCCTCCCTTCCCCCCTCCCCGAACCCCCAAAAATGGCAGGAGGGATGCCGACTCTCCTGCCATCGGCGCTCCCCCCACTGTGCTCTAAGATATGGCAGGAGGGATGCCAGGTCTACAGCAATCAGGTTTTACAATCGTAAAACCCGATGCAAAATAGCCAAGCAATTGTTAGTGAATCAACCGCTCGGCTGTTTTGCATGGGCTTATACTAATTTGAATAGGTGGATCGGATCGGAAAATAGGTGGTGGGCTGTTTATTGAATCAGGTGGGTAGCAGTGATCGTCGCTAAACCTGCAATGATCGCTAACTTTAGTGAATCAGGGCCTAAGTACTTGTATGTGGTATAATGCCTGCAGTTTGGAGATGTTCTGAGATTTTCCCGTAGCTGGGAAGAACCACTAAAATATTTTTTTGAAAGTTAATTTTGAATGAATTGACAGTGAAGTTTTTTTATGACCAATGATTAGTGTGAAGCTACTATATATTATAGCGTGAAGCTTGGCGAGTAATGGTGCCCTGTTCCCACTGAGTTCTTTTTCTCCATTCTTTCTATTTTCAAATGAGGTTCTTCTCCCTCAACAGGAGAGAGTAGATTTCTTGTGTTAAGATTTTGTGATTTCAACTTCCCCAATATAAACTGCATATTGTTTGTATGGACAATTTGTGAAGTAGTAGTTCTTGTTTGTATGAATTTCCCTGATGCAGCAATTTTGCGAAACAGGGCCTTGTCGGGCATTCTGGATTTAATTATTTCCTCTGAATGCTTCAGTTGCTATAACTTTGGAAGAGTGTGATTCAACAACTGCTGAGATTGTACCTACACCAGTGGAAAGAAAATTTTAAAAGATAAGTGCTGGTCTCCTATGCTTTAAACATATTTATTGATGATTTGATGATGGACTAACTTGAATTAGTAAAAACAGAGTTTTTATAGACCAAGGATGTTTTTTTTCTATGATAGCTTATATGCAAGTGCCTAAGATCCTTGGAAGAAACCTGAGGTCTTTTCTCCATAATTGACAGGGACCTTTATCTATTTTTACCCACAGTGTTGGTTTCAATAAATATCATTTAGGTGTTGTAATTCATTGTTTAAAAATGCCATCTTAGAAGTCTAGGCCATATGTATTCCGTCAATGTATCTAGTGGTCCTGAAGCCCTGCCTTGTGTATGGGCTTTGCCTGCCTTCTGCCTGAGGATCAATGTGGATTGGAAGAATTTTCTGTGTCTGAGGAGCTGAGAAAAATAAAAAGATAAAGATGATGCATAGCCATACAGTCTGGTTTATATCTCTGCTTGCTAGTAGGTCATGTGAGTAAACTACAAACTCTATACATATTTGGTGCTGGTTGCATAAGTCTGAATGTTTTTTTTTTCCTATATTTGTTACAGAGCAGAATAAAATTATAGTGTTGTCGATTTGTTCCCTATTTTCCTCCTTCCTGTTATATTTTATAATATAGTGCTACTTAACTGCTTTTGTACAAACTGAGGGGGAAGAAGGAGAAGTTGGAAAACATGATTGACAGTTTTCTGCAAGCAACTTGCATTGAGAACTACTAGACACATCTACAAGAAAGATTACCAAGGTAAGAACCTAATCTTTCTTTTGGTATCATCTGCAAAGAGGCACATCGTACCTGACAGCCCTTCAGCAATATTGCTTACAAAAATGTTAAAAAGAACAGGCCCAAGAACCAAAACTTGAGGCACACCACTGGTAACATCCCTTTCCTCTGTCACCTTCCACTAAACCAGTTCCTGACTCAGTCCACTTTGGGGCCCAAAAAATCAGACCACATCAGCCCTTTCTACAGGAAACTTCACTGGCTACCGTTCGAAGCAAGGATCATCTTCAAATTCGCTTGCCTCTGCTTCAAAACCCTAACTGGCTCAGCCCCGATATATCTGTCACGCCACTTCACCTTCCCAGGTTCTAACCGTACACGTAATGCACACCTGTTTGCCTACCCCTCCCCAAAAGGATGCATCCACAAAAGATTCTTCGACAGGACCCTCTCCTTCCAGGCTGGCAAATGGAATGACTGCCTGTCCACTCTCATCTCTCTTGCCCCTACTTATCAATCGTTCAGGAAATCGCTCAAAACATACCTCTTTGACAAATTCCTCTAACCCCCGCTCCTCCCCTACCGAACTAATTATCCCTTGCCTATCTCCCCTTCCCTTCCCCTCCCCCCATGCAACAGTTACTAAATCTTTTTTGTAATTATCACTGGCTTTTTACCATATAATTGCTAACTAACTCTCTACACCTACATTGTATAAATCGCCCTGAACTGTCTTCTTGATATGCTGTAACCTCGATGTTAACTTCGCTGTAACCTTGATGTAACTTCACTGTTAATGTACAGTCTCTTATCCTGTAAACCGCTCTGAACTGTTTTGTGGTATTGCGGTATACAAAAATAAAGTTATTATTATTATTATTATTATTATTTATTAGACGCCTGTGTGGAACACTGTCAAAGGCTTTGCTAAAATCTAAATATACCACATCAAGTGCTCTTCCTCTATCCAATTATCTGGTCACCCTGTCAAATTGATCAGAATTGGCTCACAAGATCTGCCACTAGTGAATCCATGTTGCCTCAGGTCCTGTAATTCACTGGATTCTAGAAATGTCACTATTCTATGTTTTAAAAGTGTTTCCATTAATTTTCTTCCACAAGAAAGATATGCAATGTCAGGTGGAAAATAAACAGCACAGCTTAGGCTTAATTGTAATGTGCAGTTAAAAAATGGAGGAAAAAGCCTCCCACCTCCAGGAGAAAATGCGTTTTGGCATCCCGATTGAAGTTTGATCGGATACGTTACACCCTGAGGCAGCAGACTTGTGAAACACTGGCCACCGTTGGTGTACCGATCAACAGAAAAGAAGTTGAAAGTTATTTCTTCTATCGTTCAGCACTAACAGCTCTGCTTAAGGTTTTTATATTCTGGAGTGCAACGGAGGTTTTTTGCCAATGAGGTTAACGCCTAACCATCTGTTGACCACCTTTGTTGAGATGGGAGGGTCCTAGTCTGAGGCTTTTTCCTCCATTTTTTAACTGCACATTACAATTAAGCCTAAGCTGTGCTGTTTATTTTCCACCTGACATTGCATATCTTTCTTGTGAAAGTGTATTCTAGATACCATTGAGTTTTTCACAAAATCCGAGTTTTTTTTATCCATTAATTTACTTACCATAGAAATCAGACTTACTGTCCTGTAGTTCCCTATTTCTTCCATATTTCCACAGGACTACTAGGACTTAAGGTAGGCCCAAGGAGAGGCCTGGAATGGGTTGGGGGCAGAGTGGTGCAGTCTGCCAGGACAGGACACAGGAGAGATTGCTCAAGTTTCAAGTTTATTAAAATTTTGATAAAATGCTAATTATGAATTCTAAGCGTTTTACAATTTATATAAAATAATATGGGGAAACATTGAATAGATAAGTATCGACTAGACAATACTTGACAAACATAAAAACAATAGGAAAGTAGGGAGAACTACAATTTTAAAAGTAAAGGAAACATAGAGGGTAAAAAACAATAGGGAAGCTAGGGAGTTAAGATTATTATGCAATCCTGGCAGTCACCAAATCTATTCAGCAATCATATGCATCTTGTCCCAATCATATGCTTCTGTCCCAGCTCACTACTGGACCACTAGGGCTTAAGGTAGGCTTGGGGAGAGGCCTGCGATAAGTCCAGTTGGGAGAGAGCTGGGTATAGGACAGAATAGGAAGGATAGAATACCTCAGGGAAGGCAAAAATGTGAATGCTGGGGGGTGGGGAAGGGAGGGAGAAGAGAGACGATTACTGGTACTAGAATATAAATATTCAGTTTACAGTATATTTGAGTCAACCTTTTTCCATATTTGGATGGGTTTATATCCGAGTATACAGTACATGTTACTTCTTTTCTGTGAGCTTTAAAATTAGGACCTTAAATTTGCATCAGTTGCTTTTTGCAGCTTTTCCTGTGTTAATATTCCTCTTTACTCCAGTTTTTGGCACACTCTTGTATACCCTCTTGATTTAAATATAGGGGCTACATTACATTATTAGACACTAAGGGCTGGATTCTGTATCACAGTGGTCCCCAACCCTGTCCTGGCCAATCGGGTTTTCAGGCTAGTCCTAATGAATATGCATGGAGCAGATTTTCATGCCTGTCACTTCTTTTATATGAAAATCTCTCTCATGCATATTCATTAAGGCTAGCATGAAAACCTGATTGGCCTGGTGGTCCTCCAAGACAGGGTTGGGGACCACTTCTGTATAGGACGCCCAGTCTCAGTAGCCGCTAAGCAGCTTTTGAGAATCGCATCCTATATAGAATCGCATCTGTACTAACAGACACTTAACCGCTCTGATTATCTAACCAGCGTCCATGTCACAGGCGCCGGTTAGAGAATCGTGTTGCTGCTGAGCTGATTGCAGCAAGGGAATATCCCTACTCAGCGGATGTGGCAAGAAACCCCCCAGTCACAAAGTCAGCTGGCAGGAGAGATGCCAGGTCCAAATGTCCGCAAAAGGAGGAGTGCCCAGTTCTTCCTGTTGCCATCCCCCGAAGATCACCAGCAGGAGGGATGCCCTGTACCTCCTGCTGGAACCCTCCCCAAAGATAAACAGGAGGGATGCCTACTCTCTCCTGCCAGAACCCCCTGAAAACTTGCCCCCATCCAATACACCCAAGCCCACTCAGATTTCCCCCCCCCCCCCTCCGTACCTTTTTCTTGTAGGCCAGCTGGAAGGATGTTTATTCCCTCTGGCCGACAGGCTCGCCTCCACAGAATGGTGGGCCTTCCCCTTCCCAGTGCATCCTGGGATGCATCAGGGAAGGGCCTTAGGCACATGAGCCAACTGGAATCGTAGGCCATCCTCCCGTTGCCTTCTGGGATGCACTGGGAGCGGCCTAAGACTCCGATTGGCCAGATCCCTTAGGCCACAAGGGACTTGCTAAAACACTTACAATGTAAGCTGTCTGCCTTGGGGTGTGTCCTTATTGGTTGGTTAGATATAAGAACATAGTGGTAGGACACCTATTGCCGCCTACAATCGGGATGCCATTTATAGAATTTGCCTTTAATATCCCACACTAGCCTCCTGAGTTCCATGTGGCTCACAAAATGAGAATCAGGCAACCCCAGGAAATTGACAAACTGTAAAGAGAAAAACACAGCTTACTAAGTAATAATATATTTGGTAAATAAAACATTTATAGTAACTTACAAAATCTATTTTAACTTGTTTACATCTAATCTGTCTGGGCAATACATTCCATCAGTTTGCTGACTGATAAGAAAACAGCCCTGAAAACACAGTTTTGCAAAGATCTTCCCAGAAACAGGACACTGCAAAGATAAAAATTTACGATTAGACAATGATTTCTAGTAGATAAAAAATCAAGGTTGTGGCATAAAATTAGCAGCACGTTACCTCACCTTTATTTGTCAGGATCCTCTTTACTGTTTTAAATTCTGTTAGGCCACAATATTAATGAAAAAGTTATCTCCGGCTCAGTGGAGTAGTGAGGGTGAGAGACCAAACACCCCCCCCACCCCACCTCCACACACTTCTTCCTCATCCCCTCCTGCCGCACGCACGCCGCTTCCCTTCTCCTGTACCTCTGTAATGTTCCTGGCATGTGCAACAACCTCCAAGCTGCTGTCACACCAGTGTCAGCTAAACTAAGGGGTCCTTTTATCAAGGCGCGGTAGGGGTTTAACTTGCATTAAACCGCCTGCTGCGCTAGTCGCTAACGCCTCCATTGATCAGACGTTAGTTTTTTTGCTTGCCGCGGGGGTTAGCGCATGATGAAATGTCCGACGCGCTAACCCCGCTAGCGTTGCTTGATAAAAGGACCCTTAAATTAAACCTTAAATTTATAGACCAGGTCATCTTCAAAAAAAATGAAGCTCGACTTGGTTAACAATCATAAGGTAAGCCAATAATAATAAAACGATGAAAAAAAATCAGATAAACCTAAATATACAAGTAAAAAACATTAATTTAAACAGAGCGAGTTGCTAAATGCTTAAAAAATAAAAAGGGTTTTAGTGCTTTACGAAATAATTGAAGGGAGTTCAGGTCTCTTATCATAGATGGGATTGAATTCCAAACTTCTGTTAATTTAAACATGTAAGAATTCATCAGTTTTCCTTTAGATCTAATTCCCTTAAAGAGTGTACCGCAAACTGTGTGCCGCGGCACACCAGTGTGCCTCCTGAGATTTCTGGTGTGCTATGACACACTGGCGAGGAGGAGAGTCCTGCCTACAGGATATGCCTCTCGCGGCGAGAGATACGTCCTGTAGGAAATCAGCTGGCATGGACGACTCTCCTCCTGCCGGCATCTCTCCTCTTCTCCCTGCACCTCCCAGATCAGCGGGGTCACGGCAAGACGGGCCTCTGCGCCTTCATGGATGTTGATGCGTTGATGTCACGCATGTGGACGTTGATGCGTGATGTCAACACATCAACTTCCGGGTGCCTTCCAGCCGTGGCACTGCATTTAGTGTGCCGCCGGCTGGAAAAGTTTGCAGGCCATTGCCTTAAAAGAAGAGAAAGAGAGTTTTAATCTTTGTGTATTTTGCAAGAAACAAGATCTTTGAGCATTCCAGGTTAACAGGACCAAATGAGTGAAAATGCCAAACGAGTTTAAAAACAATACAAGCACATTTAAATTGAATCCTGAGACAGACAGGAAGTCTTTCCAGCAGAGGGGATACATGGTCAAATTTCAGTTTCCCCAAAATCAGCTTGGCCGTGGCTCTTCCTCTGATGTCACTTCCTAAGTGTGAGTCCAGAAAGTGATGTGGAGGAAAAGCCAACGCTGGCGCGGCAGCAGGTTGAGGGTTGGTGCTTGCACCAGGAACGTTACAGAAGTATAGGGGAAGGGAAGCGGTGCATATGTGCAGCAGTGGGGAGGCAGGGGGGGAGAAGGTGTCTGCACCCAGGGCAGACCGCCCCCGCCCTTACTATGCTACTGCTCTTGCTGCAGTGAGTCCATGAACAAGATTACCATGGCCCATGAGCGGTGTCTGCACTAACACTAGATTACCACGACTCCATCTCCCCAGCTCTCCATTTAGAAAACGCTGTTTTCAAAGAACTCGTGATGGCCTACAACAGATTCCACCACATCACTCCTGCCTACATCGCATCAATACACTCCTGCCCGCCCACTCCGCTCTGAGGCAAAGAAATGACTAGGCATCCCTGCAGGAAGATCTCTTCAAATGGAAACAGTGCGCAGATGCTCATACAGCCACTTTGATCCCCCCATCTTTGGAACCAATTGCCTGCCCAGATAAGATCACAAGACTCGCTGATGACCTTCCAGAAAACACTGAAGACTCGCCTCTTCAAGTGAACAACACCCTCGGACTGCCTTCTCCTTGCTCCTAGCTCCCCTTCCTAACTCCTGCCCCCTTGCTCTCCCCCTCCCCCTCCTCCCCTGTCTTTCTACGACCACCTATAAACTTTGTCCTATAATTTTATTGTGAATGTCAATTGTAACCCATTTTGAGCTCCCAGGAGAACGGGATAGAAATCTAAATAAACAAATAAATCTCATGCCCTAACGTGTATAAACTAGATATAGGCACTTTTTTTCCTGAACAACACTGCCAGTATGTATTCTTTCTTTTCATTATTATACATCACATTTCAAGGTGGGGCTACCAGACATCCAGAAAAACCCAGACATGTCCTCTTTTTAAGGATTGTCTGGGTGTCTGGATGGAGTTCCAAAAGACGTCAGTTTGTCTGGGTTTTGGAAGGCCCCGAGCTTGGGGCCATGTCTGGAGGACCTCCCAACATGCGCAGATGCGACACGATGACATCAAATGCTCATGTGTCATGCATGTGATATCATCGCTTTGCATCTGCGCATGCTCAGAGGCCCTCCAGACATGGCCTGGACTCAGGGAAGAAGATAACGAGGTTTGTGTGGGGGTAAGGCTGAGGGCAGAATGGGGCGGGGCCACATGTCCTCTTTTTTTTTTACTTTGATTTGATATGTTATAAAGCAATTAGAAGAGAAAGAGAAATCTGTAATCAATAGGATATTATAGACTAAGTCAGAATGAGTTAGGTATTGTATTTCAGCATCATACCCTGGAGCAGTTTCTGCCATGGTAATCTTGTTCATGGACTCACTGCAGCAGGAGATAACTTCTTCATTAATATTAATACTTTCATTAATCCAAATAGTTAATTCCATTCACCACTTAATATGTATATTCAGCCCCACTGCTTCTGCTGATAGTGATGCTGAATATAAAGACAATTTAAATGCCTACCACTTTTTTGAATATTTATTATCTTATATGCAACCTGCTATTGAAATGGGTAGATATTTCTCTGTCACTGCTGCTCTAACCATTAGGCTAACTCCTCCATTTTGCAGAAAGTAGGACTTTTTTGCCATCTAAGCATATGATCAGTGGCGTAATGGGGAAAGGAAGCGCTCAGGGCAGTGTGCGCCCTGTACTCTTCCCTGCCTTGGCCGCCACCCCCCGTATTCCTTTTCCGCCATTTGCCCCTCCAGTGCACCTCTTCAGATAATCATTGGCAGAGAGTAGCATCTCTAATCTGCTGCTCCCGCCTGTCTTACCTGTTGCGAGCAGCAGGTAAGAGATCATTTGGAAAGGTAAGTGGGTGGATGGAGAGGTGGAGAGGTGTCAGTGCCCCCACCAAGACGGTGCCTGGGATGGTCCACCCCCCCTTGCTATGCCATTGCATATGATGTTTTACATAATATATCATCTGCAAGATTTCCATTTAAATACAATTCTTATTTTTATCAGAAAAACTTTTTTTTAAAAAAACTTTTGACCTAAAGGCTGCCGTGTGAGCAGACTGCTGGGCATGATGGACCACCGGTCTGACCCAGCAGCAATTCTTATGTTTTTATCATGTTTCTAACACTGCCAGTCGGCTGCTTGAAGTATGAAATTGCAGCACAGAGGAGGTATGTGGGGATACAGGAAAATTCAGGTGGGGGTTGGAGAGATAGAGGATGTGCTGGGGGGATAGGGCAGGGTAGGGGCGAGGATAGTGGGAGGTAGGAGTGGGGTAGGGCACTTTGGGTAGTGCAGGGGTAGGATCATGGGCAGGGCTGGAACAGGTCATGGGTGGAACCTGGGAGGGGTTTTTATGTGTCCTTTTTTTTTTTAGTTTACAAATATGGTAACCCTAGTTTCATATAAATAAAGTTCCCCTTTGAAAATCTGGGCTGAAATGATGAGGTTCATGGTACCTGTTCACAAACTAAGTGGAAGGAAGATTTCAACCAAAGGAATCTACCTGTTAACTATTAAATTACTTGGACAAATTCTTATACACTGTCATAATACTGCCTCTATACTGCCTGTATCCTTTTTGACTTGTCCAATCATCTGTGATGGCAGTAGTTTGAACCAGCCAATGGCTGACAAGCAGGGGCAGACTGACAGTGATCTAGCAAAAATAATTAAACTGTATGGAAGCTAGGGGAGAATGGGACCCCTACTGCTGTGGTCCCTCAGGTGCTTCCCTATTGCCCAATGGTCAGTCTGCTCCTGCTGACAAGTAAGACAAGATAAAATAGCAACATTTTGAGAATAAATGTATGTTTATATTGTCCTATTATCAAAACACTTTGATAATACTGTTGACTTTTCACAAGATCTGAGTCTTTTGTGCTTATATTGTCCTACCATGTAGTTGTATTACTAAAAGCTCAATAATTATTTTTTGACTGATTTCTGAGCTTCTCAAACTTGCCTCAAGGAGCCAAGTGTAAGCAATCTTTATGTTCTGTGTGTCATTTTAAAAAGTGTGCTATATGTTCTTATGATAAGGACCAAATATGCCCCTGATGAAGGCACGCTGCTGCTGAAACATAAGAACATAAGAAGTAGCTCTGCTGGGTCAGACCAGAGGTCCATCGTGCCCAGCAGTCCGCTCACGCGGCGACCCAACAGGTCCAGGACCTGTGTAGTAGTCCTCCATCTGTACTCCTCTATCCCCTTCTCCTTCAGAAAATTGTCCAATCCCTTCTTGAACCCTAATACCATACTCTGTCCTATCACGCCCTCTGTAAGCGCATCCCAGGTGTCCACCACCCGTTGGGTGAAGAAAAACTTCCTAGCATTGGTTTTGAATCTGTCCCCTTTCAACTTTTCCGAATGCCCTCTCGTTCTTGTAGTTTTTGAAAGTTTGAAGAATCTGTCCCTCTCCACTTTCTCCATGCCCTTCATGATCTTGTAAGTCTCTATCAGATCCCCTCTAATTCTCCTCTTCTCCAGAGAAAAGAGCCCCAATTTCTCCAGTCTCTCAGTGTATGAAAGGTTTGGAGAAATTGGGGCTTTTTTCCCTGGAGAAGAGGAGAATTAGAGGGGATCTAATAGAGACTTATAAGAAACATGTTGGTGCTGATATTCAGATTACAGAAGTTAGAAGGGCTGGCTTCGGTGGTCAGTACTGAGCCTGGATTTTCAATGCCAGACCATTTCTGACGGACTGTCACTGAATATCCAGTTTATCTTTGGCTGGTTCAAACTTAGCCAGCCAAAATCCTGAGTGGTGTAGAATGGATACAAGTGGACTGATTTTTTTACTCTGTCAAAACTTACAAAAACTAAGGGATACTCGATGAAGTTACAGGGAAATACTTTTAAACCAATTGGAGGAAATATTTTTTCACTCAGAGAATAGATAAGCTTTGGAACACATTGCCAGAGGATGTGATAAGAGTGGTTAAAGTAGCTGGTTTTAAAAAAAGGTTTGGACGAGTTCCTAGAGGAAAAGTCCATAGTCTGTTATTGAGACAGACATGGGGGAAGCCACTATTTGCCTTGTATTGATTGCATGGAATGTTGCTACTTTTGTTTTTTTACCAGATACTAGTGACCTGAATTGGCCACTGTGAGGATGGGCTACTGGAACTATTGGTCTGACCCAGTAAGGCTATTCTTATGTTATTTTCATACACTGGTTAGCTAAGTTAATTGTGGCCAAAAACAGAAAGCTATTTAAGTGGCCTGATTTGGCCACAATTTAGCTGGCACAGTGGTTGGAGCTACAGCCTCAGCACCCTGGGGTTGTGGGTTCAAACCCTGTGCTGCTCCTTGTGACCCTGGGCAGGTCACTCAGTCCTCCTTAGCCCCAGGTACATTAGATAGCTTGTGAGCCCACTGGGACAGATAGGAAAAATGCTTGAGTACCTGATTGTAAAAACCGCTTAGATACCCTTGATAGGCGGTATATAAAAACCTAATAAACTTGAAACTTGAAACTTGATAGCAAGCGAGCTAGCTGCTAACCACAAACCACTAATATTCAGTGGCCATCTCTTGATGAATGTTGGTGCTTAGGCAACTAATTGCTATTTAGTCAGCCAGGAGCTGTCTCTAGGAGCCTAAATAGTGCTGAATATCAGGCAGGTTGTATTTTCATAATATAACTATAGGTAGGACAATATAAGGTTTCCATTTTAATAAACTTATTTTCTTGTCAGCCATTGGCTGGTTCTTTCTGCTGCTTTTTTTCATTTCTGGATCCTTCTGCAGCTTCTTAGTGCTTTCCGGAATGGTTGATGGTCAGTCTAGAAGAGGTAAACAAGCAGATTGATAGGCTTAAAAATGATAAATCCCCAGGATCGGATGGCATCCATTTGAGGGTAATCAAGGAATTGAAAGGGGCTATAGCTGAACTGCTTTAACTAATAGCCAATCTGTCAATCAAATTGGGAAGGATTCCGGAAGACTGGAAGGTGGCAAATGTTATGCCGATCTTCAAGAAAGGTTTGAGGGGTGATCCGGGAAACTACAAACCAGTGTGTCTGACCTCAGTACCGGGAAAGATGGTAGAGGTGCTGATAAAGGACCACATTATTGAGCACCTTGACAGACACAATCTGATGACCAGCCAGCACGGCTTCAGCAAAGGAAGATCTTGCTTAACGAACTTGCTGCACTTCTTCGAGGGAATAAACAGGCAGATAGACAAAGGCGACCCGATCAACATTGTATATCTGGATTTTCAGAAGGCGTCCAACAAGGTTTCGCATGAACGACTATTTAGAAAAATTACAAGTCATGGAATCGAGGGTGAAATACTCATGTGGATTAAAAACTGGCTGGCGGATAGGAAACAGAGAGTGGAGGTAAATGGACAATACACGGACTGGAAAAGCATCACCAGTGGAGTGCCGCAGGGTTCAGTGCATGGACCCGTGCTCTTCAACATATTTATAAACGATCTGGAAATTGGTACAATGAGTGAGGTGATTAAATTTGCAGATGATACTAAGTTATTCAGAGTAGTGAAGACACAAGAGAATTGTGAAGATCTGCAACGTGACATAAACACGCTTGAGAAATGGGCCACGACATGGCAAATGAGGTTCAGCATGGATAAGTGTAAAGTGATGCATGTCAGTAACAAAAATATTATACACAAATACAGGATGTCCGGGGCGTTACTTGGAGAGACCCCCCAGGAAAGAGACTTGGGAGTGCTGGTCGACAGGTTGATGAAGCAATCCGCGCAATGCACGGCAGCAGTGAAAAGGGCGAATAGGATGCTAGGAATGATTAAGAAGGGGATCACGAGCAGATCAGAGAAGGTTATCATGCCGCTGTACCAGGCCATGGAACGCCCTCACCTGGAATACTGCGTCCAGCACTGGTCGCCGTACATGAAGAAGGACACGGTACTACTCAAAAGGGTCCAGAGAAGAGCGACTAAAATGGTTAAGGAGCTGGAGGAGTTTCCGTACAGCGAGAGATTAGAGAAACTGGGCTTCTTCTCCCTTGAAAAGAGGAGACTGAGAGGAGACATGATCGAAACATTCAAGATAATGAAGGAAATAGACGTGGTAGATAAAGACAGGTTGTTCACCCTCTTCAAGGTAGGGAGAACAAGAGGGCACTCTCTAAAGTTAAAAAGGGATAGATTCCATACAAACGTAAGGAAGTTCTTCTTCACTCAGAGAGTGGTAGAAAACTTGAACACTCTTCCAGAGGCTGTTATAGGGGAAAATACCCTCCAGGGATTCAAGACAAAGTTAGACAAGTTCCTGTTGAACTGGAACATACGCAGGTAGGGCTGGTCTCAGTTAGGACACTGGGCTTTTATTTAGGGGCCACCGCGGGAGCGGACTGCTGGGCATGAAGGACCACTGGTCTGACCCAGCAGCGGCAATTCTTATGTTCTTATGTTCTTTGTATTCTTTACCCTCACCATCCTAAAATAAATCTGTTTCTTTTACTCTTCAAAGACAAAGCTCATAAATACAGTACCTCTTGATGAGGCACAAATATTAGCATTAGACTTCTATCGCACGAGCTCCTGGATTTTTGTCCTCCTTGAACTCATTTATTTGGAATCTTTTTCTGATTCCTTACCATATCTTTAGCACTCAAGAAGAGTTCCTTTTTTCTTCTTCACCTGGGGTATCCTCTGGCTTCTGACTCCTTCACTCAGTCACTGTAGTGCTCAGGTTTATCCAACCAAAGACAAAATTCTGTCTTTGGCTTTGCTGTCTATCTATGATTATAAAACCCTAAGCACGCATGCACACTCCCACTTGTGTGTTCCGTGATCAGTAGGTCCCTGGCAGGTAGGAGTGCACATGCGCGCCTAGGGTTCTGTTTTCCTCTAAGCCAGTTCATCGTCTTAGCCCCCCCCCCCCCCGCTGCACCCGAACTCCCGTTGACCCTTCCACCGCGAGACAACCACAAACCTCCCACCTCCAGCAGCGTCTGCAGCACTACAAACACGCTACCTCGCAGCCCTCCACCGCCCCGATTTCCTCTGCCATGTCTCTGATGACATCATTAGAGACGCGGCAGAGGAAATCAGGGCAGCAGGCCGCGAAACAGCACGCCCAGAGCGGGGGGGGAGGGAGGGAAATCGAAACATGCTTCTCAAGGATTATACTGCAAATGGGGATGGGAGGGAGGCAGGCTAGCTTCAGAGATTGGGGTGGAACAAAGTCTTGAAGGCAGTGAGGGGGACATAGGAAGGAGGCACTGGGTGAACTAAGGACATAGGAAGGGGCACTGAGGGCATTAAGGACATAGGAGGCACTGAGGGCACTAAGGACACAGGACGGAGGCACTGGGGGCAATAAGGACATGGGAAGGAGGCACTATGGACACAGGACGGAGGCACTGGCGGCAATAAGGACACATGAAGGAGATACTGGGGGCACTAAGGACATAGGAAGGGGTACTAAGGACATGGGAAGGAGGCACTAAGGACATAGGAAGGGCACTAAGGACATAGGAAGGGGCACTGAGGGCACTAAGGACATAGAAGGCACTAAGGACATAGGAGGCACTGAGGGCATTAAGGATGGGGCACTAAGGACATAGGAGGGAGGCACTGAGGGCACTAAGGACATAGGATGGGACACTATGGACATAGGAAGGGGCCACGGAGAGACAAGCAGGCAGGGGGCCAGAGAGACAGAGACAGAAAGACAGACAGGGTGCCAGAGAGAGACACAGACAGAAAGAATGACAGACAGACAGCGTCCAAGAAGAGAGAGAGCGACAAAGAAAAAAAACCCCAGATAGACATCTACTCTAGCACCCGTTAATGTAACGGGCTTAAACACTTCCATTTTGTTAGGGGCTCATCCTATTTTTACCTCACTCTTCTGGAACATCCCAAATTTGAAATTTGGAAAGTTACCTGTTTTAAACAAATTAGAGTCTCTAAAAGGAGGTTGGATTGAATTTGCTGATTATTTTCTGGTGCTAATATGGTGTAAAAAATAACCGTGTTGAGTGTCAATCTTTACAATTGGGTGACAAGAAAGAAATGGAAAAAGATCCATCTTGGTGATAGCGCATCTCTGTATCATATGCACTATAAAATACTAAGGAGTACCCTGATTCTCCTTTTATCTAGATATTTCTTATCTCCTATTCTAGGGTTGCCATATTTTTCTCTGGGAAACCCCAGGCACATGACCACGCCCCATTCCGCCTCCAGCCCCACCCCATTCTGCCTCCACCCACGCCCAGTTCTACCTCAAGCCCCGCCCCTACAAAACCTCTCTTCTTCCAGACAGCTCCAGCCATGTATGAAGAACCTGGAGCATGCATGAATATGTGTGACATCATCTGCACATGCTCAGAGGCCCTCCAGACGTGGCAGGTTATCGTGGCTTTCCAATACCTGACAAATGCCAGGTTTTGGAAAGTCTGTCCGGGAGCCCAGACAGTCCTCTAAAAAGAGATGTCCAGATTTTCCTGGTAACCCTATTTTATTTCCTTCTCTACCACCATGCTTCCTTCTCTCCTATGTCCTCTCCTCCCCATTTCTTCAGATTTTTTTCTTATTTCTCTCAGGTCTGCTGCTTTCCTTTTTCTACCCTCTATTTAGAGCCTTGATTTTTTCTTTCTAGCACTGTTGAAAACTGTCTTTTCTCTATTCTGTAATTCTAGCAGCCTTTCTTCTCCAGCTCCTTCCTTCCTTCCTTGCTTCTCTTCCTCTTTTTGATCTTTCCTACCCTTGCATGTCACCCTCCTTCATTTGCTTTCTCTTTGCTTCTCCCTCAACCCTTTCCTCTTTTTTCTCCTGTTCTACTTTAGCTTTCCCCCTTTCCTTTAACTTTATTCTCACTCTTTTTCTTTTGCTCTTTTGACTTTTCTCCCTTTAATTTTTGTTCCTATCCTATTTATTGTTTTGCTTTTTCTCTATCCCTGTTTAGCTAATCAAAATATGTTTCTACTCAAGAATCCATTGGGCCAAATATTCAGACTAAACTAAACTAAACCTTAAGTTTGTATATCCCATCATCTCCATAAAGATAGAGCTCGACACGGTTTACAGGTAATTCAATAAATGAGGGAAGGACATAATAAGAAATTAGAGGTTATGAAGAGGATAGCTAGTTTAATATTTTAAATAGATAGCTTTACGTTTTGGAGAAAAGCCAGGTTTTAAGATGCTTTCGGAATAATTGGAATGAGCCTAGGTTCCGCAGCGGGGCAGGGAGGTTATTCCAAAGCTCAGTAAATTTGAAGAAAAGGGATTTCCCTAATTTACCTGCATGCATGACACCTTTTAACGAGGGGAAAGATAGTTTGAGTATGTGGGCGGATCTGGTAGTGTCAGGTCTCGAAGAATTCCAGGATACTGGGATTAGGGGAGGAAGAATGCCAAATAGGATCTTGAAAATTAAGCAGGTACATTTAAAATGAATCCTAAAAATCACCGGAAGCCAGTGAAGTTTTGACAGAAACGGGTAAACATGATCGAATTTGCTTTTTGTGAAGATCAACCTAGCCGCAGTGTTCTGGATCCGCTGAAGTCTTTGAAGAGTTTTCTTGGTTAGACTTAGATAGATGGAATTACAATAGTCCAGTCTGGAAAGAATGATTGATTGTACAAGGACAACAAAATGTTGTTGGTGGAAGCAGGATCTCATTTTCCTCAGCATGTGAAGACAAAAATTTTTTTTTTTACCAGAGAGTTGAGATGATCATTAAAGATAAGTGTAGAGTCAATAATGATGCCCAAAACTTTGCTTTAGAATTCAATCTGCAGTGAGGGACCAGAAGGTAGTGAAATGAGCCCAAGTATCTTCTGCAGTTGGTGGTGAACTTGGAAATTTAATGTCGGGTCAGCAATGAATTTCAAGGGGGGATGCATTAAAATATAACTGATTAACTTATAGCGACCAAAGATAGTCAGCCAGTCAGCCAATGACTATTGGTGCTAACTGGCTGTTTTGCATGACATAGCTGGTGACTGGGCTGTAATATTCAGTGGTCTTCTCACACTGAATATTAACACTTAGCTAGCTAGGTGCTATTTAACTGGCAAGGAGCTGTTCCTAGCTGGTTAAATAGTACCAAATATTAGGCAGATTGACTTCCATGAAACTACTGATGGAATTCTAGAGAAATATGGAACTGTTTATCAGCACTGCACATAACATGTCATGGAAAGGGTGGATGGGAATCGCTTGCTTACTCTTTCCAAAAATACTAGGACTAGGGGGCATGCTATAAAGCAGATTTGAAACAAACTGAATAAAATATTTTTTTCACTCAATGCATAATTAAACTCTGGAATTCATTGCTGGAAAATTTGGTGAAACCAGTTAGTTTAGCAGGGTTTAAAAAAATGTTTGGATAATTTCCGAAAACAAAAGTCCTTAGGTTATTATTGAGATGGCTTGTGAAAATCCACTGCATATTCCTAGAAGTGCAGCATAAAATCTGTTTTATTCCTTGGGATCTTGCCAGGTATTAGTGACCTGGGTTGGCCACTGTTGAAAACCGAATACTGGGTTTGATGGACCTTCGATCTGTCCTAGTATGACAACTCTTATGTTCTTAAGTTTACCTTGAAAGCACAGGACTTACTTTCCTTTGACTACCTTATCAGCTTGCTTTCATTTCTTAGGTTACAGAGACCTCTTGTGAGAGATTTATTTATAGACGATGGCTTTTCTCACTTGAGTGCTTACAGAATGAATTTCCCTACATGTTCAGTGTACCAGCTGGCATGTTCTAGCATACATTTCTTTGCTATAAAGGGTCCTGAATTTAATATTTCTCATATGGGTGGGGTAGGCAAACAGGGCAATTGCCCTTCGGCCCCAATGCTACAGGGAGCCTCCAAGCCTAACTGAAGCAGAAGAAGATGCAGCCTGCTGGAGGGCTTTGGGGCCCACTTTTAAATTTCTGACCTGGGCCCCAGCATGTTTTACAAAAGCCCTGGTTATATTTAGATTAAACAATGTTGAACTTCACTTATCAATTTGTGCTGGTGGAAAGATTTGCTTTTGATTTCCAAATAATTTTCCATTGTGCTCTGGTGAGTTCAGTTTATACACACGGAAAGAGCTTGCACTGTATTAGGGATGAGTGTGAAAAAAAAATCACAGCTCATTGGTTCCTTTTCCAGATTTTCAGACATTTTCTTGGTTTGTTGTATTCCTTTTTCTTAAGAGAAATTTGTCACTTCTAGAAATGAACTTTACATACTGTATATCATAAATGTGGTGCATGCTCAGTCAAGCAGTCAAAAGGAAGTGAGAATCAAAAGCAGGCACACGAGAAATAATGTCTTAATATTGATATTTATTTTGCAGACTGAGCATGTGCACAAGAAACAAACTCATGTGTATGAATTTTCATTATGAAGAGCTTATAGGCTCAATTATACCTCCTCATCTTTTCTGTGTGCCTGCTTTTGATTCCCACTTCCTTTTGACTGCTTGGCTACTTACTGTGGGTCATCTTTAGCTTTTTTGCTGCTTGTGTGTCTGCAGAATAAATATCAATATTAATACATGTATTCATTGCGGAGAAATATGAGTTGAAAACATTTTCTAATTTTTAAAAGTGCAGGAGTGATATATGTTGCCATGTGCCCCTGTAACCTGATTTATATAGCTAAGACTATAAGACCGCTGAATAAACAAGGATGCTTTTGAGACCTAATCATCGGAGTCTCTTTTGATCCCATTCGTTGCTTAAACTCACATGTCCTCTGTCTTAGGCTCCGAGAAATTTAATTTAAAAAAAAAAAAAAAGTTCTTAATTTGCTATTCCATTTTTATGAATACTTTTCAAATTTCTTATCCTCCTTTTGTACTTTCCTTTCATGTGTCCTTTACTATGCTTATTGTAGTTCTCTCTACTTCCCTTATGTATTGGTACGTCATGTTCGTGTGTGTCGGTTGTAGTTAATAATTAAGACCCGGTTTTTAATTGTAAATCGCTTTGAATTAATGATATTGCGATACATCAAAAATTTTATAAAAGTTGAAACTTGAAAACTTGATCCTTATACATGAGAGTGCAATCAAGAGAGTTGTCACTGAGAAGCATCTTGTTAACATTCTGTAGATAAAAACAAAAGGAATTGACCCCGAAATATCCACAAAGAAGAAAATCCAGAGAAAACCAAAAAAACTCTGTGGAGTGACGATATTCCTAAATGGACTTTATTTGAAAGTGTCAAAGTTCCAAAGGTACACTGAAATCATCCACATAAGAGCCTGAAAGGACCTAGTCCGCTAGGAATACAGGACTCAACACGGTCCGCGTTTCAACAAAAAGTCTTCTTCAGGGGTCCCTGGGGGGTCCTATAAAGGTGAGTACGTGGGAAACAATTGTGTGGTGAGCCGGAAGTGAGACACTTCTTGCATTTGCATTTGCAATGGAATTATTTTATGTGGATGATTTTAGTGTACCTTTGGAACTTTGACACTTTCAAATAAAGTCCATTTAGGAACATCGTCACTCCACAGAGTTTTTTTGGTTTTCTCTGGACATTCTGTAGATAAACATGGGCTGGATTCTGAAAAAAAGTCACTGAAAGTTAGGTGCCAGCTGGTGCCTAGATAATGCCTACCAACACGTAAGTGTTTTAGTTGATTTTAAGTGACATGGTAATTGGTCATGTTGTTAAAAAAACCAATTAAAATCTTGTTTTACAAAATTAGGTGCCACTAAGCAGCCTCCGGGACCAGCATCTGGGTCCATGGTACCTAGTGAAGTTGAAGCCCAGAAGTGGGTGTGTTTAGAGGTGGTGCCGGACTTTGGCATTACTAGGCACTGCTGACCACAAGGACCCTAGGCACCGGTAATATAAGCCTGTAAACTCCTGGCCTGCATTTCCTGTGCCTAGGGTCCTTGCTAGCTGCGATTGACATGTTACAGCACTGGTGTAGTAAGAGGGGCTGGGGCTGAGAGTGGAGACCCACCCCGGGCACCATGTTGGTTGGGGCACCAGCACCCTTTCTCGTCCCCGCTTCTGCCTCTTCCCACTCCACCCCTTACCAAATGCGCGGCACCCCCACTTCCCTTCCCCGTACCTCTAGTTGTTCACCCCCGAGAGCAACAACTTCAACGTGCTCCTTGCGACTGCATCGTCTCTCCCGCTGTCATCAATTCCGGATGCCACGAATAGGAAGCAACGTCAGAGGGAGAGCCGACAGTGTCGTGAGGAGCACGTTGAAGTTCTTGTTGCTCACGGCGGTGAACAGTTAGAGGTTTGGGGAAAGGGAAGGGGGTGCCTGCAGGCCGAGGGGAGCAGGGGGTGGAGATGATGATAATAATAACCTTATTTTTCTATACTGCCATAGTCAAGCGATTTCTAGGTGGTTCACATTGAAAGAAGGCTGGACAGTCAGTGAATAACAAGAAGCCTAAAACAGAAAAGTTACATACTAATTTAAGTTCCATGGGTAAAGAATACATGAAAATTGGAGCTTCCTGAGATGTAATAGCGTTTACAGAGAGGAATATCATAGAGAGAGAGGGTGATCTGTTTTAGTCAGTGAATTTGTCGAATAGGGCGGTTTTAATTGATTTTCGGAATGCGTTGTGAGTCAGTTTGGGTTCATTTATGCAGTTTCTCAGCCAGACTTGCTGTCTTTTTGCTTGGAACATGAAGGTTCTATCCAGGAAGGATTTGTATCTGTAGCCTGGGATCTTTGGGAATGCAAAAATATTTTTGTTTTGGTTGTTCGTGTGGGGTTGTGCAGAATGAAGTGAGTTTGCAGGTAGGAAGGTGCTAGTCCCCAGACTTGTTTGAAACAGATACAGGCAAATTTGAATAGTATTTGCGCTTCTATTGGTAGCTAGTGCAGTTTTTTATAGTAGGGGCTAATGTGGTCTTTTTTTCTCAGTCCGAAGATGAAGCAAACAGCGGTGTTTTGTACTAATCTTAATTTTTTTTACTGTTTTTTTGTGGGATACCCAGGTAGATGATGTTGCAGTAGTCAAGGATGGATAGGATCAGCGATTGCACTAGCAACCTGAGGGATGTTGGGTCAAAGTATTTTTTAATGGTCCTTAGCTTCCACAGCGTGTAAAAACATTTTTTTACCGTAAGTTTGTGTGGTCAGCCATGGTTAGGTGTGCATCTAGAGTGATACCCAGTATTTTTATGGTATTGGATATTGGATATTCGTGGTTGTTTATTATTAACGATGTTCTCATAATTTTTTCATTGGGGCTTGCCAAAAAGACTTTTGTTTTCTCTGTGTTTAGTTTTAGTTTGAAGGTGGTGGTCCATTTTTCGATTTCTGTCATTGTGTTTGAGAGGTTGTCTATAATTTCATTTGTGATGTCAGTTAAAGGGATTAAAATGGATATGTTGTCTGCATATATGTAGTGCTTTAAGTTTAGTTTTTGTAGAAGGTGACCTAAGGATGTGACGTAAATGTTGAACAGTGTGAGCGATAGTGGGGAGCCTTGGGGCACGCCCGACGGGTTATTCCATGGGTTGGAGTAATGTCCATTGCTGGTTACTCAGTAGGATCTGTTTGTTAGGAATTTTTGGAACCATTTCTTTACCTTTCCTGAAATTCCCATTGCCTCAAGGCACAATAGCATGATCTCATGGTCTACCAGGTTGAACGCACTGCTGAGGGTGGGGGAGGGGCACCTCTCACCATTGTTCGCCACTGCATGGCAAGCACCCCTTACAGAATTAGCCCCCTTGTGTTTTAGGACTTCTGGGGGTTTTTTGTGCTCAATATGCCACGTCCCTCATGGAGAAGAGGAGATCTGGATAAGCAGCATTTATAGATTGAACACTATGAGCTCCTTTTATCAAGCTGTTTAACGCGCGTAATAGCGGGCATTAAACCGCTGGCCGCGCCAGCCGCTACCGCCTCCTCTTGAGCAGGCAGTAGTTTTTGGCCAGTGCGGGGGTTAGCGCGTGATGAAACATCGCGCACGTTAACCCCGCTAGTGCGGCTTGATAAAAGGAGCCTTATGACTCCTCATGGACCTGAAGCAAGAAATTGATTTTTCTCTGTTTTTATGACCATTCTGTCATATTTGCCACCGCCACAGGATTGGTTGCACCTTTTATGCTGTTTTCAGATATTTTGGTTTACAATAGGCATATATTGTTTAGAGTCTACATTTGATCCCTCATGGCAGTGGCATAGTAGGGGGGAGTGGTCTGCCCTGGGTGCAATCTTCCTAAGGGCATGGCACCCCTTTCTCCTCTCCACCCCTCCCCCCCCCCCACATCCCCGCTCCTTTCTTTGCTGCGGGCATGCACCCCTGTTCCTTTTTTACTTTCCTGGCGCAAGGTTGCTGCCTATGTTGGCATCAGCGCGCTCTCTGATGTCACTTCCGGGACCCATGCCTAGGAAGTGGCGTCAAAAGGCAAGCTGACAATGACGTAGGCATGCTGCTCACGCCAGAGAAGTTAACAGGGTATGGGGAAAGAGAAGGGAGGCTAGGAAGTGGGCGAGGGAGGGGCACCACCATCCCGGGTGCTGCTCACCCCTACTATGCCACTGCCTCATGGACTGAACCAAGAAATAGATTTTTGGGTGGTTTTATGATCATTCTGTTATATTTGCTACCTCCACAGGATTGGTTGCACCTTGTATGTTGTTTTCAGATATTTTGGTTTACATTATGTATATACTGTTTTAGTTATTTTTGTATGATGTGGTTGGTTTAGATAATTATGTAATTTCTATTTATCAAGTTTTAAGGGATTTAGTGACTTTAGAAATTTTTTTACTAGTTGTTGCCAGTTTGGTGAAACTTGTGTTTTACATCAGCTGGGTAAGCCATCCTTCTGTTTATTTTACCAGAGCGTGCAATTGGTTCTTTTATTATTTATTGACTTATTCACTTAGTAGTATTTATTCAGTATATAATACTCCCCCGTAATTCATGGGGGTTCTGTTCCAGGAACAGCCGTGAAGTTTGAAAAACCGCAAATACGGTTTTTCAACTGATTGAAGGCAGGAGAGGGCAGCTGGGGCGCTGGCGGGTGCTTAAATTGTACTTATGAAGCCGGGCACATTTTCCGACTGCCTCTTCCTGGTACTAAAATCATGGTTACACCAATCAGGAGTTGCTTTAGTACCAGGAAGAAGTGGTCAGAAAATACCATGAATTACTGAGTCTGCAATTTGCGAACCGCGAATTCACTGGGGTTTACTGTATATGCTCTTATTTAAGTGACATGTACATATTTTTATGGCACAAATAGTATTGTTTTTAAGATTTAATTATATTGCACAAGGTTTTTACATGTTCTTCTTATGCTTATAATTACAGTTTCATTGCCCTGATGCAGCTTATGTACAGTGAAACATGGCCATGTAGGGCATCAGTTTTTAATCCCTGGGACCTTCTATGTAATAATAAAAACTACGGTTGTTTGATCAAGGTCCTGCTTCTGTTTTACTTTCTGTACTAGATTCAGTGGACTGTTTGCCTTGCTGTTTTCTTATTTGTATTTTATACTTGCCAATTTTTCAAACAGAAGCTACATGGATAGTCTTTCTTTGAAAAATTCCATAAAGAATGCATATTAAAAGCATCTATGTATTTTACATCCTGCAGCTTATTTGAAAATTGCCCCCGTCTCGTGTCATTATGTGTTTTCCAGAGTTCTCTTTTCTCTCTCATATCTCTGTTCTTAAGTCTTCATGGGTGGGATGCTCTAAAATCACAGTTAAAATCCTGTGGGTCACTGTGGTGCCGGTAAATGTTCCGATTTGAAAATGGCAATCGATGTTCAATCAATTTTGCATGCAAATGAGGTTCATGGAGGTCCGCTATAATCCTCTCGGATTAGTTGTTGGAGAAACAGCTGGGCGGCAGGGGAAGCCCTGAAACAGCCTCCTGCTGCTCAGCTGTTTGAGGCAAGAACAGTAGTAGTTATGGGGGTTTTTTAATGGCCGAAACTGCTGTGCATTGATACACACATACACTTTTGCCCATTAAAAGAGAATGTCATTCCGCCCCCCCCCTCCAATGATGGCCCTCTCCCCCCACACCCCCTGAACTTTAAAAAAAAAAAATCAGCAGGAGAGAAGCCCACTCCCTACTGCCTCGGTCATCCAGACCCCTTCACACCTCCAGCCCCCCTTCCTTTAAATTGAAGATCAGCAGGAGGGATGCCCACTTCCTGCCATGAACCCCTCTTGTAACCCCCCCCAACTTACCTCTAAATTGAAGATCTGCAGGAGAAATGCCCACTCCCTCCAGCTGGCAGACCCATTCTGGGATGCACTGGGAGAGGCCTAAGACTCTGGCCCAGGTGCCTAAGATCCACCCATAGGAGGAGCCTTAGGCAACTGGGCTAATCAGAGCCAAAGGCCTCCTTCCCAGTGCATCCCAGGATGCACTGGGAGGGGCCTAAGACTCTAGTCCATGTGCCTAAGGCCCCTCCCATGGCTCAGATACCTAAGGCCAATCCTATGTGTTCAGGAGGGTTGGCGTTTATGGTGCGGCCCTGTCAGCAGGAGGAAGTGGGCATCTCTCATGCCAATCTTCAATTTAGAGGTATGTGTGTGTGTGTGGGGGGGAAGGGGTCGCAGTGGGGCCCCAGTGGCAGGAGGCATTCTTCTTGCCAATCTTTATTTTCAGGAGTGTGGAGGTCCAGGTAGCTGAGGCTTCCCTCTTGCTGATTCTTTTTTATTTAATTTAAGGGTGTGTGGGTCGTCATTAGGGATTGTGGGCCATCGTCAGTAGGGGGTCCCAGTGTGACTTTTTTAATTATTATTTTTAATGGGACAGATATTGTGCATGTGTAACACATGCACAACTTCTGTATCCATTAAAAATTAAAAAGCTGCTGTTCAGTGTGTGTGTGTTTTTTTTTTAAACTATCGGCATCTTCAGACATATTTAAAGCCAGTGCTTCATTTTGTGCTTGATCTGGACATTGATTGGAGTGCTCATTTTAATACTGATGAGCTCATTGTAATCTATTTACATACGATTATTGGAGGCTGCTAGAAACCACCGAAAAGACCATGATTAGCCATTTTGGGCATCAATAGCTGAAATACTTCAACGCTAAACAGGTTAAAACTGGTTTAGCGTTGATCATTAAAGGCACAGTGAGTTCTGAGCATTTGGACCCAAGTTTTCATCATTTGACGTCTTCATCCAGGTTCCTCCCTATCTCCACTGCCTCCCAGCACCCACAGCTGTTCAGGCAAACCTTCACATGCTGAGGAAATGAACCTGAATGTGCTTGGTAGATGACACTGTCCAAACTGAAATGCCATCTCATTCTCTGGTTATTACAGTGTGAATTGGAGCCAGGATTGTACAGTATAATCCATTCTTTTTACTTACACATCCAGAGCAGGTTCAATACATGTTAAAAAATAGGCACTAGGAAAAATCAGTTTTCCTGGAGTGCCCATTATTAAATAATGCCTAGTGGGGATTCACAAGCTCAACTTTGGGTGCAAATACTCATATTAATTAAATCAGGGTGTAAATCCTGACATGCAAGATGGGTGTGGATCCCTGGAATTCTGTAACACTGCATTGATCTTTTGTGAATACCCCTGATTCATCCATGACCCTCCCATGGCTACTGCCCCTTTTGATTTACACAAGAGGATATGAGCACAGATCTTTATAGAATTATATGCAGCCAGATCCTCATGCAGTTTAAAATTAGTGCCAATTAATGCACCTATATTATCTCAGTAATTGCTTGTTAACAGTCAATTATTGATTTGTTAACAGCTCATTATCTAATTTATTTGTGCACGACTCTCGAGATCATGTGTAAATTTTGGTGCCATTTATAGAATCTGAGGGTGAATGCACAGCATATTGGAAATTTCGGGCTCTTGTGCACCTGAAACTCACTGCTCCAAAATAATTATTTTTGGACCATTTGTACAAAATAAAAAGTTAGTTATGTCTCCTTTAAATGGACTTCAATTTGCCTAGTTCCAATTACAGCCCTTGCACTGTTTTCAGTAGTAGTTCTGAGTTTTCCAACCCAGGTTATTTGAAGGAAAGTGTCATTTTATCATTGGGCCATGGCCAGTCAATAACTTCCTCTACAGACAGTAACATTAAATCTATAGGAAGTGCTCATCCTGATTCCTGCAGCCAGTTTGTCAGCAGGTTGAAGCTAATGTCTTTGCTTTAGACAGTGCAGCAAGCAGGGGAAGGAGAGTGGGCGGAGCCTGTGTGTTGCCTTGGTATCCATGGTAATCCTCAGCTGGAACCTGGTCACAACAGAGTACAGAGTGAAGAGGTTACAAACATGGACCTGCAGTGAAGGAAGTGTGATCTGCAGCACTGCACAGACTCCGGTGTGTGATATTCAGAATTATTTCATGAGACTTATTAGGTTTTCAGATAGTGAGAAGTTAATTTACTGGCAGAGTAAATAGAGAGACTGCTGTGTTTCCTTGCTAGACGCTTGCCCTTCTGTCGCATTCAAAGCAAATGACATAAGCTTTCTATACCTATTCGCTGAAGGCTTATATAGTAGTCTTGCAGACAATAGAGGGAAACGTGTGTTCCAGAGTAGAAATTTTGTATAGTTTAAATATTTATAGGAAACTAAGCTGTTTTAGTTCTTTTCAATAAATCTACCAGAAAGTTATAAAAGGTTTGCAGTCAAATGACCTTTACTTTTACTTTTGAAGTTTCTGACATCCTCCACCTGCTCTTCCAATTTGCTTCATTTGCCATTACCCTTCTTCCCTCTTACTTCCCTCACTCCCTTTACTGCTTCCTTTTTGCCTTCCATCTCATTTTTCTCATCTTTTATCTCTTTTATCTTTTTCTGCTCTTCATCTGGGCTTCTTGTCCATTACCACAAGAGCAAAGAGCTTCCTTTGCTATCTCAGCCTGGGGTTGTTTGCCCTTGCCATGCTGCATTTTTATACCCCTTGCCTTGAAATCACATTCGCCCTGAGTGCGACCAGTGCTTCTGATGACATCTTCTGATTTGATAGCTACACATGTCTCTGATCCTGTAACTTTCACATGGACAATGTTTTTGTGCCACCATCTGTCATTTTAATCCAACTGAACTGCTGACACACATGTAGTGTGCCTTCACTAAAATTATGTGTCTCATAGTGCCAGCAAATCTCGTCAGGTCAGATCTATTGTGATAATATTCTTCTGTTTGTTCAGGAAATCTGAACGGCTGGGGACTAGCACTGAATACAAGGAAGATAGTTTTCTATCAGGTTGCCTAGGTTAATTGGGAAGGAAGGCCGCTATTTTTCATTTCTTATAAAGACACATAGGGGTATATCCAATATAGGTAATTAAAAGTTAAATGCCATAGCATACAAAATTATACATCCAGGCGCACAGTGGTTTCTGCAGTGTACCTGGCAGCCACAGTGAAATACAAACCATTCCCTCCCCACCCAAACATTCAAGTATACAGTACTGAACAAAGAATGGTTCTGCAATACATTCACAAAGTATCAGTAAAAAAAAAAAAGTTAAGTGCCTAAAGATGGGCATTAAGGCCCTGATTCTATAAAGGGTGCCTAAGTCATGCCTAAATTTAGGCATACTTTAGGCATCCAATCTAAGTGGTTAATGAGCCAATTAAGGGTCTTAACAAACGATAATTGGCACTTAGCTGTCCAAATACATTTAATAAGCTCAAAATACATTTAATAAGCCACCACATAAACAGGGTACATCAATACAAAGATATTGCATGCAAAACCTTCTATTTTTCTTGGCAAACAGTAATGGTATTTGCTAATTAGAGGAAAAGATCCATTAACTGAAGCACAGCACATGAAAAAAACAGCTTTATGTTCTTGCTAAAAAGCTACCCTTTTTTTCTCACTAAAGATTGCTCCAATGAAGTCATTCTTGAAACAGGTGGATTCAACAAATAAAGCACTTGACAAAAATATATAATTGCATATATAACTTCATTTGCAAAAGGTTAAACACAGAAAAAAACCCCAGATACAGACCTTAGCATGGCTTCTACTTCATTGCAAATGGAGGTTTGCAGTTACACAATGGTGACCTCATTGTGAGGTCATCAAGGTGCACCTGCAAGGTAGAATGCTACAATTAAAATATGTGCTGGGGGTGCTGGTTGGGATTCAAACCCATCACCTCTGGAAGATGAGTACAGGGCTTTTACTTATTTAGCTATAGCAGCTTCTAGGCAGGTGTCTCTGACTGCCCTATGATATGATAGTTTAGCAGATCCCTAAGCAATCATATCACAGGGCAGTCAGAGACACCTGATTGGAAGCTGCTATAGCTCAAAAAGTAAAAACGCTTTGCTTATCTTCCAGAGGTCATGGGTTTGAATCCCAACCAGCTCCCCCAGCACATATTTTAATTGTGGCATTCTACCTTGCAGGTGTAACTTGATGATCTCACAATGAGATGGAAGATTTGCAGGGGTGAACTTGGCTTAATTCACAATGGGTTCGGGTTGGGTCCTGGGAGTGCTTATATGGGGGATTTTTATTTGGAAGGGGGGTATTGAGAGGGTTTATGCTTGGATGAGGCAGACATTTCACAAAGGCTATGAGCAGCACCTTTAAGATGCGGTCTGGGAGCATTGAGCCATGACCAAAATTTCTGTTTCTGCCATTGTTGGTAAAATGAAATCTGTGTCATTGGCCTATACAGGAATTTAAAAATCAGTAATGCATACTCACATCCATTTCAGATTTAGGAAATACTAACTTCAAATGGGTACTATACAACGTAAATACTTAGGAATTATGGCTCTTTAAGCTATGTATGGGTAATTGTAGCAATGGTGAAACTAATCAATGTGATGGCTGTGCTTGTTTTTGAGTGCAATTTAACTCAAAATGCAGCTCGATAGTCAACAAGCAAACTCACATTTCATCATACACCATCTGCAGTCATTCTCTTTTTTTAAATTTAATTTCTGTCAGAGCTAAAGATCCAAGTTCGTAAAGATAAGAGGAGTCAATCGGTAACAAACTCCTTCTTTTACTAAGGTGCGCTAACCGATTAGCGCGTGCTAATCGGTTAGCGCACCTTAGTAAAAGAGGGCCAAAGTCTTGATTGCTTTGTTTGCTCAAGTTAGGATAACTCCATGAAAACTAAAATTATTTGCAGTTAGTTTTCAAGGACCAGTCACGTCAAAGAATGATTCTTGTCTGAGCAGCTGTATCCTTACACATACAGACACTCGTAACATTGACAGACTCTTGATTATGCAACATACATGTCATCTATTCTAGTGTACAGAATACTTATGAAGGGAATATTTTTAAATGAAATGCTGGAATCACTTGTGGCACACTTTGGATTTCTTCAGGGCACACCGTTTGAGAGACGCTGGCTTAGAGAGTCACTGATTTAGAAAGTATGCATTATACTGGAATCATTACATGAAATGCTATATAGTAATTTTATGCCTTATTTTTGATATTGCATTTTTTTCTTTCAGGAGAGATTCTAATGTGAAGCACAATAATGCTTATTAGTCTTTCTTCTCAACCAGTGCCCTTACTGAAAATCTGAGCTATTATCAAGTCAAACAATATGCACGAAAGCAAGAATCAGAAGCCTGTACCTCTCAAAGTGCTTTTAGATGGCATAGAAAAAGCCAACCAAGAAGAAATTCAAACTTACACCATTGGCCACTTAAATTGTAATAATCTTTATAAACCTCAAGTATTGATCCAAAAGAATTTCTGGCGCAGTAACCAGGAACTAACACGAAGTCGAGGAAAGAGCCACTTCTCCATGCCCCCGAAATTGGAGGAGAGAGTCAAATTGATGAAAAATTCATGGGCAGACTTTACTATCAAAACCAGCTTAATTTCCAGTTCTAAGAATGTCACATCCCAGGTCCTAAGCAAAGGAGAATCTAAAATGAAAAAACTTAGACCTGTTAGTCCAATACAATCACAGTTTACTGGATTTTTTCAGGAGTCTGGCTCAGAAGACAAAGGACAGGATGCAGAAGAGAAAACAAACGAACCAGTTCTAAAAGATGAGCTTGAGCTGCCTGACTTACAATTATTAAAATTCAAGCCAGTTGGAGGCAGAAGAATTGGCATCATGGACAGTATTGCAGAGTATCATTTTCTACCATCATACCTTGCTGGCTTGACAAAGACAGAGCAATTTAACATGTTCAAACGTTTCAACAAAGACTATCTTAAAAAGGAAGACCTGTTGGAAAAAGAGATCACAAGAAATAAAATAGCTGAGGACCATGAAAAGAAACTGATGAAGGTAAGGAAATAGGTAAAAGGAATTTGTGAAGCAATATGAAAATAAATTCTATGATATATGATGGCCCTCACCTTACAAGCTCTATTCGCTTTTGAGACATACGTAAATTGGTACTTAAAGGTTCATCTTGCATAAACCTCTAAGTTCAATTTTACAAAGCTGGGATATACATTTCTCATAGTGTGTAGTGTGGTAGCCATGTTAGTCTACTTTTAAAGGTAATAGATAGAAATAAAACAGTGTGTTGGCCACTGTTGGAAACAGGAAACTGGGCTTGATGGACCTTCAGTCTGTCCCAGTAAGGCAATTCCTTGTTCTTATCGAAATAAGGCAATACCTTTTTTATTGGGCTAACCTAATGCATTTTTTGATTAACTTTCCAAAAGTAACCCTTCTTCAGTTCAGAAATAAGTAAATGTAGAAAAATGTCAGTATATATAAGTGAAACACAAAGATAGGCTAAGTACTTATTCTTGGGAATAACTTCAAACGTGTCACTTCAATCACATCCCAAGCATCTTCCTCCGTATATAATATTTATTCAACTTTTATTTCAGATATAAAAGCATTTCCAATAGTTTTCTAATGGACCTCAGAACCACCCACCTCCAACCGTTGTAGTATACTTTTTAAACGGGGAGTATTGAGTGTATATCTCCTCACCGGTCCAACTTTGAAATTTTTCTAAATCAATTTTCAATCTTTAAATATTTAACTCATTGAAATTGTACTTATCTCTAAAATGCAGCGGTAGGACCCGACATGTTTCGCTTCCGCTTCGTCAGGGATCCATACTATAAATAAATGATATCTCATATCAGTACAACGCCAGCAATATCCTACTTTAAAGTCTACTTTAACCCCATTCATACATTTACTCACCATAAGCCGCTCATACACCCCGCTCTAAAGTTTAACAGCAAGATGGCGGCGGCGTCTTTACTAACGCTATTTAAAGAACTGTTAATGCTAAGACCAACCCCCTTACGTCACTCACTAAACATCCAATCATACTCAAGATCTAAATTTTAAAGGGGGACCCCCCATCCAAACACCCGGAAGATCAATAGAGCATAGACCACTCTATTTCTGCATTTAGCCCCATTGGCCCCACCGTATTGAGCCGGTGGATCCAATGCTGTTCCTTAACATTCAAAGCAGCTTCAATATTTCCACCCACCCTCCCCTCCCCTATGTCATCAATGATTCTCCATCTTAAATCTGATATAGAATGGTTCAACTCAATCATATGTTGAACCATCAGAGCCTCTCTCTTTTTATTCTTTATACGGGATTTATGCTCCGTCAAACGAACCTTCACAGGTCTACTAGTCCTACCTATGTATACTAGATCGCAGGGGCATATAATTGCGTAAATCACTCCCCTGCTGTTGCAATCCGTGATGGATCTTGACTATTATTTCATGTTTTCTTGGCACCTCCCACCTCGTCCCCTCAATGGTGTTTTTACACCACTGACACTTTCCACATGCTTGATGTCTACCCTGTTTTATTTTAACATAATCATGAAATTTCTTAAAGTTTAACACCTGCCCAATAGTTTTGCCCTTCTGAAAAGCTATCATGGGAAACTCTTTTAGGCTGTGCCAATGCCTCCTCATAATTTGTATGAGCAGTTTTGACGCTCCCGAAAAAGGTACCACACATATGAGGCCTTCCTCCTCCTCCCCATGACTCTTTTCCTCAAGAAGAAGGTCACGTTATGCCAACAGGGACCTTCTGCTTGAGGAAAAGAGTCATGAGGAGGAGGAGGAAGGCCTCATATGTGTGGTACCTTTTTCGGGAGCGTCAAAACTGCTCATACAAATTATGAGGAGGCATTGGCACATATTGAGCCTTCATCCCAGCCTAAAAGAGTTTCCCATGATAGCTTTTCAGAGGGGCAAAACTATTGGGCAGGTGTTAAACTTTAAGAAATTTCATGATTATGTTAAAATAAAACAGGGTAGACATCAAGCATGTGGAAAGTGTCAGTGGTGTAAAAACACCATTGAGGGGACGAGGTGGGAAGTGCCAAGAAATCATGAAATAATAGTCAAGATCCATCACGGATTGCAACAGCATGGGAGTGATTTACGCAATTATATGCCCCTGCGATCTAGTATACATAGGTAGGACTAGTAGACCTGTGAAGGTTCGTTTGACGGAGCATAAATCCCGTATAAAGAATAAAAAGAGAGAGGCTCTGATGGTTCAACATATGATTGAGTTGAACCATTCTATATCAGATTTAAGATGGAGAATCATTGATGACATAGGGGAGGGGAGGGTGGGTGGAAATATTGAAGCTGCTTTGAATGTTAAGGAACAGCGTTGGATCCACCGGCTAAATACGGTGGAGCCAATGGGGCTAAATGCAGAAATAGAGTGGTCTACGCTCTATTGATCTTCCGGGTGTTTGGATGGGGGGTCCCCCTTTAAAATTTAGATCTTGAGTATGATTGGATGTTTAGTGAGTGATGTAAGGGGGTTGGTCTTAGCATTAACAGCTCTTTAAATAGCGTTAGTAAAGACGCCGCCGCCATCTTGCTGTTAAACTTTAGAGCGGGGTGTATGAGCGGCTTAAGGTGAGTAAATGTATGAATGGGGTTAAAGTAGACTTTAAAGTAGGATACTGCTGGCGTTGTACTGATATGAGATATCATTTATTTATGGTATGGATCCCTGACGAAGCAGAAGCGAAACATGTCGGGTCCTACCGCTGCATTTTAGAGATAAGTACAATTTCAATGAGTTAAATATTTAAAGATTGAAAATTGATTTAGAAAAATTTCAAAGTTGGACCGGTGAGGAGATATACACTCAATACTCCCCGTTTAAAAAGTATACTACAACGGTTGGAGGTGGGTGGTTCTGAGGTCCATTAGAAAACTATTGGAAATGCTTATATATCTGAAATAAAAGTTGAATAAATACTATATACGGAGGAAGATGCTTGGGATGTGATTGAAGTGACAAGTACATATAAGTGAAACATAAAAACATTGTAATGGCAGTCTCACAGGAAGAGGGAAGGGTTGGGTAGGTGAGAGAGCGATAAAGTATAAGGAAGGGTAATAAGGAGGTGATTAAGCAGTAAAATTTTATGGATTGGAATGCAATAGAAAACTAACCCCCTCTTCTACGAAACTGCGCTAGCAGTTTCTAGCACGGGGAGCCACGCTGTATGGCCCGCTCTGCTCCCAAGGCTCATAGGAACTCAATGAGCGTCGGGAGCAGTGCGGGCCATTCAGCACAACTCTCTGTGCTAAAAACTGCTAGCGCAGTTTCGTAGAAGAGGGGGAAAGATTTGTGTTAAATCATGTCTGTTAGGTGTCAAAATATTTTATCATTTTGATTTGAAATACCTTAAATTTTCTTTTAGTATTCTCATCATAAATTTATTGATGCAGTATTCTAGTTTTCGGAAGTGTTGTTCCACAGAGGTGGTATCCAGGTTGGTGTTGCAATGTTTAATATAATATCTGTGTAGATTGATCCTAGTCTTTAGCATCTGGCTTGTTTCTCCAACGTAGCATCCTTCTTTACATTTTTTTTTTTTTCATTGAATGATACATACCACATTAGAAGATGAGCATGTGAAGGATCCCCTTATTCTGAATGTAATCCCCATGTGAGTGACTGTGGGGTCCTGTGAAATCCCCATGTGAGTGACTGTGGGGTCCTGTGAAATGTGTTGGCATAGTATGCAGCTTGTTATATTGTAGGGATTTATTTTTATTTTATTTTAGTATTTAACAACATAAGAAGTTGCCTCCACTGGGGCAGACCAGAGGTCCATCCTGCCCAGCGGTCTGCTCCTGCGGCGGCCCATCAGGCCCACTGCCTGAACAGTGGTCTCTGACTAATTTTGTAATTTACCTCTAATCCTGTCCCTATAACCTTACCTCTACTCCTATCTGTACCCCTCAATCCCTTTGTCTTCCAGGTACCTATCCAAACCTTCTTTGAAGCTCTGTAGCGTACTTCTGCCTATCACATCCTCCGGCAGCGCGTTCCATGTATCCACCACCCTCTGGGTGAAAAAGAACTTCCTAGCGTTTGTTCTAAACCTTTCCCCTTTCAATTTCTCCGAGTGCCCCCCTTGTACCTGTGGTTTCCCTTAGTTTGAAAAATCTGTCCCTGTCCACTTTTTCTATGCCCTTCATGATCTTGAAGGTTTCTATCATGTCTCCCCTGAGTCGTCGCTTTTCCAGGGAGAAAAGCTCCAGCTTTTTCAGTCTGTCAGTATATGAGAGGTCCTCCATACCCTTTATTAGCTTAGTTGCTCTTCTCTGGACTCTCTCAAGTACCGCCATGTCTTTCTTGAGGTACGGCAACCAGTACTGGACACAGTACTCCAGGTGCGGGCGCACCATTGCACGATACAGTGGCAGGATGACTTCCTTCGTCCTGGTTGTGATATCTTTCTTAATGATACCCAACATTTTGTTCGCTTTCCTTGAGGCTGTGGCGCACTGCCTAAGTGGTTTAACAGCCAGGTACTCAAAGCATTTTCCCCTATCTGTCCTGGTGGGCTCACACTCTATGCTTTTCTCTTCTTTCTGAGCTTGTAATGTAATGTAATGTAATTTATTTCTTATATACCGCTACATCCGTTAGGTTCTAAGCGGTTTGAAGAAAGTATACATTAAGATTATAAATGAGAAGTAAGAAGGTACTTAAAAAATTCCTTTACTGTCCCGAAGGCTCACAATCTAACTAAATACCTGGAAATTAATAAAGAAGAGAAAATAAAGATGGTTGAAAAAAGAAAAATTCTATGTGAACTTATAGGATGGAAATTAAACTGACAGTGAAGAACTGTATGAAAAATACATATGGAATGCAGTTAGAGAGGGTAGGTTACAATCTATTTATGGTATTTGTTTAATTGGAAGGTGTTAAGGTGGGTAATTTGGGGGAAGGTTATCTGAAGGTAGGTGAATCTTCTGGAGGTAAAAGAGGAGGGATTAAGATATTTGGATGAATTTTTTGAAAAACTTGTGTGGGAGTTTGCTTTTTACTAGCTTTTGTTTCAGGTTAGATGGCTGTCAGAAGGCCAGCATAGGTGGAACTGGGAACATTTCTTTCAATAATTCAACCTTCTGGAGTAGTATCTATAGATCTTTTATAATTTTTTCTGTTTTTCTAGCACTGAATTGTATGTCACTTCCAAGGGTATTCTCTGTGGTTTTCTTGCCTTTGTACTGCAATAGGATTTCTCTGGGTATTTCAAGGGAGGAGGCAATATTCTTGGAGATTATTTTGGAGTTGTATCCTTTTTGTTTGAAGGATTCAGTCGGTGTTTTGAGGTGCTTAACTATCCAAAAAAATCTCAGGAAGGACATACAAAACTCCTTTTTTTAAAAATTATTTATTCATGTTTTAATCTTACAAGTGTATAAATAATAAAACATTTAAAGTTAAATACATCACTTGAATTTCTTTCTAGTATAACATCAAATAAATAAATGTATTCCCTTCCCACCCACCCTTTCCTTTAGCATTCAATCAAAAATATACAAATATAAATATTCTTTACTATTGATTAAACCTATAGTAAAACTTTAATTCACCCTCCTCATACAAAACTCCTAAAACTAATAAATTATGCCCTATTGGAAACCATAGGAGGAACCTACCTAAACACTACCAGTTCTACCCACTGCACTCATTCACTTAACACACAAAAAACAAGAAAAAAAAGTGGAGAAAAAGCCTCGGTTCATCTTCATATGGCAAAAAACTCCACTTATAAACAACCATTAAGCAAGGTCCAAAATGTATCAGTTCACTCAGCAGTGAGAAACACTATGGTAACCCTCGTAGGAACCACCTCAAAAAAAACTATCACGCCAAATTACAAAACTTCCAAAAAATGTGAGTAAAGCAAGCAGCACATATATGAGTCTCAAACACAGTCAATGGTAAGCAGGAAAAAACAAACAAACACTTAGCTGCAGACGGTCAAGCTGTCTTCCATGCATCCAAAAAGTGCAAGCCTGCCTGGCCCCGCAGACACTCTTTCCCGACGGGGAAACCTCCGTTTTGCTGAGCTGCATCAGGGGAATGATTCCAGCTCTCCAAGTGCTCCAACTGCTCACATCCACACACATAGAAGCTGAGTTTTTTGAGGTGATTCCTACGAGAGCTACTATAGTGTTTCTCACTGCTGAGTGAACTGATACATTTTGGACCTTGCTTAATGGTTGTTTATAAGTGGAGTTTTTTTGCCATATGAAGATGAACCGAGGCTTTTTCTCCACTTTTTTTCTTGTTTTTTGTGTGTTAAGTGAATGAGTGGGTCTTTGTATGAGTGCAGTGGGTAGACCTGGTAGTGTTTAGGTAGGTTCCTCCTATGGTTTCCAATAGGGCATAATTTATTAGTTTTAGGAGTTTTGTATGAGGAGGGTGAATTAAAGTTTTACTATAGGTTTAATCAATAGTAAAGAATATTTATATTTGTATATTTTTGATTGAATGCTAAAGGAAAGGGTGGTATGTATCATTCAATGCAAAAAAAAAATGTAAAGAAGGATGCTACATTGGAGAAACAAGCCAGATGCTAAAGACTAGGATCAATCTACATAGATATTATATTAAACATTGCAACACCAACCTGGATACCACCTCTGTGGAACAACACTTCCGAAAACTAGAATACTGCATCAATAGGGCAGAAGTTATTAGTTTTAGATGCTTAACTATCCCCCTCTTTTACTATGGTGTGCTAAGCTTTTTAGCGTGCAGTAAATATTAGCATGCGCTAATCATGCGCTAACCGCTAATGCGTGCATGTTATCGTATGGATGCGTTAGTGGTTAGCACATGCGTTGATTTAGCGCGTGCTAAAACGCGTAGCGCACCTTTGTAAAAGACGGTCTATGTCTTTTGGGTCAGAGCAGATATGGTCATATCATGTGGCGTGGCTCGTAATGGACTTTTTGTATGTGAGAGGTGGAAGCTTTATATAGATGTTTTTTTTTTTAAACGTATGTTTATTAACAGTGAAAAATACACCGCCCAGCAGGGCGCAACAACAAACATCAGTAAGGCAAAAGGTGTCCAGTACAAGCAAAATACAGTAGCAGAGGCGAAGCCTCCCCAAAGAATCCCCCCTCACAGAAACAAAATGTAATAAGTAAAAGAAGACAATGAGGGCAACGGATACCAAAGCGGTGAAGGACAACAGAAATAGATAATCCGCCCATCAGGGACAGTGATCTCCCACCATTTTGTTAATATACAAATAACCCACAAAAACCACACAGAACTCGCAACACCACTCACACACTACACCATTCACGCCACTCAAGCCAAACACTCATTCCCCCAAGCACCTCCCTCCTCCCCCCATCCCCAGAGCACCAGAGTATGATAGAAAGAAGAATTTATGGAGCATGTCAGGGGCCCAGCCGAAGAAGCACAGAAGAGAAACTAAGCAGGCGCCAGCCCCCCGTCCTGTTCTTGCGATGGCACCAAGTCCCTCAGTCTCTCCCATAGGCCAATGTAATGTTGCTTAAGCACGCTCGGTGATCTAGCATAAGACCGAATTTCAAACTGAGCCACTTCCCGAAGTCTACTCCTCCAGTGGGGTATCGGAGGTGATTCCACTGACATCCAATAAGTCAAAATCAATTTCTTCACTACGAGGATAACATTATGGAAGAATCTGCATTGGGGTGTGGTGAAACCTTGATCCTGGAGAGAGGTCTGCAGACCCAGAAGAAGAAACCCATAGTCCCATTCAACAGGTCGCTGTACAGCGCGTTCCAGTAGGGGAAGAGCCTCCTGCCAGATACTCAGTTGGGGGCATTCCAGAAAAGAGTGGAGGTACGTGCCTACACGGTGCTTGCATTTAACACAAAAATCACTATCCCAAAGCCCTAGGCGCGCCCCCCGCTGTGCAGTGAAATAGGCACAGTGGAGAATCTTGTACTGGAGTTCTTGGAAGTCAGCAGACTTAGTGTATGAGTATAAAGTGGTAAAACAGGCCAAAAATTGAGGTTCAGAAATATCCTGTCCCAAATCCCTTGCCCAGGAAGAGCGCACAGGGGTAAGCACCAATAGAGAGAGAGAGACGATTTGAGGACTCGATACCAGTGCGCAAGGGAGTTGGCTATGGGCGGGGTGGCTGAGAAGAGGGTGTCCAGAGGACCCTTGTCCCAAACCCCAACACCTCCTCTACGTTCAACATCCCAATAGTGACGTACTTGAAAGTAAGAAAATAAATAACAAGAGGGAAGGCCCCACGCTATTTGCTGGAAGGATGGGAATCCGGCGGGGGGTAGATCAAGTAAGTCCTCCATCGACACACAGCCCCGAACTGCCCAGTGCTGAAATACTGATTTACCCCAGCCCGGCTGAAACCTGGAGTTGCCTTCCAGACGCACAAAAGGAGACACCTCCATTGACAGTTGCTGTCTGCGCCGCCACCAGCGCCATGCCAGTCTGAACGGGCATAAGAAACGAAAACAAACTAGATATCGCCTCCCAGGATCGTCTTGTCGATGTAATGTATTCATAAAATGAAAAGGGGAGCTCCAGCCCGCTAGCCATCCCCGGGGAGAATAACGAGAGCACCCTGTGTAACCCTCATGGATCCAGCGAATGAGAGACGCTACGTTATAAAGCCGAATATCCGGGACATTAAGTCCCCCCAGGTATTTGTCCAATGTAAGTTTGGACATCGCTATCCGAGGGGCTCGGGACCTCCAAATGAAACGAGAGATAGTGGATTTAAAAACAAGTTCGTCCCGCCTGCTAAGCCAAAGCGGCATAGTCTGCAAGGGATACAAGAGTTTCGGTACCAAAACCATCTTCACCAAAGCTACCCGTCCCAAGACTCCCAACGGTAGCTCCTGCCAGGCCTGGCACAGCTTTCCAATAGCCTCAAGTGGTCAGCGAATATTGGCATTGTAAAGTGTAGGCAGATCAGTGCTGAGGTATATTCCCAAATAGCGCATCGGTTTGTTCGTGGGTGCAATAGGCAACACCGCATGCCAAGGCTCCGCCGGACCCCCGGACAGCAATAAGAGTTCCGACTTGCTACAGTTAACTTGTATACCAGACAATGCACCATAGGCTCGAATCACCGCCAAAGCTCTGGGCAGGTGCAGGGGAACTTGATCCATATAAAGTAAGATGTCGTCAGCAAACAAACTGATTTTGCATTCCTGCCCCCTCACCACAATACCCTGAATAGTCTCATCCTGCCGGATCTTAGCTGCGAGGGGTTCGATAGCCAAAAGAAAAAGGAGTGGGGAAAGAGGGTAGCCCTGTCTTGTACCTCTCTGCAGACCAAAATCTTCAGTTAGACCCCCGTTAATCAGTAAGCGCGCCCTGGGGTTATGATATAAAGCCGTCACCCAGGCCAGAAACTCACCCTGAAAACCACCCCTACGCAAGACCCAAAAAAGGTAATCCCAAGAGATGCCGTCAAACGCCTTTTCCATATCCAGTCCTGCCACCACCTCTAGGCCACCTCGTCCTACCCTGTCGTGAATCGCACCCAAGACCTTCAGCAAATTCATAGAGGCGTAGCGGCCGGGTACAAACCCAACCTGGTCTGGGTGAATAAGGTCAGGAAGAAAACGATTCAAACGCCGCACCAGAGTCACGGCCAGAAGTTTAATGTCCTGATCTATAAGGGAAATCGGACGAAACGACCCCACCAGATCCGGGTCCTTACCCAGCTTAGGGAGCAGAACTATGTGGGCCATATTATCCGGAAAGGAGCCTCCCGACTCCGCCACCGCGTTATACATTGCACTCAGGGGCTGCGCCACCAGGTCCTCGAGAATCCGGTAATATTCAGGTCCGAACCCATCCGGGCCGGGCGCTTTCGCCAGTTTGAGAGACCGAATGGAGACACGGAGTTCAGCCTCGGTTATAGGTAGGCTCAGTGATGCGGCCTGATCCTCCTCCAGGTGTGGCAGAGATAGTCCCTGGAAAAATTCCACGAGGGCAGCCTCATCCAACGGGCGCCTACCATACAGGGTCTCATAGTACCTGACAAACTGTTCTGCAATTTGGCTCTCCCCCTCGTGCCGGTTTCCCATAGCGTCACGGATTACAGTGATGAGTTGGCGTTTTTTATACGGTCGCACTAGGTTTGCCAGAAGTTTCCCCGTCTTGCCCCCCCACCTATGCATATTATACCTTTGAAACGCAAGTGTCTGTTCCGCTCGTTGATGAAGTAAAGTCTCAATGCGTTCTCGTATTTTCTTATAGTCCTGTCTATCAGAGTCCAACAGAGAGGAGATATGGGCCCTGCGGAATTGGTGTAGCTGACGCGTAAGTGATAAAAGCTCTGCTCCCCGAGCCCGGCGTTTGGCAGCCGTATATGCAATCACTTGCCCCCTCAGAACTGCCTTGGAGGCGTACCAAAAAGATACCGGCCCTATTTCAGGAGTATTGTTAGTGGCCTGATAGTCTACCCATCGCGCCCGTAGGTATGTCCGAAATTCCTGATCATGGTACAAGTACAACGCCATTTTCCAAGAAGAAGCCTTGCTGCCAGCTGCGAGAGTCAAAGTAAGATCCACGGTAGCATGGTCTGAAACCGTGGATTCCACAATTTCCGACCTAGTAGCCCTGGAGAACAGCCTTTGGTCAAGTAAGATGTAATCCAGTCGGGCGTACACTTTGTGGACATGAGATTAAAAGGTAAAGTCCAAATCATACGGGTGTAATGCCCGCCAGATGTCCACCAGGCCTAAGTGCTGTGCCAGGAATCCCACCCCCTTGTTGTCATGATCCCTCAAGCTGCCCCTAGGAGGTTTGCAATCCACCCCTGGGTCTGAAGTGATATTCATATCTCCCCCCCCAGGATCACCTGGTAATCTGGGTAAGCCGATACCAGAGAGAGGACTGTGGAGAAAAATTTATGACAGTAAGAATTCGGGGCATATAAGTTACAGAGCAACAGCTTTAGACCCCAAACCTCCCCCAGGACGATAACATATCTCCCCTCCCGGTCTATCAATTGTTTATGCAGGACAAAGGGCAACCGCTTATGGAGCAGAATTGCCACCCCCCGCTGTCGGCCCCCGGAGGTGGAGGAGTAGACATCCCCGACCCAATTTCTCCACAATTTAGAGTGTTCAATCTGAGTAAGGTGGGTCTCCTGCAGAAAGGCCACATCCGCTTTCAAATTACGCAAGCTAGTGAGTATGCGAGATCTTTTTACTGGGGACCTGATGCCATCAACATTAAAGGTAACAACCCTTAGATCAGCCATAGCAAAGAGAGGAAAGCAATATACTGCGCAAAAACCCAGAGGGAAACATCCCTCCAAGAGCGTAAAGATTCATCCATTCTCCACCAGCCAGACATGAACTGAACCTGTGCAGGAGTAACAGATAGGCACATACGAAGCCTCCCAGCTAAGCTTCGCCGCCCTCAATATCCAGGTGCCCCATACCCCAGCAAACAATACCCCCATACAACCCCCCCTCACACACAATCCCGACTCAGACACCCCCCCCCACTCACACCTCACCCCACATCCCCCCAACAGCCCACCTCCCCCCTCCCCAGCCCCCCATGCTGAGCCCTCCCTGCCAGCATACATACCCATATGTACCCCCAGCCTGCCCGGAGACCTCCCCCCCACCCACATGAAACTCCCCTTCTGCATTCCAAAAGACCACACAGCCCAGAAATAAAGTAGAAACGTAAACATAATGCTTAAGTCATAAGATGTCTCCAACAAGTCCAGGACGAACTCTCCATAGGGTCCGCACCATGCCCAAAGGATTTCTGAGCTGGCCAAGATGACCATCGCCGATTAGATCCCAAAGGTCCCTCAAAATGGAATGTGGCCAGGAAGTAGACAGGGATCCTTGCAAGCGCCTTGGGACAAAAGCCCCGCTCAGCTCTACACAGGCCACCCGAACAAATCCTCTGAAGTAGCTCAGAAGCTAGCTCTAAACTGGAAGGATGGACTCCTCCGCAGTAGCCGGGATCCCGCCTTCTCAAGGTATATATCAAAATGTTCAGGCAGATGTCAGCTCTACAATCCGAGCTCATAGAGACCCCAGCTCAACACATTGTAGCAGGCAAGAAATAGATGACAAATAAGCTCAGTTCAGTTACATCTGGCAGGTAGTTATCATCAGGCAGGTAGTTTTGCCAGGAACGCCTTAGCTTCATCGCCAGTGTTGAAAGTAAGGGTCTTACCGTCATGCCAGACCCTGAGCTTCGCTGGGTAAACCAGCGCGAACTTGATTCCTCTGTTGTGGAGGTCCGTGCAGGAAGGCGCCATGGTCTTGCGTTGGGCCGCCACCCGCACAGAGTAATCATTAAACAGAAGTACCCGAGAGCCCTTATAATCCAGGGCCCCCGCCCTGCGGTAGGCCCGAAGAAGCATTTCCTTTTCCCTCCAGTTAGTATAACGGGCTATAGCAGTCCTCGCTCTCCCCCCCTCCGCAGGCCGGGCTCCAATGCGGTGCGCTCGTTCACAGGCAAAGCCCTCGGCGCCGCCGGCCAGATTCAATTGTTCAGGCAGCCACGTGCTAAAGACAGTGTAGAGATCCTGCTTGCTTACCGTCTCCGGGAGCCCGACCAGCCGTAGGTTGTTTCGGCGGCTTCTGTTCTCCTGCTCCTCCAGGGCGGCCAGTAACTCCCGGGACGATTTCTGCAGTTCTTCCACCTGGGTAGTCAGGCCCGCGCACGTGTCCTCCTGATTGGACACCCGCCGCTCAATGTCCGTCAAGTGTCGGCTGTGGGAATCAAACTTCTCATTCATCTCGTCCACAGCCGACTGGATCTTATTAAGTCTGTCTGCCAGCGCCGCCGTGACCGATCGCGTGATGTCGGTAATCCAATCTCCGGCGGGTATGGTAAAAGTGGCCGGCTCCGCCACCATTTTGGAAGGGGTGAGAGAGGGCTTGTCCCGGGTACCTTTCGCCGATTTAACGGGCATGCCCTGCTCCGATGAGAGCGCTCTGGAGGACAACTAGAGAGCGGGTAATATTTCCAAATCCAATGACCTCGCAGCTCCAGTAAGGGTGCAGAAAAGCCGATTTTAACGCCGATTAAGTGTCCGTGGGGCAGGAGCTCTCTGACTTTTTCTGAGTAGTCAATTTGAATTTGAATCTAGGATGGTGTGGATTGAAAGAATTGTACAATTGTTTGAGTCTCTTCCTCAATCCAAATCATAATGCCATCAATATACCAGTAGTATTTTAGGGGTTTTGTCTGATATGTATCCAGAAATGTCTCTTCCAGTTCTGCCATGAAGAGTTTTGCATATTAGGGTGCCATGATTTGCAGATAGATATTGTTAAAGCAGAAACAGTGGTGAGTTAGAATGAATTGGATTAATGTTGTAATGCCTTCCGGTGAGTACTGGTGGTCCAGGGTGGTGTTTTAGGGATTTTTCACATACAGCTATACCACCTCCGTGGGAAATGTTTCTGTATAAGTCACGGGTGTCCAACCTGTGGCCCCGTGAAGTATTTTGTGTGGCCCCAGTCGAGGGCAATGCAGTGTTTTCCTCTGCTGCCCCCGGGTGTTTACCGTCTTGCCGGCTCCCTCCTCTGTCTTGCTGCAGCGTGTGCGCGGCCCCAGAAAAAAAATTTTCAGCCAATGCGGCCCAGGGAAGCCAAAAGGTTGGACACCCCTGGTATAAGTGATTCTGCATCCATTGTGTCATGTGTCAGATTAAAAACACATTTATTCCTAATTTCAGAAGGGGAAGAAATGTGAGTGTCCTAAACAATCAATGTCAGGAGTGAATCCTAAATATGGTTAGTAGCAGGTTCTGGTGAACATCTGCTATTGAGCAGCATTCCACTGAAGGAATTAGTGGACGCTGCCCTTTTAAAAGCCTAATGGTCTTTGTCCATACTAAAACTGGCAAAGAAACCAGTTCTCTGATAGGATAATACCCAGTTGTGTTTCTAAAGTCACAAATATAAATGTTTTTTGCCAGCATGTACCCTTTTATATTGCCATTGTGTACCATATCTAATTATGTGCTGGCTCTTTGAAATGTTTCTGTTTTCTATGTTTATTTTACTAAAACAGATGTTTATGTTGCATAAACCTGGCATATAAATGCCCATTTCTCTGTATTTCAGAACAGATTCTACTGCAGCTTTTGTTCTAAAATACTTGCAAACTTAAGATATACTGACATACTTGTCTCAATTCTGACTTTACGACCTTTTCAAAAGGAGATTAAAACAATTTGGTATATAACTTCATAACTGGTTTGTTTGACAAACCCTTGATACTCTTTAAACTTCAAGGGTCAGACTTACTTCCAGGCAAAGTTAGGTCTTTGATACAAATTTCTATGTACAGCATGAGAACAGTAGATGCTGCTTACAATTTTGTCATGAAGAAGGCAAGTAGTGTGGGACTTAATTGTAGCATGTGAGTTATGCACATATTCAAAGAAGGGACGAGAGCAGCCACTACAGTGACTATGCACCAACAGGTGCTACTTGGAGTGGCCCTTGGAGGAGGATCACAAGAGTTGGCAGTGCAACTCACTCAGCCTACCTAGGGAATAAGAACATAAGAATTGTCAAACTAAGTCAGATCAAAGATCCATCAAGTCTACTATCCTGTTTCCAACAGTGACCAATCTAGAGAGATGCTGGGCTATAGGTGGGGAAGGGATTAATGGCTGATTAGTCTAGGGCAAAGGTGACCTGTGGTGCTCAATTCTATATTATATCGATTAAGACTCTACATGTACATGTTTCAGCCACTATGGCCTGGCTCAGGAGTCTATGAATAAAATTGCAAAAATTACCAAAATATTGACAAAACAACCTTAATAAAAAATAACATACAGAATTAAAAACATACGATATCAATGATTTTTGTTATAAACAAAGATATATATATACAGACATGTAGTTATGACATAAATAGTGTTTGTTTGGCATAGGTCTGATATGAAATGCCAGCTTTTTTATCAATAATAATAAAAAGCTAAGCGCGCATGCACACTCGCGTCGCGTGTTCCCTGATCTGTCGCGGCAGCACGAGTGCGCATGTATGCATATTACGTCACCACAGCCTCCCTGCTCTCCACCTCGTACCGCTGCTTTCAAAATTCCCTGCTGGGAGGGCACGGATGTGTGAGTGTGAGCTACTGGAGGGCCCGGTAGAGGTCGGAGTCGCTCCGGGGGAGGGGGCGGCTCCGAAGAAACAAGATGAAGCGGGCGCGCTTTCCTTGAATGCACGGCTCGTGCCTCTTTCCCTCCGTTGATGGCGCTGAAGCCCCGGGTCGACGAGAGCCCCTTGCGCGTGGCGGTGCTGCCCAAGGAGGTGTCTACACGGCTACCATTCGTGCCTGCGGGCGGACCTCCGGGGACGGCGGGTTGAGCCTACCATCCAACCCTCCCACCGCGAGATGAACACAAACCTCCGGCCTGCAGCAGCTCCACAGCACTCTAAACATTCTGCTTCCAGCCTTCTACTGTCTTGATTTTCACTGCCGAGGAAATCAGGACAGTAGAATGCTGTGGAGCTGCTGCAGGCCGGAGGTTTGTGTTCGTCTCACGATGGGAGGGTCAGTGGGGTCGGCTGCATGGCAGCAGTAGTGGCGTGGGAGGGGGGTAGATAGAAACATGCTGCAAATGCCGAATTCTACTGTATGGGAGAATGGGGGGGGTAGAAATTAAAGGTTCTACTGCACAGGGGGATGGGAGGCAGGCAGGCTGGCTTCGGGGGGAGGGTGTGGGTGGAACAAAGTCTAAAAGGCATTGAGGGGGGGCATTGGAAGGAGGCACTGGGGGCACTAAGGGAAGACAGAAGGGGCCTTGGAGAGACAGGGAGAGGGAAAGGGGGCTGCTTTGGGGGAGGAGTGTGCTGGGGACAGACAGCTTTGCTGTGGGGGGAAGACAGAAGGGGCCATGGACAGACAGTTAGGGAAAGGGGGCTGCTTTGGGGGGAGGTCTGTGCTGGGGGCAAACAGCTTTGCTCTGTGGTGAATACAGAAGGGGGCCACGGATAGACAGTCAGGGAAAGGGAAAGGGGGATGCTTTGGGTGGAGGGGTGTGCTGGGGCAGACAGTTTTGCTTGGGCAGGGGGGGAAGATAGAAGGACACAGACAGTGGCCAAGGAGAGAGAGAGAAAGAAACACAGACAGACAGACACATCTATTCTAGCACCCGTTAATGTAACGGGCTTAAAGACTAGTGTTTCATAATATGTTATTGACCCGCAAAAGATAAATCATTTTATTTATTGTATATTGATCCATATTATATTTTTCCTTTTTTCCTTTTCTTCTTTCTTTAGTTTGATTTTTCCTTCTTTCTTTTCTCATTTCTCTTTTCCTTTTTTCTTTTTTTTTTCAATGAAAGCTTTTATTGAAAAATATACATAAGTATACAGCAATGATACTCGGCTTCAGCAAAGCACAAAGGAAAAGATCAACAGTGCAGACAGCAAATTAAACAGTATTTATAGCCCCAACATGTCAAAAACCAACCACAAAACCAGCAAAACCACAGCAAAATCCCCCCTCCCACCCCCCACAGGGATAAAGCACAATGCCCACACCACCCTTTTGGGTAAAGGATCTCCTAACCTCACCTTCAAAAACAGTTATCATAGGGTCTCGTCCAGTCCCATACTCCCAATTAAACATCCAATCCAACCCCCCCACTCCCCCCTCTCACTAATCCCTATAGAAGCCCGAAATCTACGCCAAATATGAGCATAGCCATGATGTTTGCCATGTCTTAAAGCCGTTAACTGATAAAGGAGCTGCCAGGTAATTAAGCGTTGTTCCACCATATGCCAAGTGGGGGATTGCCCCTGATTCCACAAAGATGCTAGGGCCAACCGGGCAGCAGTGAAAGCTAACTTGCAAAATAAAGAGTCACCCCACTCAAGATCCAATTGGTGCCAAAATAACAGGGCATGTCTCCAGTCCACCGGAACCTGCACAGTGAGAATCCGGGAAACTCGAGAGAACACCTCAATCCAGAAACCGCTCACCCTCCCACAATACCACCACATATGCATATAGGTTCCCACCTCCCCTCCAACAAAAAGCACTCGTCCCCCCACGCCATCGAGCCAGAACCTGAGGAGTATAATACCACCGGAATAGAACTTTATACCCATTTTCAACCAACAATGCTGAATGCCCGCCGAAGCAACTTCTCTCCAGATGTCGCCCCAAGTATCTAAAGAGATAGCTGATTCCCAATCCCCTTCCCAAGCCAACATATAAGAACATAAGAAGCGCCATCTCCGGATCAGACCTTCGGTCCATCAAGTCCGGCGATCCGCACACGCGGAGGCCCTGCTAGGTATACACCTGGCTTATTTTATAGCCAACCATATCTTTATATGCCTCTCTCAAGGAGATATGCATCTAGTTTGCTTTTGAAGCCTAGGACTGTCGATTCCGCAATAATCTCCCCTGGGAGAGTATTCCAGATGTCAACCACTCTCTGTGTGAAGCAGAACTTCCTGATATTAGTCCTGAACTTGCCAAGGCAAGGGCCGAACCCCCCGACTATTAAGGCACCGATATATAGCAGACAAAGCACCCTTCTGGAGAGTCGGGCCCAACAACAACTCAAAGGGGGTCTTACCCGCCCGTAAGTCCCGTAGGGCCCCCGAGGCCCACAAATAGTGAACAGCCTGTAAGTAGGGAAACAAATCCCGAGCCAGAAGATCATAACGGCCCTGTAGTTCAGCAAAAGACCTAACACTGCCCAAGAGTGGATCCCACAATTGACCCACACACACCAAGCCATGAGACTCCCACCTAGCAAACACACCCTCACCCCGACCAGGCTCAAAGGCCACATTATGGCGCAGCGGCGTATACCAAGAATGGCACTTACCCAGCAACAAACTTCTCCGGGTCATATTCCAGACCCGCAGGGCTGTATCTACTGATAAGACTCGCTCGGGCCGAATCCTCTCAGGCACCCAGGGCCGATGCAACAGGGGCACCCCAGCGGATACGCGTTGTTCAAGCTCCACCCATGGCTTCGGGTCTTGCGCTTGCCACTCCAACAGGGCTCGCAACTGTGCAGCCTGATAATATTTCACCACATTAGGGACAGCCAAACCCCCATCGCTCCTACCCAAGCACATAACCGACCTACTCACTCGAGGCTTCCGACCGGCCCAAATAAAATAAAAAATGTGCCGCTGCACTCCCTCCAGTGTGCGCCTATTCACCCAGAGAGGCAACACCTGGAATAAGAACAGAAGACGAGGCAAAATCATCATTTTCACTATTTCCACCCGTCCTAACCAGGAAAAAAATTGATCCTTCCAGCTTGTCAAATCCCGCTGGATACGTCGAAAAAGTGGGGGAAAATTAAGATCATAGATCTCCGTTCCCGGTGGGCCAAAATAAACCCCAAGATAGCGCATAGACTGTTGTACCCAACGAAACGGAAACCGCGCCTGAAGATAATTCACTCTATCCGGGGGTAAATTAACATTGAGTAGCTCGGATTTCCCAACATTAACACGAAACCCCGACACCCTACCAAACTCCTCCAGTTCCCGCAAGATAGCTGACAGGGAGGTCTCAGGATCCTCCACTGTGAAGAGAAGATCATCCGCAAACATGGACAACTTATAGTTACTGCCCGGTACCGTTATCCCCCTGACATCCCGATTCATCCGCACCCTCTGTGCCAGAGGTTCCACTGTCAATGCAAAGAGGAGCGGAGAAAGAGGACACCCCTGCCTCGTCCCCCTGCCCAAAGAAAAAGTATCAGAATAACCCCCATTCACCTTAATACATCCAACAGGACTAGTGTAGAGGATGCGAATCCATTCCTGCATACGAGGTCCCAAACCAACAGAATCTAAAACCCGAAACAAAAAAGGCCAGGAAACCCTGTCAAAAGCTTATTCGGCGTCGACCAACAAAAATACCGCTTCCCGACCACCACCCCTAGCCCTCTCGAACAAGTTACAAACCCGACGCGTATTATCCCCCACCTGTCTCCCCACCACAAAGCCCGATTGATCAGGATGTATCAATCTAGGAATCCAGCTCATCAGTCTATCCGCTAAAATCCACGTAAAGATCTTCATATCTACACCCAACAAAGATATCGGTCGATAGGATGCACATTGCAGGGGATCCTTCCCCTCCTTAGCTAATACTGTAACTCCAGCCAAGCGCATGAAAAACGGAATCGCACAGTCACCCTCCATAGAATTAAGAAAGCCAAGCAGGGGAGGTAATAACAAATTCTGAAACCGCTTATAATAGCGAACTGTAAAGCCATCCATCCCAGGCGACTTGCCCAGTTTCATTGAGCGTTAAGCGCCCCGAGCCTCGATCAACGTAAGGGGACGATCCAACCGGGCCACATCCGTCAGCGCAATCCTAGGAAGCTCCGCCAAAGCTAAATAACTGTCAATATCATGCGCGAACCCGGCCCCTTCCGGAGAATAGAGGTGTGAGTAAAACTCTACAAAACGAGCTCGAATATCATCATCTTTACGCAATAACTCTCCGGAGGCCACCCGAACAGACAAAATTTGATTGCGCATCTGTCGTACTTTCAAACGATGGGCTACCAGTCTGCTAGCCTTATTAGAGAACTCGAAGTATCTCTGTTGCAGTAGCTGCAGATTGAAGCGCAAGCACTCCAGATCCAACGCCTGGAGATCACGAAGCGCCTGAAACAAACGGCCACGCAGCATCATATCCCAAGGTCGGCGCTTATGGAGACTCTCCAAACTCCCAATAGTATGTATCAAGGCCGCCGCCTCCGCCCTACGTGCACGCTGCCAAGCAGAGGCCAAAGCAATCAATCTGCCCCTTAGGGTAGCCTTCAAACCCTCCCAAACCGCCTCCTGCGAGGCCCCGCATTCCAAGTTCAACTCCAAATATTCCCGTAACCACCCCTCAATCTGCACTACAACCTCTGGGTCATCAAGGAGACTGTCATTAAAACGCCAAAATTTCCGGCCCGAACTACCCCCCCTCCCCACGGAACCTGGACCAAACAGGGGCATGATCCGACCACGTAATCGATTCTATTCCCGCCGACTCCACCCAACTGAGCAATCCCCTTTCCTCAAATACAGCATCTATTCTTGAGTAAGTGGAGTGCAACCCCGAAAAATACATGTAATCCCTGTCTAGAGGATGTAGCCAGCACCACCCATCCACCACATTCAGAGCGGTCAGCGCCTCCTTCAGCATCTTACACTCCCTCCCCCCATAATGATCCGCCCTCCCCGAATTATCCAAACGTGGGGTAACAGTAAGATTAAAATCCCCACCCAAAACCAAGGCACCCCCCTTGAACCTAAGAATTCGAGGCACCAGATCCCTAAAGAAGGCCCCCTGGCCCTCATTGGGGGCATAGACATTAACCATGGAATATAAACACCCCTCAATAAGAATTTCCAGCATAATATACCTTCCCTGAGGATCCCTGACTACCCGTTGTACTTCGCTCTGAAGCCCCTTACGGAGTAGAATCCCCACCCCACCCCTCTTAGACGTGCCCACCTTAGAGGCCCAAAAGGACTGGGGAAAGCGGGAATCCCGGACTAGATATTCATGGGTTGAAAGCAAGTGGGTTTCCTGTACAAAACAGACATCCGCTTTCAAGCGGATCAATTCCCTATAGAAAGCCCTTCTCTTATTGGGAGAGTTGAGACCCCGGACATTGTAAGAGACCAACCTAAACCCACCCATATTTTAAAATCCACCAACTAGATGCAGACCCTACCCAAACATTGGCCCCCCTGTATCCCCCTTCCCCCCTCCTCCCCCCCTAGTTCCCATGTGAGAGTCCATAGATCTCTCACCAACATACAAGGAAGATAACAATCCCCGAGCCCTTGTCACAGAATCCCACAACCAAACATGAACTATCAAAGTAACAAACACTACCATCTCAGGCGCAAACACACCAGCCCACCCGCTCCCCACAGCACAACAGCAATTCAACATCTTCTCCCCCCCCACCCCTCCCACTGCTCCATCAGGCCTCCCCACATCACCATACCTCCCCACCCCCCATATCTTGCCCAGTCCACACGAGTCCCCCTGAAGCTCCAAACCAGAACTCAGGAGCACAGTCATCAGGGATGGAGAGTACCCCACCAAGAGGTATATCCCCCAGGACCGTAGAGGAAGGAATGTGCATTAAGGCAAAAGGTGGCAGTCCACCATCAAGGAAGGCCACTCGAAGACGAAGCAGCAGCTTGAAGTGAAGGTCCCCCTCCATGACCTCCCCTCCCACTCCGGGAGCCACGACCCGCTCGTTGCCATCTGGGGGCAGCAGAAAGTCCCCCTCGAATGGACTCCGCATTCAGTGGGGGAGCAGGTTCTTCAGGAACTTCAATACCTGCTCGTTGCAGCAGGGTCCGAGCTTCACGAACCGTGGCAACTCTAGTATGTACTCCATTAATGGTTATGACCACTCCAAACGGAAAAGTCCAACGATAGCGCAGATTACTACGCTGCAGAGCCTTAGTTACTTCACAGAACGCCCGGCGCTTCTGGAGCATACCAGCCGCCAGGTCCTGATAGAACTCCAGCTGATTTCCTTCCCAGGTCACGGTACCCAACTCTCTGGCTCGACAGAAGATCTGTTCTTTAAGCACGAAGCTCTGAAGGCACAGCACGATGTCTTTAGGCTGGTCAGAGGTGCGTGGCCCCAGCGCTCGATGGGCACGCTCAAGACCCGGCTCCAGGGTGTCATTCTGTAACAACCAGCGGAGTAAGGCAGTAGTGGTAGCCCGTACATCTTTATATTCCGGTAGGTCAGGGAGACCCCGCACCCGCAGGTTATTACGCCGAGTGCGGTTCTCCAGGTCTTCTACCTTATCCAAAAGAAGCTGATGGTCCGCAGCAGCACTTTCCAAGGAGCGCTGCACTCCAGTCACATTCTCCTCGCAACTATCCATACGCATTTCCATAACTTCCACGCGTGTGCCCACTTCCACCAGGTCCGTGCGTAACTCCTGCACCGCCTCTCGGACCTGCACCGCCACAGCCGAAATCTCGGCTTTAACTTCCAAGATCCAGCGTTGCATGTCACTTTTCGTGAGCGGTTCCGCGGGGGAGCATTACGGGACCGGCTCAGTCAGCATGTCCGCTACCGCCGCTAGAGCCCCACTCAGGTTCGCCGCCTCGCCGCCGCTGGTTTCTAGGCCCGCTCCTCCATGTACCATCCGGCTCAGCGCCTGCTCCAACGTGCGCTGGCCGGTTTTCTCTAGCGGCAATTTTTTGCGCGTTGCCATGGGGTCTTTGTGTCTCTCTCCCTCCACACCGTCGCCCAAAAAAGAATTTTTTGCTCGTTTTTCTCAGCGAATTCGATAGTTTATCGCCGGGCCCGAACGGAGCTCTCAGATCAAGCTCCCGTTCGCATCAGTGACGTCACTTCCTCTCCTCTTTTCCTTTTTTCAATCATTTTATTTATATTGATCTGTATTATACTGTATATCTTTTGCAAGCCAATAACATAGCAGATATTATCTTCTTTTATAAAGGTATGTTTTTGAATTTATTCACAAAAACAAAACTATCTATGATGTCTATGAATAAGGTCCATGATATTAAATTCTAGTGGAATGAAAATTGAATTTAATACCATAAAAATATCCTTTTTAATCAATATCTCAAGCTTTATTCAAATCATAGATTCAATCAGTTTTTAATTTTCATACATGCACATCATCACTTATTAAATGTGGTCATATTTTTAATGTACAAGCTGATATGACTTATTATGATATGTAAAAAAAGGAAGGCATTTCATATCAAACCTTTGCTAAACAATTTGGGCTCCTTTTACAAAGGTGTGCTAAGCATTTTAGCGTGCACTAACCATGTGCTAAATGCTATCGCCTGCATATTAGTCTATGGACGTGTTAGCGGTTAGCGTGCGTGTTTATTTAGCTTGTGCTAAATGCACGCTAAAATGCATAGCGTACCTTAATAAAACAGGGGGTTTATGTCATAACTATATGTCTATATATATGTATCTTTTATTATAACATATATTTGTATCTTTTATTATAACAAAAATCATTGACACACATTCATACTTTTATATATAAAAATTCCAAACGTTCCATTTGTTTGTTAGCCACTGCTCGTTACTGAGCAAAGGGTCTTAACATATAAATTAAGACACCTAAATCCTTTTCTTGAGCGGTGATTCTTATGATTATATTCAGTAAAATGGCACTCAAAGATCAGTGCTGAAAAAAATCGTTACTCAACACTTTTCTATAATGGGCACTCAAAAATGAGTGCCTATTATAGAATAGCAATGAGTGCCAATTTTGGTGCACAAATGGGGGCACCAGGACTTACGCCTGCTGAAACCAGGTAGAATTCCCAGACCTAATTTTGGCGTATATCTCTGGTATTCTATAACACTGCAAATTTTAGGTACGCCCCTGATCTGTCCTTGCACCTCCCATGGCCACACCCCGTTTGGAGTTACATACTGTGGGATATGGGTGCATGTTTTTATAGAATAGCATGCAGCAAAATGTGTGCAAATCCAAATTGGCATCAATTAGCCCCAAATTATTGGTACTAATTGGCTCATTAGGCAATTTAGGGCTCAATTCACTAAACCCTGCGATACTGTCCCGACGATCGCAAAGCCAGTTTTACTGGTTTTGCGATCGTTTCCTGACCCCAACCCGACCCGATTCACTAAACTGCTGCTGATCAAATCTCCTACCCAATCCGATCCACCCATGCAAATGAGGGGAAATAGCATGCAAAAGTAGGAAGCCATCGATTCACTATCAGTGCAGACCCCTGGGGAGCTCCACTATTTACTTATTTATTTATTTATACTATTTACCTAGTTATTTCTCCTGTTACAGCAACCACCTCTTTAATTGATAAATACTGCTACTCCCATATTGTTTAAAAACTTGAACCCCAACAGGAAACCCTGATCTCCCTGCCACTACTCTGAAGGATTCCACTGTTCACAGGAAGGAGGGATATAAAAAGTAGAGGAGTAGCATAATGATTAATGCAGTGGGGGCTGAGAGCCAGGAATACTAGGTTCAATTCCTACTGCAGCTTCTTGTGAATCTGGGCAAATCACTTAATCCTTTATTTATTCAGGTACAAATAAGTTCCTGTATATAATATGTATACTGCTTTGTTGTATCCACAGAATGGTGGTATATCAAATCTCATTCTCTTTCCTTTTCCTTTGAATGCTTGTAACTCATCTTCCCAATAAGGAACCTCAACAAATGAAGAAAAACATTGAAAGGATCATAGATAAAGGTGATCTCTAAATGCTGGGTTTGAAACATCCGAGCACCTTATCTCACCCTTTGTTGATGGTTCTCAAAAAAAAAAAAGAAATGAGCCATTAGAATGTCACCTATTGAATCCTAAAAGGTCTTCATATATTCAAAGTAGACAATGATCTATAACAGGCTTGTCCAACCTATGGTCTGCAAGCCATAATTTGACCCGCCAAGAGCCTTTTTTTCTGGCCCTTGGAAGCTTGGCTAATTCTTGTGGCACTTTACATTGGGATTCCTGCTTCCCCACCACAACAGTTCTTTGTAAGGTTGAGCCATACAGTGCCAGAAGTTTGGATTGGTATGGCGATTTCAAGTCTTGTGAGACCAACCCAATCTTCCAGCACTATGCGGCTCAAGCTTGCAGAGAGCTGTGTTGTGATGAGGAAGCAGGAATCCCATTGGGGCATACATGAGAGAGAGAGAGAGACTGGATAAAGGCTGGGAAGGAGACAAGACACCACTGTATTTTGCCACTATTTGTTGAAACATTCTAATATTAACCAATCCGGAAGATGCTCCATGAGTTCAGGAAGGATCCAATGCATACTCTGCCGCATAATAAAAGCTTGATGGTATCTACAGGCATTTGGAAAATTTACCCCACCCACCGCAATTGGTTTTTGCAAAGATACTAAAGCAATTCTAGCAGTTTTACTCAGCCAAATAAATTTAGTTCAAGTTTATTAGGTTTTTATATACCGCCTATCAAGGTTATCTAAGCGGTTTTTACAATCAGGTACTCAAGCATTTTTCCTTATCTGTCCCGGTAGGCTCACAGTCTATCTAACGTACCTTGGGGCTATGGAGGACTGAGTGACTTGCCCAGGGTCACAAGGAGCAGCGCGGGGTTTGAACCCTTGAAAATAAACCAGCAACATACTCATTTGGAAGCAAAATACAGGCAAAATCATCATTTTAATAGTTTGGACTCTCCCCCATCGAGAAAGATATAAGGGGTTCCAATGCTCACACATTTCTTTGACTTTCAGCAATAAGAATTTTTCATTTACTGTCATTATGTCTTCTAATGTTTTCTGAATCATAATACCTAAATATTTAATACCATCTTCCTTCCAAAGGAATGGGAAAGGATCAAAGAGTCCTTTTACACAGTGCATGTTTAACAGAAGAACCTCTAATTTGCTCCAATTTATTTTATATCCAGAGAATTTTCCAAATTGATCTATCGATTCCAGTAAATGCGGAATGGTAGATTCAGGATTCTTCAAATGAAGCAAGATATCATCCGCATAAGCAGAGATCTTATATTCCCGACCTGTATAAGGAATCCCCTGTATCTCCTTTGCCTGCTGTATAGCCAACAACAAGGGTTCCAAAACAATATCAAAAAGCAAAGGAGATAAGGGACATCCTTGCCTAACTCCCCTCTTCAGACCATAACGCTCTGAAAAAGTATCATTAATATATAATCTGGCTGAGGGGGAGCTATACAAGGTTTGAATCATTTGTATGAATCCTGAACCAATACCAAGCAAATCCATTGCTTGATACATGAAAGTCTCTGTCTGCATCCAAAGAGACAGAGAAGGCTGGATCATCCATTGTTTTTGCTAAATTTAACATATGAAATGCCAGCCTGGTGTTATTTGAAGAATGTCTTTGAGCAACGAAACCCATTTGGTGCATACCATTCATATAAGGGAGATTCTTGGCTAGTCTTAAAGCTAATAACTTAGCCAGGAGTTTTCCATCTACATTGATTAAAGAAATAGGCCTGTAGTTTAAAACCAACATGGGATCTTTATTTGGCTTTGGCAAAACAATGGTTAAAGATTCTGCCATAGTACCTGAAATACAACCCTTAGTCAGTTGTGAATGATATAAATTTAGAAGAAGAGGTAATAATATAATTTGAAATGATTTGAAAAACTCCACTGTGAATCCATCACTACCTGGAACGGATCTAGCTCTGAGGGACTTTAACGCTGCCTGGATTTCCTTAAGTGATTTAGGCGCTTCGAGACTTCCTTTCATATGCTCAGGAATTTTTGGCCCCTGGATTAATTTTAAAAATTCTAATCCCTCTTTTTCTTTATTTGAATAAGGCTCAGAAGAATATAAAGCTTTGTAAAAATTGTTTTAAAATATTTCCAATTTGAGAATGAATTTTACCATTCTCATCTCTTTTTTGCTTTAAGGTAATTAGCCAATAATCTTCCTGCTTTATTCAAATTTCCATAATACAGAGCTTGTTGAGAAAACAAATCTTTCCTAGCCAATTGTGAGGAAATCTCATTATGGTTATATTTAGCTTTCAACAGGGCCTGCAAAGTATTTTGTTCCCATTTTGAGGCCAATTGTGACTCTAATGTCAAAATATTTTGTTCCAAATTAAGAAAATTCCACTTTTAGTTGTTTTCTAATGTGTGCCGAATATGAAATTATCTGCCCTCTCATTGTGGCTTTGAAAGCATCCCAAATAGTTTCCAAAGAGATTTACTCTGAGGTATTGAGTTGAAAATACTCGTCCATTTTTATTTGAATTTCCTCAAGAAAGTTTGAATCTACATGCAATGTATTATTAAATCTCCAAACAGGTCTAATAGAATCTTTTTCAGTAACCTGAAACTCTATCCAAATTCCAGCATGATCCATCAAAAGGATTGGGCCTATGCTGGCTTTTATAACCTTCTGAATTAAATGATCTGAAACAAAGATGTAATCAGTTCTTGAAAATGATTTATGAACATGTGAGCAGAAAGAAAATTCATGCGCATTAACATGAAGAATCCATCATATATCCTTCAATCCGCAACACTGCACAAGATTGTCTAGACCTAGTGATTTTAGCTGCTTACTAGGTTGTTTATCCAATAATAGATCCATGACAGCATTGAAGTCTCCGGCTATGAGTAAATTAGATGTAGCCAGTGACAGAATTATTTGTTGGAGTTTTTTTTTTTAAAGAACTCGGCCCGATTTGAATTAGAAGCGTAAATATTAAAAAGTGTCAGAGCATCATTTTCTGAAGTCATATCTACATGAAGCCATCTGCCCATAGGATCAGCTTAGACATTACCAAATACAGCAGAACATCTTTTATTGACCAGCCTTTTTTGCCACCACAGAAGCACAAAAACAATACTTAACCCACTCCCCAACTAACTTGGCAGCTTCAATGTGTGATAAGTGTGTTTCTTATAAAAGATAAACATCTGCCTCCTGTTGTTTTAAAAAATTGACATTTTTTTTTCCTTTTAATAGGATGGTTAAGTCCATTAACATTCAAAGAAAATATTTTTAAAGCCATTTTAAGTAATTATACCATACTACCAGATATTCTCTTGATTTCTCTTTGAACATATAAGTAGATAAAATTTCCTCCCACATCCAGGATCCCATTCTAAACCCCCTCCCCCTCCCACTCCAAACTCATCCCAACAAATATCTCATAAACTTGGGTGCACCCATAATGACTAGCAACCACCGTCCCCCCTAGGCACTCTTTAACTACTCCAAATTATCCTCCACATTTAGGGCTCCTTTTATCAAGCCGCACTAGCGGTTTAATGCATGTAATAGCGCGCATTAAACCGCTGGCCGCGCTTGCCGCTACCGCCTTCTCTTGAGCAGGTGGTAGTTTTTAGGCCAGCGTGGGGGTTAGCGCGTGATGAAAAGTCACATGCGTTAACTCTGCTAGCATGGCTTGATAAAAGGAGCCTTTAATTAAATACATTGTAATCATCTATCACCTTAAACTACAAATGTTATTAAGCATTGCAAATACAGCTAAACAGTATGCAACATAAATCAGTTAGCTCCATTATCAGTAAATTAAAATGATTCATGAGACAATACCCCGCTTTAACATTAAAGTACAATTGCATTTAATGAATATTCATTGTAAATTAATTTCTAAGGAATTATGTAAAGTAATAAAGTACCCCTTTGAAAAAGGAAATACGTCAGAAACCATCATACCTACCCTAATAATTATCCCCCCTTTTAATAGTTAAACAAATTTAATATTTAAATTATGATTAGCTTAACAATCATACTCTCAAATATGTTAAGTATTGAGTATTCAATTGAACAGTTATGCAATGAAGATTATTTAGCCTCTTTAACAATAAAATTAAATAATTTATAAAACAGTACTTTACTTTGAATATTAACATATTCAATGTAGTTTTAATATAATTTAATTACTAGTTAAATAATAAGTACAACTTTAAAAATGGAAATACCCCAGAGACCACTAAACTTACCCTAGATAACATGTCTAAACTTACCACCTAAATAAAATTAAAACCTCAAGTTGAATCACATATATGCTGACATGACCATGCATTTATCAAAAGTATATTCATAAGTCATCTCATAACTAATAGAAGTGCATCAGTATTATTGCAATATATTAAATTAAAAATACTAGAATTAGTATTACTAAGAAAATAATTACTGATATAAAAGTATTTTTCCCCTTTTGTTTCCCCAATCCCCTTTATTTACTTCACATCTACAATACCAAAACACACCCTTTCCCATTCATTCATTCATACTTCTCATTCATAGTGATGAATGAGAAGTAATGGAATGAATGGGAAAGGCATCATTTAAGCCTGTGGAAAAGAAAAATATAGGCCTAGTTTCACGAACCTGCCCAATCCTGTCTGATCCGAGGCAGGCTGATTGATTCACAAATAGGGGTGATGCAAATGAGGATGATCAGAGGCACGCCCCCCCACCGAACGCACAGATCGCTGGAGAGTGATTCTTGAGCATGCGCAGACCATCTTATTTGCCTATAGATGGTCTGCACATGTTCACCGTGAAGGAAGAGCTGGAAACTGTTTTTTTTAGAGCTGGAAACTTTCACGAGTCTGTGGTTTTAACCTGAGGGTTAAAAGCGGGACTGCACTATGGGTTAAAACCATGGAGTTGGGGCAGAGAGCAGGAGAAGCAGAATCATGGCAGAGAGCAGGAGAAGAAGAATTGGGGCAAAGAGCAGGCTTTTTTTGCACAAGCGAATGGTCCTCAGCAGTCGCTTGTTTTTTGATCGGGCAGCCCAGTCGGTGTACTGTACTTGAAATTGTTTTGTGAATCACGTCCTTCCTGCTTTGTATGTTGTTCCCCCCTCATTTGCATGTGCGGATTGGCTCAGAGGATGATTGGTACAGAGGTTATTGAATCGGATCGGAGGAAAATTGGGTCGGGGCACGTTTGCAAACACAATTGGTGGGCTTAGTGAATCTAGCCCATAGTGCCCAAAGTTCCTGCACAGTCTCAGGTCAAGCAACCAAGGCAATCATTTACCATGTCCAAAATATGTAACCCCTGAGTTAAAATCCCTAGGAGAAATAGTGCAGAAAGGGTTAATTCCCAAAGGTAAAGCAGATGTACCTATTGCTGGGCAGAGATTTGGTTTAGACCAGGTCAGAGCCTTGAGAAACAATCGGCCTATCAGGGAGAGAGAGACACCTAGGGCTGGTGGTGATCACAGTACTGCTGGAAGAGAAAAGGGAAGCTCCTGTATCACTGAGGGAGAGCAGCAGAGACAGCCTGTTGCTAAGCCCAGAGGAAGCAGAAGTGGAAACCTAGCTTCAGAGAGGCAGCAGGACCCAACTGAGCCAAAGCCACAGGTATGCCCATTGAATGAGGAGATACAGTGGGAGGAATGGTCCGGGGGAGGAGGGGGGGTTTCTGAGTCTGATGAGTCTATGGAACTGGAAGAAGGCTTGGGCAGTGATAATAATTTAGACACTGCTGAGATTGTTAAAATGGACACTGCCTGAATGTGTTTTAAACCATTGTTCTGCAATTGAAAGTGAAACAAATGTAAGAAAACCTATGCTAAATGAAGCCAAGGATTATGAAGCTTTAAGGGAAACTGTTTCCTAGCTTACCTAAAGAAAGCCAATTCTGGTAAAGACTGTTAGTTGCCAAGGAAGTAGTACTGTGTGAGGCAATTAACCAATTAGGCAATCAGAGGCAAGTTAGTGTTTCTGACTGAAGAAAGGATTTTGTTTAAACTGCGAGAAGACTTATTTCTGCTGGCAAAAGAAAAGTAATTGTATGAAGTTACTCTCGGCTATAAAGATCAGATGGGATAATAAGGTATATCTTTGGGTGGGTCCTACAAGCAGATCTAAGGGTGGAATAATCCCATATACTGGTTTAAAACAGCGTTTAAACCAGTGGAGTGCTTCAGTCACGTGGTTGAAGTTTTGAGAGACCCAGCAAGGCTTGGGAACCGAGGATTTGAGCCAGCGGACTTGAAATGTAAAAGGCAGATCTAAAACAAGTGGCTTAGATCATGTGAAGACCAGCTGTGAACAGGTCAGTGAACTGAGCTTGGAAAGAAGAATGTTTTTGTTTTGGTGGTGTTTAAGTTCAGCTGAGAAATGTTATGAACTGTACTACAGTGAAGTAGCATTATCTACCAGTCCAGAGGAAAGGTTCCTGTGTTTTGGTTTAGTACCTTTAAAATATTTTGTTGAACTATTTTGGAAAGTACAAAGAGAGAAAGTGAATAAAACTATTTTTGTTTATCCATCTTGGGTTTCCTCTTTCAGACAGCCAGTTCTACTAACTCTATATTAATCATACCGCTCGGTCAGAAATTAGTGACCGGGTTAACAACGTTGGTTACATGCCACAGGCTAGTGCCCGGCCACAATTTGCAGTCAACCCTAGCATTTAACTTTATAGAACAGAAATTAAACACAATCTTTTTGGAAAAAAATAATAATGAAAACTGTTCACAGTTTGAGATATCATGTATAAGAGAAGTATGCGTGGTCTCAGCCTTATGCAAGTGATTTTTATCATTGGAAAAATCTCCTTAGTACTATTTTTAACATGTAGAATTGAGTTTGAACAAAAGTGTATTTAGATTACCGGTTTTATTTTTATATTCTTTAAACTTCAACCTCTAGGATGTTCTAATTATCTCATCTCTTGAAATATGCCTAAGGCATATGCCTAAGGAAATATGCCTAAGGAATTCTAAAACCAATCTTAACTAACCAGAGAATCAAGTTCCAGCTTTTAACCCAGGAACCTTGTGCAGTTGTAATGGCTTTATTTTGTTTATACTTGTGTGCATAGTAAATTCTATTGTATAGTCCCTTTTGTCAATGTATTAAAGGTTGTATATATATTTTTTTTTCTGCAGGAGCTCCTGAAACTCGGCAATATCAACCCTCTGCATTTCCAGCGATTAAAGGTCTTTAGCGATTGTTTTCAAGATGTCTGCAATAATTCAGTAATATTTGGTGATTTATTGAGCCAGATTAAGGTAACATATTCTTTAAAAGTTCATGATACAATTTTCTAGCCTTTTCTAATTCCTTAGTGATCTTTGTATCAAGCTGCAGTAAGCATTAGTACTGGGCATCCTTCGTGTCGATGATCTTAGGGGGAGGGTTGAGGGGTTATTGCAGGAGGGACTGGGCATCCCTTCTGATGATGACCTTTTGGGGGGGGAGGGTTCCAGCAGAAGGGAATAGTGGTCAAATGACATATTAATGGTTTTACTTGAGTCTGCATTTTGGGACAAATTCTATAAATGGTGTTCCGATTGTACATGGTAGTAGGCATCGTACCGCTGCCTAACCAGCCAATCGGGACACACCTTTAAAAAATTAGAAAAACACCCTGAGGCAGGCTACCTAAATTGTAGGCATTTTCGCGAGCCTAGGGAAACACGTAGGGCCGCCTAAGCTCACCCAAGGCTAGGCATGGGCATGGTTTTGCCCAGAAGTGGCCTACATTTCAAATAGTCGCAGCCGCTGAACTGATCACAGCAAGGGAATCTCCCTGCTGCGATCAGTTTAGTGGCTGAGGCAGGGAACCTCCCCCCTCACCCCATGAAGATTACTGCCAGAAGGGATGCCCAGTGCCTCAGGCCGAAACATCCAAAGTCACACACCCCACTCCCAAATGTCAGTGGCAGGAGGAGTATCCAATTCCTCCTGCCATCACCCTACTGACACATCAACTGAACCCTCCCCTAAGATCATCGACAGGAGGAATGCCATTCCCTCCAACTGGACCCCCATCCCCCCAGACAACCTCAAGCACCCCGACCACCCCCCAAGCCCATCTGGACCCCATTAGTACCTTCTTTAGATGGCCGGCCAGAGGGATGTCTGACCGGCCAACTAAAGAAGGTGCTGGTGGGGTCCAGGTGTGCTGGGGGGGGGGGATGTTGTGGTACTGGAGGACATCCCTCCTGCTGATGATCTTTGGGAGGGTGGGGGAGGGAGTTCCAGCAGGAGGGACTGGGCATCCCTCCTGCTGATGATCTTAAGGGAGGGTTGGAGGATTCTGGCAGGAGGGACTGGGCATCACTCGTGCCGATGATCTTGAGGGGGAGGGGTTTCCGGCAAAAGGGACTGGGCATCCCTCCTGCTGATTTTTTGAGGAGTGGGGTCTGGCAGGAGGGACTTGGCATCTCTCCTACTGGTGGATGTACTTAGGCAGCTTCTGAGACCAGGCATCCTATACATAATCCGACCATTTATGTGATCAGTTTGTGATTTCAGTCTGTTAAAGCATTTTTATAATTTTGTCTGTCTGTTTTAATTATTTTGACAAACCCCCTAAAACATGGCCTATTTCGTGTCATACAATAAAGTTCTGCTCAATATCCCAAGGATAGGCAATCACAGTCCTCGAGGGCCACAACCCAGTGAGGTTTTCAAGATTTCTACAATGTATATATGCACAAGATTAATTTGCATGGACTGCTTCCATAGTATGCAATTCAATCTCGTGCATATGCATTGTGGAAATCTTGAAACCCGACTGAATTGTGGCCCTCAAGGACCGTGGTTGCCCACCCCTGCATTAACTAGAAAGCACATTTAGGTGGTGGCGCTGAATATTCAGCTTTATTTTAAGCATGGCAGCTGGCATTTTGTCTAAATGCTGACTGCTGTGGCTAAAAATTGGGCATTCTGTTATTAATTGTAGTATTCAATTTCACCCGCTAGTGACATGTTAAGATACCTCTAATTGTATTTTTAGAGTAAGCTGAACCTGAAATGTAGATTTCTTTTACCATCCAGAGATGGCAAAGAAAATCTAAAATAGTCAAATGCAAGACTTTATCTCACATTCGTGCTTCATTCTCTAAGTTTTGACTAATCTTACTGGTCCTCAGCGGGCCACCAAGCACTCAAACTACTCTCATTGTGCTGGGCTTTATGCTCCCACTCGCCATCGGATCCAGTTCAATAAGTATTTCAACTGTTTTTGATAATTATAATTTAGCAAACTTAAATAAATATGCACTAAAAGTACTTAGCTGTGCAAAAGACGCTTTTCAACGGGGGTAGAATCATCAAATCACCAACATGTTTCGCCCGTACAATTTCTCAAGGTTCCCACTCCCTAAAGAGATAAAAAAAAGACACCTAAGTCTCCATACCCTAACGCTAAATTTTAGAGCATATTTTGCATCTTTAGATAATCCTAATGGAGCGTTTAAATTTGTGGGTTAAGAGCGGCTCAATGGTCGGTGTGAATGGTGTAAAGAGGTAGGGAAATAGGGGTGAAATAAGAAGTGTTTTAAATGGCATTAGGATTATCTAAAGATGCAAAATATGCTCTAAAATTTAGCGTTAGGGTATGGAGACTTAGGTGTCTTTTTTTTAATCTCTTTAGGGAGTGGGAACCTTGAGAAAGCCTTTTGAATTATACGGGCGAAACATGTTGGTGATTTGGTGATTCTACCCCCGTTGAAAGGTGTCTTTTGCACAGCTAAGTACTTTTAGTGCATATTTATTTAAGTTTACTAAATTATAATTATCAAAAACAGTTGAAATACTTATTGAACTGGATCCAATGACGAGTGGGAGCATAAAACCCAGCACAATGAGAGTAGTTTGAGTGCTTGGTGGCTCACTGAGGACCAGTAAGATTAGTCAAAACTTAGAGAATGAAGCACAGCACGAATGTGAGATAAAGTCTTGCATTTGACTATCTTGGACATTGGAGTGTCTTTCATTCAAACTCTTTTAATTAGTGCCTATGGTTACAAAGAAAATCTAAAAGACATTTTGATGATAATTATTGTTGGCAATTCTAAGCTTGCTTAGTATCTAACTTGATGTTTGTTTCATTTCCAGTAATGTGTTTCACCATAACACTGAAATCACTTTTTTTTTTTTTTTTTTAGAATGCATATGAATTGTATCTAGAAGTGCTTCTGGATTCTCATCCAGATACACAATGTAAGGTAATTTCATGCTTTTCTGTTGAGTTTAGCAATTGAAATAGGTTGTCTACTTTTGTTTATGGCCTTTGTAGCCACAGGTGGGGGGTATGGCAAACTGGGCTAAGGTTACCAGACATCCAGAAAAATCCAGACATTTTCTCTTTTTAGAAGACTGTCTGGTGTTTGGGACGGACTTTCCAAAACCCGGCAGTTTGTCTGGGTTTGTTAAGCCCCTGACAAGCTTCGGCCACATGTGGAGAGCATCTGAGCAAGTGTGGATGATGTCACACACATCCACACATGCTCCAGGCCCTCCAGATGCGACTGGAGCTTGTTGGGGAAGAAGATAGGAGGTTTGTGGTGGCAGGGCATGGCTGGAGGCTGAACTGGGAGGGGCTGGGGCAAAACAGGCTGGAGCTGAAGGCAGAACTGGGTTCGGCCAGGGTGCAATGGACAGGGCCAGAGGCAGAACAGGACAGGGCGATGTGTCCAGATTTTGCAGCCTGAAAAATGATAACCCTAAACTGGGCAATTGCTCTGGGCCTCACAGCTATTAAGGGTCCCCAACTGGCTGGTGAGGTGAGCTTCCCTCCCTTCCATGCCTGTCACTCGCTGCCCTCTTTCTCTTGCCGCTGTCATGGCAGTGTGCAAACAAATCTAGCCTATTTTGCGGGGCCATAATGCTGTGTGTGCTGCTGCCAGCTTTCCTCCTCTTCCTTCCACAAAATAGGAAGTCACGTCATGAGGGGGAAGAAGGAATAAGGAAGCCAACAAGTGGCATGGGTTAGTTGTTTGAATGCAGTGGCAGCGGGAGAGCAAGCGAGTGACAGGCAGGGAAGGGTGAGAAGCTGGCAGTGGCATGCATAGGGTTAGGGCCCCACAGAATGGGTGACAGGCAGGGAAGTGAGCTCAAGATTCCTACAGGCTCTGCAGAAGGAAGGGACCAGGAAGAGCCTTCCTTAAGGAGAGGGGGAAGAGAGATATGACCATGCGGCATGATTGAGAGAAAGAAAAAAGATTGTGACAGGAGTATTGGGTGAGAGACAAATGATGGTGAATGATGGGGGAGACAGGGGAATGCTGGGGGATGAATGATAAAGGGGGGGAGAAGATATTCTGGATGGAAGGAGGGAAAGGGGCAGCACTGAAGAAGTGGAAAGAGAGGGGGCAAACTGTGGATGATAAGGGAAAGAGAGAAGGGGAGATTCTGGTTGGAAGGGAGAGAGAGGAAGGAGACTGGATAGAATAAGAGAAGATGGAAGGAGAAGAGGACACAATGGAAGTCTGAGGAAGAGGAAGGGCATAGGGTGGGCCAGGGTGAGGGAAAGTGATGGAGATCTTTAAGTAGATGTAGTAAAAAGAAAGAAATTTGAAAACTGGGTAGTAATAATGAAATCTGGACAGAGAAGCAGAAAAATGAATGGAAGGAATTGAAAGGATAAGATCAATGCTGGAGATGGATGTAATGGAGGAATTGAAGACAGGCGAAAAGAGAAAAATCACAAATGGATAGAAAACCCTGGCAAGACAGAGTTAAGAGAAGAGAGAGGAAGGAAGAAACCACTTGCTGTGGAGATAACCTTTTGGGAGAGAAGGTTGGGGTGGTTGCAGACCTTATCAAGAAACATGCTGATATCATCAACACTTTCTCCTCCCAGTGAGCACCTTCTGCATCCTCCTCATTTAAGACACTTTTGGGTAAGTCAAAGTGAGCATCCTACTACTCTCATAGGCATAGATATACTCTTTCTTCTCGCCCTTCTCAGTATTATCAGCCCCAGTGCACTTGTTCTCATTAACAGCATGTACAGAAGACCCAATCAGCTGAAGGTGGAGATACTGGACTCTACATGTCAAGCAATACCAGAGAAATATAAAGAAATACTTGTCATGCTATTTAGCTAATGTGAACATACGTCCTGTTTTGAATGGGACCGTCCCATTTTTAGATTGCCTGTCCCATTGTACCCACGCACGGCTTTGGGATGCCGAAATATCATGTTTTCACAAAAAAGTGTCCTGAAGCTGTGAATGGGGACAATGGGACAGGCGATCTAAAGGCAACGCTTCTCCCTGCTTCGCCTACGCAGCAACAGATCAGGTACGTGCAGCAGCAACTGCATAAGCCTTCCCCACAACATCAATTCTGATGTCGGAAGGGAAGTTCCTGGCTTGCCCGGAACTTCCTCTCTGATGTCAAAATTGAAATGGGAGGGGTGGGGAAGGCTTATGCAGTCGCTGCTGCATGCACCTGGCCTTTTTCTGCGACGGCAGTGGCTTGGAAGGGGGGAGGGATACAGACAGAAAGAAAGGGGGGCAGGGAGAGCCTCCTTACCAATGACCTTTGCTGGAGTCATCATGACTTTTGAGAGGAAGTTAAAAGGCATGGAATGAGACCTACCAGCTATTGAAGCTAAACTAACTGATCTGGAGAAAGAGGCAGAAAAGCTAAAAGCCGAGCATCCTGAAATCAATAATGTATGGAAAGAAATGAAAACTACTCTCAAGAATCGGAAAGAGTCCCTTGGGGAGGACAGCAAATTGCAACAATTTCTGCGTGATCTGGATGACTTCGTCTTGGTTATCTAGAATCCAGACTGCAATTGCTTCAGAAGATATGCCAAACACCCTGGCTGAGGCTGAAAAGTTGCTGACTCAACATGAGAACATCAAGACAGAAAGAAAGAAAGGGGGGGGGGGGGGAGAATGGAGAAAAAGAAAGAAATGAAAGAAAGAAAGGATGCACAGTCAGGAGGAAGTGCAACCAGAGACTCATGAAATCATCAGACAACAAAGGTAGGAAAAATGATTTTATTTTCAATTTAGTGATCAAAATGTGTCAGTTTTGAGAATGTATATTTGCCGTCTATATTTTGCACTATACAGTATTTAACAGGGTCCGGGGGGAGGATCCTGGGGGTGGGGGTGTCCTGTCCCATTTTGAGGAAAAAATAAATGGTCATGTTATTATAGTGCAAAGTAACACTGGCAGATACAATTTGTCAAAATTGACATAATTCAATCTCTAAACAAAATAAAATAACTTTTCATAACTTTGTCTGAAGATTTTATTTTTCTAATAATATTGTTCCCTGTCTCTGGTTCTGATTCCTTTTCTCTGTAAACTTAGCTGTTTTCAGGACCTACTGTCCATTTTTCTCTCTTCATTTCCTGCTTTATATCCATCTTTAACACTGATTTTTCACATTTAGCTTTCTTCTATTTTCTGCCTCCGTTTCAAATCTAGTTTTCCATCTCTTCCCTTCTCTTCTCTTCTCTTCTATCCATGTGTATTTCCCTCACTCTTTTCTCTTCCATCCATGTGTTTTTCCTACTTCCCTTCCATTTGCAGCATTCTCTCCTTCCATCTATGTACATTTCTCTCTAGCCCCCTCCCTATGGGTTCAGCACTTCTCTCCCCTTCTCACAGGTCCAACACTTCTCTCTCTTCCCTCCAGCCCTGTCCTCTCATAAGTGCCATCCCTGAGCCTATCGACCCACAATGCACTCTGGGACTTTCTCTGAGCTGTGTCCAGACCTCGCATAATAAAGAAGTTGCATTAGAAAGGGCTGAACATGGCAGAGGGAAGGCTCTGAATCACTACTGGGAGGCCTGAAAAATGTAAGCTACAAGAGTATAGGGTTAGGGGAGGAGGTCAGAAGAAGGAGAAGGCAGCAATCCTGGATCTGCAGGAGAGAAGGGATGCTAGATTGTGGGTGGCCAGGTTGCACTCCAGACTCCATGGCACACCTAGGGAGCAGCTACAGCACACTGGTTGAAAACACTGTAATAATGTGATGTAGTCTTAATTGTTTGCTTTTTTAGCTAGCAATTCTTTGAAGTAGGAACATTTTAAAGAGATTGGATAAAATCTTAGCTTCCTGTGAGGCCTCCACTCCGAATTACAATCTTTCACTGGAATCCCCCCCCCCCCCCCCGGATCCTAGGCCCCCTCTAACTGGAAAACAATCTCAAATGGAAGAATCCTGCCCTGAGTCCTGGAAGGTTATAGTTGCTTTATATGATATAGCTAAATTATTAGCCCAATGCGGTTTACAATGAAAAGGGTTAAAAATTATAAAATCAATAAGGACAAACAGGGTTAAATCAACCATGATAAAACAAACAAAATCTGGCTATAAAGGGAAGGAAAGATTTACAATATATTATGGGGAAGAACAAAAAGGAAGACAAAAAAGGTAAAGGTGAATAGAAAAACCGTATTAGCAAGAAGGGAAAAGAAAATTATGAAAGAGTAGTGTCAAATGCCATTTTAAAGTAATCAGACTTTAATTGAGACATAAAATTTTTCAAAGATTTTTCAGTCCTAAAGGGGATTCCACAGAATAGGGGCCAATTACTGAAAAGCTGGAATCCCTATAAATATCCAAGAACATCTGCCTGAAAGATGGCAATCAGCAAGTGTTGATGAGAGGAACAAAGGTTCCTTTGAGGTGAGCAGGGGATCAGATGGCTAGCCAGGTTCACATCCCCCCCAACCAGAATATCCCCCCCCCCCCCGTGCAGATCCTCTCACCTGCAAGTTCCCCCTCTCCTGTAGGGCTTCCTTGGGCTTAACTTTTAAATCTCTGATGTGTAGTGGGGTCAGGCAGGAATGATCCCCAGTTGCTTCTGCCCTTACTGACTCTGGGTTCAAAATGGTGCTAGTGACCTCTAATACTACTACTAGAGCTCAAGTTGCTATATAAGAGGTAATTAAATAAATGAACTGCAGGCCTAAATTTATGATACAAGCTCCTAAATGAAGCTGAAAACTTAAGCTCCTATGCCTGTATAATATCAGATGCTGTATGCAAAGTGTTATTCTCTCTGCGGTTGTGTTTTTCTTGTTGTTGTTGTAATAATTGAATAGACTTTCCTGGTTCAAATGCGTGATGTGAAAAATAGAGCTGTCAAGACCTGTGAAGTCAAGGAGGCCATAAAGGAAGTCAAAGACCTGGAAGATAAAGCCAAATTTGTCTTACTTAACAATGAAAGGTAAATACGGTAATATGTACTACTTCTACAATAATATACACTATAATGACATTTCTTCAGAATCCACTAGGGCAGTGGTAGGCAAACTCATTAGTCAAAAGAGCCAAAGATTAACAGTACAACGATTAAGATTTTTTTTGAGAGCCATACCCCGCGCCCGCTTCTGCTACGACAGCTACTTCAACCTGACTGACACCCCTCTCGCCCCCATGTAGTCAAAATCGATTTGTGGCAGAGCCTAGAGAATGACATGGGGAAAAATATGTCTCCATCCCCATCCCATCCCCGCGAGCTTAGTCTCTGTCTCCGCAAACCATCTGATCCCATCCACACAAGCCTCAAATAGTTTTATACTGAACTTATTATATTAAAGTATAAAAAGAAACAATATTCTGTACAATTGTTAATTTATAAATCAGCATCTTCTCCCCACTCTCTCTTCCCCATATCTGTTCAGTGTCCTCAGCCCACTCTCTCTCCACTTCCCTTCAGTGCATGCACATAAAAACAAGCCAGCAATTTTATATCATTTTCATTCTATTCATTCATAGAAATTAAAGTCTAAATAATACCAGTCACATTACAAAACATGATTTTACAAAAATAATTCTCTGCACAGTCAAGCCTGCAAGGATTACTAGATGTCTTTCAGCAACTCCCCCTCCCTTACCTTCATGGCCAAGTCAAAATGATCTACCAACAATAAAATTTTTAAAAACACAAAGCACACTGTACACAGAGAAAATGATAATTATCATTTATATTCCAGGGGTTTTCAAAGAGGTCAAAGCAGATGACTTTATGCAATGTCACCTCAGTAACAACTATACAAAAATAGACAAATATACCCCCTCCCTTTTTACTGAACCGTGATAGCGTTTTTTAGTGCAGGGAGCTGCACTGAATACCCTGTGTTGCTCTCGATGCTCATAGGCTCTCTGCGCTAAAAAACGCTATTGCGGTTTAGTAAAAGGGGGCCATAGTGCAAAATAAAGACAGCAGATATAAATTCTCAAAACAGACACATTTTGATCATTAAATTGAAAATAAAATCATTTTTCCTACCTTTGTTGTCTGGTAATTTCATCAGTCTCTGGTTGCACTTTATTCTTCTGACTGTGCATCCAATACTTCTTCCCTTCTTTCAGCCTCCCTTATGCTTCCTCTCCTCCAGACCTCATTCCCTCCCCCAACTTTTTCTTTCTTTCACCCTGCCCCTTCTTTCTTTCTCTCTCTCTCCATGCCCCCTTTCTTTCTGTCTATCTTTCTTTCTCTCTGTGCCCCTTTTCTTTCTTTTTTTTTCCATGCCCCCTTTCTTTCTTTCTGTCTTTCTCTCTTCATACCCCCTTTCTGTCTGTCTCCCTTCTTTCTTTCTGTCTCCCGGTCCCCCCCTTTCTTTCTTTCTCCATGCCCTCCACCAAGCCACTGCCATTGGGGAACAGGCCGCCGGCGGGAAATAGGCTGCCGCCGCCACCATCGGGGAACAGGTCACCGCTGAGTTCTGAGATCTCCCTGCTTCCCTTCCTTGTAAAGAGGATGCTGAAGCGTCGGGCCGCCCACCCTTCCCCACCCGACGTCAATTCTAACGTCTGAGAGGAAGTTCCGGGCCAGCCAGGCAGCAATTGCCGAGAACTTCCTCTCCGACGTCAGAATTGATGTCGGGTGGTGAAGGTTGGTCGGCCCGGCGCTTCAGCATCCTCTTTACAGGGAAGGGAAGCAGGTTGGGAACCCCTGCTCTAGACGAGTTGTGAGCCTCACTCAAGTGGCTAAAGAGCAGCAGTTTTCCAACCACTGCACTAGAGTTTGATATTCAGCCCACAGCTGTAAGTTCCTGGCATTGGATAGAGTAGACTTTCAGTTAACTGTAACTCAAGCAGCAAGAACTCTCAAGCAACCAGCAAAAAAAATCAAAGACATGCTGTAATACGAAAAATGAAAATAAAATCAATTTCTGGCAGAAATTTAAGTGTAAACTTGGCATACCACAACTGAGTATGCAGTGGTGTAGTGAGGGTATGAGGCGCCCAGGGCAGTGGTGCCCTTCCCCTGCCCTCCACCCCTCGCTCCTTCCCCTCCCACTGCTTGTGCACCCCTTTCCTACCTGTACCCCTTTTAATTTCCTTGGCACGAGCAGCAACTCCAACCTGCTGCTTATGCCAGCATCGGCTCTCCTTCTGATGTCACTTCCTAGGTGCAGGACCTGGAAGTAATGTTAGAGGGAGAGCTGACACTGGCACAAGAAGAAAGCTGGAGATGCTGCTCGCTCCAGTGGAGATAGAGGTAGGGTGGGGAGTGGGGGAATGAAGGTGAGCACGGTGGGGGGGAGGAATGGGAAGGAGCAGGGGGGCACAGAAGAGAAGAGCTGGCACCCTCACCAAGAGTGTGTCTGGGGTGGACCTCCTCCCCTCCTTTCTACACCACTGTGAGTACGCCCATGCTTTGCCTACCACATGCCCAATAGTTTGTCTGGAACAGTTTATGGTGTGGCATAGTATGGGGTATATATTAGTTAGGCCTATTTTTAATAGTAACTCCCAAGCAACCAGAAACTACATTTATCTGGCATCTATCTATCCCCGTGGGTTCAAGTTAACTGAGAGTCTAATGTATCTGCCTATGTGGCTGACCTGAAAGTTAACCAGGCACTGGCCAATATTCAGACTGATGCCTGGTTAACTCGGCTTTTTTGCTATCCTAACTTTATCCATATACTGAGCTGGTTAGTGGGATGAATGTTGCTGCTAACCACCCTAACCTGCTTAGTTAAGTACCGCTAAATATCAGTGGCAGGCCAGCTCAGAGGTTTTTACTTGATGAGAGCCTCTCCTGCCTGGTTAAACATTTTTGAATATCAGACATCCAATAAAGACCATATGATCTAACCAGTCTGCCCATCCATACTAACTACTGAGCTCTACAATCCCTTCCTCTCCTCTAGAGATCTTCTGTTAATGTCCAATGATTTCTTGATTTCAGATACAGTTTTTGTTTCTTAGCATTTTTTTTGCTACTTCAGCTTGTCTGCGGTGTTCTTTGCTCACATGGTAAGTTTTTTGGACTTGTTTCATTATAACGTTTTAGCATATTATAGTTTTTTTTAGCATTTTATGTTACATTTTTAAGTTAAATTATGTGTCCAGTGGTGTTTGGCTATCTGGTGTGTCTTACTTCTGTTCCAGTTTTGAATTAAAAGAAGTATATTTTTTTAACTTAAATTTCCGTCAACTTGTAATTACACTACAGGATATACACACTCACGGTTTTAGCGTGCAGCCTTATTTATATCCCAAAGCCACATGGGGCTTTTAATCTTTTTGGCTTAACCTTTAATACAGGTATATAAAGCTGTTTTTTCTCCACTTTCGTTGCTTTGCTTTTTACTTCAGCACAGCTTCCCTTTTTATGTGCTTTCTCATTTCCTAAATCTTTGCTGTTCTCCTAACTATGGTCATCAGTCAGTTTTGCCTTCTGTAGACCATTAGGCCCAGATTCTCTAAAAGTGCGTCCCGATTTTAGGCAGCTGTAGGCGTCCTACAGCTGTCCAATCAGCCAATCGGGATGCACGTTTTAAAAAAAAAAAAATGCTCCCCAGGCAGGCCGCCTATATTGAAGGTGAGGCCCGCAAGACACCTAGGCCTTGATTCTGTATAGGACGCCCAGGAGAGGCGTCCTATTCAGAATCGGCCTACACTAAAACCCCGATTCTGTAACCGGCGTCCATGTTACAGACGCTGGTTAGAGAATCGGGTTAGGTTAGATTAGACACGGCCCGCTATACGTATCGCGGCAAGGGATCTCTCTGCCGCTATAAGTATAGCGGGCCGCGGCCTGTCCGATCGGATGCCCCCCCGACACTACCGACCGCCCCCCCCGACACTACCAACCGCCCCCCCCCCCCGACATTACCGATCTCCCTCCCACCCCGACACTACTGATGCTGGCAGGAGAGTGTCCAATCCCTCCTGCCCGAAGACGGCACCCCCCCTCCTGCCTGAAGACGGCACATCCCCCCCCCCCGGCGCTAACAACCCCCAAACTAACCTGTTCTTCGGGCCAGACGGTTCTTTCCCGTCTAGCCGGTAAGCCCGCCTCGTCGAAATGAGGTGGGCTCGCCCTTTCCCGGCCCATCCCGCCGAAGCCTAAGGCCTGATTGGCCCAGGCTTTAGAAGCCTGGACCAATCAGGCCTTAGGCATAGCGGGTCCGCCCATCCCCACTAAGTCTAAGGTCTGATTGGCCAAGTGGGGATGGGCGGACCCGCTATGCCTAAGGCCTGATTGGTCCAGGCTTCTAGAGCCTGGGCCAATCAGGCCTTAGGCTTCGGCGGGATGGGCCGGGAAGGGGCAAACCCGTCTCATTTCGACGAGGCGGGCTTACCGGCTAGACGGGAAAGAACCGTCTGGCCTGAAGAACAGGTTAGTTTGGGGGTTGTTAGCGCCAGGGGGTGGTGTGCAGTCTTCGGGCAGGAGGGGGGGGGTGCGCCGTCTTCGGGCAGGAGGGGGGTGCGCTGTCTTCGGGCAGGAGGGATTGGGCACTCTCCTGCCAGCATCGGTAGTGTCGGGGTGGGAGGGAGATCGGTAATGTCGGGGGGGGGGCATCCGATCGGACAGGCCGCGGCCCGCTATACTTATAGCGGCAGAGAGATCCCTTGCCGCGATAAGTATAGCAGCTGCGTCTACTTACAATGTAGACCAGCATTTTGCTGGCCTACATTTTTAAGGTTTCTTCCTCTACTAGGGAGACGCGTAGGGCCACCTAGGTTCGCCTAAGGCCCTTAGGCGAGCTTAGGCGTCTTGCGGGTCTCCCTAGGCTCCCGGAGGTGCCTTCAGGCCTGCCTGGGGAGCATTTTTTTTTAAAAACGTGCATCCCGATTGGCTGATTAGACAGCTGTAAGACGCCTACAGCTGCCTAAAATCGGGACGCACTTTTTGAGAATCAGGGCCTTAGTCCTTATGAATCAAGCCATATTTGTACCTGTCATTATTATTATTTTTACCTCACATGGTTGTTAATGCACTGTTATATATGGATTTCAATTTATCATGTCTTACTTTCACTGCTTTTTAGTGTCCATGAGTATGAACATTCAGTTTGCTCTTTAATTATTAGTTCATATATATATAATCCATTCACATCTTTGTTTCATTCATTTCATGGGTGCATTATATTTCATCGTGACCATGTTTTACATATCTTATATCATTTAACTTTAAAATTACAATATGAAATGATTTGTCTAGTAATTTGTTAGCTAAAATTGTCCTGCTGTCTTAGAACCAAGTCATTTTATTCTGTTATTTTAACTGCATTATTCTATGTGTTCATGTCCTATTATGGTTTCTTCATGTTTGAATACGATGTCTTTTTTTATATAGTTTAAAGACAATAGACTGTTTTCAGTCCAATTCTTTATATGTGAGGTTGCAAACCATTGGTATGTATAATGTCTTCTCATCATTACATTGTGTCACATATCTCTTCATGTTTTCAAAATCAGACATGCACCATGGTTTCTTCATTCTATTAACTTTTCATTCTTATGGCTTCTCTTAGACACCTTATAGATTCCTGTGCTTAAGTTTATACTCTAATACACACCTATGGCACTTTTTCCTCTCATGTCTCTTGTTGATGTTTCAAGCCTCTGTACATAGCATGTCATACTTGGCTCACTTGTTTTATCTTGCAGTCGAGTATAGACACTAATATGCATGCTCCAGATTGGCATCACAGTCACTTCTTATCTTTCTATCTTTTCATTTTTTATCTTTCTCTTTATCATTATTCATTATTACCTCTTCCTTTTAGGACCCCTGAGGAAGGCGTGTTCACCGAAACACGGACCGTGTAGGGTCCGGTTGGATTTTTATCACAGTATTTTTTATCATTGTACTTTTTTAAATGAATTTTCATGGTTTTATATGTCAGTGTTTAATAAATTATCTCCAGAACATCTGTATACACAGTTTTTGTTTTCATCGGTGGACAGTTTTGTTTCTACCATCTCTGCAGGAAGACTATTCTGTGTGTCTACCTGCTAGCCGAGATCCGGTACTTGGTTGGCAACAACAACTGTGCAGACTATTGTATGCTCCTGAGTTGTGGAACTTTTAGTTTGACAAAGCTGGCCCCCTGTGTAATTTTGCCATCTGTTACGGTTAGGGGCTCATTTTCAAAAAAGAAAACATCCAAAGAATAGCATAAAGTAGCTGATTGATGTTTTTCTCGCCAAACCCTTTCAATTTGGTATTTTCAAAACCAATTTTCTAGACTGATTTCTGAGCTGCTCAACTAAATCTCAAGGGGGTGTGTTAAAGGCATGGTGTAGGCAGGACTAGGGCAGGATTATGACTTGAATGTTTTTTTACACAATAAATTAGAAGAGCTAAATGGTTGTTAATAGTTAAATATAAAAATCTAGAACTATTAAAAAAGTCAAAATGGGCTGTAGAGAATCTTTCTAAAACTTTAATTAAACCTTAATTAAACAGGAACAAGCCTCAGATTATGGAGTAATTTTTCCCATTCTGGGATTTCTTCCAAGAGAGAAAAGACTTCTTTTCTCTTACTCCTGATAGCATCACCGGCTTGAACCCATCCTCCCTACCATAACTAAAACCATTAATTTAACACTTATTTTTAATTGATTGATTAATTTATCATTTTTTAAATTAATTTATACCTCAAGTTAATAAATATCACTACCTAATCTTAATCTTAACCTCAGTTCATTAATTCTAATAAGATTTAAATTTCTTGTAACTCAATAATTTCTCAAAACTGGTTAGGAATCCTATATAATAAAAGCCTACCTCGCGCATGCGCACTCCTATCTGCGTGCTTCCATGATCTGTAGGTCTGTGGCCGCAGGAGTGCACATGCGCGAGTCCCCAGCCTTACTTCCCAGCACCTACCACTCGCCGGCAGGACTGGAAGCCAGCGCTGGACTCCCTGTTCTCCGTGTCGGCTCCTCTCACCAGCCAGACCAGCGTCGGAGAAGGCTTCCAACGCTGGCGGGATCGACAGGAGCCGCGGGGACACCTCGCGGGAAGGGAAGCCCAAAACACTACAGCCGCAAAGGGATGCCGCGGTCCTGACTCCAAACCAGCTGATTCCAGCAGCGTGTGCAGCACTCTACACATGCTGCTTCAGGGCCTTTTACTGCCCTGATTTGCTCTGCCGCGTCTCTGATGATGTCATCAGGGATGTGCCAGAGTAAATCAGGGCAGTAAAAGGCCCCGAAGCAGCATGTATAGAGTGCTGCACACTCTGCTGGAATCGGCAGGTTTGTCGGACTGCGGGAAGGGAAGGGTGGGGTCGGCAAGGGACTAAGGGAGCAGGCAAGACCGAGGGAAGGGAAAGGGGGGTAAGGGAAACGCTGCTGCTGCACAGGGAAGTGGTGTGTGGTGGGAGGGAATGCTGCTGCTGCTGTGGCTGCTGCACAGGGAAGGAGGGATCTAAATGCTGTAGTGGAAGGGGAGGGAATGCTGCTGTGGCTGCTGCACAGGGAAGTAGAGGGGGAGGGGGGAGAGACAGATAGATAGAAAGAAAGTCAGACAGCGAGAGGAAGGGAGACAGAAAGAAAATAAGAAAGGCACAGGGGCAGAGAGAGACACAGAAAGACAGACAGACAAAGGGGGCCAGGGAGAGAGACACAGAAAGAAAGACAAACAGACATATATTCTAATACCCGTTAATGTAACGGTCTAAAATACTAGATATTTCATAAGAAAACTACAGTTCGGGGGGGGGGGGCGCTGCTGAGCCCGCACGAGATGGCTGCTTGAGCGCGGAGCTCCCGGATCCCTCTAATAGAATCCGCATAAATACCACTTTCACTATCGCTATTCACAGCGATTCACTCTGCCGCTGAATTGTAACACCGTGGGGAAGACAGTGGTGGAAATCGCCACCTTTATCCGCCCTGATGTCGGACAAAAAAATGGGAAAGAGGCACAAGCCGGACCCGGTCTCTCCCTCGAAAACGCCGCTCCCCTCCTCCTCCCCCGCTGGCGATTCTAGCCGCGAAATTCTTAATGAATTGAGGGAGCTGAAAGATTTAGTGACTGAAACTTAGGTGAGCACCGACGAAATGAAAAACTCACCAACCTAACTACTGAATTTGCCTCGTTGCAGACACGTGTAGGCACCCTTGAATCCAAGATGGACGCGACCTCATTACAAATAACTGAGCTGAGACGCCAGACAGCTCGTATTACACTCTTAGAGCAGGAGCTGGAGGAAAATAATAACAGGTCCCGTCGATGCAACATACGACTTTTGGGGCTACCTGAAAATGGCAGAGACAATGATCTTATTCAGCAGCTGGAAACCCTCATACCCAAATTGCTTGATATTACATTTACCCATGATTTTGAGATTGAACATGCACATCGAGTGCTCTCTCACCGCACTCCTGCTGACCGTCGGTCCAGACCTTTTGTGATGAAAATCCTGCGCTACCAGCACGTCCTCAGTATCATGCAAAGGGCGAAAATTAAAGCTCCGATCCAGCATGAGGGCGCCACTCTGCTATTTGTGCCAGACCTGAGCAAACCTACAGCTCAACGTCGCAAGCTCCTGCTATCTTTCAGACCTCAGCTCAAATCCTTAAATGCAAGATTTGGATTAATGTATCCAGCGCGTATGAGGGTGACCCTTAACAACAACACCAAGGACTTTACCAATCCAGATGACCTGGCTACCTATATTGAACAGCTTTCACCGACGCCTATTAACCAGGTCTAACTTAACCCACTGTGACACACTTTCCTTGTGGACTTGATCACACTTACACAGGCATATCTATGTTGTTCTGTTCTATTTACTGCCACGGTGTTCTTTCTTTCCTTGTTAATCATATGTTCTTCCTATGATGAGAGTGCTAGTTTATTACATGTCTGGTTTTTCTATCATAAATGAGTCAGGGGGTGATGGGAGCCCTAGCTACTCCGGCTCCTGTTTCTGGGCGCCCTTGGCTGCACTCGCACTGTCTACTAGAGGTGACACTTTAGTCACCATAGGGGATATGTGGTGCATTCACTTAGCTGTTCATAGTTGTTTACTGTTTTTGTATACACTGTTCTCTTTCAACTTAACAGCCAGTTCGGTTATTACTACTTCATATTTCATCAGGATGTCATGTATGCCTCCTCAGAGTAATGAATATATGATGATTTCCTTGCAATGCACTGTTTATATGCTTTATCATTTGTCTTATAATGTCTCTTAACATTATATCATTGAACACAAAAGGTCTCAACAACCAAGTTAAGCTCAAAAAAATACTGACGTATCTTGAGGGTTTTCAGCCGGATATTGTACTGCTTCAGGAGACTCATTTGGACTCCAACACCTCAGCTAAAGTCCAATATCCCTGGGCTCTTCCACCATATTTTTCACCTGCTATCGACAGAAAAGGTGGGGTTCTAACCCTATTTAGAAATAAAATTGATCTTTCCATAATTTCCTCGTCTACGGATCTCAACGGTAGATGGGTCAAGGTTAATTTTCTCCATGCTGGAGAGAAATATTGTCTCCTGAACATCTATGGCCCGAATACGGACTGCCCAACTTATTTTCATGCACTACATCAAACTCTCCTTGAAGATGGTGACTCTCAACTGATACTTGCTGGTGATTTTAATCTGGTTATGGATTCCAGTAGAGATAGACGGTCCTCCTGTGCATACAAGAAAACTCGCTCGTGGTATGCCCTGCATAATCTAATTGAAGATAACAAACTTCTTGACATTTGGAGACACATGCATCGAGATATTGATTCTTACACATTTTATTCTCCTCCGCACTTATCCTACTCGCGCATTGATTTTTTCCTGGTCAGTGAATCCTTAAGTGCCACTGTACTGAAGTCTGATATCCTTCCTATACTGGTTTCAGATCATGCAGCTATTTCTATTCAGCTCAAACAGAAGATGCCTCGCTTATGTACCTCTCAATGGAGATTCAATAATTCTCTTCTGCAAGACCCACAATTTTGCCAGCATATGAGTTTACAGATCATTGAATATTTCAGATTCAATAAACCCGAACACACATCATGGACTTGCTGCTGGGATGCTTTTAAAGCTTATGTTCGGGGAGTAACTATCAATTATTCAGCGCATAAACTTAAAAAATGGAAAGCCGAACAGAAATCACTGGAAGATAATATTAAAGCTTTAGAATCACAACATCAACGTACTCCAACGGATCTGAATCTCTTAATGAATCTGAATAAGGCTAGATTTCGGTATAACTCTGCCTTGAGCCACAGAGCTTCTCAATCTGTATTTCAACAGTCAGCATCTTATTATGCGACAGGTAATAAATGTGGGCGCCTACTCGCTAATTTCCTTAAAAAACGCAGTGAGAAATCACATATTGAAACTATCAAACTTGACACCGGAGTAGAGATCACTGATCCTACAGATATATCCCAGGCCTTCATGGACTTCTATCGCACCTTATACACATCGAATCCTTGCGATCCCCAATTATCCTGTGAATTTTTGAGAGACATACCACACCGGTCACTTGATCACAATGATAACGCAACCTTAGATAAACCGATAACGATATCTGAGCTAGCGGATGTTATACAGTCTATGGCCCTTAAGAAAGCTCCAGGTCCGGACGGATTGACAGTTGAATTCTATAGAGCTTTCCAAGAAATCCTGGCACCATTTTACCTGCAATTTATTGAACATCTTATAGCTGACAGTGAAGCGTCCGATACTTTTACGGAAGCTTCGCTGATAGTGCTCCCCAAACCGGGTAAGGACAAGAGATACGTTGCCAATTATCGACCATTATCTCTAATTAATGTCGATGCGAAAATCTACGCCAAGCTGCTCTCGGTTCGTCTTCAACATTTTGCTACCAAATTAATTTCTTCAGACCAAAGTGGTTTCATCAATGGTCGATTTTCTAGTGATAATACCAGATCCTTTGCCCATGTCATATCTCAAATACACCGTCAGGATCAAGAGATTCTTGCAGTAGGGCTAGACGCAGAAAAGGCCTTTGATAGAATAGAGTGGCCTTTCCTTTTTCAGGTATTGAGATGGTATGGAATCTCTGATGCTTTCCTCGCCAAAATAAAGGTTCTATACACCAAACCTTCCACCAAGACGTTTATTAATGGAACATCATCTACAGCATTTCATCCTACCAGGGGGACACGACAAGGATGTCCTTTATCGCCTATACTATTCAACCTGGCACTAGAACCCTTACTGCAACGAATAAGACACAATCCGCATATAGCTGGCTTCAAAATTGATGATCGTGAATACAAAACATCGGCATATGCCGACGACATACTCTTATTTATTACACCAACATCATTGCCTCATCTAGTATCCACAATATCTGATTATGCCGCTGTGACTGGATATAAACTGAACAAGAGCAAATCTGAGGTAATGCCTATCAATTGTCCAGCGGCTGAATTTGAAGTCTCTAAATTTGGTTTTCATTGGGTGGCCTCATCTATGAAATACTTAGGTGTTTTTTTTGGCCCTTCAATTGATGAAACCATCCGTCTTAATGAGGAATACTTACTTGATACTCTCAAATCCTGTACTAATAGATGGTCCCCATTAAAGTTGACATGGTGAGGCAGACTTGAGACGATAAAGATGATGTTGGCTCCCAAGGTAAACTATGTCCTAAGCATGTTGCCTTTCTATCTGACCCCGGCCTTCTTCAAGCAGGTTGACTCCTTACTTACGAAATTCTTATGGAATAATAAACAATCACGTATAGCTCTTTCTAAATTAAAAGCACCCAGATCTCATGGAGGAGTGAATTTCCGTAGCTTCATCCATTATCAGCAAGCATTTATTATGAGGCAATGGTCTGAAGGTTACCATGGCTCACGATGTCTTGATCCCCCTGCCTGGCTGCACATGGAGGGTGCAATTTACAGTAAGAAACAACTATATTATCTAGCCGGCACGGATTTGACCAAACAGGATAAGCATGATCCTATACTGCTGGCCTATAAAAGGGCCATTATGGATGTTGACTCCACTTTTTCATTGACGTGGGAGAACTCTAACTTGCATTCCTTATGGAATAATGATAGATTCAAAATTCAGCATATGGTAGTGGATTGGAAGATATGGCAACACTACAACATATGGACGCTACAAGACCTAATGAAAGATGGAGACTGGCTATCTTTCCAAGAGCTAACTTCCGTAACTGGACTTCCAAGTAATCAACACTACAAATGGGTTCAACTCACACATTGTATCAAACACTCCTTACCTTGTGCTCCCAAGTTGACCAATAATTCCGGCTTAAATAACATCTTGGATAAGGCAACTACTGTACCCTTACGGGCATCTGTTTGGTACAAAATACTACAGAAATCGACTTTCACTGGTCCTCTAGAACTTGAGACCAAATGGCATCACCAACTCAAGCTTCCCTCTGATGCCATTGACTGGACTGAACTGTGGTCCTCATTATTCAAATCTGTTAAGTCAGCATCCATACTTCAATCTGTATTCTTTGTCTATCATAGAGCGACTTGGACCCCACTACTATCAAGTAAGATTGATCCCAAAGTATCTCCATTGTGCTAGTCATGCCTTCAGCAAGAGGGATCTCTTGAACATCTTCTAATATACTGCCCACTCATTCAACCATACTGGGACAGAGTATGGTCCACTATATGTACTATTTTACACATCACTGACGATCTCTCTCTCTCTATTCTCCTATTGAGAGCCCAAGCACTGTCAACACCACTAACTAAGGATGAAGACATTCTTTTGACTATAATGCTGTCGTTAGCAATCCAAACGCTGTTACACAACTGGAAAGACCTTTCCAAAGTGGACTTTCACATGTGGTGGAACACGCTATGTATTACGGCCAAATACGAGAAAGTATTTGCTGAGAAAAATGACAACCTCAAGTTTCAAGTTTCAAGTTTATTAAATTGTTTGATTAAACGCTTTTCCAATTTCAAAGCGTTTTACAAAATTAAAAACAAAGTTTAAAAACAAAACTAACTTATACATAATGTTATACTACACAAACTAGGGTAACATCCTTTGGACAAAAGAAAACTGGAAACAGTGGGAAAATAGGGAAGAAATACAATTTTTGTTTAAAGAGAACATATAAGGAAAACACTTTAGGGAGGTAGGGAATATAAAAAGGCCTAAAAAATGTCATTATAGAAGTATAAAGGTATATATTTAAGGGAAAAGAAGTTAACTGATATTATTGCTCAGGAATTAACTGATATAATTAAAAAAAAGAACTATCAGTTAAATGCTTCTTTAAAAAGAAGACATTTTAAGTTCTTTTTAAAAGTTTGCAAATCTTGTTCTAATCTTAAATACAAAGGGAGAGAATTCCATAACATTGGGGCAGTAACAGAGAAAATTGAAGCACGGCGGGTTCCAATAATTTTCAGTGAAGGAACATTAAGGGTAGATTGAGAGGCTGATCTGAGAACTCTGGATGAACTGTAAGGAATCAGGAGCCTATCTATAAAAGCAGGAGTATTGGTTTTTAATGTGTTATGAACTAGAAGAGCTAATTTATAATTAATCCTGTAAGATATAGGCAGCCAATGAGCATTTTGTAATAGAGGTGTGACATGATCAAACTTTTTGGAACCTGTAATAATCTTTATTGCAATATTTTGAATGAGTTGAAGACGTCTTATGTCCTTTTGGTAAGCTCCTTTTAGTAAGGAGTTACAATAATCTAATTTTGCGATAACTAAGGAGTGAATTAATGTATTAAGGGAAAATGAATCGAGAAGTGGGGCAAGCGAACGGATCATCTTTAACCTGTAGAAACAATTTTTAACGAGAGCGCTGATGTGTGCTTGGAAAGTGAGATTGTTGTCTATTAAGACTCCCAAAATTTTTGTGTTAGTTGTTTGATTGAGGGGCTTATTGTCAATTATTATTGGACTGGTAAGTTGAACTCCTTCTTTCCCTGAGAAAAGCACAGTGGAAGTTTTAGTTATACTTAGAGATAATTGATTGTTATTTAACCATTCGTGAATTTTGGCTAACTTATGATTGATTTCTGATATGTCATGTGAACTGTTGGGATCAATAGTGTGCAAAAGTTGAAAATCATCTGCATAGGCATATACTGTAAAGCCTATGGATTGACAGAGTGTTAAAAGTGGGGCCAAGTAAATATTGAACAGTAATGGTGAAAGTATGGATCCTTGAGGTATTCCATAATTGTTTTGGTACGGCTTTGAAAAAGCATTGTTGAAAAACACAGTGGAAGATCTTTCAGAAAAGTAAGATCGAAACCAATCTAATACTTGATCTTTAATGCCAATGGATGAAAGGCGCTGTAGTAGTAAATAGTGATCGATAGTATCAAAAGCTGCAGCTAAATCTAGAGAAATGAGTATAACCGATTTATGTTGGTCCAGAAAATATTGAATAGTTGTAACAAGACCTAGTAATGAATGTTCAGTAGAATGATTTTTCCGAAATCCAGTTTGATTCGGATGTAAAACCTGAGTTTTGTCAATGAAGTCTGATAATTGCTGGAATACTACCTTTTCTGTAATTTTGGCTAGAAATGGTAAACTCGAGATAGGACGATAATTTGAGCATTCTGACAAACTTGATTTAGTATCCTTAATGATAGGAAGAAGAACAGAATGCTTCCAATCAGTTGGAATTGATGAAGTGGACAGACTCGTATGAATAATTTGAAGAATAGCTGGACCAAATACTGAGAAATATCGTTTGAGAAGAAAAGGCGGAAAGTATTCTAATTTTGACCCTTTGAGGTTTAATCCTTGAAGTAGCTGTTTTATTTCAGTTAAGGATGGAAGGGTAAAGTTTGAACATGTAGCATGTAGTGACATATTATTTGATTTTTTGTCGTCATCTAGATTTCCCGTTAAATCATCGGTTAGGGGTGAGCTAGCATTATTGATTATGTTTGCTCTTATTGAAGTTATTTTAGTATGAAAAAAATTGGCTAAACAATTAGCAGAAGGAGTATCAATTGGGGAAATCATTGGTTTATGTTTGAAGATTGTTAAATGTTTTAACATTTTAAAAAGCGCTGAGGTATTCTTGGTCTTAGAAATTTTTTGAGTGTAATACTGTTTCTTTGTTTTGTTGATCATTTGACGGTAGTGTTGGGATTGCTGTTTATAATTGTCTAAATTGATTTGAGTTGGTTTATTGCGCCATTTACGTTCGATTGAGCGTAACTGTCTCTTTAATAAGGCAAGGGAAGAATTGTACCAAGGGTTTTTTTGCTTTTTGGGTGTGATAGTTTGAAATTTTATAGGAGCTATTTTGTCAATAAGGGATTGGCATGTATTGTTCCAAATTAGAAGTTGGTCATTTGAAGATAAAGATTTGAATTTGTTTAAATCTATTAATGGTGCAGTGATTAGAGACTCATCAAGATTTTGAAAATCTCTTACCTTGATAATTTTAGATATTGGTAGTGAATCTTGATAATGGTGTAATTCTAACGATGTTTGAATAAGGCTATGGTCCGACCAGGGAACTTTAAGGATTTCTGGTTCCAAAAAGTTAGGAAGTAGTTCGTCCGGGGCAAAAATCATATCTAATGTGTGACCTTTTATGTGAGTTATACCTGTTAATAATGGTTTTAGACCGAGATCATTTGTATGAAGAAGGAAGTCTGAAGTGTATGGATTGGATCTATCGTCAAAATGGAGATTAAAGTCCCCTAGAAGAATAGGAAATGTTGATGTAGTAACAAAGTTTGAGACCATTGATAATAGCTGAAAGAAAGTAGATTGATTAATTGGCGGAGGGTTATATATTAAAAGTAACTTAATATTAGGGTTTGTTCTAATTTTAAGTTGAATGTATTCTATTGTATCTATGGCTTGAGTTATTTCTACTACTAATGATAAATTAGATCTGTAAATGACTGCAAGGCCGCCACCCTTCTTGCCTTTGCGATGACTAAAACAGAAGTTGTAATTGGGGGGGGATGCGTAAGAAAGATAAGCTTCCTCACCATCTGTAAGCCAGGTTTCTACTATGCAAAGAAGATCAATTGAGTGGTGGGTTAAAAGATCTTTGATTGTATGATGTTTGGAACGTAGAGACCTGACGTTAATTAGACCTATATTTAGAGAACTGGAAAAAGAGGGGATGATTCCCTTAGGTAAGATTGATCTAGACAGCTTGGAGGAATTATCAGGGATTAAATTTATCAAATTAGCAGAATTAAAAGTAGTTAAAGGGTCTGTGGGGGGGAATCTGCGACCCCAGTGAACAGGAATATTGATAGGGTTTAGGTCCATTGATGAATGATTGATATGTAAACAAACTAAAATGAAATAAATATAAAAAGTTGAAGGAAAACTTCTAGACATGAATAGTGACTTTAACTTAAAGTGGAAGTGTTCTAGCTGAAGAAGGATAAAAATGTGAAAAAAATATTGGAATTTGCCCCAAAGTAGCGCACAAAGGAGCGCAATAAGGAGCGGCGGCGATTCAAAATGGAGGGGAGAGACTAGGGAATAGAAACACAACGAAGAAAAATTAACCAAATCACTTAAAATGAAGTACAATCTGTAGTAAACTATCCTACTTAATAAAAGTAAACGTTGAAACTTTACATTCGTGATATTAAAAGAAACGAAAATAACCTTCCTCATTTTCATGCCATATGGAAACCCATCATTGATTATACTGATAGCTGACCTTTTGTATGTTTTGGTACAATTTATGTAATGTAATTTATGTAATGTAATTTATTTCTTATATACCGCTACATCCGTTAGGTTCTAAGCGGTTTACAGAAAATATACATTAAGATTAGAAATAAGAAAGGTACTTGAAAAATTCCCTTACTGTCCCGAAGGCTCACAATCTAACTAAAGTACCTGGAGGGTAATAGAGAAGTGAAAAGTAGAGTTAGAGGAAAAATAAAAATAAAATAAACATTTTAACAAGACAGCATTGATCTAAATACTTTGGAAGGTAGAAGAGAGGAGAGAAAGGAATAGAAGCAGAAGGGGGAGCCGTTGAACAGTAGAATTCTGGAGAAATTTAAATGATAGAAATAGAACAAAACAAATACAAAAGGCAAAACAATAGATAAGATTAAAGATAAATCATAAGCTGGAAAGAAAAATAAAATAAAAAATTTATGCATCATATTATGTCTTCTACACTTACATGTATTAACGTTACTCTGAGGCTATGCTCATTTGTACTTCAAAGTACTTACACGTTTCAAGTTCATTCATGATGTTTTTACTTGTCTTTATGCTGCTGAATGTACCCTTGTACACACATTTCTTTTGTGTATTATCTTCTGATTCCTTTTCTGGTATGTACACCACAAAAATTCAATAAAACTTATGTTGAACTTAAAAAAAAAAAAGAAAACTACAGTTCATTTCAACACTCAAAACCGACAGGAAGGCTGTGTTGTAGCTTTAAAGTGCACTGGTGCTTTAAAGTGCTTCACAGAAAGTGCTTGCATGCTATAAATACTTTCATAAATTTAATTTATTCAAAGTTTATCAAGAATAAAGTACTTAGCTTTTTGCTCTTTCTGGAACCAAAGTCATTGCTTATATTTCAATCTTCCGACGAGGCCTGCGTTTCGCGGAATAAACTAACATCCCCGTTGTATCAGGGATAGGATTCATAGCAACACTTTTCTGAACTGACTGCACACCATTGTCATAACCAAACATTTAAGAATAGAATACATTCAAGGCACAGTTTTGATGTTTGGGGGCTAGACCTCATTTTATAATTTTATTTTCTATTTTGTGATTAGAATATTCTATTTTACTGTATATACTCGAATATAAACCTAGATTTTGGGGCAAAAAAAAAAGGTCCAAAAATGGGGGTCTCGGTTTATATTTAAGTCTTGCTACTTAGCATTTCTATAGTGCTGCTAGAAATACACAGCACTGTACATTAAACATGTAAGAGATGATCCCTGCTTAATAAAGCTTATAATCTAATTAAGACTGACAAACAGAATAGGGGTTAGGGAAATTCTCAGAGGGCATGATAAGACATGGACCCATCTCAGGTCTCTCCCCAGGCCTACCTTAAACTTTGCTAGACCAGTGGTGTGCCAGGGCAAGAGCAATCCTCCTATGCTCCTGCCCTGTGCAGTCTCACCACTCAAAATGGCTGCCAAAAGTTCCCACAGTAACCTTGTGAGACTACCGTGAGTTCAGTTTATATTTGAGTCAACCTTTTTTCTCTCCTTTTGGGGAAAAAACTTACCTCAGTTTATATTCGGATAGGTTTATATTTGAGTATATATGAAACATAGAAACATAGAAATAGACGGCATAGAAGGGCCACGGCCCCTCTAGTCTGCCCACCCCAATGACCCTCCCCTACTATCTACTTTGAATAGATCCCACATGTCTATCCCCATTTGGCCTTACAATCAGGCACGCTGCTGGCCTCAATAACCTGAAGTGGAAGACTATTCCAGCGATCAACCACCCTTTCAGTAAAAAAGAATTTCCTGGTGTCCCCGTGCAGTTTCCCGCCCCTGATTTTCCACGGATGCCCCCTTGTTGTTGCTGGACCCTTGAGGAAGAAGATATCTTCTTCCACCTCGATGCAGCCCGTGAGATACTTGAATGTCTCGATCATGTCACCCCTCTCTCTGCGTTCCTCGAGTGAGTATAGCTTTAATTTATCCAGCCGTTCCTCATACGGGAGATCCTTGAGTCCCGAGACCATCCTGGTGGCCATTCTTTGGACTGACTCAAGTCTCTGCACATCCTTGCGGTAATGTGGCTTCCAGAACTGCACACAGTACTCCAGGTGGGGTCTCACCATGGATCTATACAATGGCATAATGACATCAGGCTTACGGCTAACGAAACTCCTGCGAATACAACCTATGATTTGCCTTGCCTTGGATGAAGCTTGCTCCACTTGATTGGCAGTCTTCATGTTCTCACTTACGACCACCCCTAAGTCTCGTTCTGCTTCAGTTTTTGTGATTTGAAATATGTATCCTTCTAGAGCTGATGTTAGCCATAACTGGGGGGCCACAAAGCCCAAGCCGTGTTTCTTTAGCTTCCATCTGGCTGAGGACTCTCTTTGACCAGCGGGCAGTTGCCCTATTTGCACTCCCCTAATGCTATTCCTGCCATGTGTGACTGAAGTATTCTGTTAGCTTGATTTTTCTATGTAGCTTTATGTAGTAATTTGGTTTTTTCAGTTTTCTCAATAATGGACGGGATATTTGTGAAGGGGAGGGGGTGAGAGGGGTTTTGTTGATCCTTGCTCTGTATTATTTGTGTTCATAAAATGACAATTGTACAGTATATTGTTAATTTTTATACTTTAATAAAATAAGTTCAATATAAAATCATAACTATTCAAAGCTTGTGCAGATGGGATCAGACAGTTTGCGGGGATAGAGACTGAGCTTGTGGGTCAAGCTTGTGGGACAGGGACAATTTTTTCCCCATGTCATTCTCTATTCTGTAGTCTCCACATTTCTTCATGAGACAAGGGACTCATACGTTAGGCCATAAAGTTCCACATCTTCTCTATAGAAAGAGATTGGAATAATGAGATTTTATTGGTTGCTTTACGGAATGGTCTTCTGATCAGAGCAAGAATGATTGGACTGCCAAGATTTAAGTTTGTTTTTGGATGTAGTTCATATCTTTGGGGGATATCTGACCTATAAAAAATGTACCTTTTATAGTGTCTCTATAAAAAAGAAATGGCAATTTTAATATTCTGTTATATTACAAACACTTGTACTTTCAACTGCTCTTGCAGTAAGTTGTCAACACTGCCATTTTACAGCTTAGAAGAATGTCCAGCTATAGAAAACTTAGATGAATAAGTAGCTTGCTTTGAAACCCTTTGGGTTAATAACCTATGTTTTCTGACTCATGGAATGATGAATTCACTGAAAGCAACACTTTACAAGTGAACAATAATTTAAAGTATGGCATAAGCTGGTAAGAAAACCAATGTTGCGCAGTTCATTTGAAGGTGCTGGAAAAATAGTTTAATTCTCTCTACTTGTGTTTTCTAGACTTCGAAATGAATTAAAGAATGAGCTGCTAAAACGTCAGTCCGATGTTGAAGAAGAAGGCAAGTATTTTATTGCGAAGATAGAAGCATGATTATTTACAAGCATGTAATAGTGACATCGAAGAAATATTCAGAATCAAAGTTCTTTGCAACTTACACGTCAGAAATTATTTGGACTATGGGAGAAATAATTATAATATTGAAGTAATGTTTGAACATTTAAGTAAAGGTAGAATAAGATATCTTTAAATGCTGTCCTTTCAAACTGTCATTAGCTGATGTTATTTGGAACAAACATACAACTCCCTAGACACCATAAGAAATGTCCTGTTCTTACCTACAAAGTCATCACAGAGCTTGGTTCATGACCCAGATTAAGAAGCTGGTCACTGCTTCCCTTAGAGCAGCAGGGGCTGCTTGCAGTGCTTGCTGTATTTCAAAGGTGATCAGGCAGTGAGGGAGAGAGGCTGCATGTAAGAGGAGAGGATCAAGGGAGGGAGAAATGTTGGACATAGCAGAAGAGGGGATAGAGGTAGAGATGCTGCTTGGGTGGGGGGGGGGAGGTGGGAGATGTATTCAGGGTGCAAGGGAGAGGAATACAGAGAGAGATGGTGTACAGTTGGAGAGCAGGAGTGGTGTTGGATATGGCAGTGCAGGGAACAGAGGGAGAAATGCATTTTAGGGGTGGGGCAGAGAGGGACAAATGTTGGATACGGCAGTGGAGAGGACAGAGGGAGAGATGTTTACAGTTTCTGCTGGCCATGGTTTATATTCTACAGCCGCCCAGCAGTGAGATGGTAACAGGGGGGGGAGAAAGAAAGGAGCAAACCTTGTATCAGGGAGGTTGAATGAAGGAAGGAGGGAAGAGATGAGAGGGGAAAATGTTGACAAGGGTAGGGAGACATTGCATGGGGGGGGAGGGAAGAAAAGATGGAGAGATGTTAGATCAGGGCACAAGATGTATCCTTGGGGGGAGGAGGGGAAAGAGAGGGAGAGATGCAAGGGGGAAGAGGGGAAAGACTGGGAGAGATGCAGGACATTGGGTTGGAGAAGGAAGGAGAGATGCACAAGAGGGGAAGGGGAGAAAGAGAGGGATGTTGGATGCAGGGGCAGAAGAAAGTAAAGGAGAGATGCTGGACAATGGGTGGAAGGGAAGAAAGGGAGCAGGCCTGTGTGAAGCACCAAAAGCAAAGTGCTTCATGTCACTGGCAGGAGTGAGAAAGAGAAAAGAAAGGAAGCTACAGATGTGCTGCACCAGCGGGGGAAGGGAGAAGAAAGGGAAGACATACCTGGGATATTCTTGGGGGTATGATGGGATGCTGGATTGCTGCCTTCATTCCTCCAGTGGTGGCTGGGGAGAAGGTTTCATTGGTTTTTTATTTGTTTGTTTTTAGTTTTGCTTGATGCAGTATGATTGGTTGAGCAGGCAAAGTAAAAAGTAAACCAACCAAAATAAAAAGTATGGCTGGATTCTGTACCTCCCCTGAATCCCCTGGGGAGCATGACATTTTTACTTGCTACAATGTGATTGGATGGGCAGACTCAGAAGTTCTTCCAATCCAGCCAATCAAATTTTTTTAGGAATATATTTTATTAATTTCAAAAAAACTACAGTGTACTAAACATATTAACAACCAAAGAATAAATCATAGAACACACATTCGACTTATAAAATATACACATGCAGAATCTTTATCCCTCCCACCCTTCTATTAGAAAAACGATAAAACTATAAATCAATAATACATATTTATATTTTCAAAATCCTTATCTTATATAATAATAAGGTATTCCCTCCCACCACCCACCCACCCTCCCTGGATGTGAATAGAAGTATTCCAAAAATAAAACAACAACCCAGTTATTCTGCATTCATAAAAGATGTCAATGACTCCCAAACAAATTTAAATATATTACCATGTCCTAATAATTACGCATTCATTTTCTCATTCCTATATGTGGAGCATAAATTTGCCCACCAAAACAAGAAATTAAGACGATAATGATTTTTCCAGTTATGCATTATCATCTGCATAACAATCCCAGTCATGATTTAAAAAAAAAGACAACTTTTCTAACGATCTATGGGCGGTTTAACATGTAATAATATTCCGCAAATTACCAGCTCATATGTTAATGGGAATGAAAAATCAAGTATTGCCTTAATCTGTCCCCATATTGACTTCCAGAAACTGAGAATCAACGGGCAAAAGAACAACATATGATCCAGCGTCCCTATGTCTAAATGGCAGTGCCAGCATTTATTAGATTTAGGTAACCTATGTAACCTAACAGGGGTCCAAAAGATCTATGTAAAAGGAAAAACCAAGTTTGTCTCATAGATGCTGATGCTGTACATTTCATCCTCCAAGTCCAAATTTGTGGCCATCGAGTCACAGAAATATACTGCTTTAACTCAATGCTCCAAATGTCTCTAAGACTGTTGTTTTTTTTATTTTTGAAATTTTGAAATACCAAATAATTGTTGCAGTCGTGAAAAATCAAGCAGTTTACCATTAGATATAACATCATCTAATGTAAAAAAGCCTGCCTGCATCCAATGCTTCCAAAAGATCCCAGAACCGCCTATTTGAATCTTGGAGTTTATCCATAAGGACTGACATGTGGATTTCTCCACTGGAACATCTGTTAATTTCTCAACAAATTTCAACCAATCAAATTAAAAGAAAGAAAAAAAAAAACGCCTTCAAGGATTTAGAACCAGGAACTGAATTCCCTGACTTTTGTAGTCTGTATCCCGCAAATTATAAGAATGGTCTGGATAGGCTGGAGTGAGCTTTGACTGTAACTCCAGTAGTTGGATCTTAAGGGCAGTACCAGGTGGACTTCTATAGTCTATGTCCCATGAATTAATAACGTGTCTGACTGTTGGGCAGAATGGATGGACCATTCAGGGCTTTAAGAACTTCTTTAAGAACAGTATGGTTTTAAGAACTTCTGAAGTTAAACTGAACCCCCAATAAGACAAACTCTGTATACAATGCAACACAGAAGAAGAGCAGTGATACATGGTCCTCTGTATTATGCACAACAAGGAAAGACAAGGGGAATATCTTTACAACCAAAATAAGTCTTTATTAAAAACAGTAGGTCCCACCAAGGATCCCAGTTTCGGCATATAGAAGACGCCTTCTTCAGGGGACACTAAGGGAAGAGTTGCAACATATAAAGACAATTAAAAATATATTTAATAAACTTGAAACTATATATGTAAAACATATTAAACCAAATACATAATTAAAACCTAAAATGCATATTTGCTCACATGTTCATAAATCATTTTCAAGAAAAGATTACATTTTTGTCTCAGATCATTTAATTCAACAGGTTATAAAAGCCAACATAGACCCAATCCTTTTGACGGATCATGCTGGAATTTGGATAGAGTTTCAGTTTGCTGAAAAAGATTCTGTTAGACCTGTTTGGAGATTTAATAATGTAATGCTTGCAGATTCAAACTTTCTTGAGGAAATTCAAATAAAAATGAATGAATATTTTCAGCTCAACACCTCAGAGGAAATCTCTTTGGAAATTTTATGGGATGCTTTCAAGGCTACAATAAGAAGGCAAATAATTTCATATTCGGTGCACATTAGGAAACATCTAAGGGCTCCTTTTATGAAGCTGCGTTAGCAGCTTTATCACACGCAACTTTTTAATGCGCGCAAACTCCTGCACTAGCCGAAAAACTGCTAACGCGGCTTCATAAAAGTAGCCCTAAAATTGGAATTTTCTAATTTGGAACAAAATATTTTGACTTTAGAGTCATAATTGGCCTCAAAATGGGAACAAAATAGAAATTTCCTCACAATTGGATAGGAAATATTTGTTTTCTCAGCAAGCTCTGTATTATGGAAACTCGAATTAAGTGGGAAGATTATTGACTAATCTCAAACTAAAAAAGAAAAGTAAAGATTGTGGCTATTAGAGATGAGAAAGATAAAATTCATTCTCAAATTGAAAATATTTTAAAACAATTTTTGGATTATTACAAAGCTTTATATTCTTCTGAGCTTTATTCAACTAAAGAAATTGAGGGATTAGAATTTTTAAAGTTAATTCAAGGACCAAAAATTCCCGAGCATATAATGGAAAATCTTGAAGCGCCTATATCGCTTAAGGAACTCCAGGGAGCGTTGAAATCCCTTAGAGTAGGATCCGTTCCGGGGAGTGATGGATTCACTGTGGAGTTTTTCAAATCATTTCAAATTACACTTTTACCTCATCTTCTAAATTTATATCAATCACAACTAACTAAAGGTTGTATTTCAGGTACTATGGCAGAATCTTTAACTATTGTTTTGCCAAATCCAAATAAAGATCCCATGTTGATTTCAAACTACAGGCCTATTTCTTTAATTAATGTGAATGGAAAACTCCTGGATAAGCTATTGGCTCTAAGATTAGCCAAGGCTCTCCCTTATATGATTGGTATGCACCAAACAGGTTTCGTTGCTCAAAGACATTCTTCAAATAATACTAGACTGGAATTTCATATGCTAAGTTTATCAAAAACAATGAATGATCCGGCTTGCTCTGTCTATTTGGATGCAGAGAAGGCCTTTGATCATATGGAATGGACTTTCATGTATCAAGCAATGGATTTTTTTGGTATAGGATCCGGATTTATTCAAACGATTCAAACCTTCTATAGTTTCCCCTTCTGCCAGATTATATATTAATAATACTTTTTCTGAGTGTTTTTCTCTGGAGAGGGGAGTTAGACAAGGATGTCCCTTGTCTCCCTTGCTTTTTGATATTGTTCTGGAACCCTTGTTGTTAAATGTGCATTGTGCAAAAGGATTATTTGATCCATTCCCTTTCCTTTGGAAGGAAGAGGGTATAAAATATTTAGGTATTGTGATTCAGAAAACATTAGAAGACATAATGACAGTAAATGAAAAATCCTTATTGCTGAAAGTCAAAGAAATGTGTGAGCATTGGAATCCACTTTCTTGGTGGGGGAGAGTTCAAACCGTAAAAATGATGATTTTGCCTGTAGTTTGTTACCAAATGAGTATGTTGCCTGTTTATTTTCAAGGGTCCTTTTATAAAAAATTAGATGGTATTCTCACAAAATTTATTTGGCTGGGTAAAAATGCTAGAATTGCTTTAGTATCTTTACAAACACCCAATTGTGGCGGGTGGGGTAAATTTTCCAAATTTCTATAGGTACCATCAAGCTTTTATTATGCGGCAGGGCATGTATTGGATCCTTCCTAAAGTCTTGGAGCATCTTCCGGACTGGTTAATATTAGAATGGCAACTCCTATCCCCATTGCGATTGTGTCCTGTTTTAAGTATCAAGTTACCTAGGATTTATAAGGACAATAGAATTTTATTTTCCACATGGCAAACATTAAAATTTATTAATAAAGTAATACCTATTCCGATTCATCAATCCACGTGTAAATTCAAATTGGCGAGTCTAAGATCCTCTGGAATCATTGGCTGCAGGCAGGCATATGCATGTTAGATTATGTGTTATCAAATGGGAAAATGCTTGATTTTTCATAACTGCAACAATCATTCGATATTTCAAAGTCTCAAGCATTTAAGTAGTTGTAGTTGAAGCAGGCCATTCAGAATGGGTTCTCTGAATGGCAAAATTTAAAAAATCAGTATAGCTTGCCAGGTCTATGCTTCTAGATAGATTTGCTAGGTCATCAGGCAGCCAAGTGGTATAAATCAGTTTCTGAGAATCTGAATAAAAAAACAAAAACTAGCCTAAAAGACATTTGGAGCATTGAGATAAAGCAGCCAATTTCTGCTACTCAATGGCCACGGATTTGGACTTGGAGGATGAGATGTACAGCATCAGCATCTATGAGGCAAACTTGTTTTTTTCTGTTACATAGAGTTTTTTGAACCCCTGTTCGTATGCAAAAGTTAGATAGTTCTAAGTCTAATAGATTCTGGCACTGTCATTTTGATATAGGGACACTGGATCATCTACAATTCTATTGTCCCTTGATACTTAAATTTTGGAGATCTGTATGGGGTCAAATCACTACGATATTGGAAGTTCCATTGTCATTGTCGTTCGATGTGGTGTTGTTCGGAACATTAGTAATACTCAAGAGTCCAATCAGTGCAAATAAGAATAAATTGCTTCTCATCATGACAGGAGTTGCTATGCAGATAATCATGAAAAACTGGAAAAATTGGGACAGGTTAAATTACAGCTTTTAGTGGGAAACCCTATGTCAAATTTATAAGTTTGAACATTTCCATTCTTGTACTTTTGTGTAATGTATAATTTTGAAAATTACAATTAAAAAAAAAGTTTGAACATATGAATTTGATACAGTTGGGACACTAATAAATTCAAGGAGGTTTGGGATCCATTAACAAAATTAAGAATTGATCATTATTATTTCTCTTTGATTTCCGATTGAATGTTAAGAACATAAGAATTGCCGCTGCTGCGTCACACCAGTGGTCCATTGTGCCCAGCAGTCTGCTCACACAGCAGCCCCCAGGTCAAAGACCAGTGCTCTAAATATGTCCAGCCTCACCTCTCTGTATGTTCCAGTTTAGCAGGAACTTGTCCAACTTTATCTTGAATTCCTGGAGGGTATTTTCCCCTATAACAGACTCCGGAAGAGCGTTCCAGTTTTCTACCACTCTCTGGGTGAAGAAGAACTTCCTTATGTTTGTACGGAATCTATCCACTTTCAACTTTAGAGAGTGCCCTTTCGTTCTCCCTACCTTGGAGAGGGTAAACACTCTGTCTTTATCTGCTAAGTCTATTCCCTTCAGTATTTTGAATGTTTTGATCATGTCCCCTCTCAGTCTCCTCTTTTCAAGGGAGAAGAGGCCCAGTTTTTCCAGTCTCTCACTGTACGGCAACTCCTCCAGCCCCTTAACCATTTTAGTCGCTCTTCTCTGGACCCTTTCCAGTAGTGCCATGTCCTTCTTCATGTAGGGTGACCAGTGCTGGACACAGTACTCCAGGTGAGGGCGCCAGGTACAGCGGCATGCTGACCTTCTCCAATCTGTTCATAATCCCCTTCTTAATCATTCCTAGCATTCTGTTCGCCCTTTTCGCACATTGCGCGGATGGCTTCATCTACTGGTCGATCAGAACTCCCAAGTCTCTTTCCAGGAAGGGTGGGAAGGCACAGGAGGGGGGTGTTATGTACTTATTATATCTTTTGATTGTAATGAGTGCTGTTTATTGTATTAATTGTTTGTTAACCTGTGGCACTTTATGTTGGCTTTTAAAAATGAATAAAGATTTTTGGTTTATTTTTTAAGTATATTAAATACAAGGCAGTAGAGGTAGTGGAGGGGTATAATAAAAAAAAAAGTCTAAGTCCTCTTTTGGCCTAAGGCTCTAAATACTGAAAGTAGCAGGGAAAATGTCCATTCTCAAAAGAAATGTCCAAAATGAGTTAAAAAAAAAATGGCCTACCTCTTCGTTCAGCAGTTTAATCGCCCAGACCATCACTACACCTAACCTAAGAACACATTATCAACCAAAAAATTGCCCAAGTCCCAAACACCCAAAACAAGACCTTTTAGGCAAAGGAGGGGCCAGTTCTTCGCCTAAAAGATGGATTCTGTAACCGGCATTTGTCAAAAACAACACCGGTTACAGATTCTCCCCCATTCCCGCAATAATAGAGGCAGAAGAGATGCCTTATCACCCCTGCTGTGATCGCGATCCCCCCCCCCCGAACTGCCATTGTACACGACAGGAGAGATGAAGCAGTTCGGGGTGATCGCAATCGCGGCAGGAGAGATGCCCAATCTCTCCTGCCGCGATTACGATCCACCCCCACCCTGAACCCCAATACTGGCAAGAGGGAGCCCTCAACCCCTCCTGTCGAGGCATGAGCCCCTGAATTTCCCCAACCATTAAATATTGGCAGGAGGGAACCTAACCTCTCCTGCCGAGGCACGAGCTCCCAAACTCCCCCACCCCCCAACAATACCGGCAGAAGGGAGCCAAACCCCTCCTGCCGAGGCAAAACCATGACCTCCCACCCCCCTAGACAATACCGACAAGAGGGAGCCCAACCCCTCCTTCCAAGGCAAACCCCCACCCCCTAGACAATACCGGCAGAGGGGAGCCCACCACCTCCTGCCGAGGTGACCCCGCAATCCCCCTTAAAATATGGGCAGGAGGGATCCCAGGCCCTCCTGTCCATGGTGCCAAACCAGCCCATGTGCCTAATGTCCCGCCCATAGGAGGGGCCTAAGGCAAATGGGCCAATTCCGGTTGGCCCAGGCACCTAAGGCCCCTCCTATGGGCGGGGTCTTAGAGTCCCAATCAGGCCTTAAGGCCTGCTATTCAGAGGATGGCAGGCCAGACGGGCAGACGGGCTTGGGGTCCGTCTGTCCGTCCAACTTAATGTAAGTTAAGGGGGGGTGTCGGGCGATTGAGGGTTCGGAGGTGCGGTCGCAGGGCGGTTGCGCTGTGGGCAGGAGGGCTAGGATCCCTCCTGACCATATTTTAAGGGGGTGAGGGGTTGTGGGGTTGCATCAGCAGGAGAGGTGGGGGGTCACAGGGTTGCCTCGGCAGGAGGAGTTGGGTATGTGTGCAAATAAGTAGGATTTAGTATAAACATAGTACACGATACTATTATTATATGTGTATATACGTAGTATGATTAACTATGGTATAAATGTGTCTGTATTGAAAACTATCTAAAAAAAACGCTAACTGTATTGTAACATCTTTGCAGAAGCTCATGTATTAAAACACCGTTATAGAAGCTCATATAAACCGCTTTGAATTGACTCCCCAGTCATTAGAGGCAGTATGGAAGCTTTCAGTAAACATAAACGTTAGTCTTCTTTAAGTTTGCTGTCTGTGCTCCAGAGTGCAGAGTTAGCCAACTATATGGTGAACACCAAAGTTAACTACAAAAATCATATTGAAAATTGACATCTGCATATGTCAGAACTAGCAGCAGAAAAAGCTAGACCAGATCTGTGGTTTGAGCTCCTCCTGAAAAGACAGAAGCTTTGAGATCCAATAGAAAGTCTGTTCACAATTCAGTCATTAATTGCCTGCTGTTCCCCCATACCTGTACTTTGAATAGGAAACATAGCCTGACCATCATCTGTGAACAGACATTAGTGTTCCCCCACTGATTTTAAGCTCCTAAGTAATAAAATTAGTGTATGCTTGCCTATGTACCTCCTGATACTCTGCCCCTCTTTCACTGTTAACAGATCACAGAGAAAGATTAATGACAAAAGGTAGCAGTTGATAGCTTAGGACAGTAGTTCCCAAACCTGGTGCTGGAAGCACCTCATTCAGACAGGTTTTCAGGAAATCCACAATTATTATTCATAGAAACATGATGGCAGATAAAGGCCAACTAGCCCATCCTTTCTGCCCCACTATCTGCATCCACTATCTCTTCCTCTCCCTAAGAGATCCCACAAGCCTGTCCCACGCTTTCTTGAATTCAGACAGTTTTTGTCTCCACCACCTACCACCCTTTCTGTAAAAAAGTATTTCCTTAGATTACTCCTTAGTCTATCACCTCTTAGGGAGGAGAGTGTGGCGTAGTGGTTAGAGCTACAGCCTCAGCACCCTAAGGTCAGTTCAAACCCTACATTACTTCTTGTGATCCTGGGCGAGTCGCTTAATTCTCCACTTCCCCAGGTACATTAGATAGAATGTGAGCCCACTTGGACAGAAAGGGAAAATGCTTGAAGAACCTGTATGTAAACTGCTTTGAGTATGGTTGTAAAACTACATAAAGGCAGCATACAAGTCCCAATCCCTTTCCCTTAACTTCATCTCATGCCCTGCCTTTCCTCTTTTCCTTTCCCCTTTCCTCCAAAGTATGTTAAACATACTGAGATCTTTAAATCTGTCCCCATATTCCTTATGATGATCACTGACTATTTTAGTTGCCTTCCTCTGGAACAGCTCCATCTTGTTTATATCTTTTTGAAGGTGCAGTCTCCAGAATTATACCCAATAGTCTAAAAGAGGTCTTATACATGGGCATCAATACTCCTTTTCCTCTCCTTGTGCACTCTAGCATCCTTCTAGATTTTGCTGTTGCTTTTTCAACAGATATTTGCATGCGCTGCCTCCACATCTCTGTCATGAATATTGGGACTTGTATTACCACATTTTTTTGTAGTTTTACAACCGCACTCAAAGCGGTTTACATACGGGTACTTAAAGCATTTTCCCTATCTGTCCTGGTGGATTCACAATCTATCTAATATACCTGGGGTAGTGGAGGATTAAGTGACTTACCCAGGGTCACAAGGAGTAGCTTAGGGTTAGGACCCACAATTTTAGGGTACTCTCCTATTCATTGTGGATAGCATAAAATACTGACTGGATGGGGTGCTTCCAGGCAATGGCATAGCGAGGGTAAGTGGCGCCTGATGCGGTGGCGCCCCTCCCCTGCCCTCTTCTCTGCCCGCCCCGCTCCTTCCTAATCCCTCTGCTGTGCAAGCGCCCTCTTCCCTTGTACCTTTTTAATTTTCCCAGCGCAAGCAGCATCACGAACTTGCTGCCCGCATCGTGTTGGCTCTCTCTGATGTCATTTCCTTGGCACGGGACCCGGAAGTGACATCAGAGAGAGCCGACACCAGCGCAGGCAGGAAGTTCATGATACTGCTTGTGCCAGAAAAAAAGAGGTACAAGGGAAAAGGTGCATGTGCACAGCGGGGGGTTGGGAAGGAGCAGGGGGGCGGAGAGGAGTGTGGGTGCCAGCACCCTCACCAAGATGGCACCTGGGATGGACCTCCCCCTTGCTCCCCCCCCCCCCTTACTATGCCACTGCTTCCAGGACCAGGTTTGGGAACCACTAGTTTAGGACATTCTCCCTACAGTCTCATACAGTTTCTAATGCCTGTCCTTTAGTCCAGTGTTTTTCAACCTTTTTACACCTATGGACTGGAAGAAATAAAAGAATTATTCTGTGGACCAGCGGTTGAAGAACACGGGACTACGTTGTGGGCCAGACCCCGCCCATCTCTTCCCAATCTCCACCCCAGACCCCGCCCCACAATAGTACTAACTGTAACACTATTTTTTCCATTCATTTTTCAAAGATACACAATATAATCTTTTTTAACAACACATAATGGTTAACCACAAAATTAAACTACACAAAGCACATTGACAGCAGATGTAAATTCTCAAAATTGACATAATTCAATCACTAAATTCAAATAAAATCATTCCCCCCCTACCTTTGTTGTCTCCCTCCCTCCATGCTATGCCTTACCTTCTGGCCTGCTCCCGCCTGGCCATTTTATGCAGCCCCGGTATTATCTTGAGGCCGGCTCCCTCTTCATCACTGATGCAGTTCACAAAGCTGTGGGCAGCGGCTCCTTGCGCATCCCATGCCTCATCTGGAAGCCTTCCCTCTGGCGTTGCAACGTCAGAGAGAAGGCTTCTGGTTCAGGCGCAGGATGCGCATAGGAGCCACTGCCCATGGCTTTGTGCACTGAATCAGTGAGGAAGAGGGAGCTGGTTCAAAGATAACGCCGCATCAATCGCACCGTGGACCGGCGGTTGAAGAACACTGTTTTGGACCTGATGCACGTGCTGGCCTTGTGGACCGGCAGGAAATTTCTGTGGACCGGCACCGGTCCATAGACTGGTGGTTGAAGAACACTGTTTTAGTACATTTTAAACTTTGCTGCTGGATACTGTGTGTGTATTTTTATCTTAATGCTGCATGCAGGAACACTACACCATTACATTACAGGTTGGAAAAAAAGATCATTAGATTCCCTGTGACTGTTACATTCCTCCTACAGATATATTGCTGGTACTACCTGTCTGAGTAAATATATTTGAGTTCTCTGGCTGTAGCCACAGAATCTGTGCCAGCAACACTGCTTTTTGTGCAATAAATTGAAGAGGTTCCCAATAGAATATTCATACTAGGAGATTCGGAGGAGGATGAGTTGGACCATTAGCAACACAGTTGCTTAACTGTATCATCCTGAGGAACATATTTTGATAACGAGAAGCAGAAAAATCACGTAGAACTGGCTGGTTTTATTTTCCTTCAGCGAAAGCGTGCCGCTTTAAGAAATTTTTAGATAGGACTCTGGCGTTTCAAGCAGGAGTAATGAATACATGCTTGAATGCTCTTATTACTCCAGCCCTCACTTATCAGCAATATCAGAAAGATTTTAAGACCTATCTATTTAAACAGTACAATACTTAATAGATATCAGTATTAATTTGATAAATGGATTTTTATTATTTTTATGGAATAAGGTTTACAGAAGCTTATCTATTTTAGTATAAATAATCTGCATTGTGCATACTTTGAATGAGTTAGGGTCGTACTTTGTCAGTTAGTATCTTTTATTGAATTGTGTTATTTCCTTTTATAAGACACTGCTACCTGGCTCTGTATTTTAAATACTTTGTAATTTATTGTGTAAACCGCCAAGAACTGATGGTGTGGCGGTATACAAAAATAAACTATTAGATGCATTGCCAAGAGATATAACACCAGAGAGATAATTTAAAAAAAAAAATCTTTGAATCATTCGTGTTTACCCTTTAGCCTTATACAATACTTATATTTGGGTAGGAGGTCCTTTCTAAAGCCCTTTTTCTACATTTCTGAAGAGATATAACACCAGCGCTATAATCCTGTGTTGCCAATAATGCATAAATCTCCAATACTTCACCCAACCTCCACAATATACAACATCCCTCTCCACAAAATTACAAGTTGTTCCACATGCTCTCATATATTTCAAATCTGGCAAAATGTGGTCTCAGGTACACCTCCTCCACCCTTAGTAATGTTCAGTAGAGGTAGGGATATCTCTCATTGGCCCACATTCTTTTATTGCAGTTATTTAGGTAAAGATGGGGACAGTGTATTATCATTTAACTTTTGTGGAGAGGGATGTTGGATATTGAGGAGGTTGGGTGAAGTATTGGAGACTTGTGTTGTATAACTCCCAACCATTAATGAAACTGAGTTAAATAGTGCCATCTTTAGTGTGAATGCCAATAATGCACAGCCACAACTTTAAGTGCCAGCACAATTCCAGTTTTCCTGTTTTGCTGCATTATGCCAGAGGCTACAGAACATAAGAATTTTTGAAGGGTTTTGTTTTTCCGAATGAGAGATCAGTTCACAATGAAAGATCCCCCAGGCTTTCCCCTCTCTGCCTCACTGATAGATGGATTTATTGGGTATATGTGGATAAATGATAATACACTGTCCCCATCTTTTACTGAGGCACGCTAAATGCCAACACGTCCATAGAATATAATGGACATTCCCCATGTTAGCGTATAGCATGCGCTAATATTTAGTGCACGCTAAAATGGCTAGTGCGCCTTAGTAAAATGACCCATGCGTTATTGAGGGACTTCTGTAATGATCCCTTTTCTGATAACTCAGGGGTTTCCAAAGTCCCTCCTCAAGGGCCAAATCCAGTCAGGTTTTCGGGATTTCCCCAATGAATATGCATGAGATCTATGTGCATGTATTGCTTTCAATGCATATTCATTGGGGAAATCCCAAAAACCTGACTGGATTCGGCCCTCGAGGAGGGACTTTGAGACCCCTGCGATAACTGTTATGCGGCCCCAGCTAAGTAAGCTCCAGGTGGGCAGGCCTCCCATAATTATCCAGTGATATTTATTGCCGGTACCTGGACATGGCCCAGTGCTGAATACCAGTGGATAATTTAGCCGATGATGATCAGCATTTAAAAACACGCTGACCATCCCGACTGAATATCGGGGGGATTGATTATACAAGAAGGCAGTAATTGACTGTTGTTCAGAAAGGTTACTGTTATCATAAAGCAGGGAAGTATAAATTCTTCCTGCTCCGCTTAGAGCAAATTCTTCGCTGAACACTTTCTGTGAGTGCCATAAATAACTGAGCCTAAAATTTTGAGACTAGTTACAAGAACACATTTCTTTTTGCTGCTGCTGTTATTGTTTGTTTTTTAAGCTCTATGCATATTTGCTTTCTAGAGGCTATTCTTTACTGCTGAAAGAATCACAGGTAACTCCTGAAGAGTAGAAGGTGGGGTCTTTTTGGGGAGAGGAAAAGTCACAGAAGCTGAATTGCATGACACCTCCTCAAAGAATTTTAAAAAGTGGAAATAAAACTATTGAACATTATTGTATTACCTACCAGGATTTGAGAGCCTTTTATTCTTGGAGGGCTCTACTGCTTCAAATTCCCTTGCTGGAAATCTGTAGATCCAAGACTGATTAGGAACCATTTTTGGTTTTTTGGACTTTTGAGAAAGTATTATCTGACCAGCTGAACCATGCCCCTGTGCATGTTTTAGCGTTTATACTGGATGATGGATATTATGCTAATCCGGATGGCCTTGTCTTGCTGACCATCTTTTAGTCTCAGAAAGCTATATAATCAGGCCTTCCTCATCGTGACTTGTTCTAAAATGGTGCAAGAGTTCTAGCTAAATATGCTCAAAATTGTGGAAAGGATGAAACACTGAGGATGATGCTATGAAATACATTAGAAACATGATGGCAGATAAAGGCCAAATGGCCCAGTCTGCCCATCTGCAGTAACCATTATCTCTTTCTCTCTCCAAGAGATCATACGTGTCTATCCCAGGCTTTCTTGAATATAGACACAGTCTCTGTCTACACAACCTCTTTCAGGAGACTGTTCCATGCATCTGCCATCCTTTCTGTAAAAAAAGTATTCCTTAGATTACTCCTGAACCTCTCACCTCTTAACTTCATTCTATGTCCTTTCATTCCAGTGATTCCTTTTAAATGAAAGTGAATCGACTCATGCGAATTTATACCATATAGGTATTTAAACGTCTCTATCATATCTCCCCTCGCCCGCCTTTCCTCCAAAGTATACATATTGAGATTTTTAAGTCTGTCCCCATACACCTTATAATGAAGACCGCACACCATTTTAGTAGCCTTTCTCTGAACTGACTCCATCATTTTTATATCTTTTTGAAGGTGCGGCCTCCAGAATTGTACACAATATTCTAAATGAGGTCTCACCAGTGTCTTCTACAGGAGCATCAATACTTCCTTTTTCCTACTGGCCATACATCTTCCTATGCACCCTAGCAGCCTTCTAGCTTTCGCAGTCACCTTTTCAATCTGTTTGGCCACCTTAAGATCATCACATACAATCACACACAAACCCTGCTCTTCTGTCATATACATAAGTTCTTCATCCCCTAAACTGTACTATTCCTTCGGGTTTTTGCAGCCCAAAAGCATGAGCTTGCTTTTCTTAGCATTAAATTTTAGCTGGCAAATTTCAGACCATTCTTCAAGTTTCGCTAGGTCTTTCTTCATGTTATTCACAACATTCGGGATGTCTGCTCTACTGCAGATTTTGGTATCATCCGCAAAGAGGCAAATCTTACCTGAAAGCACTTCAGCAATATCGCTTATAAAAATGTTAAAAAGAACAGGCCCAAGAACAGAACCTTGAGGCATACCACTGGTAACATCCCCTTCCTCAAAGCGATCTCCGTTGACCACTACCCTCTGTCACCTTCCTCTCAACCAGTTGCTGACCCAACCCGTCACTTTGGGGCCCATCCTGAGGGCATTCAGTTTATTTATTAGACGTCTGTGTGGAACATTGTCAAAGGCTTTGTTAAAATCTAAATACACCACATCTAGCGCACTCCCTCTATCCAATTCTCTAGTCACCCAGTCAAATAAATTGATCAGATTTGTCTAAAACTTACCTCTAGTGAATCCATGTTGTCTTCGGTCCTGCAATCCACCAGATTCCAGAAATTTCACTATTCTCTGTTTTAAAAGCGTTTCCATTAATTTGCTTACCACAGAAGTCATACTTACTGGCCTGTAATTCCCTACTTCTTCCTTACTTCCATGTTTGTGTAGAGCAGGGGTCTCAAAGTCCCTCCTTGAAGGCCATAATCCAGTTGGGTTTTCAGGATTTCCCCAATGAATACGCACGAGATCTATGTTCATGCACTGCTTTCAGTGCATATTCATTGGGAAAATCCTGAAAACACAACTGGATTGCGGCCCTCAAGGAGGGACTTTGAGACCCCTGGTGTAGAGGGACCACATCTGCCCTTCTCCAGTCCTCTGGTACCACTCCCGACTCAAGAGAAGCATTGAAAAAATCAGTTAGAGGAGCCACCAGAACTTCCCTAAGTTCCTTCAGCACACAAGAAAGTATACTATCTGGCTCCATCGGTTTGTCTACCTTTAATTTAGCTAGCTTGTCACAAACACAGTCTTCTGAAAATCAATCAGGGTCTACCACTCCTCCATCCCTATTCGTGTTTGTATTCTGCAGTTCCGCTCCCAGAGCTTCAGCCGTGAACACAAAACAGAAATATTTGCTGAGTATAAACATAATAATAATAATAATTTATTGTTTATATACCGCCAAAGCCAAGGTAGTTCAAGGTGGTTTACAATAAAGAAGAGCTGGACATACAGCGAAAAAACAATGAAGTCTTTGAGTACAATACAATGCAGTGCAGTATAGAAGAGCTGGACATACAGCGAAAAGAAATAATGAAGTCTTTGAGTACATGGCTGTAAGGTAACCTTGTAGGGACGGGTTTACAATAAGAGTAAGTCAAAGGGGAGCAGGTTGTACAGAGGGGTAAGCAGTGAAGGTTTTGGGAGAACTTGGTCAATGGGTAGTAGATCGAGGAGATTTACAAAGAAGGGTAGGTCATACAGTGAGGGGAAGTAGTGAAGACTTTAGGCATTCCTGGTCACGAATCGGTTGAAGAGGTCGGTTTTGATTAGTTTTCTGAAGTTGAGGTAGGATGAGGAGTGCATGATGGTGCCGCTTAGCCAGTCGTTCTGTAAGCTTGCTTGGAAGGCAAGCATTCTGTCAAGGAATCTTTTGTATCGGCAGGTTTTTATTATAGGGTTGCTGAACATGCGTATTCTGCGTGTAGGCCTGGTGGAGCGGTCTAGTTTGAAGTGGGAGACCAGGTACAGAGGGGCCAAACCGAGAGTGGATTTGAAACAGACACATGCGAATTTGAACAATACTCTTGCCTCCAGGGGCAACCAGTGGAGTTTTTGGTAGTAGGGGGTTATGTGGTCCCATTTCTTTAGTCCGAAAATCAGTCGCACCGCTGAGTTTTGTATGATTCGGAGTTTTTGAACGGTTTTCTTGAGTGACCCCAGATAAATGATATTGCAGTAGTCAAGTAGGTTTAGGATGGAGGATTGCACCAGTAGGCGGAATGATGTTGAGTCAAAGTATTTTCTAATGGTTCTAAGTTTCTATAGTGTCGAGAAGCCCTTTCTGATTAAAAGCTCTGAATGCGTATCTAGGGTGAGGTAGCGGTCCAGTGTCACTCCTAGGATTTTTATGGTATCGACAATGAGGAAGTTCTGTCCATTCAGGTTTATTGTAGTATCTTTGATTTTGTCATTTGGACTTGCCAGGAAGAATTTGGTTTTTTCGGGGTTGAGCTTCAGCTTGAACTCTGTCATCCATGTTTCGATTTGTTTTAGAGTTAGTGCTAGATGAGTCTTCGTCTCAGGGGTCAGGCTTGTTAGAGGCAGAAGTATGATGATATCGTCGGCATAGATGTAGAATTTGATTTTTGCTTTTTGCAGTAGATTTGCCAGTGGGGCTAGGTAGATGTTGAACAGAGTGGGGGATAGAGGGTAACCCTGTGGGACACCGCATGGGTTAACCCAGCTGGAGGATTGGGAATTGTCGCTATAGACTCGGTACATTCGTTTAGTCAAGAAGCCTCGGAACCATTTTAGTACTTTGCCTGAGAGACCAATTGTCTCCAAGCAGTCAATTAGGATGGTGTGATCGACTAAATCAAAGGCGCTGCTTAAGTCTAGTTGAAGGATTAGTGCACTGGAGCCTTGGCAGAATAGATTCAGGAAGGTGTCCAGTAGTGAGGCAATAACCGTTTCCGTGCTGAACCCTGATCGAAAGCCTGTCGTGAAGAATGTTGAATTGTCCAGGTAAAATACTAAATCCTGGTTTACCAGGCCTTCCATTAGCTTTACAAAGAGGGGAATGTTTGCGATGGGCCTGTAGTTAGATGTCAGCTTGATGGATTCCTTGGGGTTTTTTACAATAGGTGTGATCAGTATGTGACCTAACTCCTCGGGAAATGTACCCGACAGTAATTGGGAGGAGAGCCAATCGTATAAAGAGGCTTTGAAGGGGACTGGGGCGGCTTTCATGACGTTTGGTGGGCAGCTGTCTAGTCTGCAGTATGAGTCGACGTATTTTGAGAAGAGTTTGCTGAAGCGATTCCAGGTAGGGATTGAGAAATTGTTCCAGTACATGTCTACTCTGGGATCGTTTGTGTGTTGGTCATTAATAAGTCATTAATACAATGGCACATACACATGCAAAAATTCTACGAATGGAAATATTTTACATAATGTGTATTTGACTGATAGGCGTTGCCATAAGACAGTTTTATAGCTGGCATAGGTACTTATACCCTCTTACAGCTGTGTTATTTTGCAGCCACCCTAGTATTCTACAATGGAAAATAGGCGCCTAAGGGCTACTTTTACTAAGCTGTGATAGCGGTTTTAGAGTGTGCTTAGCGCGTGCTGAATTTGCCATGCGTGCTAGAGCTAGTGTTAGTTCTAGCCACGTAGTGTGGGTTTAGCGCACGCTAAAAATGCAATCGCAGCTTAGTAAAAGGAGCCCTAAGTTTCTTTATAGAATAGTTATGGAATTACCCCCTATGGCAGGGGTAGGCAGTTCCGGTCCTTGAGAGCCAGAGCCAGGTCAGGTTTTCAGGATATCCACAATAAATATGCATGAGATAGATTTGCATCTCAAGGAGGCAGTGCATGCAAATCCATTTCATACATATTCATTGTGGATATCCTGAAAACCTGACCTGGCTCCAGCTCTCGAGGACCAGAATTGCCTACCCCTGCCCTATGGGAGTAATTTTTATAACATTTTTTTCTGTTATATCTATGGAAAAGAGACTTTGATAAAGTTAGAGGACCAAATGCATGCATTAAAAGCGGTATTATATAGTAACTAAAGGGGTCTTTTACTAAGGCGCGTTAGCTGATTTAGTGCACGCTAAATATTAACATGTGCTAAATGCTAACGTGCCCATTATGTTCTATGTGTTCCACCACTTAGGCAATAACTTTTTTACTTTCACTTAAGTAAATTTTTAATGTGTTTTTCACCGTACTTAAGTATTCAAAAATGGATTTATTTTTACTTTTACTTAAGTACTTTGACAAAGTACTTTTAACAACACTGATTAAAAGTTTCTAGTCAATTAACGCAAGTGAGTGCTCCGTTTACAAAGTTGCGCGCGACAAAGACAAATTCAATTCCTATGGGCTTCATTGCATTTGACGCTAGTAGGGATTTGTAAAAGGAGCTCTTAGTCTCCTTAATGTAAGCCCTCTTTTCAGCCAAACTTACCTTTCCTCCCCCCCTTTTCCGAAACCTCGTTAGGCTTTTTTATTGCTGGCCATCATGGTATTAGCTCCGACAGTCATTGGAATTCTAATAGCGTTGGAGCTAATACCACCGTGGTCAGTGATAAAAAAGCCTAACATAGCTTCATAAAAAGGGGGGGGGGGGTAGTTGCAAGGAAAAAACACAATTTGAAGTGTCTGTATGCAAATGCTAGAAGCCTAAAAAATAAAATAGGAGAGTTAGAGTATATATAGCACTGAATGATGAGATAGATATAATAGGCATCTCAGAGATCTGGTGGAAGGAGGACAATCAATGGGACACTGTGTTACCTGGGGACAAATTATATTGCAAGGCTATATTAGATCAAATTGGAGGGGGGGGGGTGCGCTATATGTTAAAGAGGGAATTGAATCAAATTAAATAAACATTCTGCATGACATAGATAGCAGTGTGGAATCTATATGGATAGAAATTTCATGTGTGAAGGGAAGGAATATAACGGTTGGGTTTTGGCCCAGGACAAAATGAGCAGACAGATGAAGAAATGTTTTCAGAGATGAGGAAAGCTGGAGAAATGGGCAACAGTATAATAATGGGCGCTGTTTTCTTGCCATTTGGATTGCTTCTGTATGGAAGCATATTTGCAGCAGCGCTGGCTTGGAAACCCCTGACGCACCTTTGACATGCAAAATGGGGACTCCCTGTTGGGTTAATGTGGAAGGGACATTGGAGCTTCTACATGAAGTGGACCGGCAGAAAAAGTATCATCACTGGACCTGCAGCTGAAGCTAAGTGATCCCTGCCTTTGTGTTATAGATTGCAGATGACTATGTTTGGAGTAGTAGCATCCATTTTGGAGTTTTTTTTTCGACCCATGAAGCCCTTTAACTGAGGTCATTTTCTCTCCAAAAATTATATCTTTAAGTGTGCTCCTCGGGGATAGAAAGTAATTTTTTGAAACTTTGCAACAACTTCCCTGTTCCCCTGTGGATTTTGCTTTCCAAGTAGTCCGTGTTATATGACTAGCTTAGGACTATTGATAAATATATGAGTGAAATACCATATGCTTTTCAAATTTTGAATATAGTTTGATTTCAATTACCCCAACATTCACTGGTTAAATGTTACATCGGGGGTGTACTGTGGAGGTAAAATTCCTAGATGTTATAAATGACTGCTTCGTGGAGCAATTGGTCTGGGAACCAACAAGAGGGGGTGCTATTTTAGATTTGGTCCTTAGTGGAATGCAAGACATAATACAGGAGTTAACTGTGTTTTGTCCGCTGGGAAACAGTGATCATAACGTGATTTTGAGCTGATACCAGGAGTAATGTTGCAAAAGAAATCTACTGTAGGGGCGTTTAATTTTCAAAAGTGCGACTATGATAAATTGAGGAAAATGGTTAAAAAGAAGCTAAAAGGATCAGTTGCAAAGCTTAGGACTGTAAACCAGGCATGGGTGTTATTTAAAAATACCATCGTGGAAGCCCAGACCAGATGTATTCCATGTATAAGCAAAGGTGGAAAGAAGAGGAAACGAGAGCTGGCGTAGTTGAAAGGTAAAGTTAAAGAGGCTATTAGAGCCAAAAAAACATCCTTTAAAGAAAGGAAAAAAGATCCGAATGAAGAAAATAAGAAGAAACACAAGCACTGGCAAGTTAGATGCAAAGCATTGATAAAGACAGCTAAGAAAGTATATGAAGAGAAACTTGCAAAAGAGGCAAAAACTCATAGCAATTTTTTTAGGTACATCAGAAGCAGAAAACCTATGAGGGAATCTGTGGGACCGTTGGGTGATCAAGGAGCGAAAAAGGCGCTCAGGGAGGATAAGGCCATAGCGGAAAGACTGAATGAATTCTTTGCTTCGGTCTTTACGGAAGAAGATGTAAGAGATCTACCTGAACCAGAAGTGTTTTTCAAGGGTGATAATGTGGAGGAACTGAAAGAAATCTTGGTGAATCTGGAAGATGTACTAAGCCAAATCGGCAAGTTAAAATGTGATAAATTGTCAGGACCGGATGGTATATATCCCAGTGTACTAAAAGAATTCAAACATGAAATTGCTAACCTGCTGTTAGTGATCTGTAACCTGTCGCTAAAATCATCTGTAGTACCTGAAGATTGGAGGGTAGCCAATGTTCTGCCAATTTTTAAAAAGAGCTCCAGGGGAGATCTGGGAAATTACAGACCGGAAAGCCTCACTTCGGTGCTGGGCAAAATGGTAGAAATGATTATAAAAAATAAAATTGTGGAACACATAGACAAACATGATTAAAGAGACGGAGTCAGCATGGGTTCAGCCGAGGAAAATCTTGCCTTACAAATTTGCTTCTTTGAAGGTGTGAATAAACATGTGGATAAAGGTGAGCCAGTTGATATAGTGTATCTAGATTTTCAGAAAGCTTTTGATACAGTCCCTCACGAGAGGCTCATGAGAAAATTAAAGTGTCATGGGATAGGTGGCAAAGTTCAGTTGTGGATTAGGAATTGGTTATCGGATAGAAAACAGAAGGTAGGGTTAAATGGTAATTTTTCTCAATGGAGGAGAGTAAACAGTGAAGTGCCGCAGGGTTCTGTACTAGGACGGTGCTATTTAACTTATTTATAAATGATCTGGAAATTGGAACGATGAGGCAGGTGATTAAATTTGCAGATGATACTAAACTGTTCAAAGTTGTTATAACGCATGCGGATTGTGAAAAATTGCAGGTGGACCTTAAGAAATTGGAAGACTGGGCATCCAAATGGCAGATTAAATTTAATGTGGACAAATGCAAAGTGATGCACATTGCGAAGAATAACCTGAATCACAGTTACCAGATGCTAGGGCCCACCTTGGGGGTTAGCACCCAAGAAAAGGATCTGGGTATCATTGTAGACGATATGATGAAACCTTCCGCCCAATGTGTGGCGGCGGCCAAAAAAGCAAACAGGATGCTGGGAATTATTTTAAAAAGGAATGGTTAACAAGAATAAGAATGTCATAAAGCCCCTTTATCGCTCCATGGTGTGATGTCATTTGGAGTATTACATTCATTCTGGTCTCCTTATCTCAAGAAAGATATAGTGGCACTAGAAAAGAGTGACCAAGATAGTAAAGGGGATGGAACTCCTCTTTTATGAGGAAAGACTAAAATGGTTAGGGCTCGTCAGCTTGGAAAAGAGACTGCTGAGGGGAGTTATGATTGAAGTCTACAAAATCCTAAGTGGAGTAGAACGGGTACAAGTGGATCGATTTTTCACTCCGTCAAAAATTACAAAGACTAGGGGACAATCGATGAAGTTACAGAGAAATACTTTTAAAATCAATTGGAGGAAATTTTTTTTTCACTCAGAGAATAGTTAAGCTCTGGAATGCATTGCCAGAGGATGTGGTAAGAGTGGATAGCTTAGCTGGTTTTATGAAAGGTTTAGACAAGTTCCTGGAGGAAAAGTCCATAGTCTGTTATTGAGAAAGACATAGGGGAAGCCACTGCTTGCCCCATATTGGTAGCATGGAATATTGCTACTCCTTGGGTTTTGTCCAGGTTCTAGTGACCTGGATTGGCCACCGTGAGAACGGGCTACTGGGCTTGATGAACCATTAAGACAGTAAGGCTATTCTTGTGTTCTTTTGTTTTCAGCTGAATATTCATCTTAATTTAAGAGTTTAAAAATTATGCTCATAAATTTAGGCCTGCAGACTGTGTACAAGATGCAGGCAAAAATTTATTGTACCAAAATTAAAATGCAAAGAAAAGTGTGATGAATTGAGATATAATCAAATTAATGTATCAGCATAACCCAAAAACTGTATCATAAAAAAAGATAATCAAAGAACTATATCATAAGAAGGAGCGATAATCTATTTCTAAATTTAAACCTGCAGGTGTAGTAGTGTCAAGTTCAAAGATAGTCCGTTGTTCTGCTTGCAACAAGATATTATCAATAATTTCTTATAGTGTTTTATTGTTTAATGTTATCATTTTCCTTATATTCTTTTTTAACTTACCTTGATGTTTATCTTACTTTGCATGTTTCCTTACTATTTCACATACCCTCTTTCTTGTCATTCACGTCACTTGACCACAAGCCTTAGTAGCATGGCATAATAACACCATCTTGTTACTTTTCGCTTTTTATAAGAGTTTACAACAGTTTTTAATGTTTTCTGTATTGTAATTGTATTCATTAGGACCCCTGACGAAGGTTTGTCCGAAACACGGACCGTGTCGGGTCCCTTGATTGGTAAAAGGGTTTTATTTTACTTATTTGCATTTTAATTTTGGTACAATAAATTTTTGCCTGCATCTTGTACACAGTCTGCAATTTTGTTTGTTTTTCCTGCTTGGTTTTTTCTGCAGACAAAGTTGGACTTTCTCCTTTGTTTTGTTGCCCCATAAATTTAGGCCTGCCATTCATTTGCCTAGACCATTACCTTATATATGATATTTGTACCCCACCATAGCTTCAAAAAGGTTCATAGTGGTTTACAACAAGAAATAGCTGAGCATATTCAGGAAATAATACAAAACACATAATTCCCATACACTTCATTATCCAATAATACATTTTTGAAATAGGAAGGACTTTAAATGCTTATAAAATTTTCTGTAATCCGTTAAGCACTTCAAACTAACTGGCAGAGTGTTCCACCACTTAGCAGCTTGATATGTAAACACTGAAGAAAATATAGTTTTATACCTTACTTTACTCACACGTGGATAATTTCCCCCTGGGCTGCAGTAGAGGTTTCTACTGCGGCTTAGAGTGCTAAATGCTGATGCTGCTCAGATATTCATAGAATTCCTATGAGTGTCAGAGCATGTAGAGCCCTGGCTGTAATGTAAACCTCTACTGCAGCTTAGTAAAAAGGGGGCCATTCTAAAATTGAACCCCTAGTTTTTTGATTGATAGGTTTAACAATGGTAACATGTACCCTGGGGCAACGTCATGTAGAATCACAAATACTATGGTACAAAGCTTGAATACAGCCCTAGCCTCAACTGACAGCAAGTGAAGGCGGATGAACAAAGGAGTTACTTTCTCAGACCTCGGTGCATGAAAAAATCAACATAGCTGCTGTGTTCTGTAGTATCTGCAACCTTTTCAAAATAGTTACAGTTCAAATATACTCCATTACAGTAATCAATGTATGCCACGATCATTGACTGCTCAATCATTTGGAAGGTTACAGGGTCAAAATTTGACCTGACCCTTCTAAGTTTCCACAGTATTCTATAGACTTTTGTAGTCACTTATTGAACTTGTAATATCAGAAAAGAATCAAAATTGCTCCTATTTTAAGTTTAGACTCTAATGTGTATTTAATACTATTTACAACAATAGCTTTATCAGAAACAGGGTTAAGTGACCTACTAATTATCAGAAATGTATTATTTTTCTTTCTTGAGCTTTAATTTTAACTTCATAGCCCAATCTTTTAATGTATCAATTACCTGCTTAATAGTTGGTAAAGCTTCACCTAAAGTACCACATATAGGAATATAGATTGTAATGTCATCTGCATATACAAAAAAGTGAAAACCTAGTCGAGTCAATTTTATACCGTGTTTCCCCGAAAATAAGACAGTGTCTTATATTAATTTTGGGTTAAAAAAATGCACTAGGGCTTACTTTCAGTGATATATTATTTTTTTTCATGTAAAACAATTCTCTCCCTTCCTCTCCTGCACCCCAATTCTTCCTCTTTCCTTTCTCCCCTCCCCCCTATGTGCAGCATCTTTCTATCCCTCCTTCCCTCCCTCCCATTCCCCTGTACAACAGAACTCCATCAACCCTCCCACCATGAGACTGACATACTTCTGCTCCAAGGCTTCCTAAAGCAGCAGGGGTGGGGGTTGCTGAATCGACGAGTCCAACTTTTTCAGCAAATCAGTCAGCAATAGTGTCAGGGATGGAGTCAGGGAGTATCGGGGATATTGGGTGGGGGGCTTCAGGAGTCGATCTTAGGGCTTATTTTTGGGGTAGGGCTTATATTAGGAGCATCCTTAAAAATAATGCTAGGGCTTGTTTTCGGGATAGGTCTTATTTTCATGGAAACAGGGTACCTAGAGGGGCAAGTAGAACATTACATAATGGTGAAATTGGAGAGCCCTGTGGAACCCCATAGCTTGGTGCTCAAATGCAAGATCTAGCATTATTCATTTTCACCTATGTGTAATGTTTAAACCCTCTCCCCCCTTAAACCAGAGTTTCACGCATCATTAATGTCATAATAATCTAACATATTTAACAAGATCTCTTGGTCTACTGAATCAAAGGCGCTTGACAAATCAAAATTGCAATAGAAGTACCCACTGACCCCGGCAAATTATTTCTCTGGTTACTGATAACAATGTGACCAAAATCATTTCCATACTGCAACCCCATCTAAAGCTTGCCTGACAGTCATGCAGGATTTCAAAATGGTCTAAAAATTTTGCCAATTGTAAGGCAACTAAACTTTCCAGTGCTTTAATTGATAAAGTAATGGAAGTCACTGGTCTGTAAATACTTCTTACGTCATTGGAATTTAAAGATGAATTCTTAACAATAGGTGTTAAAATAATATGTCCAATTGGACTTGGAAATTTGTCAATTTCAAGCAAATTGTCCAAGGAATGACTAAAATGTTTAATAAAACCAGCTGGGACAGCCTTCATTAAATGTGTTGGGCAGTTATCCAAAACACAGTATGAAGAGGAATACTACTTCAGACATTTTGCTACCTCATCATAAGTAAGCCGAGACAGCTGAAGCCTGGGAAGATGCCAAGACATATCTAGTGGGGGAGATATGCTTGTGCTTCTTAGCTTACTTACATGGCTCTCCTAATACAGGTGGTACTAATGACAAAGAGGTAGAATCCCTGCACTGCATCAACTCAGAAAGATATGATGTTAGTGCCGGTGTAGATAAAGGTTGAGCATTGGTTTTGAAATCCTCGACCATGCTCATTGTCTCTGATGCGGTACTGAAGTTTACGGTGACCCGTCAAAAGCACGCCAGACTTTGGGGTGCACTTTTGATGATGTACCTTTACGGTGACCCGTCAAAAGCATGCCGGACTTTTGCATGTCGACAATCCTGCGGCAACATTTGTGGCAGGACACATGCATGCTGCCACTTCCTCCGCTTTTAAGCCTTTCTGTTAGCACTGTGAGGGTGTGTGTGTGGAGGAACCCCCCTACTACATTTACAAGGCCTCATACTCCTGTTGGGGTTGGGTGTGGGTGGAACCCCCCACTACACTGAAAACTCCCAAACAGTGAAAACGGAGAGGAGAATGGAAGTTTTCAGTGTACTTGGGAGGGGGTGTTCCCCAACCCCCCCCCAACATGAGCACGAGGACTTCTAAATGTAGTGGGGGCTTCCTCCACAAACACACCCTCACAACACTAATGGAAACCTTCAAAGTGATGGAAGTGGCGGCGCATATATCATGTGCGCAAATGTCACCGCAGGATTGTCGGTGCGCCAAATTTTGGCATGCTTTTGAGGGTGTACCTCAGTTTACGGGCCTTGAGCAACCTCTTTTGCATGCAAGAGCAGAGGGTGCAAGAAATGTCTCGATGCTCAGGACCATGACACTGAACGCACCAATTGTGCAGAGCAGAACCTGAAATGGTCTGGTTACACTGAATGTACCTCTTGAAGCTACTAGGGAATTTAGACATTGAGGAGAATATCACTGATGCAAAGTTAAAGGGCTCAATGGCCCAGGAGCTCAAGTAAAACTCAAACTAAAAATAGCTTGATATTCCTGGAATAGAAAGGGCTTCAGCAAACAATGACAAAAAAATGAAGAAAAAAAGTAAAAGTAAGGCACCCAAAAGGCAAACGTTTGACGCTGAGGAGAACTTTAAAGTTCCACGGAAAACTAAGAATGCATATCCTTCGAGACAATATCGGGCAGGAAGGCACCAGCATGTTTGCGATATGGACAGTGCTTAAAATTTAAAGTGACAGTTCACTTAACTCTCCTTACTGGGTTCCATGGATGACATCACCCACCTATGAAAATATTATACCTGCTTGTCATTGGAGAAGGCTACATCAGCTAAGGGGGCAAGGGACCTCTCTTTTACTAGCCCTGAAACTACTTTGATTCACTACAGGCAGTGGCATACCAAGGGGGGGCCGGGGGGGGGGGGGGGCGGTCCGCCCCAGGTGCAAGGCCCGAGGGGGTGTTCAGCTGGCCACTTACCGGGGAATAGGCTGCCGCCGGGAAAAGAAAGACGCCGACGCCGAATTCTCCCTCCCTGCTGCTTTTCTTCCCCGAGCCGAGCAACTCTAGCCGTCTGACGTCAATTCTGACGTCGGAGAGGACGTTCTGGGCCAGCCAATCGCTGCCTGGCTAGCAGGAACGTCCTCTCCGACATTAGAATTGACGTCGGGCAGCCAGAGTTGGTCGGCCCGCGGGAAAAGAAGGAGGGTGAATTCGGCACCGGTCTGTTTCCGATGGCCAGTGGCAGCCTTTCCCCGGCGGTGGTGGTAGCGGCGGTGGCATGGGGGAGGGAAGGGAGAAAGAAAGAAAGGGGGGAGCCAGAGAGCCAGAAAGAAAGCAAGGGGGGGGACAGGGATCCAGAAAGAAAGAAAGGGGGCAGGATGAAAGTAAGAAAAAAATGGGGCATGGGGAAAGAGAGAGAAAGACAGACATAGAGAAAGAAAGGGGGCATGGAGAGAGAAAGAAAGAAGGGGACAGGATGAAACAAAGAAAAAGTTGGGGGAGGGAATGAAATCTGGAGGAGAGGAAGCATACAGGAGGCTGAAAGAAGGGAAGAAATATTGGATGCACAGTCAGAAGAATAAAGTGCAACCAGAGACTGATGAAATTACCAAACATAAAGGTAGGAAAAATGATTTTATTTTCAATTTAGTGATCAAAATGTGTCTGTTTTGAGAATTTATATATGCTGTCTATATTTTGCACTATGGGCCCCTTTTACTAAACTGCAATAGCAGTTTTTAGCGCAGGGAGCGTCGAGAGAAGCATGGGGTATTCAGCGCAGCTCCCTGCGCTAAAAAACGCTATCTCAGTTTAATAAAAAGGGAGGGGGTATATTTGTCTATTTTTGTATAGTTGTTACTGAGGTGACATTGCATAAAGTCATCTGCCTTGACCTATTTGAAAACCCGCGGAATATAAATGATAATTAATATTTTCTCTTCGTACAGTGTGCTTTGTGTTTTAAAAATTTTATTGTTGGTAGATCATTTTGACTTGGCCACGAAGGTAACGGGGAGGGAGGGAGGGGAGCTGCTGAAAGACATCTAGTAATCCTTGCAGGCTTGACTGCAGGGAATTATTTTTGTAAAATCATGTTTTGTGACTGGCATTATTTAGACTTTAATTTCTATGAATGAATAGAATGAAAATGATATAAAATTACTTGCTTGTTTTTATGTGCGTGCGCTGAAGGAAAGTGGAGAGAGAGTGGGCTGAGGACGCTGTGGGAAAATGGGGAAGAGAGAGTGGGGAGAAGACGCTGATTTATAAATTGACAATTGTACAGAATATTGTTTCTTTTTATACTTTAATATAATAAATTCTATATAAAACAATTCAAGGCTTGTGTGGATGGAATCAGGTGGTTTGTGGGGATGAGGACCGAGCTTACGGGGATTAGTCCAATAAAATGGTATTTTCATATTTCTAATTATTTTATTTTTATTTGTTAATTTGTAAAGTGGTGATTGTTATGTATCAGTTTTTCAAATTTACATCTACTATCTTTATATTTTGCACAGTATTAGAGGACATGTATTACTGTTTTTGTGGTGTGGTATTGCATTGTATGCAGAGTCTGGTTTCTTGGCAGTTCAGTTTAACTTTTGTCTACATATTTCTATTTTTAGTTTGTGATTATTCCATATTGGGAAAAGGTGTATCTGTCTGTGTGTATGAAAGGGACATGGCTTTCTGATAGCATCAACTGTACTGGATCAATTGACTGTGCAGGATCTGGTTTGTTTAGTTTTACAATGTATGTGTTGGTGTTCTAGTGCTCACTGCAGTGTTTAAGATGCTGCCTTTTCCTAGGTACACTCTTGTGCGATATGTGGATTGTTACTAAAAATCATATTTTTCATATAGATGGGGGGGGAGGTTTCAAAAAATGATGGGCCCCGGGTGTCACATATGCTAGGTACGCCACTGACTACAGGTAGTCCTTCCTTGATCTGTAGTGAACTGTGGCCCTGCTGAAATTGTAGCTTAGCAAGCAGACCCAACATTTGGGCGGCGGAGAGTTTTGATATCTGTACCCACAGCTCATCTGTCAACAGAAGGTCACTCTGCTGTATCTGGAGCTGCAGGAGCGAGAATGGTAGCTGAAAGTGGCAGGGCTGCTCCACCTCCTGAGTGCAGTGTGCTGTGAAACTGATCATTAGCAAGCCACCATAGATGAAGCCATCTAATGTTATTTATTTATTTAATTAAAAAATTATATACCGTATATTACCTATATGGTTTCCATAGTAACAAGCATAAAATGTTAAGCAAACATACATAGTTCAGTTGTTAAAAAAACAACACTTTTAAAAATGGTCAAACATCAGAAATCTTCAAATCCAGTTTGAATATAAAATTTCAACTCAAAAAAGCCTTCATAGTTGAGTTTTTAACATTTTCTTAAAATTCATTCTAGCAGCACACAAGCACAAAATTCCTGGCAGGGTATTCCACAGCTTTACACCCTCTATAGCAGGGGTGCCCAACACGTTGATCGCGATCGACCAGTAGCTCAGGAAGGCAACGCGAGTCGATCGCGGAGCCCATCCCGGGCTCCGTGATAGACTTGTGTTGCCGTCCTGATCTACCGGGCCAATCAGCCTTCCTTTCCAGTGTTCTCTCTAGGGCCTTTTAGCTGGGCGGTCCGCCCAGTTATCATCTGCTGCTGCCGCCGCTGCTGAACATTAAAAAAAAACAAAAAAAACCGGCTTGGAGATTTCAGCCCGTAGCGAACTTATGCTCCGTGGCTCTAACGTGTGCGTGCCGGCTTCCCTTCTCTTCCCTCAGAAACCGGAAGTTATGTCCGGGGGGGGGAGGAGAAGGGAAGCCGGCATGCACATGTTGAGAGCCCTGAAGCAAGCGTTCGCTATGGGCTGAGGCGGGAGACAGGTTAGTGAAGCATTTGCTCTTCTTGCTGCCGGGTCCTGCCTACTTTCTGTTTCCGCGAAGGCAGGACCCGGCAGCATTTCCCCCAATAGGTCGATCGCGATCTTGGGCCAATCAGCCTTCCTCTCCCCGACGTCAATTCTGCCGTCGGGGAGAGGAATGCTGGTCGGCCGAAGCAGGGACAGCTTGGGGCGGCGTCGGCTTTCGGGCCTGTTATTGGTGGCGGTTTGGGGCCTGTATTGGTGGCGGTTTGGGTCCTGGTCCCCGATGGCATTGGCTTGGGGGAGGGCAGGGAGAAAGAAAGAAAAAGGGCAGGCAGGGAGACAGAAGGAAAGAAGAGAAACAGAAAAAAAAGAAAGGGAGGCAGAGAGAAAGAAAGGGCAGGGAAGAGGAAGGAAAAGTTGGGGGAAGGAATGAGGTCTGGAGGAGAGGAAGCATACAGGCTAAAAGAAGGGAAGAAAGATTGGATGCACAGTCAGAAGAAGAAAGTGTAACCAGAGACTCATGAAATCACCAGACAAGGTAGGAAAAATGATTTTATTTTAAATTTAGTGATCAAAATGTGTCTGAATTTATATCTGCTGTCTATATTTTACACTAAAGTCCCCTTTTACTAAACCGCAATAGTTTTTTAGCGCAGGGAGCCTATGAGCGTCGAGAGCAGCGCTGGGCATTCAGCGCAGCTCCCTGCTCTCTAAAATCTGCTATCGTGGTTTAGTAAAAAGGGAGGGGGTATATTTGTCTATTTTTGTATGGTTGTTACTGAGGTGATAGTGCATAGAGTCATCTGCTTTGACCTCTTTGAAAAACCCTGGAATAGGAATGATAATTAACATTTTCTATGCGTACAGTTTGCGTTGTGTTTTTTTTAAATTTTATTGTTGGTAGATCATTTTGACTTGGTCATTTTAAAAGTAGCTCGCAAGCCCAAAAGGTGTGGGCACCCCTGCTCTACAGCTAACATAGTCGCACCAATCTTAATGTGGGAGATTAACATATTACCTTCCAAACATAATTTCATACTGTTTTCTGATCTCAGACTTCTTTATAGGTTGATAGATTTCAAAAAACATTTGAAAAACAGCAGGAGAGACTTAGTACAAAGTCTGATGAATTTTGAATTGGACTCTTTGTTGTACTGGTAACCAGTGCAACTGCTTCAATACTGGTGTTATACGAGTCATTCTAGAAGCACCTGTGATCAATCTAGCTGCAGAGTTAATCAACATCTGTAATTCCCTCATTTTCACTTTTGCAGCTCCCAAGTATAATGAGTTACAATAATCTATTCTGTTCAAGATCAGTGCCTGCACCACACTTCAAAAATCATAATTTAGCAACATAGGCTTCAATCTATACAACATATTTTACTGCATATATCCTACCTGTATTGTTTTCAATATTTGTTATAATGGATATTGTTATGCAGGCTATAGTATCCTTGGGCAAATTAATTTTCTCAGTTGCTAAAATTGCATAGAAATACATTCTAGACATTAGTCAAGAAAGGATGGACAGCAAGAGTTATTCTAATGGGTTAAAATTCTAAAGGAGGAAACTAAGAGGCATGCAGAAATTTTTTGTATAAATGATAACAGTGCAACCTCAAAAAAACTTAAGAACAAGGAAAATGTTTGAATTTTAGAAATTTGAACATTCCAAAAACTTGTCTTATGACACATTTTGCTATCTTCCAGAAGTGTTTAGAATATAAGAATTGCCGCTGCTGGGTCAGACCAGTGATCCATCGTGCCCAACAGTCCGCTCGCGCTGCGGCCCTTAGGCGAAAGGAACTTATCTAACTTTGTCTTGAATCCCTGGAGGGTGTTTTCCTCTATAACAGCCTCCGGAAGAGCGTTCAAGTTTTCTATCGCTGTCTGGGTGAAAAAGAACTTCCTTACATTTGTATGGAATGTATCCCCTTTTAACTTTAGAGAATGCCCTCTAGTTCTCTCTACCTTGGAGAGGATGAACAACCTGTCTTTATCTACTAAGTCTACTCCCTTCATTATCTTGAATGTTTCGATCATGTCCCCTCTCAGGGAGAAGAGGCCCAGTTTCTCTAATCTCTCACTAGTCGCTCTTCTCTGGACCCTTTTGAGTAGTACTGTGTCCTCCTTCATGTACAGCGTCCAGTGCTGGACGCAATATTCTAGTTGAGGGCATACCATGGCCCAGTACAGCGGCATGATAACCTTCTCCGATCTATTTGTGATCCCCTTCTTAATCATTCCAAGCATTCTGTTCGCCCTTTTTGCCGCCGCCGCCTTGTATTGCGCGGACGGCTTCATTGACTTGTCTACAAGTACTCCCAAGTCTCTTTCCTGGGGGATCTCTCCAAGTACTGCATCGGACATGCATCACCTTACACTTATCCACATTAAACCTCATTTGCCATGTTGCGGCCTATTTCTCAAGCATGTTTATGTCATGTTGCAGGTCTTCACAATCCTCCAGCGTTTTCACTACTCTGAATAACTTTGTATCGTCTGCAAATTTAATCATCTCACTCGTCGTACCAATTTCCATGTTGTTTATAAATATGTCGAAGAGCACGGGTCCAAGCACCGAACCCTGTGGCACTCTACTGGTGTCGCTTTTCCTGTACAAGTATTGTCCATTTACCCCCACACTCTAGCCACCGGCCAGTTTTTAATCCACGTGAGTATTTCACACTCGATTCCATGGCTCGCAATTTTTCAAAGTAGTCGTTCATGCGTAACCTTGTCGAATGCCTTCTGAAAATCTAGATATACAATGTCGACCAGGTCACCCTTGTCAATCTGCCTGTTTACTCCCTCGAAGAAGTGCAACAAGTTCGTCAAACATGATCTTCCTTTGCTGAAGTCGTACTGGCTGGTTTGTATCCGTCAAGGTGATCAATGATGCGGTCCTTTATCAGCGCCTCTACCATCTTTCCCAGTACCGAGGTCAGACTCACCGGTCTGTAGTTTCCTGGATCTCCCCTTGAACCTTTCTTGAAGATCAGCGTAACATTTGCCACTTTCCAGTCTTCCGGAATCCTTCCTGATTTGATTGACAGATTGGCTATTAGTTGAAGCAGTTCAACTATAGCCCCTTTCAATTCCTTGATTACCCTCAGATGGATGCCGGTCCCGGGGATTTATTATTTGTATGCCTATCAATCTGCCTGCATACCTCTTCTAGACTGACCATCAACCCTGTCAGTTTCCCGTCTTCGTTTCCTGCGTATAGCCTGTCGCTTCTGGTATGTTGTGTATATCCTCTTTGGTAAATACAGATGCAAAAAATGTGTTCAGTTTGTCGGCAATGGCTTTGTCCTCCTTTAGCACTTTCTTTATTCCATGGTCATCCAATGGTCCCATCACTTCCTTCGTTGGTTGTTTCCCCTTAATATATTGAAAGAAGTTTTTTGTCTGCTTGGTTATTTTTTCCTCATAATCTCTTTTGGACCCTCTTACCGCCTTATAACACCTGCTTTGATGTTGTTTGTGCTTTTTCCAGTTTTCATCCATTTTTGACCGTTTCCATTCCTTAAACGAAGTCTCTGATCGCTTCCTTCACCGCTACAGTGAGCCACGCCAGTTCCTTTCTCTTTTCCTCTTGGATCCCTTGTTGATACGCAGTATATAGAGATTTTGCGTCTCGGTGACTGTGTCCTAACAAACTTATTGCACTTCTTCGAAGGAGTTAACAGACGGATGGACAGAGGAGACCCCATAGACATCATATATTTAGATTTCCAAAAGGCCTTTGACAAGGTACCCCATGAACGCCTACTTCGGAAACTGAAGAACCATGGGGTGGAAGAAGACGTACATAGATGGATCATGAATTGGTTGGCGGGTAGGAAACAGAGGGTAGGAGTGAAGGGCCACTACTCAGACTGGAGGAGGGTCATGAGTGGTGTTCCGCAGGGCTCGGTGCTTGGACCGCTGCTATTTAATATATTTATAAATGATCTAGAAACAGAGACGAAGTACGAGATAATAAAATTTGCAGACGACACCAAACTATTTAGTAGAGCTCGGACTAAAGAGGACTGCGAAGAATTACAAAGGGACTTGAACAAACTGGGGGAATGGGCAACGAGATGGCAGATAAAATTCAATGTTGAGAAATGTAAAGTACTACATGTGGGAAGCAGAAATCTGAGGTACAGCTATACGATGGAAGGGATGTTATTGAATGAGAGTACATTACATTATATTACATTACAGATTTCTATTCCACGAGTACCCAAGAAAGGGACTTGGGGGTAATGGTGGACATGACAATGAAGCCGACAGCACAGTGCGCAGCGGCTGCTAAGAGAGCGAATAGAATGCTAGATATAATCAAGAAGGGTATTACAACCAGAACGAAAGAAGTTATCCTGCCATTGTATTGGGCGATGGTGCGTTCACATCTGGAATACTGCATCCTATATTGGTCGCCCTACCTTAAGAAGGATATGGCGTTACTCGAGAAGGTTCAGAGGAGAGCAACACGTCTGATAAAAGGGATGGAAAACCTTTCATATGCTGAGAGACTGGAGAAACTGGGTCTCTTTTCTCTGGACAAGAGGAGACTTAGAGGGGATATGATAGAGACTTACAAGATCATGAAGGGCATAGAGAGAGTAGACAGGGACAGATTCTTCAAACTTTCAAACAATAAAAGAACAAGAGGGCATTCGGAAAAATTAAAAGGGGACAGATTCAATACAAATGCTAGGAAGTTCTTCTTTACCCAACGTGTGGTGGACACCTGGAATGTGCTTCCAGAGGGCATAATAGGGCAGAGTACAGTACTGGGGTTCAAGAAAGGATTGGACAATTTCCTGTTGGAAAAGGGGATAGAAGGATATAGATAAAGGATTACTGCACAGGTCCTGAACCTGTTGTGCCGCCGTGTGAGCGGACTGCTGGGCACGATGGACCTCAGATCTGACCCAGCAGAGGCATTGCTTATGTTCTTATGTTCTTATGGACCATGCTTGCTGTAGCGTTTTTACAGTGCTTATCCTCTTCTTAATCTTTTTCCCCATCATGAGTCTCATCCCTTCATAATTCCCTTTTCGGAAGTTCAGTGCCGTGGCCGTCATTCTGGATTGACGTTTTGCCTCTGTGTCCAGGTTGAAGTGGATCATATTGTGATCACTGCTTCCCAGCATCCCTTCTACACCTTGCACTTGTCCTCATAGTCCATTTAGAATTAAGCCCAGAATTGCATTTTGTCTTATATTTTCCTTGACAAGTTGTTCCAGGAAGCAATCGCCTACAGCATCCAGGAACTTGGTCTCCCTACTGCAGCCGGAGGTGCCTAGGTTTCAGTCTATCCCCGGATAATTGAAGTCGCCCATGATAACTGCATTGCCTCCCTTGCAGTTCCGTTTAATCTCGTCCATCATTTCTCCATCAATTTCTTCGGACTGCCCTGGGGGTCGGTAGTAGATGCCGATCTTCGTTTCTGTTCCATTTGTTCCCAGAATTTTGACCCATAGAGACTCTACCTTATTTTTCGTTTCTGGCATGTTCTTTCCGGTAGACTCAATTACCTCTTTGACTAAAGGGCAATACCCCCACCTTTTCGACCTGCTCTGTCTCTGAAATATAGCTTGTATTCCAGTAGCACAGTGTCCCAGATGTTTTCCTCGTTCAACCATGTTTCCGTGATGCCGATGATGACAAGGTTATCTTTTTGTGCCATAGCTTCCAATTCCCCCATCTTATTCCTTAGGCTCTTTGCATTCATGTACATATACTTGAGTTTGCAGCCTGTTACTTTCTTGCATTTCCTTCCCTTTTGTATCTCTTTCGATCTGTCAGAATTTCTGTCTTGCCTATGATCCGGTGAGTCTTCCCCGCTATCTTCCTGTATGATATCCTCTGGGTATACCGTTTCCTGAACCATCGACTCTTAGTTGACTGTTTGCTTTCCCCTTTTTCCAAGTTTAAAAACTTCTTAATTTCTCTCTTTATGTTGCTTGCAAGAAGCCTTGTTCTGTCTCCGCTGAGGTGGAGTCTATCCTTCCTGAATAGCTTTCTCTTCCCCCAGAATGTCGTCCAGTTGCGCACTAGAGTACTTAAATTTCTGGAGTCCCCCCCCTTAATAAGATGTTTGATTTTCACCAAAGATTAAGTGGGGATGGGGATGGGGAGAGGAACAAAGCCTGCATGGACATGGCCAAACTTTGTCTCCTTGTCATTCTCTAAAATCTTGAGACTAATATCAAAATGTAAAAACTTAACACATCTTAGACAACTTGCAACAAAATTTAATGATTAAAAATAATGCAGAAGCTGCTTTTGGATTTAAATGAACTACTGTTAAATGACATTATTTGTGTCTTGTCTGCCTTTGACATGACAACAAGAGTCTTGTCTGCTAATCAGACTCTTTCCATCTTCAATGTCCTTCCATCATGTGTCCAGCTGCTCAAGCAACTTGCTGTTACTGAAACAAATTCATCCTTTCTTGCTAGAATCAAGGAACATTTTCAAGAGTAATAAACATTTATTTTCCTGTTCATCCAGTACACAGTTTAGGTTCTTTTCTACACCCATGCCTGAAAGACAATCCAATTACCTTCCCAGATGATGTAAAAACATAGACAATTAAATCTTTGGGAAGGTTGTACCAAAACCAGATCAAAATGGAAGGCTCTATTTGTGATTTATAAACAGTTATACAGAATATTATCCCTTTTTATACATTAATAAAATGGTTTAAATATAAAATCATAAGTGTTTGAGGCTTCTGCAAATGATGACAGAGTTTACGGGAATGGGGCATGGATGAGGATAGAACTCACGGGGATGGGACAGAACCTGAAAGGACAGGGACAAACATTATCCCAATGTCATTCTCTACCTACCTTCAGAAAATATCTTTGATATAGAGTGGGTTCTCACCACTTCCAGTAGAGTCTTACCCTTCGTCCTTGCATCAGCCCTGAAACTGTTCACAAAATGCCTGGTACTAGAGCTGCAACACTTAACTCATAGGGGTTATACAAGTTCCTTATCTAGAAGATTGGTTGATCAAGGCCTCATTATTGCTACAAATTCAGCATGCCATCAACTCAACAGTTCATCTATTGGAACTGCTAGGATTTGTAGTGAACTACCAGAAGTCACATCTCCAACAAACTCAGACCTTGGAGTTCATAGCTCATTTGGACACTACTCAATATAGAGTCAACAATCTTATCCACTTGTGTCAGAAAGTCCCCTTCCTACCACTCATTACTGCACAGCAAATGTTATGACATCTGGATCACATAGCCTTGACAGTTCATGTCACTCCATCGCACATCTACACGTCATAGTTCCCCAATGGATTCTCTCCTAGTGGTCACAAGCTACTGGATCTCTCTGCAATATTACAGGTGACCTCAGACCTTCGTCAATCCTTCCATTGGTGGATGCTTCGTCCAATCTCTCCAGAGTTCTTTATTTACAGCCTCCTCTCCACCAGAAGCTACTCACCACAAATGTTTCCGTACTGGGCTGGGGAACCCATCTCAAAGGCCTCCACACTCAAGAAGTCTGGAATCCTCATGATAAAACTCCATATCAATATTTTGGAGCTCAGAGCAATTCATAATGCTTTCCACACCTTTCAGGATCACTTGTAGAATCAAGTAGTCCTCATCCATACCAACAATGAAGTCGCCATGTTCTACTTGAACAAACAAGAAGGCACAGGGTCTCTCGCTGTCTGCCAGGAAGCAATAAAAATTTGGACTTGGACTACTGCTCACAACATTCTTCTCAGAGTGATTTATCTAGTGGGGAAACAGAGCATCTTAGCAGACTCCTTCAACCTTAGAGGGGTCTCTCAACATATCTATCTTATGACAGATATTCTCAGACTGGGGGACCCCTGAGATAGATCTTCCACTTATAACCACAAAATTCCACTCTACTGCTCCAGACTCTATACTGCCAATTATCTGGAGTCCGACGCCTTTCTCCTGGACTGGCAAGTGAAGTTCCTCTATGCATTCCCTCCAATTCCTTTCATCAGGAAAACTCTACTCAAACTTTGCCAAGATCAATGCTCTATGGTTCCCTCTCCTTTTACAGCTCACTGCGCAGGAACCCATCACACTTCAACTGTTTCCAACATTACTCACTCAGAATGAAGGCTCTCTTTTCCATCCCAATCTATTCTTATTAGCACTTACAGCATGCTATCTCTCTCCCTTTCACTTTCTCTGTATCAATGTCACCTATCATTTAATCTTCCAAAAAAATCTTCCATACAACATTTATCATTTGAAACGAACTTGCTTCATTATCTGGTTTGATCTCCACTTGCTAGATCCAATCACTTGTCCTCTGCTGTCCGTTCTGGATTATCTCCTTTACCTTTCTTCTGGGCTCAAAATTACTTCAGTATGAGTTCATCTCCTTGCTATCAGTGCGTTTTATTCAATTTTATTCAATTTTAAACAATTGTCTATGCATTCCTTGGTCTCCAGATTCATGAAGCCTTTACCTTGCCAATCTTATTCTCAAGTCTCCTGCCATTGCCTGGGACCTCAGTGATGTTCTATTCATACTGATGAAGTCTCCTTTTAAACCACTCTCGACTTGTTCATTCAGATATCTTACTTGGAAAGTAATGTTTCTCATAGCCCTTATGTCTGTATGCTGGGTCAGTAAACTTCAGGCACTTGTATTAGATCTACTCTATACAAGGTTCCACCATGATAGGGTTGTTCTCCAAACACATTCGACGTTCCTCCCAAAAGTCATCTCAGAATTTCATCTCAACCAGTCCTGTCTTCTTCCCAAGGCTGCATTTTCAAATTGGTGAAGCAGTTCTCTACACCTTGGACTGTAATTATACACCTGCTTACTACTTGGATTGCACCAAGCCTCACAGAACTTCCACTCCACTCTGTGTCTTTCGATCCTAACTGACTTGGAGTTCCTGTCACCAAGAGAACCATCTCCACTTGGCTAGAGGACTGTATCTCCTTTGTATATACTCAGGCTGGACTAACACTAGACAGCTGTGTCACTGCTCATAAAGTCTGAGCTATGGTGACTCCATTAGCCCATTTTCACTATTAGAAGCATAAAAACATGATGGCAGATAAAGGCCAAATGGCCCATCCAGTCTGCCCATCCACAGTAACCATTATCTCTTCTTCTCTCTAAGAGATCTCATGTGTCTATCCCAGGCTTTCTTGGATTTAGACACAGTCTCTGTCTCCATCACCACTTGTAAAGCAGCTACTTGGTCCTCAGTCCATACCTTCACTTCTCACTACTTTCTGGAGAATCATTCCAGATGGATAGTTGGTATGGGCCAAAAGTTCTGCAAAGTTTGTTCTTTCTAAATGCCAATTTTCCTTCCAACCCTTTGGATTTCGCCAGGCTCATGTTTGTTAATTATAACCCTCTTCTTAGAGTTTTGATCCTGGAAGCTTGAGAGTCCTACATGTGAGACTATTATACCTGCTTGTCCTTGGAGAAAGCAAAATTACTTACCTGTAGCAGGTGTTTTCCAAGGACAGCAGGTATACTGTATATTCTCACAACCCACTCACCTTCCCTAGTTTGTTTTTTAGCTTTGTTACTGAACTGCACATCCTGCAAGCTGATGTTGGACGGGTAGACACCAGCATGCACATGGTATGGGCTGTGCTTAAAATATAAAGTGACAATACCCTTGTTAACTGTCCATACTGGGTTCTGTGGATAACATCACCCACATGTGAGAATATATACCTTCTGTCCTCAGAGAACACCTGCTCTGGGTAAGTAACTTTGCTTTCTCTTCCGCAGCCTGAAGACTGAAGCTCACAGATGCTCTGAAATTGTAGTCTGCCACAAAGGGATACAGTCTGAAGCAGGCAGTGGTAATACTCGGGCATTCTTTTTCCTCTTTCCCATTGGATAATACCAAATGGTAAGCAGGAAACTATTCAGAATAAGAATCAGAGAGTTCACTCTCCATGTACTTTCTAAGAAACCATTACACAAGTGTAACTTCTTCAGTGGCAACTAGTGAAGGCCATGTTGAGACAACAGCACCACACCTCCTTCTACACCACTGATTTTCTAGCACAGAGCTTGTGCACACTTCCTTTTCTTCCTGACTATACCATAGAGCTCTAGGTTGCCATCTCCTGAGCAACAGACTTCAGACTTTCAAACTGCAAATACAAAACCAGTAGCATTAATCCCAGTTTTAATTATGGTAGAAGATGAACCTTTCCCATCAGCGTCCTCAACCTCCACTGGAGCAACCATATTCATTCTTTCAGAATATGATCAAAGCTTTGTCAAAGGCAATTGCAAGAATCTACCAGCTTTAAAAAAAATATATTAAGATAAGACCAAACTACAGGCCTTTCAATCTACAGGAGGTATCCCTATGCAGAGAGAAACCCAGTTTATAGAACTGCCATTTAAATATTTTAGTGAATTTATGCTATGAGGGGAATTCAATAATTTATCTACCTCAGTAGGAAAGAAAAGAGTTTTCAAAAAATGTTTTATTTTTTAATATAGTCCCCTGATAGCTCCATAAACTTCATCCACTTTTCCTGCAATGACTTTAACCTCTTTGAAAAAATTATTCTGTTTGATCTTCAAACCAGGACGTCACACCTTCCTTGACATTTTCATCACTTGAAAACCACTATCCATGGAGAGATGTCTTCACAACTCAGAACAGGAAATAATCTGAGGGAGCCAGGTCAGGACTGTAGGGTGGATGGCTCAGATGCTGAAACCCACATTCTTGGATGGCAGCCTGTGATTGTTGTGACATGCACCAGCACTTTGTCATGAAGAAGCAGCATGCCTTCTGTGAGGTTTCCTTGTCTTTTCTCCTTGATTAACACTTGCAAAGTAATAACATAAGAACATAAGCAATGCCTCCACTGGGTCAGACCTGAGGTCCATCGTGCCCAGCAGTCCGCTCACGCGGCGGCCCAACATGTCCAGGACCTGTGCAGTAATCCTCTATACCCCTGTATCCCTTTCTCCAGCAAGAAATCCTTTCTTGAACCCCAGTACCGTACTCCGCCCTATTACGCCCTCTGGAAGTTGGTGACATGAACTACAGAAGGAAAAGTCCTTCATCATCCCAGAAGAGAGTTGCCATGACTTTGCCTGCAGATTTTTCTGTCTTGAACTTTTTGGGGGTGGGGGATGACTTGTGTGTCCACTGCATTGACTCCATTTTGGACTCAGGATCTCTGTGATAGACCCAAATCACAAAAAGATTTTTTTTTTTTTTTAAATCACTTAGTCTTCACAGAGCATCTTCAAGTTCTCCTGATAGCACTGGAGTCTCGTGACCTCTGACATAGCGTCAGCATTCTTGGAACCCATTGTGCACTAACCTATTCATGAATTATTTTCCAACTTTTCATGAATTATTTTCCAAACTGTACCTGCAGAGATGCCCATTTTTTCAGCTATTCGGGAAACCTTAAGTCGTCTGAGAAAATTAAATCCTCGACTTTCTTGCACATTTCTGTGGCAGTTGCTTTCACAGGCCATCCAGTGTGAGGGTCATCTTCAATGGTCTTTCTATTCCACTTAAATTGCTTGCTTCAAAATTTAATTTTATAAGATGATGGGGCAGACTCACTATAAACTGTAGGCATGCGTTCTTTGATCTCCTTAGGCTTTTTCTCTTCTTTTGTGAAAAATTTTATCACTGAACAGTGCTCTAAATCTAGCAGTTTCTTACTTAATTTGTGTGAGGACTCTCCTGACATCCTGTCTCTTGGAATGTTAGACTTGCACTGAGCAGCAATTGAGCATGAGTAACCTTGAGACATGTTATAACACACTTGCTACTTTCTTTCATACTTTGGTAGATAAATTATTGAATGCCCCTCATATAAAATTGTAAGTTCAAAATTTTATGGCTAGGCTTTTCTGTCCTATTGGTCTCTTTCCAAAATACAGCAGTATATTAGGGATAAACAAGTCAAATAGAAACTCATTTCATAAAAGGGCAAAGAAAGTTTGATTGCTAAGATCATCAGAGCCATACTTGGCTTTGTTTTGATGTGGCTTTAGAATAACTCAAATTTCTGTTTTTGCCCTATTTTAAAGAAGATGCCTATTTTGCTACAATCTGCTGAAAAACATTATTCTTATGCTGCTGCAAACCATTAATTGAGATATGATAGCTGCAGAACACTTTTCTTACTCCTAAATGGTGAACCAAGCACACCCAAGTTCATTTGAACTGAAGTAAAATCAGATAGAGATGTGCCCACTTTGTTGAAATTTGCAACTGATTATCTGATATATAGTAGCTATTATTATTCCTGCTAAACTTATTTGATTATTTCTAGGAGAATACCTCCCCCCTGAAGTGAAAGAGTCTACTAAGAAACATGTCACCAGTACTCTGCAAGAGCAGTACTTGTTTAAGAAATATCAGATTCTTGCTTTGTGGGATGAAATTCAAGAACTGAAACAAGAGTATGCAGAAAATTCAGCTTTTACTGGAGATTCAGAAATTACAGAGGAAGGCCTCAGATATTCAGAGGTATAACAGAGGAATATCAAAATCTGTTTTCTAAAATGATAAAGATGAGAATTATTTAGTGCAAATAATCTTTGTAGATGGGCAGGAGGATGGGAATTATCAAACAGTAAAAATTGCTCTATTATTTTTAAAATGTATGTTAATTGTTCAAGAGGAATGTATGACACTTCCAAGGTTGACATTCAGCGGGATGATTGCTTTTAAGAGTTACACATATAACTTGGACATCTGGGTTAAATTCTTTATATGGCACCGAAAAAGTAATAGCTGAGCTCTAGTCTTGTAAAAGGTGCTCTGAGTTGGGAACCATTTATAAAATAGCGTTTAGTGCCAGGACCAATGTGCAACTTTTAGGCTGAAATCTGGTACAAATCCAAGGGCCTAAATTAGGCACAGATCCCTCATATTCTATAATACATCTTTAGTGAACACCCCTGACCTGCTCATACTTCTCCTATTGCCATGTCCCCTTTTCAGTTGTACTCCAAGAGATTTACATGCACGTCTTGCGTGTGTAAATCCAAATTGTTACCAATAATTGATTGTTAGCTTCTAATTATTGGTGTAAATAGGCTCGTTACTCAAATTGTATGTGCGTCCAATTTTGTGCACAGAATTTTGAGTGCTATATATAGAATCTGGGGAGGTGGAAGATAATGTTATAATGATATAATGATATAAGAACATAAGCATCACCTCTGCTGAGTCAGACCACAGCTCCATCGCGCTCAGCAGTCCGATCCCGCAGCGGCCCCCCAGGTCAGTCACCTGTAAGTGATCCTTTATATACAGTATATAAACCACCTCAAGGACAATTGTATAACTGGGCGCATGTAGCCATGTGCATTTCTCATATATAAGTGGTGCCTTAATTGGCTGTAAGGTGTGCAAGTGCACTAAGGAGCTGATTCTACAAACGGTGTCCGAATTGTAGGTGTTGGTAGGTGTCCTAATGCCGTCTCACCAAACAGGACACCCATTTTTTTAAAAATTGGATGCGACAAACGATGCCTACATTGTAGGTGTTTGTCTACTACGCCTGCAGAGACATTTAAGGACGCCTACATATGTCTAAGTTTGGTACGGGTGTGGTTTCCACCAGACATGGCCTTGGGCATCTGTAAGTGTCTCTATGCATCTCAGTAGGTGCGAGACAGACAGCATAAATGCTGGCCTACATTTAAGGCGCTTGTTAGAAAGAAAGAAAAAAAAAAAAAGATGTGATTCTCTAAAGCAGTGTTTTTCAACCGCTGTTCCGCGGCACACTAGTGTGCCGCGAGATGTTGCCTGGTGTGTCGCAGGGCCGCCATCAGGGCAGTACTACCAGTCCTGCATTCAGGGGCCCGGAGCTGACAGGGGGCCCGAGGCAGGGGCGCCAATAGCTCGCCAAGGCAAAGTGAGTCGATCACCCAGGACTCACTTTGTCTTGGCGATCTAATCTATCGAGCCGATAAGTCTTCTTCTCCCCGACGTCAATTCTGCAGTCGGAGAGGAAGTTCGGGCCAGCCAATCGCTGCCTGGCTGGGTGGAACTTCCTCTCCGATTGCAGAATTGACGTCAGGGAGAGCATGCGTCGGCGTCGGCTTTGGGGTCTGTTATCCATTGGTGGGTCCTGTTCCCCGATGGCAGCGGCAGTGGCAGTGGCTTGGGGAACGGCAGGGAGAAAGAAAGAAAGGGGGCAGGCAGGGAAACAGAAGGAAAGAAGAGAAACAGAAAAAAAAGAAAGAAAGGTCAGGGAGAGAGGAAGAAAAAGTTGGGGGAGGGAATGAGGTGTGGAGGAGAGAAAGCATACAGGCTGATAGAAGGGAAGAAAGATTGGATGCACAGTCAGAAGAAGAAAGTGCAACCAGAAATCACCAGACAAGGTAGGAAAAATGATTTTATTTTAAATTTAGCAAAGTGGAGGCAGTATTACCACAGTTTTCAAAGGAATTTGCCCAAATAACTTAATAGTTAACTGGGTAAATTCCCAGAAATGAAAACTTCCCTTCACTTACTATGCACAGTTCTGAATTTATATTTTACAATATGGTCACCTTTTACTAAACCGCAATAGTGGTTTTTAGCGCAGGGAGCTTATGAGCGTCAAGAGCAGCGCTGGGCATTCAGCGCAGCTCCCTGCGCTAAAAACTGCTATTGTGGTTTAATAAAAAGGATGGAGGGTATATTTGTCTATTTTTGTATGCTATAAAAACCAAATACAGAGAGAGACTGAGAGCTGTTGACGAAGAGCTACGTGTGTGTCTTTCTTCGATTCCAGCCAGAATATCAGCTTTGTGTTCAGCCAAACAGGTCCAGGTTTCGCACTGAATAAAGTATTTTATAATTTTTCACTATTCTGTTTACTTAATATTTCATAATAAAGTAATTATAAAATACTTTCTTTGTGTTTATTTGATTCCTATTCAAGAGAATTACTTTATATATAGTCAATATAGGCACAGAGTTAAATTTTTTAACATTTTCTAATGGTGGTGCGCCTCGTGATTTTTTTCATGAAACAAGTGTGCCTTTGCCAAAAAAAGGTTGAAAAACACTGCTCTAAAGGACTACTGTGAAATTGAAATGGATAAGAACCTCTTCAATGTAGACAACAAAACAAAAGAATACAGGTTCTACACGCAATTGAATTGATTTTGAACAAGAGGAAAAGACCTCAGAAGCCTGCACCATCAAGAATATTTAATTCTATAATGGTTACTCAGCAGGACAGGTTCTCTATCATTGGTCTCACGCACCTCTCCTAACCGGTTAGCAAAAAAACTTTTTAATCGTGTATTCAACACTTCTCACTTTTTTAACCGGTGATATAAACAAAAATGTAATGCACTTATCTGAGTTAAGGATAAGAGCCCGACAGGACCCGTTTCGCCAATTTATTGGCTTCGTCGGGGGACTTTTTGATAGTGCATTCAGTCTGAACTAACACATCAAAAAATGGCGCCGGTTAGGAGAGGTGCGTGAGACCAATGATAGAGAACCTGTCCTGCTGAGTAGCCATTATAGAATTAAATACTCTTGATGGTGCAGGCTTCTGAGGTCTTTTCCTCTTGTTCAAAATCAATTCAATTGCGTGTAGAACCTGTATTCTATTGCTTTATTCTCTAAAGCACTGATTCCCAACCCTGTCCTGGAGGAACACCAGGCCAATCGGGTTTTCAGGCTAGCCCTAATGAATATGCATGAGAGAGATTTGCATATGATGGAAGTGATAGGCATGCAAATTTGCTTCATGCATATTCATTAGGGCTAGCCTGAAAACCCAATTGGCCTGGTGTTCCTCCAGGACAGGGTTGGGAACCACTGCTCTAAAGGACGCCAATGCATGATTGACACACAGTGGCGGACGCTTCTTAGGTGGCTGCCGAGATTGGCGTTCTTTAGAGAATCAGGCCCTCGGGGTCTGATTCTATAAACGCCGTGGTTATCAATCAACTGCTAGGTGCCACTAGAGGTAGGTGCCAATATATTAGGCCTGGTTTTACCAGATCTAATTTACCAGTGCCTAACTCACACACCTAGCGACACCTAAGTCAACCATATCTTTTATCCACCCTTAACTATGCCTACTTCTCAGGTAGGCGTTGGAAGGTACCTCCACTTAAAAAGTCACTAGGCACCATGCAGAATTCCATGCCTAGCTTTTCATTTCATTTTTTTAAAATCAATTATTCAATTAACTTCAATGGTGTGGTCTATTACCTTGCCATTTAAGCTAATTGATTGCATTAAGAAGGGTTGATTCATATGTCATGGCAACTATTTTTTTCTCTTAAAAAATGTGCTAATACTGGAAATCTAATACATACGTTTGAAAGTGTGTGACATGAACTTCTTAATGTTGCCACCAGATGAGAGAGGAGTGCAGCATTCTCTGGTAGGGGAGAAGCAAAAAACATAACATTTGAAATCATCGTTTTATAAACAGAACAAGTAATAAATGTTAGCTGTTTCACTAAACCAAGCACACAATCAGCTTGAGAGCAAATATGTTTAACTGTTAACATAAAGTAGTCTCCCATCCCCAATGCTGTAAACAATTGTCTGTTGTAAGAGCTGTAGTGTTATAATGCAGAATTATGGCATTGTGCAAGAGTTCTGGATATTTCTCCCTTATAGCGCAATGCAGGTGGTACTGCAAAAATGACTTGTAATACTATGGGGCTCGTAATCAAAACGGAAATACTTCTAAAAACCGGCCTAAATCGGCACTTGGACGATCAGTAAGACAAGTTGTCCAAGTACCAATAATCGAACCGGGTTTTAGACGTATCTAAAATGACTTAGGCCTTTTCAGTGCTGCTGTACGCCCAGAGCTAAAAGGGGCATTTTAGGAGGAGTGCCTCCAGTAATATATTCTGCACAGCTGCAGTGGTGAGGGAGACAACAAAGGTAGGGGGGAATGATTTTATTTTGAATTTAGTGTTTGATTGTGTCAATTTTGAGAATTTTAATCTGCTGCCTATCTTGTGCGCTGCTCAGGAAGAAATACATTTGTTTCATTTTCTCTGGGGGTTGTACTGCATGCAGAGTCTTGAATCTTAGGGCTTTTTTTAATATATTAGTACTTTTAGTTTTTGGTATTTGCATAGGGATTATCTGTGTTCTGGTAGGAATGAATGTTGAGAAGCATACAGTGTGCTTTGTGTAGTTTAATTTTGTGGTTAACCATTATGGGCTCCTTTTACGAAGGCGCGTTAGGGCCTTAACGCACGGAATAGCGCATGCTAAATTGCTGTGCGTGCTAGCCGCTACTGCCTCCTTTTGAGCAGGCGGTAGATTTTCGGCCAGTGTGTGCTATAGCGTGTGCTAATCCTATGCGTGTGCTAAAACGCTTAGCGCACCTTTGTAAAAGGAGCCTTATATGTTAATAAGATTATATTGTGTGTGTGTGTGTGTGTATATATGAAAAATGAATGGAAAAAATTGTGTTATAATTAGTACAGTGGTGCCTCGCATAACGAACGCCTCGCACAGCGAACGCTGCGCACAACGAACTTCATGTCTTGCTTCCTACAACGAACTTCGTTTCACACAATGAAGTCGCCCGAGCTGCATCCTTCCGTGCAGGCACTACGCTTAACTGCCCTCTCTCCGCCTGGCTCCCTGTGCAGTGGCGGACCGTCGGCTCGCAGGGGCCCGGTGCCTACTGCTGATGCGTTGGGGGGGGCGGAGCTACTCTCGCCGCTTCCCCGATGCTAGAAAAAAAAAAAATGAACAGTTAAGTCCCAGTTTTTGCCGCTGAGACTCTGCCCTCTCTCACTGTAAAATTAGACTCTACTTAGTCTGTCTTTAAATTTAAAAAATGTGTGTTGTTTTAAAAAACAATTATGTTTTTAGATGTATCTAAATAAAAATAATAACAAAAAATTTATCTTTTTTTATGTCATCTTAGCATATTTTATGCTACAGAACGAATTATTTTTTTTTACATGTATTGTTATGGGAAAACGCGTTTCACATAACGAACTTTTCGCATAACAAACTTGCTCCTGGAACCAATTAAGTTCGTTGTGTGAGGCACCACTGTACTATTATGGGGCGGGATCTGTGGCAGAGATTGGGCGGAGTCTGGCCCACGACTTAGCCTGTGTTTTGGATTTTGGCCCCTTAGTGTGATTGAGTTTGACAACCCTGATCTACAACATCACTAGGATACCCTCGATTCAACAATTTAGATCTCAGTTCTTTCGCTTGTAACAGATTCTTCCATTGTCGATTAGTTACCTCAAAAATTTTGAGAAGGGTAAACTTCTTTTTAGTGCTGGAGGGTGGCAACTTTGGAAATGCAAAAATGTATTTCTGTCTGTCAGCTTATGAAACACTTTTGTCTGAAAGCCCATCTCTGTTTTTCTGATCACTAAATCCAAAAATGAAATTTCTATAGGATGCATTGTCATGCTAAACTGTATTTTTGGGTGCCTGCTGTTTAGCAATTGCTCAGAAGCTACCAGCTCTTCCTATAATCCTTTCCACAAAAGAAAATCGTCATCCCACTGACCTGATTATCAAATTAATAGAGATTGCCATGAAAAATAATTTTTGTATCTACAAAGACCACATTTACCAGCAAGTTTCAGGAGTGGCATGAGCTTTGTATCAGATAACAAATGCTAATAACAATATTGAAACTTAAACATTAGTAAATAGAGATATTAGTATTTTTCCTTGATGGTTATTAATGAAAACGTTCTCTTTATAAATCAAAACAGGGAAAAATACTTTTTTATCTCATGCACAAAAATGCAAATCTATAAAACATTAGCAATAATTTCTGTATGTCAGAATAGAGTTTCATTTGCTGTAATGAACAGCCTTGAATATCTCATTTTTCAGGATTACAAGACTACTCCAGTTTCATTCCTCTTTCTCCACACTTCTGTTTTTGTATCACCTTCAGTCTGATATTCTGTAAAAAGTGCCTGATGCATAGGCATCTGTATGATGAGTCAGAAAAACAAAGAAAGGGGGTGAAAGGTCACTTTGTGAATCACACTATTCAGTGTAAACAAGAATTTTGCACCTAAAATTTTGGTGTTTAAAAAATGCAAATATATGAAATATCTGTAGCATCAAATGTTTATTGCTTCTGCAGGTTAGAGTTTTTAGATTAAAATCTTCAAACAGATTGCTTCAGAGAACGTGCAAGGTAAGAGAACTGCAATTAGATTAGTTAAGGGGAAGTTTTCAAACTGTGATTCCGAGTAGAGAATGACACGGTGACAAAATTCATCACCTTTCCCGTCCCCGCGGGAAACCATCCTCATGTCATTCTTTAAGGAGAGAGGAAAGAATCAGAATATAATTGGGACAACCACTGACCCGCAAGCTTTGCTTTGAAGAATGCTGGTGTAGATGGACCGAGGTTGAAATAGACACTAGAAAATGACATGGGATTATTTCCCACGGTTATCCGCGGGGACGGGAACGGTGATGAATTTTGTCACCCTGTCATTCTCTAATTCCGAGTCAGTGGGTACTTTCATGAATGGGTATTGCTCCTGTTCTTGAAAGAAAATGAGCATTCTTTCCTTTAGATTAGAAAATGCCTGGGGAAAAACTACCATATATACTCGAATATAAACTGATCTGAATATAAACTGAGGTAACCTTCCCCCCCCCAAAGAAGGAAAACAGGTTGACTTGAATATAAACTGGGGGGGGGGGGGGGGAGGGAGAAGGCCTGCACTACAAAGCTCTGCACCCAACCCTACTCTCTCCTTGCACTGCCAGGTTCTGCACCCTGTTCCCCCTCCCTCCCTGCCCTGTACCCTGTTCCCTCTCCCTCCTTCCCAATGCCTTGCAGGTCTGCACTGGACCTACTGTAAGACCTCATGATCCAGGGGTGTGCCAGGACAAGAGAGATCCCTCCTGCCCTCCCACCTCCTGTTCCAGCCAACTGTGACACCTTTTACCTCCCTCCTGCCACCCCTGCATACCTTCAAATCAGCTAGCAGCTCTACACAGGGCAGGAGCGCGGGAAGATTGCTCCTGCCCCGGTTCACTGCTGGACCACCAGGGAAATAAAAAGTATTTGGGTGAGGCATGAGGGAATTAACAGTTTTTAGAGTAAGTTGAACGCAGGGAAATATGAGTAAGAAAATTAAAACAGTGGGGATGGAGAATGCAGGGATGATGAGGGGATGGGGTTACAAAGTACACTTCAGTGCAGGGACGGAGTGTGCATGGGAAAAAAAATCTTTGGCTGTGGGGAGGGAATGGGGAAGAATCTTTGTCCTCATGTCACTCTCTATCTTCCAGCTCAATTAACCCAGGTTATAAAATTAACCCCCTGGTATATTGTCTATTCACTAATTGTATGGGAAGATACTGGGATTCTCCAAATAGTTAATGCAATGATTTTGCAGTTACACAATTAATGCATATTAGTTGCAAAAATTTTACACATCTTAGTAAAGGAAGGGTGTAAGTTTTTATAGCAGACATCTCTCATGGTGATTATGGAGGTTTGACTTACCTTATGGTAGTTCCAACAGCTGAAACTGAAACTGTGGAGAGGCAACCTTGATGGAAGAACCATGATGAGTTGAGAGATAAAAGGGATAGGATGACTTCCCAATGAGAAAGTCTAAAGTGACTAGGACTCATCAGCTTGGAGAAGAGTTGGCTCAGGGGGGCTATGATAGCGGTCTATAAAATACTGAGTGGAGTGGAACAGGTAGATATAAATCACCTGTTTAATTTTTTTCAAAAATAAAAGGACTATGGGGCATACGATGAAACTACTAAGTAGTAGATTTTTTTTTTTTTTTTTTATTTAAACTTTTTTATTCACCAACATGAATGATATACACAGAACCGAGAGAACACAATCATTTTCACAGTACAATGCCTCAATACGGTATATCATGGTAGCACCCAACTAGAAATCCCAGATAATAGTGAGAGTCCAGGCCTGTACTCTGATAGCCTGGAGCCCTCCAAAACCAAACTAGAAACAACCCCCCAACCGCTCCAACCCAACACCCCCCACCCCCAAACCCCCTCCCTCAACCCACTGGCAATACGGGGACAACTGGCTTCCGCAAGCGATTGACCACCTGGCTCTTTATCATAGGGGGCAAAGTATCCAAATAAGAAGCCCAAACGGACAGAAAAAGCTTGCTCCGAGATCCAGAAAACCGAGCGGACATGGACTCCCAGACCATTAAAAGATGCAATTTATTGCGCCAATACCAGATGGTGGGCGGGGAGTCCTGAAGCCAATGAGCAAGAATACATTTCTTTCCCACAATATAACCCTTACGAATGAGCAGGCTATCACCTGCAGAAAGTCCGCCCAAATAGCCCTCCGCCAAAAAAATAGTCCCTTCCACCGATGAGGGGAGCCGATAACCCACCAAAGATTCCAAATAACATCGGACCTCCATCCAAAAGGCAGAAATAGATGCACACAACCACACCCCATGAGCCAAAGAATTAGCAACCTGGTGACATTTCAGACAAATAGCCGTAGGAGCACATCCGAAATAAAAAGCCCGCTGCTGAGAGACATATCCCCAATGTAAAACCCGAAAGTGACATTCCTGGAGCTCGGCGCTCTGCACCACCCGAGGTATCCGGCGCACCAGAGGAGCCAAGGACGCCACCCGCGGGCGACATCCCAGGTCCCGGGCCCAAGATGTCAAAAGCCGCTGATAATCCCGCCGTGGCTGCAAAGCCACCAATCTACGATGAAATTGAGAGATAGAAAGCCAATCCCACTGAGCATCGAAGAAAAAGTCGCGTAAAGTGATAGCAAAAGACTGGGTCAATGAGTCCCTGGGCAAGGAGGCTGCATAATGCGAGAGCTGCATATAAGCAAACTGATCCGTCGCACCCAAAGACCAGGACGCCTGGAGAGTCAAAAAAGGAACAGCGCTACCATCCGTCTGTAGAAACTGCTCCAAAGTTCGGAGCCCCTTCCTCGCCCACCGTTTGAAAACAACATTTTCCTGTCCCGGACTGAATGCCGCATTGCCCACTATGGGCAGCAGAACACAACTAAAAGGCGAGTGACCCCACAACTGAGAAACACATCTCCAAGCCCGACGAAGCGGCTCCACCAAGCAACTACGGGCCCCAGGCCCCAACCGCACCTTCCCATCCCATTGGATAAGATAAGGCAGAGCCCACGGAAAAAAATAGTCAACCTCCAGCTCCCGATCGGTATGCTGAGAGCTAAGAAAAAGCCAATCCCGGACATGCCGAAGCAAGCAGGCCAAATTATACAGACGAATCGAGGGAAGACCCAATCCTCCCTGTGCCCAGGACCCCTGAAGAAAAGAGCGATGCATTTTACCTTTCTTACCCCCCCAGCAAAATGAAATCACCAGTCTCTGAAGACCCAGGATATCTTTTTTCAAAAGAAAGAAAGGAAGCGTTTGCAAGACAAATAACCATTTCGGGAAGATAATCATGCGAAAAAGATGAACACGGTCCATCAAGGACAGAGGAAGATTCAACCAGCGCCGTAAAAGCCCCTTAGTTTCCTGCAACAAACGATCAACATTCAAACGGTAGAGCGCGGAGACATCCATAGACAACAAAATACCAAGGTACCTAAAAGAGGGTCCCGCCCAGCGCAAAGGAAACTCCGGCCCCCACTCCACCCGCAAAGAGTCCGGAGACGCCATAGCCTCCGACTTCTGCTTATTTAAACGGAAACCAGAAAAATCCCCATACTCACGAAAACACTCCAAAAGAGCGGGGAGGGAGGCCCGAGGATCCGTCAAATAGACCAAGAGGTCATCGGCAAAAGCCGCCAGTTTAAAGTGATGAGCCCCCACGACCATTCCCATGATGTCCGGGTTACCCTGCACATCCCGAATGAGAGGATCCAGGGTCAGGACAAATAACAAAGGTGAAAGGGGGCATCCCTGGCGAGTACCCCTACAAATTGGAAAGGGATCAGAAAGGGTATCATTGGCCCACACCCGGGCCACTGGGTTTGCATAAAGAGTCCGCACCGCCTGAATGAACCATGGGCCTAGACCGTACACTCGCAGGACCTCAAACATAAAGCCCCAATCCACCTGGTCAAAGGCCTTCTCGGCGTCAAAGCTGATTATCAAAGAAGGCACCTGATCCTGTGCAGTCCGCTCCAACGCCGCCAAAATACGGCGTACATTTTTAGCAATCGCGCGGCCCTTCACAAAGCCCACTTGCTGATCAGAAATAAGACTCGGGAGTACCAAGGCAAGACGGGTGGCCAAAACTTTAGCAAAAAGCTTAGCCTCAAAATTCAACAAAGAGATCGGTCTGTACGACTCGGGTCTATTCGAATCCTTCCCAGGTTTCAACAGAACAATAATCTGAGCTACATTCAAGTGGCGAGGAAGCTCCCCCAATCCGACCGCCTCGTTAAATACCGAAGCCAACAAAGGCGCCACCTCAGCTCGCAAGATCTTATAAAACTCACTACGTAGCCCATCCGGGCCAGGAGACTTACCCAAAGCGCTAGCCTGGATCTCCCGCTCAATCTCCCCTGCAGTAAACTCCGCCTCCAACTGCACCCGAGAGGAAGCGGAAATAGTCGGGAGATCCCGACCAGCCAAATATACCCCCCCATCTAGCAGAGGGTCAGAGGGAGCAGCATACAGGTTCTCAAAGAAATCCCGCAACTCCCTGTTGATGTCTCCATCAGTATGCACTATCTCCGAGTTCCGCGTCTGCAGAGCAGCAATACGCGAACTACCCCGCTGCTGTCGAGCCAGCTTTGCAAGAAATTTACTACTCTTATTCGCAAAACGATAAAGATGATACCTATAATGCTCCATAGACCAACGAGCGTGTTGGTGTAACAGAGAATTAAGCGCACACTGAGCCTCCAGCAATCTAGCCCTATCCGGGAGTGCCTGGGTAATGCCGTAGCGTCGACGGAGAGAAGAAACCAGTCTCTCCAGCCGAAATAGCTCTCGCTTGCGCACTTTACGCTGAAAACTAGCATATGAAATAATCTCACCCCGAAGGACCGCCTTTGCCGTCTCCCAAGCCAACGAAGGAGTACCAAAATGAGCTGCATTTGTGTCCTGAAAAGAGCGCCACCGGGCTACCAGATGTTCATGAAATTTACTATCACGATAAAGGTGGCAAGGAAAGCGCCAACCACGAGGGGTCCCCGGCGTTCGAGATAACTGCCATACCAATGCCACCCAAGCATGGTCCGATACCTCTATAGGCCCCAGCGTAGACTCCACAATCTCTGCAAACAAAGAGCGGGAGCAGAGAATATAGACGAGATAAGGAAGCATGGGCCCGAGAAACGTGAGTAAAATCCTTCTCCAAGGGATGCAAGACCCTCCAGGCGTCCACCAAGTCAAGGGAAGCACAAAGAATCGCAATTCCAGTAGCAGATTTCCGAGATTCCCTCCCCACCCCAGACGATCTATCCCAAGGAGGATCCGCCACCTCATTGAAATCACCCCCCACCAACAGGGGAACATCTCCATAGACCGACAAAAGGTCTGCTAAATGATGAAAAAAACCCACGCCCGGTCTATTGGGAGCATAAAGGTTGCAGAGAATATAAGGTTTAGAGTTCAAATTAACCGAGGCTATCACATACCTACCCTCCGGGTCCCTAATGACAGTCCGTACCACCAAATGAAGATGTTTACCCACCAAAATAGCCACTCCAGCCTTCTTACCCAACGCAGGGGAATCCAGGACATCTCCCACCCACCAGGTTCGCAGTTTGGCATGCTCCGCAGCAGTCAAATGCGTCTCCTGCAAAAAGGCCACGTCCGCCCGGCTCCTCCGCAGCTGTCGAAGCACCTTCTGTCGCTTTATTGGGGAATGAATGCCCCCCACGTTCCAAGATAATAACTTAAGGGACATAAAAATGAAACAAAAATACCCAACAAGGAATCAAAAAATTCAAAAGCCAAGGAAGAGGCGTCCCAGCAAGCCCCCCTCCTAAGGCCACAGCCATGCGGAAGCCAGTGCCAGCAGTCCCCCCGAAACAAGAACAACAACCCTCCCCACCCCACCCTCCCCTCCCCCCCAAAACCAACCCACCCCCACCCACCACCCACCCCAACCCAACCCCCAAACCCAACCAGACCAGTCCTACCCCACTAGACTCCTCCCATCCCATCCACCCCAACCCTTCCGGTCCCCACAGGAACCCAATCACTACAGACGCCCCCTCCACAGAAACCCCCCCAAAATAGCAAAAAGAACTAGACAAACCCCAAAGAGCGACCTTGCAGAATTAGAACCCATCTCCCAATCTCAAGACATCCTCATATAAGGCCTCACTGGCCCAGGAAGGGCCCCCAACCCAAAGGAACCCAATCCCAGATCCCATCCACCCCCATATATCCCTTGAGGATGGTTACCCCAAACCCCAAATCACATATTCAACAGGAACCACACAACCCCCACTCTAACTCCCCTCCCCCCCTCCTCACCCATCGCATCATACACACCTCCAACCGCTCGTCCCCAAGCACGCACCACACCCCAGGCAACAAGCTCAACAACACCCGCTCCAGAGGGTGAATCAAGGCCACCGTCCATCCAAAACAGCCTAGGCCGCCTAGGAGTAGAGAGAGGCCCTGGGCACCCTCAATAATCAAGAAAGCCCCACAAAACCAAGGGCACTGAGACAACTTATAGCAAAAAGCACAGAGGCTAAGCAGCACCCCCGTCAAGGACAGAAGTCCAACCAAGGTCCCAGCAAAATCCAAGAAAGAGTCCCAAGGTGTAGGCGAGCCAGAAGAATGAGGAGCTCCGAAGACAGAAATCCAGCAAAAGTCCAGGGACTCCGCAACATCTGGAAGCACAAGATCCGAGCAGTGCCTCCCTCAAAGACAGAGCCGCACCGGGCCATCCAAGGACCTAACAGAAATCCAAGGAGGAGACCAGAGTTGCACCCAAGCCAGAAGAAAGCGTGTCTCTGAAGACCGGCATCCATCAAGCCGGACCAGCAGTAGAGGAAATCACACCAGCGGCACTAGTAGAAGGCAGGTCCACATTCCACGCATCCAACATGTTTTGCGCCTCCGCTACGGTAGAACAAAACTGAGTAGTGCCATTGTGATGAACCCGCAACCTCGCAGGGTAGAGGAGGGCGAAGCGAACATGGCGGGCTGCCAATGTAGAACACACCGAAGCAAACGCCCGCCGTTGCTGAGCCACTTTTGTAGAATAGTCCTGAAAACAGAGCACCCTGCCGTTTCGATAGGTGAGAGCGCGCTCGCCCCGAGCCGCCTGAAGAATAGACTGTTTGTGAGCATAGTTCAAGATCTTTGCTATTACCACCCGTGGCCGGGCCTGATGAGCTGAGCTGAGACCCAGGCGATGCGCCCTCTCGATACGAAGCGGGCCGAGATCCGCAGGAAAGGTAACGGAGACAGCTAACCAGGCTTCCAGCGTGCCTCTCAAGTCCCGCTCCACCACAGCTTCTGGAAAGCCGATAAAACGCAAATTGGATCGGCGTGATCTATTTTCCAGGTCCTCAATGCGATCCTCGAGAGCAGAGATAAGGCGCTGATGTGTTGTCTGGGCATCCTCCACGTGCTGCAGTCTATCCTCCACATCGCTCACCCGCTGCCGGAACGCCGCCGTCTCCTGGCCCATAGCATCCAGCGAAGCCTGGACCACAGCCAGCTTGTGATCCAATGGCAGGAGCTTCTGTTCCAACACGAGCTCCATCGCCGCCGTAACTCCGGCCGTGATTTCAGCTATCCAAGCCGGCCCCCCCGTAGCTGCTCCAGGACTCGGCGGCGCCGCCATCTTGATTTCCCCTTGCTTGCCGCGGTCCTTTTCTCTGCGGGCCGACTTCAGCGACATACCACCGCAAAAGCGGCCCGAAACTCGCTCACAGAGTCCGGAGGGGGGGAGATATCGGAAGGTCCGGTCCAAAGGCTCAATAGCCGGAGAATGCCCAAAAAAGGGGAGGGGAAGCTGCGTAGGGTCGCGGGAGAGAGAGACACAGACTAGCGTCCGTCCCGCTGCACAGCGTCACGGATCCAAGACTGCTCTATGGAAAGACGCTTATATTCTGTGATCCTAGCTCTCTGGGACCAAGCACGGTCTCTCTCAGAAGTACACTGGAAAATCCTTAACAGCGAGTCCAACCCCAGTGTATCACCCGTCTCCACGTGGCTCCTGTTATTTTTCTTTTTAGTAAAGCTGGATGTAGTTGCAAACCTCCCCTCTCCTAATTACCCCGCGGTTCATGGACGGAAATGCTTCCTTACAGTCAGCTGCAGATAGGATCCCGTAGCTGTTCCAGGACACGGCAGCGCCGCCATCTTGACCTCCCCCTGCTTGCCGCGGTCCATTTCTTTGCGGGCCGATTTCTGCTACATGCCACGGCGAAATCAGCCCGAAACTCGCCCACCGTGTCCGGAGGAGGGGAGGTATCGGAGGGTCCGGTCCGGCGCCTCAAAATCCGGAGAGTGCCCGAAGAGGGAGGGGAATCTGCGGAGGGCCGCGGGAGAGACACAGACTAGCGTCTGTCCTGCTGCATGGCGTCACGTGATCCCTAAGTAGTAGATTTAAAACAAACCAAAGAAAATATTTCTTCAATTGATGTGTAATTAAATTCTGGAATTTGCTGCCAGAGAATGAGGTGAAAGCAGTTAGCTTAACAGGGTTTACCATATGCCATTATTAAGATGGACGTGGAAAAATCTACTACTTATTCCAAAGATAAACAGCATAAAATGTGTTTTACTGTTTAAGATGTTTAAGATCTTGCCAGTATTTGTGACCTGGATTGGTCACTGTTAGAAAAAGGATACTGGGCTTGATAGACTTTCAGTCTGTCCTAGTATGGCAATTCTTGTAAGAATCAGTGGTCTAAGTTCTGAATGCTTTGGTTGAAGGAGATATTTTTATGTTTCACAAGTGCCATGATTCTGTCTGAATGACCTTGGCCACTACTTTATCCAGTCCTTTCTTCTACAGAAGAAACTGATCTATTGAATCCATAGTCACCTTCTTCAGAAAGTCCACTGAGCAGTAAACTCTATGCAAGTGCATTCATTTGAAACAATGTGGAATATGTCAATGAATGTGTACTTTTTGGGCCTGATTCTATAAATGGTGCCTAACATGTAGGCACCAGTCAGTGCGGTTGCCAATGAACCACTAGGCATCATTTACAGAATTGTACTTAGCGGCTCCTAAGTGGGTTTAAGCATTGTTAGGCATCCTAGTGGTAAGCACCGGTATGTTAGGTCAGGGTTTTCCTGGCCTAATTGACCGGCACCTAATACAGAAATCTAACAATGCCTAGGTCATACCTATTCTCTGCCCCTAACCATGCTACTCTTCAGGTAGGTGCCTTGACTTAGCCGTCTCTAGGCAATGTATGGAATAAATAGTTGTTAAATTTTTTTTAAATAAGTTTTTAAAATGACATGGCTGAATAAAGGTGCTGTAGTCAAATAGTAGCAAGGAGAGTCCAGCTTTTTTTGGGATCAAAGACCAAAGTTAAGGTGCAGTCCTCTTTCAACACGGCTCGACCCAAGGGGGTTTCAGGGCAATAGCCCTTTCCTCAGGAACCAAATAGGCCAACACGAATGTAGGTCTGCCTGCCTGGAATCACTCATTGTAGGGGTAAAAAAAAAATAATTATATTCCACATATTCTACAATTCTGTGCAGATTACAAATTATTCAGGTACTCAAACTTTTTCCCTAACTGTCCCAGTGGGCTCCCACTCTATCTAATGTATCTGGGGAAATGGGGATTAACTTGCCCAGGGTCACAAGGAGCAGTGTGAGATTTGAATCCACAACCTCAGGGTGCCGAGGCTATAGCTCTAACTACTGCACCACACATTTCCACATGTCTGGATATACCTGGACATGCCCTCTTTTTAGAAGACTGTCCAGGCATTCCGACGGCTTTTCAAAACCCAGCACTTTATCTGGGTTTTGAAAAGCTTCCAGCTCAGGACCGCATTGGGAGAGCATGTGATATCATTGTGCCACATCTGCATGTGACATCATTGTGTCATATCTGCACATGCTTTTCCGACACAGCTCCGAGCATGAGAAGAGGTTGGGGGCAGGGTTGGGGCAGAATGGGGTGTGACTTGGGAGGAACTGGGCAGGGATGGGTAGAACTAGGTGGGCCTGGGGGGGGGGAGACCATGGGTCTGGATTTTACGATCGTAAAATCTGGTAACCCTAGCTCAGTGGCAGCTGTTTTTCAAATCCTACCAAATCCTAAATGTCCTTGGTAGCAGATGAGATTCCTTGCCATTTTCACTCACTTGGGTTTGAGACATGCATATCCTGGCTTTATAAAATGGATGTTTATGCATGATGGACATTTATGTGTCAGTTTATAGACATATCAGCTGTGAATAGAGCTTGTAAAATAATGGTCAATAGCGACAGATAGTGTCCATAAACTAGAATTTATAAACTCTGCTGAGCAGGGACTCTCTCTTGAATGTTTTAATTTATAGCGCTAAATACATCAAGCAGCACTATATAAATGACTAGTCTTTAAGCCCGTTACAATAACCGGTGCTAGAATATATGTCTGTCTGTCTTTCTTTCTGTCTGTCTCGCTTCCTGGCCCCCTTTGTCTGTCTGTCTTTCTGTCTCTCTCCCTGCCCATGTCTTTATTCCTTTCTTTCTGTCTCCCTCCCTCTCGCTGTCTGTCTTTCTTTCTATCTGTCTCTCTCCCTGCCCCCTAAGCAGCAGCAGCATTTCTTTCCCCCCCTCCCACTTCCATGTGCAGCAGCATTTCCCTCTCTCCTATTTCCCTATGCAGTAGCTGCAGCAGCATTCCCTCCCCCTCCATTTTCCTGTGCAGCAGCATTTCCCTTCCCCCACCCCACTTCCCTGTGCAGCAGCAACAGCATTTTCCTCCCTCCCACTTCCCTGTGCAGCAGCCGCAGCAGCATTCCCTCCTCCTCCATTTCCCTGTGCAGCAGCATTTCCCTCCCCCCACCCCACTTACCTGTGCAGCAACAGCAGCAGTATTTCCCTCTCCCTCCATTTCTCTGTGCAGCAGCAGCAGCATTTCCCCCAAACCCCCCCTTTCCCTTCCCGTGGTCTGACCTGCTCCCTTAGTCCCTTGCCGTCCCCCCCTTTCACTTCCCATGGTCTAGCCTGCAGGATTAGTTTGAGCCTCGATGCGGCGGCTTCTCTAACGATCGCCACCTGTGTCGGAAGACTTCTCTGATGCAGATACAGCTCGTGAGAGGAGTCGCCGCAGCAGCTTTTAACTTAAAAATAAACTTTGGCCGGTAGGGCCGTATTTACTGGATGGCGGACTGCACGAGGTGGAGAGCAGGGAGGCAGGGCACAGCTAAGTGCCCGCCAGGGACCTACGGATCATGGATCATGCATGTAAACGTGCGCATGGGCGTTTAGTATTTTATTATATAGTAGATTAGTAGTAGTAGCAGAAGAAATTAATGGGATTAGCAGGAAGAAAAAAAAATAAAACAAGTTTCTTCAAGAAAAAGAATGATTTGTGCCAGAATAGATTTGTGAACTAATAGATATGGTTGGTATTCACTTCTGTTTCACTTTTTTTTTTCCTTCTAGGATCTTGATTCTAAGATACAAAAGGCCCTAAGTAAACATAAGATTACAAAGGAAATTCAACAGTAAGTGAAGAATGGTCTGTTAGCAATAAACAGATCTACTAGGCAATAATAAGTTATTTTCTAAGGTTAAGACCCAAAAAACAAACAACCTTAGGTAGATTCAGTATTAATCCACTTAAGACCTCAGCGATACCGACTGTGAGAAAGTTTCACAGTATCATTGACACCAAAATCTTCATTGGTCTAATTGTCTATATAATTTTTCTATAAATATTTTACTTCATAAATAGTTTTAGTTTAAATTAAGTACTCATCTCTTTAGAGCAGCATACCCTGTTTCCCCGATGGTAAGACACTGTCTTATTTTTTTTGGAAGGCCAAAATATGCTCTAGGGCTTATTTTCGGGGGGATGCCTTATTTACCCATGAAGAAGACTACAGTACACAGTTATTGTTGAAAAAAAACAGAATTTTATTACGTTCGCGATAGGTACGTTCGCAATGCGTTCGTTGGAGGAAGAAAACGGTCGGCTGAAGAATCGGTCGGCCGAAAAATCGTACCGTGTATGGCCAGCTTTATCCATCATACCATATATTGTACCATTTAATGTCCCTAATGTTCTCCATCAGGGAAACACAGTAAAGAGATTATTCTGTAGTGCAGCATCAGAGGGGACTTGACAATGTGAAACCATTGTTTATATACCGTATGCATTTTAAACAGGCTTTATATACAGTAAGTGGTATTGCTCACAGCAAAAGAAACCTGTCTGCGTGTCTCACTTTTGGATGTTCTGGCTGTGAACAAACTCCTGCAGTCTCCGTTAGGGAGGGATGAGGGAAGCTGCCTGTGTTTCCTTGCGCGGAGTCACGTGCGCGCGCTGCAGTCCTGTCACTTCCTCCTCTTCACTTCATGACGAGGCGCGGCACGCAGCCATGGAGGCAAATATGGTAAACGGAGGGACCACACGGAGTCACCCACCGTACCACCCGATTCGGGTAAGCGCAGGTATCGGTGGGTGGCTTATTTGCGGTGGTGGGGGTGCCTTATTTTACATTTTTTTCTAAAAAGGGGGGGCTGTCTTATTTGATGGCCCTGCCTTATCATCGGGGAAACAGGGTAGCAGGGGTTCTTCACCAACATAAGCTATGTTTCACCCAGGGGGCTTTATCAAGGTATTTCCCCTCTGCCTGAGTTTGTTGCCATGAGGTGGACTGAGAACCAGAAAGCAACAGTCCACTTCATGGCAACATACTCAGGCAGAGGGGAAATACCTTGATAAAGCTCCCTGGGTGAAACATAGCCTATGTTGGTGAAGAACCGCTGCTATGCTTATCTAAAGAGATGAGTACTTAATTTAAACTAAAACTATTTATGAAGTAAAATATTTATAGAAAAATTATATAAACAATTAGACCGATGAAGATTTTGGTGTCAATGATACTGTGAAACTTTCTCACAGTCGGTATCGGTGAGGTCTTAAGTGGATTAATACTGAATCTACCTAAGGTGAGCTGTAAGCAATAAAACAGAATAGGTTGTAAAATAGAATGGTACTTTCATATGACTTACCGTATTTTCACGCATATAACGCGCGCGTTATACGCGTTTTTACCTACCGCGCATTCCCCTCGCGCGTTATACGCGTGAGCGCGGTATACAAAAATTTTTTTACATAGTTCCCACCCCGCCCGACGCCCGATTCACCCCCCCCAGCAGGACCGCTCGCACGCGCTCCCACCCGCACCCGCATCCACGATCGGAGCAAGAGGGAGCCCAAGCCCTCTTGCCCGGCCGACTCCCCAACTCCCTGACAATTTCGGGCCAGGAGGGAGCCCAAACCCTCCTGGCCACGGCGACCCCCTACCCCCACCCCGCACTACATTACGGGCAGGAGGGATCCCAGGCCCTCCTGCCCTCGACGCAAACCCCCCTCCCTCCAACAACCGCCCCCCCCCAAGAACCTCCGACCGCCCCCCCAGCCGACCCGCGCCCCCCCTGGCCGACCCCCACGACACCCCCACCCCCCTTCCGCGTACCTTTGGTAGTTGGCCGGACAGACGGGAGCCAAACCTGCCTGTCCGGCAGGCAGCCAACAACGGAATGAGGCCGGAATGGCCCATCCGTCCCAAAGCTCCGCCTACTGGTGGGGTCTAAGGCGCGTGGGCCAATCAGAATAGGCCCTGGAGCCTTAAGTCCCACCTGGGGGCGCGGCCTGAGGCACATGGGCCCAACCCAACCATGTACCTCAGGCCGCGCCCCCAGGTGGGACCTAAGGCTCCAGGGCCTATTCTGATTGGCCCACGCGCCTTAGGCCCCACCAGTAGGCGGAGCTTTGGGACGGATGGGCCAATCCGGCCTCATTCCGTCGTTGGCTGCCTGCCGGACAGGCAGGTTTGGCTCCCGTCTGTCCGGCCAACTACCAAAGGTATGGGGAAGGGGGGTGGGGGTGTCGTGGGGGTCGGCCAGGGGGGTCGCGGGTCGGCTGGGGGGGCGGTCGGAGGTTCTTGGGGGGGCGGTCATTGGAGGGAGGGGGGTTTGCGTCGAGGGCAGGAGGGCCTGGGATCCCTCCTGCCCGTAATGTAGTGCGGGGTGGGGGTAGGGGGTCACCGTGGCCAGGAGGGTTTGGGCTCCCTTCTGGCCCGATATTGTCGGGGAGTCGGCGGTCCTTCGGGGTGGGGGTGCGAGTGGTCCTGCCGGGGGGGGGATGTATCGGACATCGGGGGGGGCATCAGGCTTTCAGGATGGGGACAGACCTTCAAGGGGGACAGGCAGACCTTCAAGGGGGGACAGGACTTTCAAGGAGAGTCGGGGTGGCCAGAGGAGAGTCGGGGCGGGCGAAAGGACAGTCGGGCTGCATGCGCGGTATACCCGTGAGCGCGGTATACAAAAGTTTTTGTACATAAAATCGTGGTTTCTGCGCGCTATACCCGTGTGCGCGTTTTACACGGGTGCGCTTTATCTGCCTGAAAATACGGTACTTTTAAACTTGTAATATGTAACTATAAAAAAAAAAAATCAAAGCTCCACATGTTTACATATATGGATGAGTTCTTAGCATATGTAGTACAATTATTAGTTTTTACACAATGCACTTATGCTATGAGGTTTGGCAGTCTTGCGAGGTTGCCACAGGAATTCACAGTGAGCCTGGGATTTAGGGTAGGCTCGGAGAAAGGTGAGCACTGAGTTTGGGAGGGGGAAGGGGTGCCGTGAGTGCACAGCCAGCTAGGATAGGACCTTAGAGGAGGGAAGGGTCACTCCTGCCCTGGCTCATCACAAGGGTCTAAGATAGGCCTGGGGAGAGGCCTGTGGTGGGTCCAGGAGGGGGAGGGATGGGTAGGTGCAGAGTCAGCCAGTACTTGAAAATAAACCCTTGATTTATATTCAAGTTAACATTCTCACCCCCCCCCCCCCCCATTTTTTTAGGGGAAAATGTTATCTCTGTTAATATTTGGATGGGTTTATATTTGAGTATATGGTAAATTTCTTTGAAAATTGACTCATTGTTCATTAGAACTGGATATATTTTAAACATAAATAACAGTGTATCAAGTTTCAAGTTTAATGTTTTTTTTGATTAATCGCTTAATCATATTTCTAAGCGATGAACAGTTTAAAATGACATTTTGTGAGAAACAATACAATACAAAATATAAAACAATATATAATACAAAACTATATATAATAACATTAGGGATTAAAGTTTAACTTAACACACTCATAACACAAGGAAAGAGGGGATGTGAAATACAAATCAATATAGAAAAGTAGAACAAAAAGGGAAAAGTACAAAGAGGGAGACAAATAAAAGGTATAATATAATACAGTAAAAATAGTTTAGCCTATGGATTATTAAGTTAATTATCAAAGGCATCTTTAAAAAGGAATGTTTTTAAATTACTTTTGAATTTTCCCAGATCCTGTTCTTCCCTTAAATAAATTGGAAGGGCGTTCCAAGTCTGTGGTGCGGTAACCGAAAAAATAAATTGCCGTCTTGTATTAATAACCTTAAGAGACGGAATAGTTAGTAAATTTTGTTCATTGGATCTCAAAGTTCTATTTGGAGAATATGGAATTAATAATTTATATATAAATTAGTATTTAAGCCCGTTACATTAACGGGTGCTAGAGTACATGTCTGTCTGGATTTTTTTTATTTGTCTCTCTCTCCTTGGATGCTGTCTGTCTGTCATTCTTTCTGTCTGTCTCTCCCTGGCCCCTGTCTATCTATCTTTATTTCTAACTCTATCCTCTTCCCTCAATCCTGCATGTGCCCTTTTTCTTTCTCTTCCCCACTTCCTTCCAACGTCTGCTCCCGCTGTCCCTCAGACTTCCATTCAGATTCTGTCTCCCTCTCTCTACCCCTTCTATCTACTGTTCACCCTCTGTCTTGCCCCTTCCATTCACTGCCCTCTCTTCTCTTTCCATCCAGTGTCCGCCCTCTCTCTCTCTCCATATGGCATCTCCTCCTTCCTTTCCCCTTGGTCTGGCATACATTCCTCCTTCCCTCCATGCCCTACCATCTCTTCTTCCTTCCAAGCCATTCTCTCCCCCTCTGCTCCCTTTCCTCCTTGAACTTCATCGGGCAGCAGCAGCATTCACAATTCATTGCTGTTGCTGGCTTCAGGTCTTCCTCTCTGTTGGGTCGTCTTTCTGAAACAGAAAGTAGGCAGGACCCGCCAGAGAGGAAGGCCTGAAGCCGGTAACAGCAGCGAATTGTAAATGCTGCTGCTGCCCGAAGAAGCCAGGCCTTGAAAAACCCGAGCCAGACCGCTTCTCTTCCCTCCCAGCCCAACCCCCGCTGACTCGGCTCCCTTACCCTGCGTCGCGGAAGCGTGAAGACTGAACGCCTGCAATCGGGGTGGCGAGGACGCGGCTCAGGAGACTGTGAGGTGTTGGCGTGTGCGGCGCTCCATGAAGCCCTCCTCCTGGCAGCCGCCGCCAGCACCAATCGGGACCAAGCTTGCCTGCGCTTCCTCCAGCGGTTGGTGAGTGAGGGCGGGAGGAGGGGAGTGACTACAGTGATCCCTGCCTCCGCGTTCTAAAATGGAACGCGGCCACAGATCAGAAATCACAGCGGCAGGGATCACGAAATTTCAAGAGCGCATGCGCGCTTTATTATATAGAATGCTGGGGTTTTATTAAGAAGAGATTTGAAAGTGAGTATGCAAAGTTTGTATGTTATCCAATGGATAACTGGAAGCCAGTGCGCGTTTTTTAGAAGGGGTGTTACATGATCAAACTTTCTAGATTTAGTTATAAGCTTAATGGAAGCATTTTGAATGATTTGTAGACGTTTTATTTCATTCAAAGAAATTCCCTTGAAGAGAGCATTACAATAATCAATCTTAGAAATCACCTAAGAGTGAATAAGAATATTAAGTGACTTTGAACATAGGAATTTTGAAATTGATCGAATTTTACGTAGTCTATAAAAGGTAGTTTTAATAATGTTACTAATGTGATCATGAAAATTCAGTTTATCATCAAAAATCACCCCTAAAATTTTTATATTGCTAACTAATTGCAGGGGGACATTTTTTTATAGAAATGGGAGCAACAAGGGAAAAACTGTCTTTCCATGGGTAAAGCATCACATTAGTTTTTTTAATGTTAAGTGCCAATCTGTTTGAATTCAGCCAATGGTAAACTTGGTTAAGTTTCTCACTAATCTTTTTATTTTATTTTAGGGAGACAAAGCAATTCCTGAAAAATTTCCTGTCATCCGGTGATGGTAAATGAAGTAGCAGGGAGAAAACCCCATATGTATAATGCTTTTTCTTTTACTGCTGTTCAGACACTTGAATACAAAATAAAAGCTCATGGCTTGGTGAGATGGTAGTATATGAACTCAAATTGCTGGAACATAAGATTTGTCTAATATAGTGAGCACTTATACCATGTTTAATATATGCAGAACTGTTTGTGCCATTGAAACATTGTACGTTAGGTGATCAATTCGTGCATGTGAATTGCAGAAGGGTACCAATCACATCTTTTAGCTCCTCCTTCACCAGTGGAGTATAGTACTGTCTTTAGTCTGTACCAAAGCAATCAGTTTTTACTGTAATAGAAGAAGAAAGGAGGAGGGGCACGGGGAACTTCCCCAGAGATATCATACATTTCTGTTCTGCTCTGTAACTCATGAAAAGGAACAATAATTATCATGAACTTGCAACATAGATGTATCAATGAACCAACCTGCTGTGTGCAGCTATCACTAACACTAACACATAAGGAGCTCCAAAGCTCAAACTCAGAACTTTATTAGTAATGTATTCGTACAAGTTCATCCAACTGACAAGAGAAGAACTCTAGTTCTGGACTATAGAGTTGTCTGAGGCAGAAAGCAGGTGAATTGCAGAACCCATAGAGTGGGCCTTACGGACTCCTGTGTGTATTAACAGAAAGAAGATTATCCATGTAGCCCTGGTCTTCTGCCTGCGCACCATGGGGCTCCGACCAGCTCTTCGGGTCAGAGGGTTAAAGGCCCAACACCAGCGCTCACAAAAAGAATGAAAGAAGATAAGGGGAACCACACACAGAGCTAGTTATAATCCCTCATGGACTCATTTATTTATAATAATAATAATAATTTATTTTCTTGTATACCGCCCTACCAGTAATTCTAAGTAGTTTACAGCAAGAGAAACTGAAACATTTCAGTGAAGAAATACAATTCAATAAGATACATATACCTATTTTAAAAAACCCCACATCATTAATATAGTGTTAAAAATTAGCATTCGTATTTAGTAGATTTTCTAGTCTGTTCTCTTAGAAGAGCCTAGAACGGATTACAATTTTATACACTCAAGCTGGGCCAGATAAATTCAGTAGGCCAGAGGATGGGTAACACTGGGGTTTCGCTCACCCCATTTGAATTCTTCACTAACCATTTGGATAAATGACAGCTCAGTGAACCAAACTGGAACTTTATTGAAATTAATCACAGAACAGTCTTCAAACTATTTACATGCACTCAGTGAAATGCAGGCACTCTGGATCCATCAATAGATTTTCCTCTGTCACCTCCAGTTCTCTTTAGTTTGAACTATCTACAATGCCTTGTCAATTCCCTCCCAAATCTCCCTGAGAGTCTCCCTGAGTCTTGAGCTTTGGCGTGAGAGAGGAATAACCAAAAGCCTAATTCACACACCCTCCTTCTCTTTTATAACCTCCCCCCTCCCTCCTGGGAAAACTCCAGCTTATCCCACAAAGCTTCTCTAGTTACAGTCAAGATTCAGTGACCACCTGAAAAATTCTCTACCACTGCTTTTATAGCAAAGGCATTTTCAGGGGGGGGGGGTCACACTCACCCTCTTCTAAAGGACCTCTGCCCTCAAAGGGCACCATCTTATACCCCCTTCTTTTCTACACAATTGGGGTATAATTCATGCACATCCATTTTGTTGTTTTTTCACATTTCTCCTCATTCAGTACATATGTTTATTAATACCTTTGTTAAACATACCCATTCATGAACTAGATGTCACCGTCACTTCTCTTATTTTTTTTTTTTCCTTCTCCCAGGTTCCCTTTCCTTTAAGGCATTAACCAGATTTCATTGTCACTTCTCTTGTTATATCTCTCCCAGGTTCCCTTCTCTTTAAGGAAACTTGGACTTTACTCGCATTTTATCACATTACATTTTTTCCCAACCTTTCCTTACGTTAGAGCAGTGTCTCTCAAACTTTCTCAAGCCGGGGCACACTAAAGGTAGAGGCCGTGGCTCTAGGCACCCGGAAGTGCGCGGACGTCATAGTGAAGGGCCCTGAGATGCCAGTAGGGGATGCCAGCAGGGAAGAGGGCCGGAGAGAAGGAGAGGAGCTGGCAGTGGCTAATTGCCTACAGCAGTGATTCTCAACTACTTCAAGCTAAGTACCCCCTAAGTCTAACAAATATCAACTGAGTACCCTAACCACAGACCTCTCAAGCTCCACCCTAGGCCCACCCAAGCTCTGCCCCAGATACACACACAATATACACAGAAGATATAAATTCTCAAAACTGACACATTTCAATCACTATATTGAAAATAAAATAATTTTCCCTACCTTTGTTGTCAGGCGACTTTATTTTTCTATGCTTTTAACTATGTTTCCAGTGCCACGTTATCCATTGACTGTTTTTCTCTCCTTCTTCACTTTCTGCCTTGCATTCAGTTTTAGGTCAAAAAATTCAGGGTAAAGGTATATAAATACCCTCAATGGAAAAATGGGGAGTGAAAAGCTTTACGTGTAATCACAAAACACTACCCAAAATAGTGCAAAAATGGTGATTTGATAATGCTATACAAGATCAGCTCAGAGCCATGGAGGGGTTTTTGCAGAAGCGAAAACCCCCCATTTTTTTGTACCACCTCACCATCCAATCATTGCTGGATCTTTCATACTTTTAAGCATTAAAGCATTAAATGGTACCAAATAAGTGGCAAATTTGTGCCAAATTAATATCAAATCAATATAAACAACTCAAAAACTTGAACATTGCTTAACTTAAAGCTTGGTTTCTTGGTTTCAACGTGCACATGTTTCGTGCTCCTGCGTCAGGAAACCAAACAGCTTATTATTCAGCCGCATTTAACTGAATGTACTGAGCGGCAATAGGTACTCTAAAACTAAATAGAAAAATAAATAATATATCACTGCAAGGTAATATAAGAACAATTCCTACGCATCTCTCGTGTGTTGACACACAGCCCTTAAAAATCAGCTGGTAGTCAGTGTTCTCCTGTTAAGAAATCTGTGAGAGTGTCTCTTGAATATTTGAGCTGCTTTAAAAGGTAACCAGCGTTTTTGAAATGCCTTTTTTTAACTAAATTATTTATAACAAAATTTTTACTATGTAGGAATTGTTCTTATATTATCTTGCAGTGATATATTCTTTATTTTTCTATCTAGTTTTAGAGTACTTATTGCCGCTCAGTACATTCAGTTGAGGTGGTACAAATAAAGGGGGGGGTTCCCTTCTGCAAAAACCCCTCCATGTCTCTGAGCTGATCTTGTATAGCATTATCAAATCACCATTTTTGCACTATTTTGGGTAGTGTTTTGTGATTACACATTGCATCCATCTTTGGCATTAACTTAACATTCAATTTTTTCATTTTTCTGCTTTCTTCTCAAAATCTACTTTTCCATGTCCTACCTTCCCTGCCTATCTCTCTCTCTTCTTCCCTCCCTGTTCCCATGGTCTGACATCTCTCTCCTTCCCTCCTCGTTTCCATGGTCTGACATCTCTCTCCTTCCCTCCCTCCTCCCAGTTGTCCAACATCTCTCTCCTTCCTTTCCCCCCCTTCCCAGTCTGGCATCTCTCTCTAGTACTACTACTATTATTATTATTATTTCTATAGCGCTACCACACTCCCCTCCTTCCCTTCCATTTTCTTGTCTGGTTTATCTCCCTTCCTTTAGTCATCTCTCCTCCCACCAGGGTAACATTTCTTTCTTCATTCCTCCTTTTTGCCCCTTGTAGTCCATCTCCCTTCTCTTTCTCCTTTCTGGCCCCGTGCCCAGTCCAACATTTCTTTCTCTCTTCCTCCTGCATGCTGCTTCTCCTCCGGTCCTCCTTCCCTCCCCCAACCACCTTCTCTCCATAAGTCCAACTTTCACTCTCTGCCCTCTTCCCCTTCCCCCAAGTGTGCTATTTCTCCTTCCCTCCTTTCTGTCCTCCCCATCCATCTCGCTCTCTCCACGAGTCCAACACTTTCTGCCTCCTGCATGCGTTCTCTCTCTCTCCGTGCTTCTTCCCTCGAGTGACATCCCTCCTCCCACCCCCCCAAACCAATATGCTCTCTCCTCATGCACCATTTCTCCCTCTCCTCTACCCCATGTCTATTTCTCCCTCATCACTCTCACTCCTCCTGCAACAATTTTCTTTCCTTCCCTCCCCCAGCCCCACTCACAACTAATATGATCTCTCCCCATACACCATCTTACCCTTCCCTCCAGTGTGCAGCACCTTTCCTTTCCATCTTCTTCTGCCAGGACCAGCAGCACCTCTTCTCTCTTCCCTTTCCCTTCCCCTGTCCAGCAATATCCCTTCTCCCCTCTCTTTCTCTCCTCCCATGTCCAGCAGTACATTTCCTCTCTCTAGTGGCAGCTCACTGTGCTTTTAAGTTCCCCACACAGCTGCCGCTACCATTAGTTTAGACACAGTTCCATCAGGCAGCCTCAGGGCCTTTACTAGGCTGGTCCACCTCTGATGAAAGAGGAAGTTGCATCATTGAAGCAGACCGGCCAAGCAAAGGCCACGAGGCTGCCTAACGGAACTGCGTCTAAACTAATGCTAGTGGCAGCTGTGTGAAGTTAAATGCACTCTGAGCTGCTGCTGCTGGTCTGGGGGTGGGGAGAGAAGACGAGGAAGGCAAGAGTCACGGGAGATATGCGACAGCAGCAGAAAGTCACTAGACATGCAGCGCTGGTGCCGTACTGTGTGTTGAGAACCTCTGGCTCTACAGGACATGCCTCTCATGGCGAGAGGCATATCCTGTAAGCAAGTCAGCTGGCCAGCGCCTCTCTTCCTCCTCAGTGAGCTGCGGCACACTTGGAATTTCAGGAGGCACACGTGTGCGTGGCACACAGTTTGCAATATACTGCTTTATAGGAACATTATTTCACTCTCCCTCTTGGGCAAAACATAGCACCTTACTGACATCACAGATGGATGGGTGCAACATGCGACAACAGTGATCGCTGTAAATTAACATGAGATTGGCATTATTTCTTGCTTGGGCTGGTGATGGTGGTGATCCCTGGGGTGAGGGGGAAAACAGCAATAGGGGATGGTAATGGGGATTGCAACTACTGTACCAGACTTATTGCTCTCCATTCTCAACTGGCTTGCACATGTGGCTATTATAGAAAGCGTGTGGTTTCTGTCTCCCTCAAGCTTTAGTAATACATTTTCCAGTTCTTGATGTCACAAACTCAATCCCTGATCAAGACCTGCTGGAACTATTTATGAGCATTTGTGCACATTGCTATGAATTTACCACTCCCATATCCTGCTCTAGGAACTCATTTATGAGTGAGCATGGAGTTCAATCTGCAATAATAAAACCCTTAGCGCACATGTGCACTTCAATCTCCGTGTTCTGTGCCTCGGTGGCAGTGTGCTGCGCATGCGAAGTGCCTACCTCAGCTGATTTCCTGTCCCGATCTCCAATGCCGGCTGACTTCCTGCCTTCTGACTACACTGTTGCTGCCTCTTCTTCTCACCCCTGGACCAGCAGCAGTAGCAGCCGCAGTCGCAGTTTCATCAAGCAGCTGAGGGGCATTTGCTAGGCCGGCCCACTTCGATAATGCGAGGTGGGCTGGCCTAACAAAAGCCCTGAGGCTGCCCAGGCTAGCGGATGCTGGATAGGGGGAGCAGGGAAGGGGTGTTGCTGGACAGGGAGGAGGTAAAAGGAAAGGAGAAGGGCTACTGCTGGACAAGGGGAGCAGGGAAGGGGGTACTGCTGGACAGGGGGAGGTCAAAGGAAGGGAGCAGGGCTACTGCTGGACAGGGGGAGCAGGGAAGGGGTGCTCCTGGGCAGGGGGAGGTCAAAGGATGGGAGAAGGGCTACTGCTGGACAGAGGGAGCAGGGATGAGCTACTGATGGACAGGGGGGTGAGACAGAAAGAAAGACAGACAGCGGACAGGGAGAGAGACAGAAAGAAAGAAAGACATACAGACAGTGGGCAGGGAGAGAGAGAGAATGAAAGACAGACAGAAAGACAAGAAGGGGGCAGGGAGAGAGAAAGAAAGAAATGCCTAAGTCTACACATCTATTCTAGCACCCATTAATGTAACAAACTAAAAAACTAGTAAACAAATAAATTCCTAAGTTTTTCTATAACTCTTTTACTATACAGTATTTCCTATAAGGCTGTGGAGTACATGTATTTCCTAAGATTTGCACAATTCTTCTAGTATGTCACTTCCAGGCTCATTTTCAAAAGAGAAAAACATCCCCCCCCCCCCCAAAAAAAAAAAAAAAGGTATAAAGTTGCATTTGGATGCTTTGTTTGCTAAAATGTCAAAATTGCCATTTTTTAAACATATTTTTAGATGATTTTCTATGCTGTTTGCAGTGCATCTAAATCTCAAAGGGGGCATTTTGGGAGTGTGTTGTGGGCAGGACTAGGGCAGACGTATGATATGGACTTTTTTGTGATAACGGAAGATTACCGAAAATGTCCAGGGCAAAAGTTGGACATATGAGGCTAGATCTATTTCAGTAACAAGTGCCAAAATGTTGGCCAAATTGACTAAATGACCACTGGAGACATGAAGAAATGGCCTTCCCTTATTCCCTATTGGTTACTGACCTCTTCCCACCCCCAAAAGATATGAATGAAACAGACCATACCAGCCTGTGTGACAGCTTCAGATGTTATGGCCAGTCCTAGTAGAGCAGCAAACAGGTCTCTGGAGTAGCCTGGTGGTCAGTTCAGTGGACTGCAGAGAAGGGGACCCAGGTCCATGAACCACTCTAACTAGTACACTTCTGGTGGAAAGTGTGGGCTTACCAAAATCTACCAAAAACCTACTGTGCTGACATACAGGTGATACCTGTAAGCTTGAGGGCTATTAGGGAGGTATACAGTTGGGTACAGTAGGGTGTAGGTTAATTTTCGAGGGTTATCCATACACTGTAAGGGAATTATAGTGAGATGTGAACTTGGGACTCTTAATGTGAAGTTTACTAAAGTGCCCCCTTGGTTGCTCCACTGCTCTGCTGGGATGTCTGTGTGGATAGTCTACTAAGAATGCTGGCCCCTCTTATGTCCCAATGGCTAGTTTTTGTGTGGTTTTCATTTGGACTTTTTTTTTTTTTTAATGGTTCAAAGAGATAGACACACTGAGGGCAAACACATCTAGGAAATGCCAATTTTGAAACAAAAAAGATGTTTTTCTGTTTTGAAAGAGATAATGGTTACTGCAGATGGGCAGACTAGACGGGCCATTTGGCCTTTATCTGCCATCATGTTTCTAAACGCACTAAGGGCAAACACATCTAGAAATGGTCATTTTCACACAAAAACAAAAGATAGACATTTTACGATTTTGAAAATGGCGATTTTCTCTACCCAATTTGTGGATGCATTTCCCAAAATATCCACATTCAGACTTAGACATCATATCGAAAATGGCCTTCGATATTTCTTACAGGAATGAGGATTTTTTTGGATTAGGCCTTTGGGATCCTAGATTGTTGTGGGCATATTTGTATTAATTTTTGAATTTTCTTTTGTTACCTTAGCATTATTTTGTATGCTTTATTTAGTATCCTTTTGTTTCTTTTATTTGTTTTTCTTTATTAGTAATCTTTTAAATTATTGAACTTATTTGGTCTTTTTAATTCCTTAGTATGTAAGCAATTGTTTTATTCAGATGCTTTAGTCAGATTGTGAGCCTATTGAACAGTTAGGGATGTTTTTCCATGCACCTTATATTAGTTATGTCATTGTTTGTAAACCGCTGTGAACTTCGAAGAGGTATTGACGGTATACAAATAAAAATTATATTGTACAATTTTACTAAAACAATTCAAAACAATACAGTACAATTCTTATATTTCATAGAAAAGTGATCTCATATTTCTATGCTGATCACAGTTATAAGTTTCTAGAACATTGCTGACCAGCATTTTGTACCATTCCCTCCTGGCTGCTTTTGGCAATACTGTTGACAATATAGTGAAACAAGCTGGACTAGTGCAGGGTCTTGAGCATCTGTGCACACTCAAGGCCTCCCAGTTTCTGCCCACTCAGATAAGGCAGGAGCCAGGAAGTCTTGAGCATGCGCAGATGCTCAAGACCCCATACCAGCTCAGTTTTATTTCTGATCTGTGCCAGCAGCAGGAGCCAGAAGACAGCAATAAGAAATACCAGTCAATATAGGGGAAGGGGGAGTAGGAAGCAAGAGCAAAACGTCGGTCACTGCAGGGTGGGGTGAGAAGCGAGAATGAAGAGCCAGTCACCACAGGGGTTTTGGGTTGGGTGGGAAGCAAGAACAAAGAACCAGTATGGGGGAGGGGGGAGGGGGGAAGCAAAAGCAAAGTGCCTGTCACTGAAGAGTAGGGGGGAAGAAGAGCAAGAGTCACTGCTGCACATAAAGAGACCATAACAAGCCTTCTCTAGTGGAACTGAGGGAGCCTCAGATAGAAGATGTAGAGCTGACAGTTTAGGTTGGCTTGCAATGGAGAAGAAAAGGGGAAAGGGAAAAATGCAAGACATTACAGGGAAGGAAAGATTATACTTGAATATAACTCCCTTGACATGTACTCGAGTTAAGTTTTCCCCTCTTTTTTAGAGGAAAATTATTAACTCGGCTTATTCTTGAATAGGTTTATATTTGAGTATATACAGTAAGAGGTACACAATCAAAACAGAAATTTGTCTAAAAACCCGCCTAAATCGGCACATGGATGACCTAAAACACAGTGCCAATAATCAAAGTAGATTTTAGATGTATCTAGAGGCAGCCTAGGCCTTTTGACTGCCGCTATGCACTCGGAACAAAAAGGGGTGTTTTGGAGGAGTGATTAGAGCAGGAGGTGGGTGGGATGTGGTCCGACCAAACTTAGTCGTCCTGCAGTGATAATCAAAAGTTTTACGAGACTGCCTAGACAGAACTTATACATTGTGATAGGCGATTTAAAAACAGGTCTAAGTGCCCAGAAGGTATCCAAAGTGACCAGATAACCACTGCAGACACAAAGTACAGACCCCCAAACACTCCCCAAGGGATCACTAACTCCCCCACACTGCCATAAAAATTGGAATAAAAACATACATAACTGCCTCCAGAACATCAGCACCTGGTATACGAAAGCCTAGTAGAGCTGCACAGAGGTGGCTTAAGTTGTCTGGGGGGTCGGCTAGTGAACCATAGAGAGAAGAACCCAGGCTCATAAGCCACTCCAACCACTGCATTCATGGTGAAAAATGTGAGTCCACCAACTCCCTCAAAACAACAACAACAACCTTACTGTACTGCCATATAGGCGGCACCTGCAGCCATAAGGGCTATTGGGGTTGTAGACAGGTGGGTATAGTAAGTTTTGGGGGTGTTTGGGGGGCTCACCATGACCTGCAAGGGAGTTCTGGTGAGATGTTTATGTGGTACCCTTTTTGTGAAGTTCACAGAAGTGACCTGTAGGGTGCCCCACGACTCTGGTGCATGTCTGGGTGGCCAGTCCATCACTTTGCTGACCCCTCCCACGTCCAAAAGGTAATTTTCTAGGCGTTTGGGACTTGGACGATTTTTTGGTCAAAAATGTGGTAAAAGATAGATGACATGGCGGTCTGGACGATCAAATGGCTGGACATATAATTAGATGATTCTCAAAAAAAAGAATATTTTGGACATATATTTCAAGAATGGACTTTGGATGCTGCCAACTTTGGGCGACTAGCGCTCTTGGCCCAAAACGGACTTGGATATATTTTTTTTATATTATGACACTCTAAAGGCCTCTTTTACAAAGGCACGCTAAGTGTTTTAGCGATGATTTAGTGCACGCTGAATCAACGCGTGTGCTAACCGCTAACGCGTCCATAGGATAAGAACATAAGAAACGCCTTCACCGGATCAGACCTAGGTCCATCTTGTCCGGCGATCCGCACACGCGGAGGCCCAGTTAGGTGCTCCTTGTTGGAGACCCGGGTTTCCCTATCCCCAGCTATGATTTGCAAGAAGGTGTGCATCCAACTTGCGCTTGAAACCCTGAACACTAGTCTCCTCCACAAGCTCCTCTGGGAGAGCATTCCAAGCGCTCACCACTCGCTGTGTGAAAAAGAACTTCCTGATATTTGTCTTGAACCTGCTGCCACACAGTTTCAGGCTATGACCTCTTGTCCGTGTCACGTCTGAAAAAGTCAGTAATGCTTCTTTCTGGTCTATTATGTCAAATCCTTTTAATATTTTAAAAGTCTCTATCAAATCCCCTCTCAATCTTCTCTTTTCGAGGGTGAACAGTCCCAGTTTTCTGAGGCGTTCTTGGTAGCTCAAATTCTCCATACATTTGACTAGTTTTGTGGCTCGCCTCTGCACCCTCTCCAGCAGAGTTGTATCTTTCTTGAGGTATGGAGACCAGTACTGGACACAGTATTCTAAGTGTGGTCTGACCATTGCTCTATAAAGTGGCATTATGACGTCCTCCGACCTACTCGTGATCCCCTTTTTAATCATACCCAACATCCTGTTAGCTTTCTTTGCTGCCGCCACGCATTGAGCCAATGGTTTTAGGGTTCTATCTATCAGGACTCCCAAGTCCCTTTCTTGTTCGCATTCGGTTAATGTCACTCCCAATAATCTATATTCATGTTCTTTGTTCTTCTTTCCCAGATGCATCACCTTGCATTTGTCTATATTGAAATTCATTTGCCACTTTATCGCCCATTTTTCCAGCTGATTCAGATCCTTCTGAAGATCCTCGCAGTCCCTTGGAGAGCCAACCTCCCGACATAGCTTTGTATCATCTGCAAACTTGATTATATTGCACGTTGTTCCCTCCTCAAGGTCATTTATAAAAATGTTGAACAAGATGGGCCCAAGAACCGAGCCCTGGGGCACGCCATTAGTCACCTTCTCCCAATCCGAGAATTTCCCATTTATGATCACCCTCTGTTTTCTGTTCTCTAGCCATTTGCCGATCCATCTGTGCACTTCTCCTCCTATTCCATGACTTAGTAATTTACTCATAAGCCTTGCGTGTGGGACCTTGTCAAACGCCTTCTGGAAGTCCAAGTAAATTATGTCCACCGGGTCTCCACTGTCGATTTGCTTGTTCACCTTGTCAAAAAAATGAATTCAATTTGTCAAACATGCATTAGCGTTTAGCAAGTGATAATATTTAGCATGCGCTAAAAAGCATAGTGCACCTTTGTAAAAGAGGGGGTAAGTGTTCCAACATGAAGGAGCCTGAAAATATAAAGTATATAAAAACATCTTTCAACTTCATTCCCCTGAATGAGAACTGTAAGGTCAAACACTCCCAGTGTTGGGAATTCTTAAATCAATTTGTCAGAACCAACAGCTGATGTACTGTATATAAGATGGGGATTAACCATAAGAGCAAACAAAACAAAACTGCAGATCTGTACAAGACGCAGGCAAAATTTATTGTGACAAAATAATTATATGCAAACCCTTTTACCAATCAAGGGACCCGACACGGTCCGTGTTTCGGACAAACCTTCATCAGGGGTCCATGGTAAAAAAAGGGGATAACAAGAAAAGTCACAAAAAATTGTAGAGTATCAGCAAAGTATCAGCGACGTCTCATTGCAGTGGCGATTTTTGATGAAGGTTTGTCTGAAACACGGACCGTGTCGGGTCCCTTGATTGGTAAAAGGGTTTGCATATAATTATTTTGTCACAATAAATTTTGCCTGCGTCTTGTACAGATCTGCAGTTTTGTTTTGTTTGCTCTTGGTTGTTTTTTTACTGCAGTTGAGGTTGGAACCTTTTTTCTCTTTGTTTTGTTGATTAACCATAAGAATCATAAATACCAAGGTACAAGGCTTTCATTGCCCATACTCTTTTCCCTCAGTGTATTGTTTTGGTTTTGCGAGTTGCTACTCTGCCAGCCCTGCCTCCTCAATTATGTGCCTTGCCATATTAGTAGCTCTTTAGCTGTTAATGCCTGGCATGATCAGCTGCCTTATCACTCTCTTGGCTCCTTTGACCTAAACAAGAAAACAAAACAATACCAAAGGTGCATAGAGGGATACGGGTGACTAAGTTTTTGCCAGGTTACACCTGGCTGGGCCTCCATGTGAGCGGATAACCGGACTTGATGGACCCAGGGTCTGATCCGGAGATGGCAGTTCTTATGTTCTTAAAGGGATCTCTCTGTTAGAGGCATTTAAGAAATATGTAGTGGAAGATTTGAACTTTTCCTCCCAAAATATTCCTCCTGTTAATAAAATATATTATATTCCGCAAAGGAAAAGTGGAGGTCCCCAAGAAGTTACGAAGTTACTGAGCAATTTGTTAGGAGCAAAGATCTTAATATTTCAGCAACTTTGGAATCATCCTTGACAGAGAATTCTGAGAGATCCACGTTTTTGGTTTCATTTGTATTCGAACAGGATATAAATTTAATAATGAAACTGTATTTCAGAAAAGCCCAAGCTCTTTTTTGTGGGAATGAAAATATGGGTCTACCCAGATGTAACACGACAGACACAGTTACTTAGAAAAGCTTTTTTGGATATAAGAAAGGAAGTGTTGGCACTGGGTGCAAAATTTATTGCCATATCCCTGTAAATGTCGCATACAATATTTGGGGGTAACTTATGTATATTTTCAACCAGAACAATTGAGGGCTTTTTTTGGATTTAAAAAAGATGTCCACCTGAAATGTTAGGTAATTAGATTGCTAATGTAAAATGAATAACGGAGCTGTATTCACGTTAAAGCCTTTAGTTTTATATATATTTTTTCCTTTTCCTCTTTAATTTAGGACTCCTCATCTCTTTGGAGGTCTAAAGAAGAATTTTAAGATAATTACCTATTATGATAATTACCTATTATAATTATGATAATTACCTATTATAATTACCTATTATAATTACCTATTATAATTATGATAATTACCTATTATGATAATTACCTCTTCCGCCGTAACGTTACCCCCTCTCCACCTTAGAAAACTGATGAAACCCCTCCTTTGCAACAGACCTATCCCTTAGCCCCCCCTTCCCCCATCTAAACCCTCCTCTCCCCTCTCCCCCCCCTTACTTTCCCACCCCCCCCTCCAAGTTGGTTGTCCCCCCCCTGTTTCCATCTAATATGCTCTTATCTAATTTCCTCTCTTAAACTCTATTGTATCCTACTGCAGCACACTGTATGTATCCCGTATTTAGCCCTTCCCCCTCCTAAATCGTTTATGTAAACGAGTTCGTCCCCACGATTGCCTTGTTATGTTCTTCTTTTTTCGAATCGCACTGTATGTAATTCATCTACCTGTTGTGAACCGCCTTGAACTCCCTGGGTATGGCGGTATACAAAATAAAATATTATTATTATTATTATTATTATTTGTCTTTAATATTTGATTCTGTATTTCTTGAACAAGTGTGTATTGTGATGTTTATTTGAAAATGGTAATTAAAAAGAATTAAAAGAAAAGAAGCAAAACATATTTTCCTTCTTTAGTGTTCATTCCGCTGTACGAAGGGGTACAGAAAAGTTCTCAGTCCAACTAGCTTCCTAAATTCTGAATGTTATTTTGCCACTGTAGCTAAAAAGAGTGTTATTTTATTTTGCAAAGTGCCAATTTGCAGAATCGCAATGCTATGTTTTGACATTGTTTCAGATCATTGGATTGAACCATGTCAACGAAAAGTGTGGCATTTTCATGTGCAGATCTCCGAGCTGTCATGAAGTTCCTATTCCTGCAGAAGAAAACTTCAAAGGAAATCTGTTTTTAATGTATTTTATATAGTTTCTTTTTTATACTATGTAAAACCACTTTGATATCTGATAAGGCGGTATATCAAACTTTAATAAACCTGAAACCTGAATGTATGATGCAAACATTGAGTGACAAATACCCATCATACTCCACAGTGAAGATGTGGCTTGCAAACTTTCAGCATGGAGATTTTGAGACTGAAGATGCAGCAAGGTCTTGAAGGTCTCAAACGGTGTCAACTCCTGAAATTGTTGACCATGTCCATGACCAGATTTTGGCAGATCAGCAAATATTGGTTAAAACAATTGAGACACTAAAGCTATCCATGGAATGTGTTGAGTGTATAATCAGTCCCTCTCCTATATCCCTCTTTGTAGTTCCTTTCCTCTCAACCTCTGTAAACCGTGCCGAACTCTGCGCTTGCGGAGATGGTGCGGTATACAAACCTAAGGTTTAGTTTAGTTTAGTTTAGGAAGGAGAGGAGAGCGATTTTAGACATCGGTAAGAGGGAGGGAAGGAGAGAGAGATTCCAGACCATGGGAGAGGAGAGAGAATTTCCAGGTTATGGGAAGGAGAGGAGAAAGATGCCAGACCATATGAGAGGGGGAAGACGGAAGACAGAGATGTCTGACCATGGGAGAGGGATGAGATGGTGCATAGTGGAGGAGAAGGGGAGACAGAGGGAGGAGATGGTGCACAGGAATGGGTATGGCAGGGAAGAGATAAGAAGATATGCTTGTTATGGATAGATGGGAATAGGGTAGAAGAAAGAGGGATGAGAAGGTACACATGGATAGATGGGAAGGGAAGGCATGGAAAAGTAGTTTTTGAGAAGAAAGCAGAAAATGGAAGAAAGTTGAATGTTAAAAGTTAATGCTAAAGATTGATGTATGGCAAAAAGTGAAGAAGAGAAAAACAGCAAATGGATAAGGTGGCCTTGGATACACAGTTAAAAGCACAGACAGAAGAAAGTGCAGCCAGAGACTGGGAAAGATAGTTTGAAAACCAAAATCGCCACTTTAGTGATTGAATTGTGCCAATTATGGGAATTTACATCTGCTGTCTATATTTTGCACTGTTAAGGAAGAAATGCATTTGTTTCTATTTCTCTGGGGTTGTACTGCATGCAGAGTCTTGAATCTTAGGGTTTAGTTTGTATATATTAGTACTTGTAGTTTGTGGTTCTGTATTTGCATAGGGATTATCTGTGTTCTTCATGTGTGACCAAGGCTAGGTATTCTGGTAGGAATGAATGTTGAGAAGCATACAGTGTGCCTTTGTGTAGTTTAAAGTTTAATAAAAATTGATATACTGCCTATCAGTATTCTAAGCGGTTTGTACATAATAAAAATAGTAAAATAGGGTAACATACAGGACCTACTGGAACAATAGGATTAAGGTAAAGAAGTATTTGCATAGCGGTTATCTGTGTTCTGGTAGGAATGAATGTTGAGACGCATACGTACAGTGTGCTTTGTGTAGTTTAATTTTGTGGTTAACCATTATGCATTGTTAATATGATTATACATAGTGTGTATATATGGAAAATGAATGAAAAAATGGTATTACAATTAGTATTATTATGGGGGTGGGGTCTGGGGCAGAGCTTGTGGGCCCACCCAAACAAAAATGCATTCCATTGCCTATACCTAGGGGTGAATGTGTGGAATAACTTGCCATATCATGCCCTTCTTGTTTGGGCTGAGCTTTTCAGCAGCCCTCTTAGATGCTAAAAGAAAGAAAGAAAAAAAGCAATAATAAAAACAACAAAATACCAACCTGTAATAGATAGTCTGGTGTGGAAGGCTGGCCTGGATTTCCTGGAGAGGTCAGTAGATGAAAATGCTTTTTATTTTTATTTTTTAAGTTTGCCTTACACATTACAAATAAGGCTTGGCTTGCCTCAGCCAAATGCTGCCTCTGCTCAGGACCTCATTCTGTGGGATCTCTCTCTTTTGGACCCCCTCCCCAACTGACTCAAGCCTGGGCAGAAATACTCCTCCCTGAGTCCTGCCCCTCTGACAGCACCGAGCCATGGAACACAGGGCCTTCTTGGACCTGTAGTCTTTCCAAAATGCATGATGCCCTCTGCTGCCCACTAGCATAATAGCAGTCCTAGAGAGGGAAAATCCCCTAATCTGTCACACAACCAAAGAAAATGCATGCAAAAAAATATTTGTGTTCAATTTACTCACCACAAGTAATCTGGTCTGCCCTGTTTCTTATGGATCAACAACTTGTTTGTTTTCTTGCAGAAAAATCTTTTCATTCTTTAACATTAATTGTCTTGGGCTGCTCATGGCACTGACTATTTTACTTTTGATGCCTTGACCTCTCTTCTTCTCAGTGTAATCAGTTGCTCTGCTACTCTTGTTTCCACTGGGGTGTTTTTTAAATTTATTTAATATTATTATGGGATGGGTGTTCCTTTATGGTTTAATTAGAAAATTATTGGTTGATTGAACCTAAGAACATAAGAAGTTGCCTCTGCCGGGTCAGACCAGGGATCCATCTCGCTCAGCAGTCCGCTCCCGTGGCAGCCCATCAGGTCCATGACCTGTAAGTGATCCTTTGTATAAAACCCTTTAATCCCCATTTTTCTTCTATCTATATCCTTTCATGATCCTATCTCTACCTCTATCTATATCCCTCAATTCCTGTATCCTTCAGGAACTTGTCCAATCCCTCTTTGAATCCCCTTAATGTACTCTGTCCTATCACATCCTCCGGTAGCGCATTCCAGGTGTCCACCACCCTCTGAGTGAAGAAAAATTTCCTAGCATTGGTTCTAAACCTGTCCCCTTTCAATTTCTCCGAGTGCCCTCTTGTTCTTGTAGTTCCCAATAGGCTGAAGAATCTGTCCCTTTCTACCTTCTCTATGCCCTTCATGATCTTGTAAGTCTCTATCATGTCTCCTCTGAGTCTTCGCTTCTCCAGGGTAAAGAGCCCCAGCCTTTCCAGCTTCTCTGCGTATGAAAGGTTTTCCATACCCTCTATCATTCTTGTCGCTCTTCTCTGACCCCTCTCAAGTATCTCCATGTCCTTCTTTAGGTACGGCGACCAATATTGGACACAGTACTCCAGATGTGGTCGTACCATCGCGCGGCATGATGACTTCCTTTGTTTTGGTTGTAATACCCTTCTTAATAATACCCAGCATTCTGTTTGCCTTCTTCAAGGCTGCTGCGCATTGTGCTGTTGACTTCATTGTTGTGTCCATCAGTACACCCAAGTCTCTTTCAAGGTTACTTCCCTCTAGTACTAATCCCCCCATTTGGTAGCTGAACATCGGGTTCTTTTTCCCTATATGCATGACCTTGCATTTCCCTACATTGAAGTTCATCTGCCATTTATTCGCCCACTCCTCCAATCTGTTCAGGTCCCTTTGTAGGTCCTCGCATTCTTCCACAGTTCTAACCCTGCTACAAAGTTTAGTGTCATCCGCAAATTTTATAACTTCACACTTCATCCCCGTTTCCAGGTCATTAATAAATATATTGAACAGCAGTGGTCTGAGTACCGACCCCTGCGGAACTCTGCTCGTGACCCTCCTCCAGTCCGAGTAGTGACCCTTCACTCCAACCCTCTGCCTTCTGCCTGCCAACCAGTGTTTAACCCATCTGTGTACATCCCCTTCCACCCCGTGGTTCCACAGCTTCCTAAGTAGCCACTCATGGGGTACCTTGTCAAAGGCCTTTTGGAAGTCGAGGTAAATGATGTCTACGGGTTCCCCTTTGTCCAACTGGCTGTTTACCCCCTCAAAAAAGTGCATTAAGTTTGTTTGGCATGATCTTCCTTTGCAGAAACCATGTTGGCTCGCTTTCATTAGCCCATTTTTTTCTATGTGCTCACAGATGCTGTCCTTTATCAGTGCTTCTACCATCTTGCCCGGAACTGATGTCAAACTTACCGGCCTGTAGTTTCCCGGGTCTCCTCTCGACCCCTTTTTAAAGATAGGTGTAACATTTGCTATCTTCCAGTCCTCTGGGATCATGCCAGTTTTCAATGATAGGTTGCAAACTCGTTGGAATATTTCCACTATCTCATTTCTTAGTTTTTTTAGTACCCTAGGGTAGATTCCGTCCGGGCCTGGTGATTTGTTGCTTTTCAATCTATCTATCTGTTGGAGGACATCCTCATGGCTCACCTCTATTTTCGATTGCCCTTCCACTTGTCCTCCTTAAAGGGTTAATGTAAAAATTATTGTATTTGATTGAAATTTGGAGGCTTGTTAAACAGTTTATGTTTTTTCACAGTTTCTGTGGGTAGGGTTCAGGTCCCCAAATGCCAAAGAACTATTTTTTATTTTCAGATTTTGTTTATTTTTGCTGTTTTTGGCATGAATTCACGGTGGCCATCTTGGATTTTAATTGATATTTTTTTTCAAAGTTTTATTTCTGTCTCTAAAACCCATGATTTGCTTAAAAATCATTTGGGATGAACTCCCCAGCCCCAAATGTGTGCCTTGGTTGCGCTGGATTGGTGCTGGATCTGCAACTGTATATTGTGTGCTGCAGTGCACTGGGGGAGGGGGCAATAGCTTCAGGTTTTGCCTCCTTCAAGTCCTCCAGGGCTGGGGAGCTGGCCTGGGTCTGCAATTTCAGGAAAATATCTCGCCCAGAGGCCATTCTGGAGTTTGGCGCCAAACACCTGTGTTCCAAATCTAGAGACTCTTTTGGCACTGTGCGAGTGCCTCAGCAAGGCCCTACAGTGCTCACGGTATGAATTATCACTGGAACTTTCTTCAGCTCCTCTGAAAAATGTATCTCATTGGATTCAGCCAGCGGGCGTATCGGTTTCTTCTAACCCAGTTGCGCCAGTGGCAGAGGTGCCTTTTCAGAAGTTCTCTTGTCCCGTATATGGTAGAGCTCGATTGCATTATGCCATTCGGATATTATGCTGCTTTTGTTTCCTGACACTGCTTTTATTTTAGATCTGGCTTATACCCTTGCTGGAACTAGACCATTGAGAGTTCGGTTTTGGCTGAGGACTCCTCCGTCTGTAGGCCTTTTATGCATGGATTTGACCACCATTTTATTGCTGGGGTTCTGCAAAAGCAAAAAAAAAAAAAAAAATCCTCTTTTATTCATCATATCCACAGCTTCTTGGTCTGGTTACAGGACCATAGGATGCCCATGGCTGCTCTTTCCGGTTCTCTCAAGCTATATCTGAGTTTTCTCCACTGGCTCCTGCTTTCAGCAGTTTTGAGCACCCTAAGGTGGATTCTGCCATGGTGCAGGATACCTGGTGCATGTACCACCCTAGTGCTGGAGGAGTAGTGTTTAAGGATTCCCATGATTCATAATGGTGATTTTATTTTTTTAAACCCCTTTTTGAAGTGGCTTCTTCTGGTTTCCAGGTGGCGGCAGTCTCCTTTGTGGCATATGCCTGTCACATGAGATTGCACAGGCTGCCCTTTGCAGAAGTGGAGGTCTGTCTCCAGCTAGTGATGGATGGTGTGGCATCTCATTTGAGTTATTATCACTTATGCAGTGTCTGCGTGCTGGCCTCTGTGGTTCTGTCCTTGGGCTGGGGACGCTGCCTCCAAGGCCACTTTAAGCAGACTTCCTTTCAAGGGTCTGCTTCTTTTTGGGACAAGTCTGGATAACCTCAGGGCCAGTGTTGCTGATCGCCACTCTAAGTCTTTCCCTGTGCACAAGTCTCGCCGGACTTTGGGAGGGGATGGTAGTACTTTTTGTTTCTCATGTCATTTTTGTCAGAGATCCTCTGGCTCTTCCTCCCTGAAATATTCCCAGGGATATGGTTCCCATGACAACTCTTCCATTCTAGCCATCCTCAGACAACCGGTTCCCGGGAGCTACTGCTCCTAAACAGCCCTCCAGAGGGCCGCCTTGCTCAGTTTTACTAGGAGTGGCCTCACCTGTCCTCTGATAAATGGGTGCTAGACAGAATTTGGGAGGGGTACAAGATTAATTTATTTTGCCTGCCTCCGGCTTGTTTTTGGACTTGCCAGCAGGTCGGCTGGATAAGGAGTCAAGATTCTGTGCTACTTTGCAGCATCTCTTGGACATCCAAGCACTAGAACCCATTCCTGAACATGAATTGGGCTTCGGCAGATAATCTTTATACTTCATCATTCCAAAGTATGGCTCATAGGGCTGGATTAACGGATAGGCCCAGTAGAAAACCCTCCGTGTGATCCATTGCAGATATCTGTGTTTCCATGTTCTGCAACAGCATTTCCAATCTGTGGCTCTTCCCTTTTGGCTCGCTACAGCTCCCTGCACTTTCACCAAGGTGATGGTTCTTATAGTGTTTTTTTCTCCACAGGCATGGTGTCCAGGTCCATCTTTTCTTGGATGAATGGTTAATTCAGGCTCCATCTCGACACAAGTGCACCCGTAAGGTTAAGATGGTGTTCTCTCTGCTGCAGAGCTTGGGTTGGATTGTTAACTTCAAACTAGTCAGTTGCGCGGGGACAGAAATCCCACTCGTCCCTACCCGTCCCCGTGAGAAATCCCACCCGTCCCCACTAGGAATCCCTCCATGCCCACCCGTCCCCATGAGGAATCCCCAACGTCCCCACCCGTCTCCGCGAGGAATCCCTTCCGTCCCTATAAACTTCAGAAATAGTTATTTCATTTAATTATGCTATTGAATTAAAGGCTCTGGTAGAAACCCATTTACAAATAAGCAAAAAGACTTTATTAATTTGGAAATATTAATTGGGAAGAATACATACTTTGTAAATGGGTTTCTACCAGAGCTTCTAATGTTTATAAATTTTTATCAACACAACTAATATACTACTTTATCCTGAAGCAAAAAAAAATTTTTCCTACCTTTGTTGCCTGGTTTCTGCTTTCCTCATGTTCTCATTCAATTCCTTCCATCCACTATCTTTCTTCTCACTGCGTCTTCCATTTGCTCTGTTACTGTGACTCTCCCTTTCTCTCCCCTTCCAAATTGGTCTGGCACCCATCTTCTTCCCCCCATAGTCTGGAATCTCTGTCTTCTTCCCTGCCAGCGTCTTCTCCCCACTCTCTCTTCCCCATTTCCTTTCAGCGTCCTTCTCCCCCGCATCTTCCCCATGTCCTGTCAGTGTCCTTCTCCCCCATCTGTCTTCCACATGTGCTTTCAGTGTCCTTCTCACCCCCTCTGTCTTCTCCATGTCCTTCTCCCCCTCTGTCTTCCCCATGTCCTTTCAGCGTCCTTCTCCCCCCCCATCTTCCCCTTGCCCTTTCAGTGTCCTTCTCCCACTCTGTCTTCCCCATGTCCTTTCAGTGTCCTTCTCCACCCCATCTTCCCCATGTCTTTTCAACGTCCTTCTCCCCCCCGTCTTCCCCATGTGCTTTCAGCGTTCTTCTCCACCCCTTTGTCTTCCCCTTGTGCTTTCAGCATCCTTCTCCACCCCTTTGTCTTCCCCAGTGCTTTCAGCGTCCTTCTCCCCCCTCAGTGTTACCCATTTCCCTTAAGCGTCTTTTCCTCTCCACTCCACTTTTCCTCCCTTTCTCTCTCCCTGCCCCTTACCTTCGTGGCGCTTCCCTTCCCGACCGACAACAGAACAGGCCCGGTCCGACAAACCTCTCTGCCCTGTAGCCGCGAATCTAAATTACCTTCTTACAGCAGCTGGAGTATTGAAGCTGCTGTAAGAAGGTAATTTAGATTCATGGCTACAGGGCAGGGAGGGTTGTTGGACCGGGCCTGTTGTCTGTCGGTCGGTCGGGGAAGCGCCACAAAGGTAAGGGGACCTGGCTGGCTGTGCACCCCCCCCCTAAGGCTGCACCTGGGGTGGTCCGCCCTCCCGTTAGTACGCCACTGCCTTTCCCTACCTGCCCTGCCGCAGCACACAGCCGACCGGAAGTCTTCCCGATGTCAGCATTGACGTCAGAGGAAGAGAGGGCTTTGCTTAAGCCCTCCCTCCGACGTTAGCGCTGACATCGTGGAAGACTTCCGATCAGCTGTGTGCTGCGGCAGGGCAGGTAGGGAGAATGCGAGGCTCGCGAGTACATCCAACCCCGCGACCCTAGGGGGTGTCCCCACAGGATCCCCGTGACCCGAAGGGGAAACTCGCGGGATCCCGCAGGATTCCCGTCATCCCCGTTCCCATGCAGCTCTCTAGTTCAAACAGAGTCAGTTGATGCTGTCTCAGTCCTTGGAGTATCTGGGCCTTCTCTTCGACACCCTGAAGGGTTGTACATTTCTTCCCAAGCCACGCAGACCGAAACTTCAGTGGCAGATCAGATCTACTGAACCTTCCAGCTCCTATGCCCTGGCATTATCTGCAGGTGCTGGGGTCTATGGCAGCCTCCTTGGAGGCAGTCCCCTGGGAAAGTGTGTACATGCATCCTCTACAGGAGTCCCTCCTCTTTCGCTGTCTCTATAATGCTATCCCTTTCAGATACTGCTCCCCTGGACGGTACCAGCATGCAGAAGTCTGTGCTGGTGGCTTCAGGGAGAGGCTCTTCACCAGGGCAAATTTCTTTGGATCTTAGAGTGGTTAACTCTTATGATGGATCCCAACCTGTCAGGTTGGGGTGATCACAACGGGGACCACTCCATTCAGAGGCAGTGGTTTCCTCATCAATGGTGTTGCTCTGGAAGGAATGGCGGTGTGAATGCTCTCAGACGACGTCATGGCGGTGGCATATATAATTCATCAAGGGGGCACAAGAAGCACTTCCGTGGACCAGGAGACTCACATGTTGTTTCGCTGGGTGGAGTTATGTCTTCTGTCTCTCTCTCTGCGACGCACTTGGAGGAGTTAACAGACTTCCTCAGTCGATAAGTCCTGGACCCAAGAAAATGGTCCCTCTCATGGAAAGTATTTCTCTCTAATCATACAGCACTGGGGTTGGCCTCAGATGCACTTGATGGTGTCAGTCAAGCGCTTTTTCAGTCATCAAAGAGAGCATAGAAACTTAGGGCTGGACACCTTCTTTAAGCCCTGGCCACCTAATGAGCTCCTTTATGTGTTCTCTCTGTGGCTTCTGGTTGGTCGGGTTATCTGCTGGATAGCAATGTATTCCAGCTTCGTGATTCGAGTTGCTCCGGACTGGCCTGTCATCTTTGGTTTGTGAATCTCGTCAGTCTCAGCAGGAAAGGAATCTTAACCTCCCTCTCCCTAACAATCTTCTCGAGCAGGGCCCGGTGCCTAAGGAGAATCCACAGTGCTTTGGTCTTCTGGCATGGTTTTTCAGTGCTTAGCTTTGCTGAAGCGAGGTTCTTCAGAAGTAGTCCTCTCAACACTTTTGCGGTCACAGAAACCCTCTTACTATGGCTTCTTATGCCAAAACTTGGAAGGCTTTCCATCAGTGATGTGCTAAGAACCAGGTGGAGTCTGAGAGGCCTCCCATTTCAGTGGTCCTGGCTTTTCTTCTGGTGGGCCTAGAGAAGGGTTTAACATTGGTCTCTCTTAAAGTTCAGAGCACACAAAGTTTCTAGTTTGCTTAGTGCTCATCCAGATGTTAATAGATTTATGAGAGGGGTGCTTTGTTTGTGGCTTCCCTTGCGTCCTCCTTTCCCTTCATGGAATCATAACATCATTCTTCAGGGCCTTGGGGAAACCCCATTCAAGCCACTGGAGGATGCTACTCTTCTGGATCTGGTTATCAAGACTAGTTGCCATTGTCTCCGCATGGCGTATTTGGAGCTTCTGGCTCTTTGCTGCAGGGAATGGGAGTTGTTTTCCATACTGTACATTCCTTTCTAATGAAAGTGTTTTCACTTTTCATGTCAACCAGAAAGTTCATTTGCCTGTGTTTAATTCCACAGGATCAGTGCGAAAGGATCAGATCTTGTGCAAGTTGGATGTCAGGAGAGTTTTGTTCCACTAATCACCTCTTTATCCTGACACTATGATTCATCCAGATGAAATTTGCAAGGTGGCTACTTGGTACTTTCTTCATACCTTATACGGTTTTACTAAATGGATATGGTGGCACGCTCAGATGCTGTTCTTAGGACCTCAGTATTACGGGAAGACTCTTCTGTCCCTCCCTAGCTGCTACCATTGCATTGGTATGTCATCTAGCATATGGAATCTGGAAGGGCCATAACAGAATGGAAGATTAGGTTTTTACCTTCGATAATCTTCTGTTAGTCCATGTAGGATTCCATACGACCCACCTTCTCTGAGTATGCTCAGTTGTTTGGAATAGCCTGCTTCTTTTTGTCTCGATTATTCTCCTTGCAGGCTTGAAGACTTTACAGCCAGTTGGGGAGTTTTCCACTTCTGTGAGTATGCTTAACACAAGCTGTCTCATGTGGGTGCTCGTAACACACAGCAGATTAGTTCTACATTGCTCCTCAATGTTTTTCTGGGTTGCCTTTGTGCCTGTTTATTACTTATTTCTTGTTTTGCAGAGCAGGCCAGTTCAGAAATTTTTTGTTGCTGGGGATCTTTCCCTGTACCCAGTGGCGTACCTAGGGTATGTGGCACCCGGGGCCCATCATTTTTTGACCCACCCTCCATGTAAAAAATATTTTTTGTAATAACCATGAAACGGTATAAATGGTCAGAATAGAAACAGGGAGTGAAAATATTCTTTTATTGAACCTCATATATGTAACCATTATTCCAAACATAACATAACATAAATTATGTCTGAATTGTCATGACATCAGAAGTACGTATGGAGTAGTTGCAGGTGATGCTTGGGACAGTTCTGATTGTGTTAGTTTGGTTTTATGTGTTTTTTGAATAGAAGGATTTTTATTTCTTTTTGAAGGTTTTGTAGTCTGTGGTCGAGGTCAATAGGTTATAGAGTTTGGGGTCGAGTGTTAGGAGGTTGTCGAACAGTTTTATCTTTTGACGTTTTTGGTTGGAGGGTGTGTGAATGGTGTGCGAGTTCTCCTATGTCTGGTTGAGGTGGATTTAATTATTTAGCTGAAGAAATCAGTTACCCCCCCCCATTCCACACACATTAATTCACTTCCATTTTTGTTCCCATTATAAAAAACACTGATAAGTTCCCAGAAAAAAAATACATTAAAATAAGAAGTGAAACCAAAAGCCCCTACAGATGAGAACATAACATAAGAATAGCCTAACTGGGTCAGACCAATGGTCCATCATGCTCAGTAGCCCATTCTCATGGTAGCCAATCCAGGTCACTAGAACCTGGTCAAAACCCAAAGAGTAGCAACATTCCATGCTACTGATCCAGGGCAAGCAGACACTTCCCCATGTCTTAATAACACACTATGGACTTTTCCTCCAGGAATTTGTCCAAATCTTTCTTAAAACCAGCTAAGCTATCTGCTTTTACCATAACTTCTGGCCACTTCATTTTTAAGCTTAGATCTTTCCTTACAAACAGAGACCTTGCTAGATGTCAAATACAACACAAGGGAACTTCACACGGACTAAGCTGTGCAGGAAATGTGAATCTCCTCATACACCCACCTATAGTGCAAAAATGTGCAAAGGTCTGATTTTTTTCTTTCGATCATAGATAGCCTAATGCCACACAAGCAGCACTGTTACAAAAGGTCAATGCTAAGGTTAACAAAGTTTCCTTCCTTGGACCACAAGGAGATACTGACAAACTACTGGAAGAGATCCCAAAACAACTACCTAGGCACAATAAGAACATAAGAACTGCCATCTCCGGATCAGACCTTCGGTCCATCAAGTCCGGCGATCCGCACACGCGGAGGCCCTGCCAGGTGTACACCTGGCGTAATTTATAGTCCACCATATCTTTATATGCCTCTCTTAAGGAGTTATGCATCTAGTTTGCTCTTGAAGCCTAGGACGGTCGATTCCGCAATAATCTCCTCTGGGAGGGCATTCCAGGCGTCAACCACTCTCTGAGTGAAGCAGAACCTCCTGACATTAGTCCTGAACCTGTCCCCCCTTAGCTTCATTACATGTCCTCTAGTCCATGTCAAATTGGACAATGTAAATAATCTTCTCTGCTCTATTTTGTCGATTCCTTTCAGTATTTTGAAGGTCTCAATCATATCCCCACGCAGTCTCCTTTTCTCAAGGGAGAACAATCCTAGTGTTATAAGTCTATCCTCGTATTCCAGTTTCTCCATACCCTTCACCAGTTTTGTTGCTCGTCTCTGCACCCTCTCCAGCAGTTTTATATCCTTCTTTAGGTAGGGAGACCAATGTTGGACGCAGTATTCCAAGTGTGGTCTGACCATTGCCCTATAAAGCGGCATTATAACTTTCTCCGATCTACTCGAGATTCCTTTCTTTATCATGCCCAACATTCTATTTGCCTTCTTTGCCGCTGCCACGCATTGTGCCGACGGCTTCAGGGTCCTATCTATCAGTACACCCAGGTCCTTATCATGTTCACTCTTCCCCAGAGTTGCACCTGACATTGTATACTCGTATTCCTTATTCTTATTGCCTAAATGCATTACCTTGCATTTCTCCACATTGAACTTCATCTGCCATTTCTCCGCCCATGTTTCTAACCGACACAAGTCGCTCTGGAGTTCCTCTCTATCCTCCTGCGATCTGATTGCCCGGCATAGTTTTGTATCGTCTGCAAACTTGATGATCTCACTGGATGTTCCTTCTTCCAGGTCATTGATATACCCAATACCCAAAGACCCACTCAGTGTGTGAACCAGTTGAGTGGAGTGGACTAACTGGGGGGTGGAAATGGGCCTGGAGTTTGCTCAGGAGAATTTCCCAGACCACCTCTTCCTCTCAACACATTGACACACTGCCACCACCACCACCACCACCACCACTAGGAACACCTCACTGGGTAGGCCAGCAATGCTTATAAACTTTATAAAACACATTATTATATTTTTTTTATAAAGCACATATTTTAACTGAACTCTCTGACATCCTCAGCCTTTCCATTCACAAAAATAGAAGGAAGAAAAGTTCCCATTTCCTGCTGTCTCATGTCCCCGGCCTATACAATATTTTTCTTCTACAGACCCTTCAAGTCTGACCAAATCCTCATTTCACTTGCATTATAAAGTACTGAGGATGCCATCTCTCCCCAATCCCAGGTCCTAAAGTCTGAGACAGTAGCGCAAACTGCCTGATTCAGGAAGAAAAATTTCGATTCAGCCTATTTAATTGGTTTTTCGATTCAATTTTTCTGCCCAGTTGGGTGATTTTTTTCAAAAATCCTGGTGGATTTTATAGCTTTTTCACCCCCTTTGGCTTCTCCTAACCACACTGGCGCTGTGGTGTAAATAAAATAAAGAAACAAAAAGGACTTTTCCTCTCTCTGTTAAATCCTAGCTCACGTTTACGGTCTAACACCAGCTCTGGCAGGATACACATTTCAAATCTGACATATTGTAATCACAAAACAGAAAATAAAATTAATTTTTCTATCTTTTGTTGTCTGGTTATTTTTCAAATCTTGTTGGTCCAAAGCTCTGGTTGTCTTCTGATAACTTGCTTGCCAGGGTCTCCTTCTTTCTTCATGCTAACCATCCATCTGCCATCTCTGTCCTCCCTTTCCATTTCCCTTCCTTCCCCAGGAAGTCTGGTATCTTTCCTTTTTTTCATCTCCCTCCACAAATCCACCTTTTCTTAACTACCCTTTCATCCTGCATCTCTCCCTCCTTCCCCACCACCCCAGGGCCCACCATCTCTCCCTTTCTTTTCCCAATTACCCTCCTATCCAGTATCTCTATCCCTCCTCCAAACCATCCCTTGTGTCCAATTTCTCTCCATTTCTGTTCCTTCCCTCCCTAAATCCCATGGTCCATCATCTCTCTCCCTCTCCTCTATTTTCAGACCCATTATTTCTTTCCCCCCAAAGTCTGGCATATGCACGTCTCTTTGAACACCCCCTTCCCTCTGTGTACTTCTACACCAGGGTCCCCCCCAAAGGCCTGTCCCCCCCTTGAAGGCCTGCACCCCCCCGAAGGCCTGCACCCCCTCGAAGGCCTGCACCCCCTTGAAGGCCTGTCCCCCCCCCTTGAAGGCCCGTACCACCCCCTTGTAGGCCTGTCCCCCCTTAGAGGCCTGCCTGCCTGTCCCCCCCGAAAGCCTGTCTCCTCCCATGAAGGCATGTCCCCCCTTTAAGGCCTGCACCCCCCTTGAAGGCCTGCACCCCCCCAGAAGGCCTGCACCCCCCCAGAAGGCCTGCACCCCCCCAGAAGGCCTGCACCCCCTTGAATGCCTGTCCCACCCCCCTGTCACCCCCCCTTAAAGGCCTGCCTGCCCCCCCTGAAAGCCTGTCTCCCCTCATGAAGGCTTGCCCCCCTTTTAAGGCCTGCATCTCCCCCTGAAGGCTTGTCCCTCCCCTTGAAAGCCTGTCCCCCCCTTGAATGCCTGTCCCACCCCTTGTAGGCCTGCCCTCCCCTTAAAGGCCTGCCTGCCTGTCCCCCCCTTGAAGGCCTGCCTGCCTGTCCCCCCTGAAAGCCTGTCTCCCCCCATGAAGGCATGTCCCCCCCTTTAAGGCCTGCACCCCCCGAAGGCTGCACCCCCCCAGAAGGCCTGCACCCCCAAAGGCTGCACCCCCCAAAGGCTGCACCCCCCAAAGGCCTGTCCCCCCCTTGAAGGCCTGCCTGTCCCCCCCCTGAAAGCCTGCCTGCCCCATGAAGGCTTGTCCCCCCTCTTTAAGGCCTGCATCTCCCCCTGAAGGCTTGTCCCTCCCCTTGAAGGCCTGCACCCTCCCGAAGGCTGCACCCCCCCCCGAAGGCCTGCACCTCCTTGAAGGCCTGTCCCCCCCCTTGAAGGCCTGTCTCACCCCCTGTCCCCCTTAAAGGCCTGCCTGCCTGTCCCCCCCTTGAAGGCCTGCCTGCCTGTCCCCCCCCAAAAAAGCCTGTCTCTCCCATGAAGGCTTGTCACCCCCCTTTAAGGCCTGCATCTCCCCCTGAAGGCCTGCCTGCCCGCCCCACCCCGAAGGACCACTCGCCCCCCCCACCCCTCCCCCCACCCCCCATCTAGACGTCCGGTTCTTCCCCTCTGGCCTCCCCGCACCATTTAGAGTAGAAGCAGCCTACAGCAAGATCGCGATGTCAGCGATCTTGAGCTGCTTGTGCTGTCCTCCGCCGCGGACCCGCCCCCCTCCTCTGACATCAGTGGAGGGGGCAGGACCGCGGCGGAGGACAGCATGAAGCAGCGCAAGATCGCTGACATCGCGATCTTGCTGCAGGCTGCTTCGGTACTCTTAATGGTGCGGGGAGGCCAGAGAGGAAGAACCAGACGTCGGTGGGAGGGGGGGAACGGACGCCGGAGCACCCCTTCAGGGCTCGCACCCGGGGCGGATCCCCCCCCTTGGTACGCCACTGCCTGTACCCTCTTTGTCATGGATTTGTTCAGGTATGTTGCTTGACTTTGGGAGTCAACTGTATATGGCTCTAGCTCTCAGTCTAAGGGAGAGGAGCATATGCTCAGAAAAGTGTTGGAGTTCTGCAACTCCCAGATTGTGGGTTGGGATTGAACACCTAGTGTATGGAATCGCACAGGGACTAACAGAAAGAAGATTATCAAAGGTAGAAACCTAATCTTCCAATTGTAATGTAATTGCATCACATCACCGCTAGGGGATTTTACACTTGCCAGTAAGTTTTAAGCAAGTTCTATTGAAAAATTTCGGAAACCCTCACTGTTATAGAAGAAAATTGTTTGCTCTACTGACTTTAATGGAAACAAATGAAATGAAAATGACAAATAGTTCGGCAATTGAAAATGAAGCGAAAGGGCGACTGAGCTGACAAGGAAATGAACATTAATTTCTGGAATGCACATCCTTAGCTGCTTCTGCTGCTCATTACCCTTGCCTACAGTGCATTGCTCTTTTTTTTAATTTTCCAAAGCTGTGTACTTACAGAACCCTCTGCAATTCAAATAAATAAAATAAAACTCTGTTACCTGTGTGGATGGAAGCTGAGAAATAAAAACAGCAGCACAAAGATTAGAGCGAGAAATAAAAGCACTTTCTTCATGTTTTACTCATCTTGTTGTTCTTGAACAGACAGTGAAGTATCTGGTTACCCTTTGTAATTAAAACCAACAAAAATAGGGCAAAAAAAGACAAATAAGATGACAGCCCATAAAAAAAGGTTATTATTTTTATTTTTGTTATGTTTTATTTCTATTTGCAGTATTACCCTTAAAGTTGGCTAACGTGGCAACTACACTTCTTTAACCTATGTAACCACCTCTGCTAAAGACTTGTAAAGCTGTGGCCTGATGGTAGATGCCAATTAATTTATGGCTATTGACTTGATCATTCCGTATAGTCTGTGTTGGTTCCATAGCAATTGTTAGAAAATTCAAAGCTTGTGGGGCTGAGATTTCCTGCCTCTTGACATGACATCAGCAGGCATGACATTTTCATTCTGCAATCTGATCATAGCTTCTGCATTACTGGCACAGGTGATGGAGGGCGATCAGATCAGCAGCTGCTGGATGATTGACTTACATTGCTTCTCTTGTTGGGTCCTGCTGTGGGAAGGAATTTCCTGTGATTCTGTGAGAGGGAGTGGAAAACATCTGTCCAATGCAGGATGCTTGGCAGGTCTGTGCACTGCAGATGGCTTATGTTGGTATGGCATACTGCAGGTATAGAAAAATTTCAGGAATTTATTATGCATATATAATGGTGGAAAAAAGTCTCAGAAGCCTCTATGTTGTAACAAAAATGTCACCATAATAGATAGCTTATATAATAATAGTGCTTCACCACTAATGTCATGTCAATCATTAACTAAAAAACTTCCATATGAAACCACACATCTACATAAAATTTCCAATATATATTTTTTTCTAATTGATATACCACCCATCAGCATAGCCATCTGAGGAGTTTACAGTCTAATCAGGCACTCTAAGGGCTCCTTTTACTAAGGTGCACTAGCATTTTTAGCGCACGCAACAGATTAGCGCATGCTAACCCTGTGCTACGCAGCTAGAACTAATGCCAGATCAATGCTAGCATTAGCGTCTAGCATGCGTGGCATTGTAGCACGTGCTATTCCGCGCATTAATGCCCTAACACAGATTATTAAAAGGAGTCCTAAGTATTTTCCCTATCTGTCTGTGCAGGCTTATAATCTAACTATAGCACCTGGGGCAATGAAGGGTTAAGTGACTTGCCCAGGGTCACAAGGAGCAGCAGTGGGCTTGAACCAGTGGTCTCAAACTCGCAGCCCGGCAGGTACTATTTTGAGGCTCTCGGTATGTTACCATTGTTCTGGAACGTTGTCCACCTCACTGCTGTAACCTCACGCAAGCGCTTTCCTGCGTCTGTATGCGATTGTGAGGTGGAGTGGCGAGGACAATCGCGTACAGATGCAGGAAAGCACTTGTGTAAGGTCACAGCAGTGAGGCAGGCAATGTTCCATAATGTAAGGTAACAACTGGAGGCAGTGCAGCTTGTGCATGTGTACGTAATCTTGTAAACTCTCGTGAAATTCGGCACCTCTTCTGGCAGTGACTGCTTGATGTAAGAGCGCGGTTGTGTCCTGTGCTGGAGGCGGTGAGAGCTGAAGGTGGTTGCGGACGTGACCACCGGACACTTAAGGCACAAGTTTTCCAGGCACAGGTCGGACATTGATTCTCCTCTCTACAAAAAAGCCTAGAGGACTACGCCAGAATCTTGTCTCTTGCAGTTGATACTTTAGAATCTAAATCACAATTTATAAATCTTTCCTTAATTGCTTCTGATAATTTCAGCTATACACGGCTGATAACAGCGGGATCTGGAGAGCCCCTATTGTCTTCCCCCCCCCAACCCTACTTCCCCTTATCCTAAGAAACAATAACTGAAACCACACCAGTTTGGAATTTAGCCGCAGCTCCATTTATTAGTAAAATATAAAATATAAACCAAATTTATTTGCATAAATTAACATCTTTAACACAGTAACTTCATATAACAAAATCTGCCAGCTCCTCCCGAGCTACCCGGTGTAACCATCCATAAATGGCCCCCAACCCCGCCATAAACAGCAAGAGTCCGAGGGGTGGCATTACCTCATGCCCCTTTAACCATGTCAATATCCCCCAAGACACGGCTCCCAGCCGGTCCTCCACTCATCGCCGGATGAGCCCCAGCACCCAGTAGCTCGGGAGATCCGCCACAGGACTGTATACTTACAGGCCCCCCCCCCCCCCCAAGGGAGCTGCGACTCTCACCGCGAAGCCAAAACTCGCTCACAACCCGATGCAAAGTCATCAAGTAGGAGATCCCAACCAACCGCCGACAGATGAACCCCATCTCTATGAAACAACCCGGTACACGAAACATCCACCCAGTCATGCAACAACTGCAACCCTCCCTGACACATAACCCATTTACCCACCTGTCTGTTAAGCTTCGCCAACCCTCGTGTCCAACGACGTGACGCTAGACAACGAGGGCGCGGTATAATATCCGACCAAATTAACAAAACACTAGGGAACCAATCCAATACAACCCGTAAATCATCCTTAATGGTGTTAATCAAATCTTTCCCCGAGCAAGAATCCACATCATTTCCCCCTAAATGAATAAGTAATATGTCCGGATGACTGGGTCGGGCTCTGAGACGCTCCATCAGCAACAGCAGTTGACTCCATCGCATCCCGCGTTGGCCCCACCAGGAAACACGAAGGCCCCGCTGACCCAGACCAAGATGACGACCACCGGGGCGAATCAACGCCCGCTCTGCCGCCCAGTGAACGAAGGAGTGACCAACGATCCACAAGGAGAAACTGCGGCCGCTGGAATCTGCAATACAAAAAACAAAATGACTACACACTGAAACAGAAGGAGCAAGCCTCCCCTAAAACAATGAACGAGCTCCCCTCCTACTGCCCAACATCGATCCGGGACCCCCGCGACGAATATAACCCCGAAATGCGTCTGAAACCCAACGTCCTAAACGCTGAATACCCTCCCCAGACATGCCTGCAGTGCTAGCACTCGTGGCCGCACCAATTCGAAAGGAATGAGTCCCGTAAGAACTCGGGTCCTCACCACAGCGCCCCAAAGCCAAACGCAACACCGCCTGAAATTGATAGCGCGTAAGAGGAGAGCCATTTTCATGTACAAACAAAATGTCACCCTCTAGCGGACGCATCGCAAGATAAGCCCGTAAACAAGTAACGGGACAAGAACTACAACCTGCTACCGCATGCAAAACCACCCAATGACCAACGGCCAACTGATCTGTCTTAGAACTGACAATGTGAAGCCGCACAGTCGTTTCGTGAAAACTTACATGAGAAACCAAAAGCCCACGAAAACCCAAACGCGCCGAGGGACACACCAATAACTCGCTCACTCGCAGAGCGCCAAAAAAGGCTGTGACAAAAGCGGCCCGGAACAAGCCAGCCTCATAGGCCGAACTGGCAACAACTGACAAAGCCTCTAGCAACCGCAGCAAAAGCTCATGGGTGATAGGCAGGCGAGAATCAGGAGGAGAAGGGTGAACGCGATGCATGGCTCTCAGCATACGCTGTACTAGAAAACAAGACATCGGACAAGCCCACCCTAAAGCCCTACAAAAGAAGGCAAAGCCGGCTAAACGGCCACGCACGACTCCACGAGACACCTGAGCCCGAAAAGACGACAACACAAAGTCCGCCAATAACGATTCCGACACGTCACCCGGGCACCAACCACGAGCGGCCAGAAAAGCCGCTACTGTCCGAAATCCCAAGTTATAATGTGACCATGTGGACGCAGCTACTGACAAGCGGAGCATCTCCCAGATTCCTTCTTGACCAGGGTCCATAAATGAGCTGGCATCGGCAAACCCTCCGCTCGAGCTTCTGGCGCCAACCGCCGAAACTGCAAAAAATTAAAACGAGACAAGGAGTCAGCAATACCATTTTGTAAACCCGGAACATGACGCGCCCGCACATATAAATTTAAGCGCAAGCAGCGCAGCACTAACTCACGTATCAAAGAATTCACTGCCAAACAACGCGCAGCCTGCCGATTCACAACCTCCACTACCCCCAAATTGTCGCACCAAAAAACTACACGCCGATTGCGAAAAACTTCTGCCCACAATTCGCATGCCACAACCAGTGGGAACAATTCCAATAAGGTAATGTTTCTCATAATACCAGAAGCCACCCACGCGTCGGGCCAACGCTCTGCACACCAATCCCCACCACAGAATAACCCGAAACCTACCCCACCTGCCGCATCTGAATACAAAGCCAAATCCTTACTGCTCACCTCAGGCATTTGCATGGGAAGCGTTCCATTGAAATCTCGGAGAAAAAGAGCCCACATACGAAGATCCGCAAGCACACCTCCCGAGAGCCGTAAAAAATGCCTCCGGTCACGCACGCCCGAAGTAGCAGCGGCCAAACGACGAGAAAAAGGCCGACCCATAGGCAAAACTCGACATGCGAAGTTAAGGGAACCCAACAACGATTGAACCGCCTGTAATGTCGATTTTGGGGCTGAAAGCACTTGTTCAATACGCGAAAGCAATTGCTGTACCTTTTCCGCTGGAAGCCGAGTCACCATAGCATCAGTATCCAATTCAATCCCTAAAAACACTAGAGAAGAAACAGGGCCCTCGGACTTATCTATGACCAGCTCCTACAAACAAAAAATCATCCAAATAATGAACTACCGAGTGTAAACCCACCTGCTGTACCAACACCCAATGCAGAAAAGTACTAAACTTCTCGAAATATGCACAAGAAATTGAGCAACCCATCGGCAAACAGCGATCATAAAAATAAGAACCTTCAAAACGAAAACCCAATAAAGGAAAAGACTGGGGATGAATCGGCAACAACCGAAAAGCCGATTCGATATCCACCTTCGCCAAAAGAGCTCCGCGCCCAGCCGCAACTATGTGCCTCAATGCAATATCCAAGGACGCATAACGGACTGAACAGATAGCTCGCGGAATACCGTCATTAACCGAAAGACCTAGTGGTCGAGACAAATTGTGTATGAGACGAAACTGACCTGGTACCTTCTTAGGAATGACCGCCAACGGAGATATGATCATCTGAGAAAAAGGGGGGTCACAAAATGGCCCCGCAATACGACCCAAATGCAATTCCTCCAACAATTTGACCCGCACCACCTCCCGTAACTGGGAAACCGAAGAAGCATTTTGAACTCTCCCCCCAACCATAGAACCTTGAAAAGGGATAACAAAACCAGACGTAAAACCCGATTCCAAGAAGACAGCCGATTCCCGCGGACGATACCTCTCAAGCCAAAAACGCATGTCCGCCACCCGTATAGGAGTCGGCAACCACTGACCACCATTACTTCCCAACCGGTCCCGCTGGGATACCACTCCGCTTAGGACATTTAAGGGCTGAATGGGACTGACTACAGACGGAACATGCATGTCGAAACTTACAGTCCGAAAAGGGGCAGGAGGACTTGTTAAATTTCCAACACACGTCGGAACTCGGCATAGATCCTCCCCCCCCACCCCCGCGAAAGGGCCGCCCACCGCCAACTGTCCCCGCACCCACTCGTCCCGACGTACCCGCCTGAGGTTTGGAAGCCATATGAGTAAGCCACAAGTTCACATCCTGAGTGCCCCAGGACATGAACTTGTTTTCCTCCATTTTGTCCCGAAACGCCTCATCATAATTTAACCAAGCCAAGCCACCGAACCGCTGATATGCATCAAGAACTGTATCCGCATAAGACAATAATAAGCCATACTCCTGCGGATTAGCGCGCCCCCACACGCTCGCCAGTCTCAAAAAGGCCCTCATCCAATTAAGAATAGACCGGGCAACCGGAAACGATTTTACCTCCTTACGATCCTTTTTGGATTTTTTATGACCCCGCCTCTGCGCCCTGCCTTCCATGAGGCGAAATATATCCAAACAAGACCGTCGACGGATTTTTCGACGCAATACCCTAGGCACCTTCTCCCAAAGTTCGGTAAGAGCGACCAACGCAGGTGTACCCCGAACACCACCCGCAGAAACGCCACCCACCCCGCCCGCTGAAGCCTCACACCCGCCAGCACGACCAGCGGACGAAGACGATGAAGTGGACGAATCGGACGAAGAGGACCCCGACGACGAGGAAGATGACGCACGGCGCTGGCGCCAACGTTTTCCTTTCTTACCCCTCGCACTCCCCGCAAGAGCAACCTGCCCAGGCGCCACATTACCCTGAGAAGAAGATGATCCAGGATCAGTACTTCAGACCGCTGAGACGCCACTGGCAGCAGCCCCCGCCGGTGCTGCAATACCAGAAGTGGAAGCCGAGACGCCGTGAACAGCAACCCCAGGTAAAATAGAGGAGAGAAGAGGAGAACCGGTGACGCCGCCGCCAGCAGCCACAACTCCACCGAGCGCCGAACTGCGCTCCGAACCGGATACACTAGGTCGCTCCGCCACTCCAGCTCCGCCGACATCCAAGGCTCCAACTTCCCGACCACCAGGGAAAAAGGAAGGCACCTGTGGAGACCAAGTAAAAAGAGAGGCAGGACCAGGCAAAACACCTCCCGTCATACCCACAGGAACTCCCCAACCCGAGCCATAGGTGCCCGCGGGCATAAAGCCCAGGGCTACCGGACCTGGACTCCCTCCCCAATGAGAAGCAGAAGGTCCTACTCCACTAACCGAAGAACCCTGCCCCCATCCCGGAGAACCCCATCCAGGACCCCATCCTCCAGGAAAAACCCCAGACCACGCTCCAGGGGGCCCCGCTACCGGAACCGACCCAAAACCCATGCAATCCGCCCCCCTGCCCAAACCAACCATACTAGGGGACCCACTAGTCGGCAACCCGCCAGAAACCTGCTGCATCCCAGCCCCAGGCTCAACCCTCAACTGCTCAGACCCCACTTCCAAACTCGGAAAAGCAGAGGACCGACTCTCCGCTGCCTCAGCCCCCCCCCTGCCCGAAAGTCACGGCAAAACAGTAGCAGGACTGGTTGTAATAGGCAAAGCAACCGTCGCTGAAGCCCCGCCCACACATGAGGTACCCGAGTTGCGGCCTGCCGAAACAGCTCTTACAGAGCTGCTCGACGGTCTCGACTTGCGCCCTGCCTTAACCGACACTCCAGACTTCCCCCCTCGCGTCCCCAAGACACCTGCACCCGCAAGCGCCGACAGTGCAACTTCCTTGGAGCGGCGCAACGGACGAACCCGCTCTACCCCTGGATCCCGACCCACCTGCTCGTCTGTGTCCTCCGAAAACGAGTCTCCGGCCAGTAACGAAATTTCTGCCAAAACCCCTGCGTCTCCATCAGCGACACCACCTTCCGACTCCATCCCGTCCTCCAACCGCCGAAAGTCGCCTCAACAACTGCCAGAAAGACCGAAAAACCGCCCTGGAGGACCAGAAAAGAACCCAGTCCTCCAGAGTCCCGGCTTTGTAACCTCCTATGTCTCCGCCCCTTCCACCCCTAGCCTATCACGCACCATGTTTCCCGATGTGCTCCTAGCAACCCGATCATTTTTCTCCCCCTCTAACCCTTCGCCTGACTCGAAGGCAACACGGGGCTCCCAGCCCCGTGTTATCCTACGCCCTTCGAGACGGGCTCTTGGGCTACTCTAAGCAGTGCAACATGCAGAAAGTGAAAAACTATCTAAACTTCACTTTTTGCATGTTGTACTGCTTTCAGCCGTGTAAGATTTATAAACTATAATAATGAGTTTTACCTCATGCAAAGTTATACCTAGAAGGATTCTTACTACCTGCTCGCCTCCCTATTGTTTTTTTTCCTTACATGTTTTCTTTCTCTTTACATATTGTAGTTCTAGCTCTTCTTTCCCTTTTGTCTCTGTTTGTAAATTATTTATTTTTTTTAGTCTTTTAAAAATTAGTATTTTCCCTAGTGCTGTTGTGTGTTTTTAAACTGTATTATAGTTATTAGATGGTTTTAACATTTTATACACCGCCTAGAAGGTTTGATTAGGCGGAATAAGAAATTTTAAATAAGCTTGAAATTTGTAATTTCTTTAATAAGACATTAACTATTTTTTCTGCGGCCCTCCAAGTACCTACAAATCCAAAATGTGGCCCTGCAAAGGGTTTGAGACTGCTGGCTTGAACCCACAACCTCAGGGTACTAAGCCAGCAGCTTTAACCACTAGGTTATCCATCTTTAACTTAAGATGCTTATTTTTTGCTCGTTCCTTATAATGACGGAGCATAATTCAAAATCAAACTTATCTGTGCAGCACCTATCTTGCATATAAATTCAAATAGGACCCGTTTTACTAAGGCTTCGTCAGAGGATCTGTAAGGTGCTTTCACTGTGCTGTGCTTCAAGCTCTCTCATCAAGTTACACCCGCATGCTATACCAACAGTTGGTTGATTATTCATCAATGAGTATTTGTGGGGTTTCCCAATTTTTTTGTTAAGTGTATGCTACATGACTTTGCAAAGAAGGCCTTGACTACTGTATATCTATTCTAACAACACTATCTGTCCTTGGTAGTCCTTGGTACTGACCTGAATGCAAGGATTAATTAAAATGTTTCAGTTCTGAGCCACTATCATTTATCATCCTGATGAGGGCTTTTACATAAAAAAAAAGAATCAGAGGAGTAAATGTAAAGCCAGAGGATGATGATTATATTTGCTGAAAATGAATAATAAAATTAAGGAAAGATTAATTTGCAGAACATTAATGATATTTAATTTAGTCTATTCAATATTTAAGATAACAGGGTCTGTTAATTGGAAATGCTCCTCTGCTTTTCCAGAAGGGAGTTTTCATAGACCTTTGTGAATCATGGAGTACTTTATGGTCAGTAAAGACTGAGAAAGCTGAGAGCCATAAAAGCAGTCAAGGTGAGGTAATTAACAGTTCTTAAATATAAGCTGTTTGAGCTTGCTCGGACGGGTGTAGAAAAGGAGAGGGGAGCAAAAAATGATGCCTTCCTTAGCTATGGTCCTCAAGGGCCGTTTGAAGGGAGAGAGAACCAATGCAATAGAAACATTTCTCCTGTGGTTCTGATTTCATGGATATGGTATGAAAGCAGTGGCGTACCTAGGGTATGTGGCACCCGGGGCCCATCATTTTTTGACACCCCCACCCCCCCATGTAAAAAAATTTTTTTTTATTTTTTTTTTTTGCAATAACCATGAAATGGAATAAATGGTCAGAATAGAAACAGGCAGTGAAAATTTTCTTTTATTGAACCTCATATATGTAACCATTATTCCAAACATAACATAACATAAATTATGTCTAAATTGTCATGACATTAGAAGTACATATGGAGTAGTTGCAGGTGATGCTTGGGACAGTTCTGATTGTGTTAGTTCGGTTTTATGTGTTTTTTGAATAGAAGGGTTTTTATTTCTTTTTGAAGGTTTTGCAGTCTGTGGTTGATATCAATTGGTTGTAGAGTTGGGGGTCGAGTGTTGCAGCTCGAATGGCTAGGAGGTTGTCGAACAGTTTTTTTCTTTTGACGTTTTTGGTTGGAGGGTGTGTGAATGGTGCACAAGTTCTCCTATGTCTGTTTGAAGTGGATTGAATTATTTAGCTGAAGAAATTAGTTACCCCCCATTCCACACACATTAATTCTCTTCCATTTTTGTTCCCATTATAAAAAACACTGATAAGTTCCCAGAAAAAAAATACATTAAAATAAGAAGTGAAAACAAAGGCCCCTACAGATGAGAACATAACATAAGAATAGCCTAACTGGGTCAGACCAATGGTCCATCATGCCCAGTAGCCCATTCTCATGGTAGCCAATCCAGGACACTAATACCTGGTCAAAACCCAAAGAGTAGCAACATTCCATGCTACCGATCCAGGGCAAGCAGACACTTCCCCCATGTCTTAATAACAGATTATGGACTTTTCCTCCAGGAATTTGTCCAAATCTTTCTTAAAACCAGCTACACTATCTGCTTTTACCATAACTTCTGGCCACTTCATTTTTAAGTTTAGATCTTTCCTTTCAAACAGAGACCTTGCTAGATGTCAAATACAGCACAAGGTAACTTCACATGGACTTAGCTGTGCAGGAAATGTGAATCTCCTCATACACCCACCATATAGTGCAAAAATGTGCAAAGGTCTGTTTTTTTCTTTCGATCACTACATAGCCTAATGCCACACAAGCAGCGCTGTTACAAACATATTCTGTAGGTCAATGCTAAGGATAACAAAGTTTCCTTCCTTGGACCAGAAGGAGATAAACCACTGGAAGAGATCCCAAAACAACACCCAAAGACCCACTCAGTGTGTGAATCAGTTGAGTGGAGTGGACTAACTGGGGGGTGGAAATGGGCCCGGAGTTTGCTCAGCAGAATTTCCCAGACCACCTCTTCCTCTCAACACATTGACACGCTGCCACCATCACCACTAGGAACACCTCACTGGGTAGGCCAGCTATGCTATAAACTTTATAAAACACATTATTATATTTTCTTATAAAGCACATATTTTAACTGACCTCTCTGACATCCTCAGCCTTTCCATTCACAAAAATAGAAGGAAGAAAAGTTCCCATTTCCTGCTGTCTCATGTCCCCGGCCTATACAATATTTTTTTTCTGCAGACCCTTCAAAAGTCTGACCAAATCCTCGTTTCACTTGCATTATAAAGTACTGAGGATGCCATCTCTCCCCAATCCCAGGTCCTAAAGTCTAAGACAGTAGCGCAAACTAATGCTGCCAGATACAGGAAAAAAAAATTTTGATTCGATTCAGCCCTATTGAATTGGTTTTTCAATTCGATTTTCCTGCCCAGTTGGGTGATTTTTTTCAAAACTCCTGGTGGGTTTTATAGCTTTTTCACCCCCTTTGGCTTCTCCTAACCACACTGGCGCTGTGGTGTAAATAAAATAAAGAAACAAAAAGGACTTTTCCTCTTTCTGTTAAATCCTAGCTCACGTTTGCAGTCCAACACCAGCTCTGGCAGGATACACATTTCAAATCTGACATGTTATAATCACAAAACAGAAAATAAAATTAATTTTTCTACCTTTTGTTGTCTGGTTATATTTCAAATCTTGTTGGTCCAAGGCTCTGGTTTTCTTCTGATAACTTGCTTGCCAGGGTCTCCTTCTTTCTGCATGCTAACCATCCATCTGCCAACTCTGTCCTCCCTTTCCATTTCCCTTCCCTTCCCAGGAAGTCTGGTATCTTTCCTTTTTTTCATCTCCCTCCACAGATCCACCTTTTCTTAAATACCCTTTCATCCGGCATCTCTCCCTCCTTCCCCACCATCCCAGAGTCCACCATCTCTCCGTTTCTTTTCCTAATTACCCTCCTATCCAGTATCTCTATCCCTCCTCCACATCATCCCTTGTGTCCAATTTCTCTCCCTTTCTGTTCCTTCCCTCCCTAAATCCCATAGTCCATCATCTCTCTCCCTCTCCTCTATTTTCAGACCCATTATTTCTTCCCCCCCCCCAAAGTTTGGCATATGCATGTCTCTTTGAACACCCCCTTCCCTCCGTGTACTTCTAAATCATGGTCCCCCCCCAAAGGCCTGTCCCCCCTTAAAGGTCTGCCTGTCCCACCTTGAAGGCCTGCACCCCCCCTTGAAGGCCTGTCCCTTCCCCTTGTAGGCCTGTCCCCCCCTTGAAGGCCTGCCTGCCTTTCCCCCCTTGAAGGCCTGTCCCCCCTTGAAGGCCTGCACCCCCTTGAAGGCCTGCACCACCCCCCTCGAAGGCCTGCACTCCCTTGAAGGTCTGCACCCCCCCCCGAAGGCCTGTCCCCCACTTGAAGGCTTGTACCACCCCCTTGTAGCTTCTCCCCCCCTTGTAGGCCCGGCCCCCCCTTGAAGGCCTGCCTGCCTGCCTTTCCCCCCCTTGAAGGCCTGCCCCCCCTTGAAGGACTGCACCCCCCCCCGAAGGCCTGCACTCCCTTGAAGGTCTGCACCCCCCCCGAAGGCCTGTCCCCCCCTTGAAGGCCTGTCCCCCCCCCCTTGTAGGCCTGTCCCCCCCTTGAAGGCCTGCCTGCCTTTCCCCCCTTGAAGGCCTGTTCCCCCCCTTGAAGGCCTGCACCCCCTTGAAGGTCTGCACCCCCCCCAAAGGCCTACACCCCCCCCGAAGGCCTGCACCCCCCTGAAGGCCTGCCTGCCCCCCTTGAAGGCCTGCACCCCTTGAAGGTCTGCACCCCCCCCCCGAAGGCCTGTCCCCCCTTGAAGGCCTGCCTGCCTGCCTGTCACCCCCTCCCCCTTGAAAGCCTGCTTGCCTGCCCGCCCGCCCCACCCTGAAGGCCTGATGCCCCGACCCACCCCGAAGGACCGCTCGCCCCCCTGGCCTCCCCGCACCACCTATGAAGCAGCCGCAGCAGGATCGCGAAGTCAGCGTCAGCGATCCCTGCGCTGCTTCCTGCGCCACGGTCCCGCCCCTCCTCTGACGTCAGAGGAGGGGCGGGATCGCGGCGCAGGAAGCAACGCAGGGATGCTGACGCTGACTTCGCGATCCTGCTGCGGGCTGCTTCACAGGTGGTGCAGGAAGGTCAGTGGGGCGAGCGGTCCTTCGGGGGTGGCGGGGGACTGAACGGCAAGGCCGGGAACACCCCCTTAAGGCTGGTACCCGGGGCGGCCCGCCCCCCCCTAGGTACGCCACTGTATGAAAGGATTTATTGTTCTCACAGTGGCATTTAGAGCTACATTTATCTAAAAGAACAAATTGAAACGGAGTGAAGGAGTAGCCTGATGGAAGTGATAGTAGGAATCTCCCAAATGCAGGTGTTTTCCTTCTTATAGTGCCTATTAAAAATTCTTGTTTCCAATTTTACAACAGAATCCATTACATGTTTTACTGCAATCTAGCCATAGGGATGCATAGAACTGAGAAAAAAATATGTTGGAAAATATCTTGACTAGACTATATAAAGGAGCCATGTGATTACATGCAGCTCAGCTCAACCAGGAGAAGCAAATAGTCCTACTTGCATCCTCTTCTGTGATTGTTCTCTCCTTTATATCTTAGAGGGTAGCAGGACAAAGATTCCTGATCCACTAAATAAGGTCTCTTATTAGTTCGCTAGATTATGAGCTCCACAGAGCAGGGATTGTCTGTTAGGAGGGTAGGAGTGGTCTAGTGATTAGAACTGATGCCTCATCACCCTGAGGTTGCAAGTTTGATCCCAGCCTGCTCCTTGTGACTCTAGGCAAGTCACGTAACTCTCTTTTGGCCCAGGTATCACAGTTAGATTGTGAAACTGCCAGGACAAATAGGGAAAATACTAAGAGTACCTGACTGTAAATTTTCTATATGCAGGGCAGGCTCAGTCTATGGACCAGGTGAGACTCTGGCCCAAGTTGCCAGTGATAAAGGGCACCAAAATCCCAGTGTGGTCTACCTTCAAACTTCTAGAGAGAAAGGTGCCAGGTTGGGATTTTGTTACTCTATCATCAGTGCCCTGAGCCAGTGCCTCACCTGGTCCAGCAGGAAGGGGAGACTTGAGAGAGGGGGGGAAAATACAGGATCACATGTGGGTTGGGGGTGAGGTGAGGGAAGAAGACCAGATTACAGGGAGGGGGGGGGGGGAAGGAACCAATGCAAATATTGGCTAGGTGCATTGAGCTGGCTCTAAATGTAAAAGTCTCTGGTGAGGCCCCATTTGGAATACTATGTGCAACTTTGGAGACTGTACCTTCAAAAACATATAAATAGGATGGAGTTGGTCAAGAGGGATGCTACAAAAATGGTTAGTGTTCTTTGTCATAAATTGATTTATATGGGGAAAGACTTGGAGAACGTAATATGTATATTCTGGAAGAAAGATGGGAGAAAGGGGATATGATAGAGATGTTTAAATATCTCTGTGGCTTTAATGTACAGGAAGTGAGTCTTTTTCAAATGAAGGAAAACTCCAGAAGGAGAGGGCATAGGATGAAGTTAAAAGGTGATAGGCTCAAGAGTGATTTATGAAATTACTTCTTTGCAGAAAGGGTGGAATAGTCTCACGATGGAGGTGGTAGAGACGAAGATTGTATCTGAATTCAAGATAGCATGGAAAAAAACAAAAAAAGGAAGAGGCACAGGAGATGTCTTAAACCAACCTTAAGTTACATATGTTTTATTGAAATTAAAGCATATGTAACTTAAGGTTGGTTTAAGACATCTCCTGTGCCTCTTTCTTCTTTTTGTTTTGTTCAACTACGAGGCCTGGGACCTTCTTTCCTTTCTTTCATTCAAGATAGCGTGCGATAAGCATGTGGGATCTCTTATGGAGAGGAGGAGATAGTGGATCCTGTGGAGGGGCAGACTGGATGGGCCATTTGGCCTTCGTCTGCCACCATGTTTCTATTTAAGGATCCAATATCCAAAAGAATTTATCCAGATACCAGCAGCTATTATCCAGATAAATGCCTTTGCTGACACTTGCTGTGAATATTCAGCAATCAATCTAAACACTTCATTACAAGTTGAATATGGAACCATCAAAGGGCATGAATCTCATAGCAGCATGTGCTTTAGCTGTGTCAAACTGTTTCAGTTATCAGTCCCATTTACGTATGTTGAATTGTCCTTAAACCATTTAACCATTAGTAATAAATGATTGCAAATTTGTGCCAATTAGCACCAATTAACTTCAATTCTCAGCAATTAATACCTAATTTGAGGATTAATGTATGCAGTAAACTGATGCTATTCTTTAATGTTCATGAGCAATTTTCATCATCAAACCTTTACTATCAAAATGGAGAGGTGGAGATATGGATACTGCTCTTTTATGAGAGAAGTAGTGTTTCATTTTTCTGCTTTGCACTATGTATCTTTATGACTTTAATTCAAAATAGACATTAGTCTATTCTTATAATCACACCCATTTAACCATATTCACCAATTGGAACTATTTCTCTTTCCCTTTTCCCATCTGTCTCCCTTCCTTTTCCCCCTTCCTGCCCTTCTTCCCTTCCCTTTATCCCCAACCCTTTTCTTATTCCTTCCCCCTTTATCCTCTTTGTCCTTTCCTATTGCCTTTTTTCCTGTCACCTTCCTTTTCCCCTTTTCTTGCTTTCGCCCTCCTTTCATTTTCCCCTTCCTTTTCCCTCCCCTCCTACCCCTCTTTCTTCCTTCCTTTTCTTTTATTCCCTCTCTCCTCCCACCACCTATATTTCTTTACAGTTTTTATTAAATCTACTAGTCTTTAAGCCTGTTACATTAACGGGTGCTAGAATATGTATGTGTGTGTCTGTCTTTCTTTCTGTCTCTCTTTTTCCTCGGCTGCCCACCACCACCCCTTGCCTGCTCCCCCTGTCCAGCAGCATCCCTTCACTGCTCCCCTTGTGCAGCACGAGCCCTTCTCCCTTCATTTTAAGTCTCCCCCTGTCCAGCAGTAGGCCTCCCTTCCTGTTAACTCCCCCACTGTCCAGCAGCACCTCTTCCCTGCTCCCCCTGTCCAGTCTGGCGATCTCCAGCCATCGGGCCGGCTCCTGCAGGGAGTCTCATTCCTGCCGGGCATGCGAGCCTACTCCGCCCCCCCCCCCCCCCGACCTGCCGGGAATATTTGAATTCGACCCGATGCTTCCTGTTGAGGGAACCTCTCCTCGCCGGACTCAGCGGAGGGATGGGTTGGATGGGAGGGTTAACGGGGGTGCGCCGGGGAGAGGGGAGGGAGCAACGACGAACTCTGCCTTACAGTGAGTGAGGGGGAATTCGAAGCGTGCATGCGCACTCCTATCTGCCACGGACATACGGATCACGGAACACGCAAATAGGAGTGCGCATGCGCGCTTAGGGTTTTATTATTATAGATGCACTTTTTTTACATATCTATCCTTATTTTTCATTTTCAGCTATTGTAAGTAATTGGATTATTTTTTTTTTTTTTTTTTGTATTAGTCATTTTCCCCTAGTTTAATTTTCATCTGTTTCACAATGTTCATTCACATGCCCTTTTTATACATTTTGATTCTTATTTGTCACTATCATTCTCTGGTAATAGGCATTCTTTGTATCTGCCTTTTCCCTGGTTTATTGTATCTGATTTGTAAATAGACCTTAACCCTTTCAGGACCAAGGGACATATTGGTCCCATAACTTTAAAATCCTATAAATTTTGATTGGGATAGTCTACAGTTCTACATTTGATATGTACGGATTCCATATGATACTGCCTTTATGTAAACAAACTGGTTCCGACAATCATTCATTAGCGTCGTTGCCAGATTGACGAGAAGATTCACTTGCCACACTGTCCATAAGCCAGAAGTGTGATTTTTTAAAAAAAAAAAAATGATATTTCACAAAAAAAAATCAATTTTTTGGCATCTGCAAGCCCTTTTTACCATAAAAATGTCGTCAAAACCACAAAAATTGGCCTACGATCCTTATGGTCCTGAAAGGGTTAAATATACCTGCCCTGCACAATTGTTTGTTCCCATATATGTAACATATCAAATTGTGAAGACAACAGCCCCGAAGCCCTTTAAATCCCTATGGGCAGTAGCCCGTGCTAAATGCCTTCATATTTATTTAATATTGTTTATTGTTTCCTTGGTTTGTTTTATAATTGTTGTCCTACTCAAGCCTATTGTTTCTTTCACAACATTTTATTTTTTTCTTCAATTTTCTATAACGTTCTCCCAGTGGTGCTCAGAACGATTTACATGCATTTATTCAGGTACTCAAGCATTTTTCCTGTCTGTCCCGGTGGGCTCACAATCTATCTAACGTACCTGGGGCAATGGGGGGATTAAGTGACTTGCCCAGGGTCACAAGGAGCAGCGTGGGTTTGAACCCACAACCCCAGGGTGCTGAGGCTGTAGCTTTAACCACTGCGCCACACTCTCCCCTTTTATATTGTCATATTCCCAATACACCAATAGGTACCAATATATTGCCAGTAGGCACTTGCATGCAACTTTCTTCATGGTGATCCTGTTCTTTTACTAAACTATGATGATCATTATTTAGCTATTGGGATTTATTAATTGCCTTTGGCCTCCTTTTATCAAGCTGCAATAGGTTTTGTTTGTTTGTCTCAAGCCACTGAGGTTAAAGCACCAATGGTCATAGAATTCCTATGAGCATTGGAGCTTTTACTGCAGCAACCCGCAATAAAAACCCTAACGCAGCTTAATAAAAGGGGTCTTTATAAAGAGATTCACCCAAGGTATTATACAGCAGGTATAATTCAACATAAAACTTATACTTTTGTTAACAGCATAACAGCAGTAAAAAGACCAAATATAAACATAAATACAATGAATGAGGTAAAGCCAAAATCAGTAAGCTGAAACTTATTAATAGGACTACCATGAACTACTAATATCCATTCAGTCGTGTCCAGCCCTTGAATACTCTATAGGCCAGTCCTCGCCATGCTTCCCTGTTTTCCACGGCTTCTTTCAATTGCTTGATGTTCATTCATGTGTCATTCTTGATGGTATCCACCCAACAGACCTTTGGTCTCCCCTGCTTACTTTTACCACTGACCATTCTGAGCACCTCCTTTTCTAGTGAATTCACCCCATAGGCATCGGAATGGGGGGGGGGGTACAGGGGCTATGGCCTCCCCAAAAATTGCTGGAAGTAATAGGGCTGACAGAGATCCTGTGGGCAGAACAGCAACTGAGGCGGCAGCCTCAGCACTCTCAATGGAGCAGCATTTTGCTGCTGGTGGCTCTCTCTGCCACATCCCTACTCTGACATCTACCACTTCACTCCCCCCCCCCCAAAACACACACACACTGAATTTCTTGTAACACTTGCCGCGCGGCAGAAACAATTCACAGCATCGCTCTGCCACTGGCTCCGGCATTTTCTCTCCACCCTTTCTAACAATTTCCTGTTTCCACTGGAGCAGGTCGCAGTGGAGAAAGACGCCGGAGCTGGTGGTGGAGTGACGCTATGAATTGGTTCCACCCATCCAACATGTGTTACAAGAAATTCAGGGTAAGACAAGGGGGGGAGGAGTAGATGTCGGGGAAGGTACACTGGCCAGCAACAAAATAACACTTCCACTGACTTGCTGCCTAGAAATAAGGCCCCTCTCAAAACATTTCAGATTTTGGAGAGGGGTCAAAGTTAAAGTGGGAGCGATATGAGAATAAAGAATGGGGTAAAGCAAGGAGGGATGGAAAGATGTCAGATTTTTGAGGGACAGGGAGAGATGGACATGAGGACGCAGACGGGGGTAGAAGGGGAACAGTTAGAGATGGATTTGAAGGAGGACAGAGGTAGCAAGAGAGGAGGAAATGGACATAGGGGGTTGGAGAGAGAAGGTAGAAGGAGAAGAAAGGGAGAGGCATGTGAAGGGGCAAAATGGGGAGGGGAAAAAGGTTCAGGGGAAGGACATAAAAGGGAGGGAGAGATGGACAACTCAGGGAATGCAGAGGAGGAAGAGGAGACAGGAAAAGGTGGAGGGGATATTGACTGGGGGATGGAAGGGGAGAGGGAGAGGAAGAAAGAGAGGAAGGAAATGAGGCTGGAGTAAGCCATAAGGAGGGGAGATGCTAGAAATGGTGGATCCATGTGGGAGAGTTGTCAAGGACACGAGTGAGCAGAATGAGTACACAAGGGTGGAAATGTGGTAAAGGGAAGCAGATAAAAGGGAATAAGAGGATGATAAATGTGAAAGCTAGGGGATGAGAGAAGGAGATAGAAAGTTGATTAAATAAAAAGTGAAAAGGAATAAAGCAATATTCCCTCTAAGCTGTGTGGCCGAGTGCCTTTTGGTAGCAGTCCAACATTTGTTTACTATGTAGGCCAGTCCTCGCCAAGCTTCCCTGTTTTCCACAGTTTCTTTCAATTGCTTGATGTTCATTCCCAAGTCATTCTTGAAGATATCCAACCATTGGGCCTTTGGTCTCCCCTGCTTCCTTTTACCACTGCCAATTCCTTTTCTAGTGAATTCACCCTCATCACATGCCCAAAATATGTCAGTTTCAGTCTGGTAATCTTGCCTTCCAGGGACAATTCTGGGTTTATATGATCAAGTACATCTTTGATGGTGATCCTAGCCATCCATGGGATTCGTAGAAGTCTTCTCCAGCACCACAGCTCGAAGGTGTCAATTTTTCTTCTCTCTGCTTTCATGAGTGTCCCTGCCTCGCAGCCATGTGTTGCGATTGGGAACTCAGTGGCAGTGATCAGTCTTTGTTTGATGGTGATTGAGATGTCCTTGCACTTCCATATTTGGTCCATGCTCACCATGGCTGAATTTACTTTTTTAACCTATGTTTTCACCAATGTACTACCATAGTGACATTCTGTTCTTTAGCAATATATAGCCATGCGATTTAATTCAGAAATGCTTAATTACATATTGTATTACAAATAACTGTGGCAAACTAATTACTGTTAGCATTAATTGCTAGAAATATAAAATTAATATTTCACACTGATGCATCTAATTTGTTAAGAGTTGTTTATTACAAGCACTGGTACATGCTAATTAACTGCTAAATATAATTTTCAGTTCAAATCAGGGATCGGTACAACGTTAATGTTTTAATAAGGACATAATTACATACACATTGCTTAAACTACACTCTGACTTAATTACACGAGAACTGAGGGTTTAGGTTCCAGCATCAAGATTTGCTACTTCATTTATTAATTAATAACTCATTTATTACAATGGTTGTTTTACAGTGTAAGGAGGCAATCTGATTTATCTTCTGCTGGATATACTGGGGCCACCAAGAATACAGTCAAGATAGATTCTACCTAAAGAACAGAGTGCACAAAAAGAGCACTAGGGTCATATTTGCACTTACCCCCTCTTCTACTAAACCGCACTAGCGGTTTTAGCGCGGGGAGCCACGCTGAATGATCCGCGCTGCTCTCGACGCTCATAGGGCTCCTTTTACAAAGGCATGCTAGGGCCTTAACGCGCGGAACAGCACACGCTAAACTGCCGTGTGCACTAGCCGCCACCGCCTCCTTTTGAGATGGCGATAGATTTTCGGCTAGTGCGCGCTAATCCGGTGCATGTGTTAAAAACGCTAGCGCACTTTTGTAAAAGGAGCCCATAGAGTTCTTATGAGCGCCAGGAGCATCACGGGCCATTCAGCGTGATCCCCGGCGCTATAACCGCTAGCACGGTTTAGTAGAAGAGGCCTTTAATTTTCACTATGAATAAAAAACCCTTAGGGCTCCATTTACTAAGGTCTGCAAGCGTTTTTAGCGCACACACAAGATTAGCGCTTGCTACAGGGCAAGCTAGCCCCCAAATTACCGCCTTCTTAAAAGGAGGCGGTCGTGGCTAGTGCATGCGGCAATTTAGTGTGCGCTATTCCGCACGTTAAGGCCCTAACACACCTTTGTAATAGGAGCCCTTAAGACAGGGGTGTCCAATGTCGGTCCTCGAGGGCCGCAGTCCAGTCTGGTTTTCAGGATTTCCCCAATGAATAAGCATGAGATCTATTTGCATGCACTGCTTTCATTTGCATATTCATTAGGGAAATCCTGAAAACCCGACTGGACTGCGGCCCTCGAGGACCGACATTGGACACCCCTGCCTTAAGAGTTTTATGCAGGTTGCAAATTTAAAAGCTGAAAAGATACAAAATTACATGAGACCAAATTCATCAAATATCTAATTGCTCTTTTTGAAATTAACTTAGATTCTCCTATTCTGTCCACCTTATGGGAATGATTTTCTAATAGCCCAGATTCCACTTGTTTTGCAGGCTCGTTAGGAAGCTATTCAAGATTTTTGCATTCTACATTATACAGTACAGTAAAGCCTTGAATTGCAAGTAACTTGGTTTGCAAGTGTTTTGCAAGACAAGCAAAACACTTTATTAAATTTTAACGACATACAAGCAAGGTCTTGCAATACAAGTACCTACAGCATACACGCCTCACATCATCACAACTGAGCTGATGGTTCGTCTCTTTCTCTCTTACACTGCATGAGTGTTGTGACTGTTCTAAACAAGCAAGGTCTTGTAATACAAGTACATAGAGTATTTTGTATTAAAGTGTTTGGGTTGTGGAGTTTCCATTATTTCTTATTGGGAAATTTGCAGTGGTGGTGCAGTGGTTAAAGCTACAACCTCAGCATCCTGAGGTTGTGGGTTCAAACCCACGCTGCTCCTTGTGACCCTGGGCAAGCCACTTAATCCCCCCATTGCCCCAGGTACATTAGATAGATTGTGAGCCCACAGGGAAAACCAAAAATAAAAAAAAACAACAACTCTGTGGAGTGATGATGTTCCTAAATGGACTTTATTTGAAAGTGTCAAAGTTCCGAAGGTACACTGAAATCATCCACATAAAATAATTTTATCCACATAAAAGCCTTAAAAGTCCTGTATCCCTAGCGGACTAGGTCCTTTAAGGCTTTTATGTGGATGATTTATTTTTATGTGGATGAAATTATTTTATGTGGATGATTTCAGTGTACCTTTGGAACTTTGACACTTTCAAATAAAGTCCATTTTGGAACATCGTCACTCCACAGAGGTTTGTTTTTTTTTTTTTGTTTTCTCTGGGTTTTCTTTTTTGTGGATATTTTGGGATCAATTCCTTTAGTTTTTAGCCCACAGGGACAGACAGGGGAAAAATGCTTGAGTACCTGAATAAATGCATGTAAAGTGTTCTGAGCTCCCCATGGGAGAACGGTATAGAAAATTGAATAAATAAATAAATAAGAGTGTTTTGGATTACCGGCATGTTTTTGGAACAAATTATGCTTGCAAACCAAGGTTTTACTATACTTCTGTTGTGGAATTCTATCCCCAAATTAAATTGGAACCAATAACATAGTGATAAGTGATGTTAGAAATACAACAGCTTGATGATATGCAGCAGATAAAACAAGCTCCGTTGAGATGGATGACTCGGAACAATACCAGAAGCAACGAGGACTGTTGGAACTGAAAATTTTCAGAACAGTACTAACCACATAATGCAGTGCCCTACTTGATTCGGAAGGAAGTAACACTATATTGGGAAATTATAATCAAGTAGCTGCAGGAACCCTGATACAGATATTCACAATGTGATCATATTAGGGGGGCTGCCTGGATGCCACAGACACTTAAAATAAGTTGCTAGAGATTGGATAAATTGAAAACCTAAAAGGTTCAGATAAAGTTTACAAAATTAACAAAAAAATAAAAAAAAGCAGACCAGTGAATGGCAGCATAGCTACAATATTTGGTTGTTACCATTGTCTGAAGGTCCAAATCAATTTTAAACATTTTCAAAGGGAGAATCGGTTGGGGATTACATAAAGTAGCATGGAATCTATTTTCTGGGATCCTGCCTGGTACACATGGGGCTTCTTTTACTAAGGTGCGCTAGCGTTTTTAGCGCACACAGGAAATTGCCACGCGATACACCACGCGCTGCGCATCTAGAATTAACGCCAGCTCAATGCTGGCGTTAAGGTCTAGCGCGCGCCATTCCCCGCGTTAAAGCCCTAACGCGGCTTAGTAAAAAGACCCCATATCTGAACTGACTACTATTATGAAAAGGATACTGGGCCTAGAAGACCTTTGGTATGTTGCAGAATGTCCGTTCTTATCTGGATTATTCTATTTCATTTTCTATATGGATAACAAAGGGTACAGTTCCTAATTACACACAGAGGAAACAGCACTGCTCTATCTTTAGCTTTCAAATATTTAAAGAGCAATATTTCTCTGGTCTATTCCTTCTTTTTTAAACAAACTTTAAAGGAAAGTACAGAATTCATGGATTATATTAACTATAACACTGCAAAGAGAAAAGAGTCGGTCCATGAATTTCATTTTGTTGAGTTTCATATTTGCCATGTATCATTCTCGTTATCTAGGTGTAATGTTTGATTTTTTTTCAGTGCATACTATATTTGTACAACCTGTTTACATTTTTTTTTTTTTTTACTTAGTGTATTTTTATTGCATTTGACAAATATGAGGGAGTCCAACCCAGAAGGGAATGATGTGCAGCCATGAACTTTATAAGTTATTCCACATAGTCACCCCTATGTTCAACGCACTTGGCACATCATGTCGGAAGTTTCTATAACCCTTCCAAAAATACTTTGATGTTTGGTCACTGAAATACTGCTCAGCTGCTGTAATCACCTCTGAATCACTCAAAAATTGTTGCCCTTCCAAACTCTTTTTAAGGTTTGAAAACAGAAAACAGTCAAGTGGCTCAAGATCTGGTGAATAGGGTGGATGGTCTATGCACTAAAACTCCAACTGCATCAAAACAGCCATCACTTTGCAAAGCCTCATGAGCAAGTGCATTGTCTTTCAAAAAGAGAACTCCTTTCCGCAGTTTCCCTCTCCTTTTTTCTTTCAATGCCTCCTTTTAATTGGCTCAGCAAGTTACAGTAGTATTCTGCATTAACTGTTTCACCCCTTGGAAGATAGTCAGTCATTACAACACCTTCCTGATCCTAAAAAAACTGTGGCCATGACCTTTCCTGCTGACTTTTGGGTTTTTGAATTTCCTTGACCTTGGAGAACCTGAGTGTTGCCATTGCCTGGACTGTTTTGTCTCAGGATCATAGTGATGTAACCATGTTTCATCAACAGTAACTAGTTCCAAAAGGCTGGCCCAGCTTGCTGAAAATGCTTCAAAATCAACTTAGAAGTGTCCACTTGGCGTTGTTTCTCATCAGCATCCAAACATTTGGGCAACCACTTGGCTGACAGCTTCTGCATACACAGATGCTCATGGATCATACAACCAACACGTTCCCTGGATATCTGTAGTATCTCACCAATTGTTTTAGCCAATATTCACCATTCTGCCAAAATCAGGTAATGAACATGGTCAACAATTTCAGGAGCAGACACCTTTTGAGGCCTCCCAGACCTTGCTACATCTTTGGACTCAAAGGCCCTGATTCTGCAAAGTGCGTCCCGATTTTAGGCAGCTGTAGGTGTCCTACAGCTGTCTAAATCAGCCAATCGGGATGCACGTTTAAAAAAAAAAAAATGCTCCCCAGGCAGGCCACCTATATGGAAGGCACCTCCGGGAGCCTAGGGAGGCCCACAAGACCGCCTAAGTTCGCCTAAGGGCCTTAGGCGAACCTGGGTGGCCCTATGCATCTCCCTAGTAGAGGAAGAGACCGCTATACTTATCGTGGCAATGGATCTCACTGCCGCAATAAGTATAGCAGCCGACTGTCCGATCGCCAGCAGGAGGGTGTCCAACCCCTCCTTCTGGAATGCCTTCCCCCCCCGAAACTCCCGATCGCCGGCAGGAAGGTGCCCAACCCCTCCTGCCGGAAAGCCGCACCCCCTTCGGACCCCCCACGCTAATGAACCCCCCCATGCTACCACCCCCCTAACCTCCCCCCAACTAACCTCTAAAGTGTTGGCTCTAGGCGCCTGGGCCAATCGGGCCTTAGACTTAGTGGGGATGGGCCGGGAAGGGGCTGGCCCACCTCATTTCGACAAGGTGGGCCTGCTGGCTGGATGGCAGCAAGACCCAGCTGGCTGGCCAACACTAAGAGGTTAGTTGGGGGAGGTTAGGGGGGATCATCGGGGGGTGGGGGGTAGTGCGGGGGGGTCATTAGCGGGGGGGGTCCTGAGGGTGTGTGGTTTTCCAACAGGAGGGGTTGGGCACCCTCCTGCCGGCGATCAAGAGTTTCGGGGAGGGGCGGCGTTCCGGCAGGAGGGGTTGGGCACTCTCCTGCCGGCAATCGGGAGTTTTTGGGGGGGGGCGTTCCGGCAGGAGGGGTTGGGCAACTTCCTGCCGGCGATCGGGAGTGGTGGCACTTCCTGCAGGAGGGGTTTGGCATCCTCCTGCTGGTGATCAGATAGGCGGCCGCTATACTTGCCGCGATAAGTGTAGTGGCCGCGTCTACTCCAACCCGATTCTCTAACCGGCGACTGTTAGAAGGACGCCGGTTGCAGAATCGGGGTTAGTGTAGGCCCGATTCTGTATAGGACACCCCTCTCGAGCATCCTATACAGAATCAGGGCCAAAATCTCTATGCTAAAAGTTTGCACACCACTTTTTCACTGTGAAGTATGATGGGCATTTGACACTCAGGGCTCCTTTTACTAAGGTGCGCTAGCGGTTTTAGCGTGCGCGTTAGATGCTAACACCTCCCTAGAGCTGGCGTTAGCATTTTCCGTGTAGCATGGGGTTAGTGCGTGCAGCATTGTAGCGCACGCTAAAAACGCTAGCGCACCTTTGTAAAAGGAGCCCTCAGTGTTTGCATCATGCACTCATGAATTTCTTTTGGAGTTTTCTTCTGCAGGAATAGAAACTTCAAGTGTGGAACTCCAAGCCATCATGAAAATTCCACACTTTGTTGACATGGTTCAATCAATAATCTGAAACAATGTCAAAACTTAGCATTACAATTCTACAAATTGGCACGCTCAGAATTTAGGAAGTTTGTTGGGTTGATAACTTTCCAGCACCCCCTCATAGTATGTGAATGAAACACTTTAGTGTGCATTAACATGAGTAGTACAGTTACATAGCTTTTGGCAAACCTAATTTGCATATTTTGTCAGGTGGTCAGACCCACTTCTGGTCACACCAGCTAATTAGAAGCAAGGATCTGCCCAAATCACACCCAATCTCTGCTCAATCTCCACTCACTCCCTGCCCCATTTGATGTCCCTGGATATAACGTTGTGGCCTGCCCAAACTTCATCCATTTTCATAGCCCCACCCCTAACCCACCTTTTTGCATAAACCTTGCTCCAAACCCCATCTCCATTGGTGATATCTTAAGAAATGAAGATTTGGAGCATATTGGCTGGGTTATGATACTCTCAACCCTTACTATTTTTCCATGGTTAGAAACTGGACAAAGATCTAATTGCACTGATACCCTTGTATATGCTATAAAATGTGAAGATTACAAATTATTACAAGATACTCAAGATATACTAATCACATTGGACAATAATTCTAAATTACAAGATGGAATTGTTTAGATATAGCAATTTGGAAAAATCTAGTATTTACAATTGATAAATCTTACATAATTGGCATTCTCTAGGAATGTGGTCTTTAAGACATTTGCTACATGAGCTTGTCTTCTACTCATTTCAAGACCTTTCACTAGTTTAACTTAATCCATTTTATACAAACAATAAAGAAAGGCCATATTTCCATATTTAACCTTCAGTATAAATCCTCTTATATGTATTTTGTTCCAAAACTTTCCTGGAAGGTAAATCTATCTCAACCATGTATAAAGTGATACATCATTCTTTTAATTTTCAGTTTCAAATGAATACCTTAGCTCAAGAAACCGACTGGACTTATTGTTGGCTCAACATAAGAACATAATAATTGCCACTGCTGGGTCAGACCAGTGGTCCATCGTGCCCAGCAGTCTGCTCATGCGGTAGCCCTTAGGTCTAGCCTTTTCTGCATACATTCTGGTTCAGCAGACCGACCGAATCTGCTAGTCTCACACAATCTTTATATTTGTAATTCATAGTAACATAGTATATGACGGCAGATTAAATTAACTTGTCTCTTCTTTGATATTTCTGGGTCATAGACTGTAAAGTCCACCTGGTATCATCCTAGGTTCCAAATGCTAAAATTTCCATCCAAGCTCACTCCATCCTATCCAACCATCCTGTTTGCAGGATATCTACCATAAAGTCTGGCCAGTAACATCCTCATGTTCCAAGTTAGTAGAGTTCCCATTGATGCCCACCCCCGCCCATCCTACACCAAATCACCACATATGGGACATAGACCATGCAAGTCTGTCCAGTAACGCCTTAGTTCTTTAATTTACATCCTTCGTTTTCTAATTAGAGATCCTCTATGTTTAACCCATGCTTTTTAAAAATTCCATCACTGTTTTCCTCTCCACCACTTCCCTTGGGAGGGCATTCCAGGCATCTACCACCCTTTCCATTGTGGCCACCGGGCCTTGGATTAGGCTGATAGCACCCTGAGTGGACCACAGGAAAACTGTGCTGGTGTGCTACTCGATAAGGAGACAGACCCCACAGGCAAAGTATCAAATAAAACAGTCAATAGGAAACCAGGTAATTAGTCAAAATCCTATCCGGGGTTCTTTATTTCATAAAACAAAATCAGAATGGCAAACAAGAAACAAAAAGGAAAAACTCAAAGCAAAAATCCTGGTCAGCAAATCAGGATGTGCAAAGTCCCTGGGCTTTAGCAGGTGCAGCACAGCTTCCTGCAACTAGACCTCACCTGGGCTTAGGCCTTACTCTGACTCTAGGACTGGGCCTTGCTCAAAAAGAGTGTCAATTTCACTGAACACAGTGTAATAACTTTTATTGCTTTACTTCCACAAAACACAAATGCTAAAGGAAAAGTTAAGGAGGCCCTCAGCTCTCTGCTCCTATGCTGGGGCAGGAGAACGGCCAAGTTCGTCATCAAGCTTCACATAACATTCAATATTCTCACCCAAGGTCTTGACAAACTTCTCCTTCATTAGAACAGTTCTCAGTCCGTGTACATTGTTACATTCAAACCAAAAGCAAAGCAGTTCAAAAAACACAAAACATTTCTCCAGCAAAACAAACTGTGAAAGCACCAGTCATAATCCTTTATAACATTGCAGCTAAAGAGCCCTGCCCCCGCCTGGGGCTTTGCATTGGGCCTTAGCAGTGCTGTGAGCAAAAAGGAAAAAGCATAAAACCCCAAAAACCTCTTTCTCACTAAGCTGCAGGCTGTAACACAAGCCCTGGTAATTGTCCATACAAAACTTCAAAACAGCATACAAAAACAGTAAACTTCAAAACAAGGGCTAGTTTGGAAAACTTCCCCCCCCCAAAAAAAAAAAAAAACCCACACAGTTTTTTTAGTTAGTAGTCTTGCAGGCAATACCTATTTTGGAGGGTAGATAACAAAGGGTAGGAGTGAAGGGTCACTACTCCGACTGGAGGAGGGTCACGAGTGGTGTCCCGCAGGGCTCGGTGCTCGGGCCGCTGCTATTTAATATCTTCATAAATGATCTAGAAACAGGGACGAAGTGCGAGATAATAAAATTTGCGGATGACACCAAATTATTTAATGGAGCTCGGACTACAGAGGACTGCGAAAAGTTGCAAAGGGACTTAAACAAATTAGAAGAATGGGCGGCGAAATGGCAGATGAAGTTCAACATTGAGAAATGTAAAGTATTACATGTGGGGAGCAGAAACTCGGGGTACAACCAGTGTTCCCGCTAAGGTGTGCTGGCCTGCGCGCGCGCACAAAATATTACATCGCAGCGCAAAGTTTCTCTTCACAGCGCACACACGCGTCGCAAAGGTAAGGGGAGGTAAGGTAAGGGGACGCATTGGGGGGATTGCACTTCCCCACAATTGCCATGCTTCGGTTCCTCTTCTTCCTTCCTTCCTCCCCCCCCCCCCCGCGGGACCCTGCGGCACCATCAACTCTTACTCCCTCTAATGTCGGCCCTGCAGCTCCAGACTTCCTCGCACCTTCTCCCCTCCCCCTTTGGATCGCTATTATTTTAAATGTTATAGCCGCGGAGCTGTATCCATCAGTGGAGATGTCTAACCTCGGCCTGCCCCGGAACTCTTACTGCAACAGTGACTTCCTGTTCCTGCCTAGACGGGCGGCTGCTGCAGTAAGAGTTCCGGGGCAGGCCGAGGTTAGACATCTCCACTGATGGATACAGCTCCGCGGCTATAACATTTAAAATAATAGCGATCCAAAGGGGGAGGGGAGAAGGTGCGAGGAAGTCTGGAGCTGCAGGGCCGACATTAGAGGGAGTAAGAGTTGATGGTGCCGCAGGGTCCCGCGGGGGGGGGGGGGAGGAAGGAAGGAAGAAGAGGAACCGAAGCATGGCAATTGTGGGGAAGTGCAGAGCTGCAGGGAAGAGTGTTGCGGTACCCAGCTGGAGGGAGAAGGAAGATGAGGGAGGGAATTAAAGGAGATGCCAGGGCTTGGAGCGTAGGAGGAAGGTATGCCAGTCTAAGGGAAAAGGAAGGGGGAGATGTGAGAGCATGGAGGGGGAACGAAAGATGGAAGAAAAGGAAAGGAGAGAGATGCCAGAGAATCAGGGAAGGGGAGATACCAGACTATGAGGAGAGGTGTGGGAGAGGGAAGGCGAGGAGAGAGATGCCAGACCAATGGGGTGAAAGGAGAGATGGAAGGGGGAGGCATACAGTTTCTGGAAGGGGCATAGAAGGAGAGAAGATGCCATATAGGGGAAGAGAGACGGCAGACAGTGAATGGAAGGAAGAGAGTTACAAGAAGATGAGGAAAGGAGAAACCACAGAAGACAAAGGTAGAAAAAAATTTATATTTATTTATTGCTTTAGGAGACATGTGTCACTGTTTCTGTGAAGCATTGTATGCAGAGTCCAGCTTCTTGCTGGTTCAATTTAACCTTTGTCTATGTATTTTTATTTTATCCCCCCTTTTACAAAACTGTGAAGCGTTTTTAGCACCAGCCTTGGTGGTAGCAGCTCTGATGCTCAGAATTTTATGAGCATCAGAGCTGTTACCTCCGTAGCTAAAATCCACACTACAGTTTTGTAAAAGAGGGAGGGGTTAGTTTGTGATTACATATTCCTTACTAGGTGAAGGTGTTTTCTGTGTTCTGTGTGTTCGAAAGACATGGTTTTCTGTTAGGATTGACGGTGTAGGATTGATCTGTGCTGGTCTGGCTTGTTTAGTTTTACAATGGGTGTATTGATGTACTGCTCACTGCAATATGTAAGATGCTGCCTTTTCCTAGGTACTCATGTGTGACGTGTGGTTTGTTACTAAAAATCATGTTTTTCTTACAGATGGGGGGGGGGGTGCCAAAAAATGATGGGCCCCGGATGTTACATATGCTAGGTACGCCACTGTATGTAAAGATACCAGAAAGCTGGCGTAGCAAAAACTTCTAAGTTTTGAGTATTTAACCCTCCCACAATCTCACGGGCACTCGTTTCAAGTTTATTGAGATTTTGATTTAAACGCAATATCAAATATTTTCAATGCGTATAACAAAAATAAATTTGGGGAAATAAATAAAACCATTTGAACCAGTGTTCCCGCTAAGCTGCGCTGGCGTGCGCTGGCGCACAAAATATTACATCGCAGCGCACACGTTTCTCGTCACAGCGCACGATCGGAAGAGGCGTACGGCAGATGGCAGGGCGGCGAGAGGAGAATCGGGCGAGTTGGCTCATAACTTGCTGGCGCCCGATATTTTTGGCTCACGGTGAAAAAAGTTTGCTCACAACACCCGCCCGCTTAGAGGGAACACTGGGTACAACTATAAAATGGGAGGGATGTTATTGAATAAGAGTACCCAGGAAAGGGACTTGGGGGTAATGGTGGACATGACAATGAAGCCGTCGGCACAGTGTGCAGCGGCCGCTAAGAGAGCGAATAGAATGCTTGGTATAATCAAAAAGGGTATTACAGCCAGAACGAAAGAAGTTATCCTGCCGTTGTATCGGGCGATGGTGCGCCCGCATTTGGAGTATTGCGTCCAATATTGGTCGCCGTATCTTAAGAAGGATATGGCATTAGTCGAGAGAGTTCAAAGGAGAGCAACACGTCTGATAATAGGTATGGAAAACCTGTCATATTCTGAGAGATTGGAGAATCTGGGTCTCTTTTCCCTGGAGAAGAGGAGACTTAGAGGGGATATGATAGAGACTTACAAGATCATGAAGAGCATAGAGAGAGTAGAGAGGGACAGATTCTTCAAACTTTCGAAAAATAAGAGAACAAGAGGGCATTCGGAAAAGTTAAAAGGGGACAGATTCAAAACAAATGCTAGGAAGTTCTACTTTACCCAACGTGTGGTGGACACCTGGAATGCGCTTCCAGAGGACGTTATAAGGCAGAGTATGGTATTGGGGTTCAAGAAAGGATTGGACAAATTCCTACTGGAAATGGGAATAGAGGGGTACAGATAAAAGATTACTGCACAGGTCCTGGACCTGTTGGGCCGCTTCGTGAGCGGACTGCTGGGCAAGATGGACCTCGGGTCTGATCCAGCAGAGGCATTTCTTATGTTCTTATATTTTCATTGCTTCATATTCAAGAAATATCTGTTCACCAACCTCCATTTCTTCCACCTGAGGTGTGGCCTCAGCTTACTGGCAAGGAGCTACAATCTCCACTTCCATGGGTTCCAGGCTATTTAGTTGCTCTGGGCTGGCTGGCAAGTTGCTGAGGACCTTTTCCCTTTCTTGGCCTCTCTAACTCTGAGGGAAAAGCAGCAGGCTTTTCAGAGGGAGAGCCACGCCCTATCTCTCAGTGTACCTGCACTGCTCTGAGGCTCTCTTAGACTCCCCTTGTGGATGGTCAGGTAAATGCAGGGTTTTCTCACAGGGGCATTTTGCCTAAACCTAATATTCACAGGCTTAGGAGCAAACCTAGCAGAGCTGGGCTGAGTTTCCATGTCCTCAGCTTCTGAAAACTCAGATAGGACCTCATATTCAGCGGAGTCCTCCCTAATGTACTCAGGGAACCTAGGCTGCTGGGCTCTGCGGGGCTTGGGAACAGCTTTCCTAGCCCTGTCTCTGCCTCTCCTGGGGTTTCTAGCTGGAAACACGTCAGGCACAGAGTTTGACTGGTCACACCGTGAAAAAGAATGTCCTAACATTGCTCCTGAGTCTTCTTCCCTGTAACCTCAAATTATGCCCTCTAGTTTAACCATTTTTTTCTTCTCTGGAAAAGATTTGGCCTTTCAAGTATTTAAACATTTGTATCATATCTCCCCTGTCCCTCCTCTCCTCCAGAGTATACATATTTAGGTCTTCCAGTCATACTTCTTTTGGTTCAAACTTCTTACCATTTTCGTCGCCTTCCTCTGGACCACTCCATTCCTCACAGCCACATTTCCTTACTTATTAACTGCCAAACACCAATTAGAGCAATACTAATATACAAGAAAGATTCCTTAACATAAATCTGGTAAAAATGAGGCTGCTTTTGGATTTAATCTGAGTGCTGAATGACCTAAACAAGATCCTTCGTTGCAATATGGCTGAGGGAATGGAACGTCTCTCATATGAGGAAAGACTAAAAAGGTCAGGGCTTTTCAGCTTGGAAAAGAGATGGCTGAGGGGAGATATGATTGAAGTCTTCAAAATCCTGAGTGGAGTAGAACGGGTACAAGTGGATCAATTTTTCACTCCGTCAAAATTTACAAAGGCTATGAAGTGACAGGGAAATACTTTTAAAACCAATAGGAGGAAATATTTCTTCACTCAGAAAATAGTTAAGCTGTGGAACGCATTGCCAGAGTAATGCCACGCATTGTGGTAAGAGTGAATAGCATAGCTGGTTTTAAAAAAGGTTTGGACAATTTCCTAGAGGAAAAGTCTGTTATTGAGAAAGACATGGGGGAAGCCACTGCTTGCCCTGGATTGGTAGCATGGAATGTTGCTACTCCTCGGGTTTTGGCCAGGTACTAAGGACCTGGATTGGCCACCGTGGGAATGGGCTACTGGGCTTGGACCATTTGTCTGACCCAGTAAAGCTATTCTTATGTTCTTATGCGCTCCTGTCAGAGAGCATAAATGGACATTAAAAATATTAAAATGGAAGTATCACATCTTATTGCAAGGATGACTGCAGTAGATGCCTGACTCGGGTCTCTGGAACAAAAGTATAAGGTTGTAGATCAGGGGTAGGGAACTCCGGTCCTCGAGAGCCGTATTCCAGTCGGCTTTTCAGGATTTCCCCAATGAATATGCATTGAAAGCAGTGCATGCAAATAGATCTTATGCATATTCATTGGGGAAATCCTGAAAACCCGACTGGAATACGGCCCTCGAGGACCGGAGTTCCCTACCCCTGTTGTAGATGATATCACTGCTCAACAACAACGTATGAATTGCAAGACTATAGGTCATCTTGAGTCTGTCCTGGAATATTATGGCAATTGCAACCAGAGAAATAATCTCTGCATCACAGGATTGTGAAGGAGATCACCTGATTCAATTTTTTGAATCTTGGTTGCTGAAAGTTTTGAATTTATTCTTCGACAGGCTATTTGAGATAGAGTGCGCTCTCCATCTCCATGTGCCAGCACAGGGTCCCGGCAGTGATCATCGACTATGTGCGATATTATTAAATATTCTTCACTATCCACAAGTAGAAGCAATCTTGGTCAAAATGAGAGAAATACATAAAATCCTCTGGAAAAGTCAAGTGATTTACATCTCTCCAGATTTTACTAAAAATAACTGCAGAAAAATGTTGCTGATTCTTAGAACTGCGACCTAGATTGAAAGCTCTGAAGGTCCGCTTGGCTTGCTAGCACCAATCGGGTTTAAAATTACATATCACAACAAAACAAAGACATATCTCAATCCAAGTGATTTAGATAAATTTCTTATAGAACAAGTAGTTCTTCTGTCTACGGGCATTGATAATACTGCAAGTTATCTTATAATGTAATTGTTCAATCATAGTTTCCTATACCGAGAGGTAGAATTTACTAATTTTGTATTGAGCTTTAATCTAAGTTGTTTAATTGATACTCCTTACTACTTTGTTCACTCACTATTCACTGGCAGTTAATGTTGCATTCCTTGTCATCAATAGCAGATGAATCCAGAGGCTTGTGAGATTACATCCATCAACCAGCAGGTGGAAATAGAGAGCACTAAGTTGTCCTCAGCTATATTGAATGCACAGCCTCCTGGCCAACCAGCAGGCTTATGGATGTGTTCCTCACAGCTCCTGGCTTCTGGTTGTAGATGTCGGTCCAGGCCTGGATGTTTGCAGAGGAGGGGTGTCTGGCAGAATGTTGCCAGCTTTGGAGGTTACACCTGGGCCAGCCCTTCTGCTCCCTACCTCACCCTCCTGTGGGTACACCTGCTCACCGCAGGTCCCTACCCATAGTTGTCATTGTGCCTGAGAATGTTTTCCTTTCCCAAGAGAAAAAAAAGAGAAGAGAGGCACAATTGAAGAGAGTACTGGCTTGCACCAGTGGTTTACTCTGGCATGGGCTTTGGCTCTCTTGTTCCCGGACATTCCGTCTGAACTGGTGGGTGAGTATTGGTCTCCTGTGACTCACGGTTTCCCACAGCAGGAGCTGATTCAGGCTCATCGGAGCATTTGGCCTAGGGCATTTGTAACTCTCCCGGGCAAAGGTGAGGAAGCCAATTTCACCTCATTCAATCATGGTGATTTGATTTGGGACCAATGTCTATGAAGCACGCACACATTCGGCGATTGGGGCCGGTAGACAGGCTACTTTGCGGGTTGGTATTTTGGCCTAGTCTGAGCTGGCACAGGTCGGTTGGGGTGTGAGCGGTTTACCCAGCTGTGTCTCCCGCTGAATGGTAGTGTCAGGAGGTAGGTGTCCTAGGGAGCCGATAGTTGACGGGGAGAATTTGGCGTTGGTTTCCTTGGCACATGTTTCGGGGGCAGGGTGCATTGGTTTCGTGCCTGACCTTTAGGTTTTCACTTGTTGGCCAGGTAGGATTCCCGCACGCAGGTGATGTGGGCTTAATTTCAAGCGCTGTCGGGTGAGCAGCAGCAGGGCTGGCGTTCCTCCCTGGGGCTGGCTTTTGTCAGAGTATGCCGCGGCCTTTGTGTTTTGAAATACGGGCTTCGGCAATATTGGAGCAGCCTTTTGCCATGTTGGGGGGCTCATGTTTCACCTGCTTGGTCTTTGGTTAAAGGGGAGGAGGTTACCTTGGTGCAAGATCTAACCCCAGCTGCGACTCCCACTGTTTGCAGTGCAGCCATCGAAAGAGTTCACCATTTTGGGCTAGAGGCCCTTGCAATGCGTGGCAGTAGGTTTATGCAAGAGCTTCGGCCCTTTTCATATGGTAACCTGACCTTGCATTTTGTCTGCCCTTCTCCGACTACTTTCTCTGAGGTTCAGGTGTTTGGGGGTACTCTGAACCTGCTGGGTCTTAAGTCTCATATTTTGCCATCTACATTCACCTGGATTCCCTCAGATTAGGTTGCTGGGGGGGGGGCTTTGTTTGGTTCCTTCACACAATTATTCTGAACACGCCTTGTTCCACGTTTAGGCAGCTGCACCCACTTAGTTTGTATTTTAAGCTAGCTTCTTTTCTAATGAGACAATGGGCTTTGGGGGGGGGGGTATGTCACCCTACTCTTTCATCGCAATCTTGTTACCGCCTGTCTTTTGTCAGTTCTCACCCTGATAACCGGAGGGAGGGCACTGAGTTTTCTTCTCTTCTCTCTCTTTGACAGGTCAATGTCTTTTGTTTGATGCTAGCAAGCACCAGGTTCATTCAGGTGCTTTCATGTTAATCATGCAAGTTTACCCTCTGGGGGGGAGGGGGAGTTGCCTTTGGGTATGTCTTGGTCTTAGGAGACAGCTTCCCTTCTTCCCTTCCTTTGGGCTATGGTGGTTTGGGTATGTCCACCCTCGTTGTTCCTGCGTTTGCAGTTTTTTCTTTCGGGAACTTTGTTTCTCTGGTGGAGTGTCTGCAGCTCGTAGGGCTACACTTTCTTTTGCATAGGGCTCTTAGGCAGTGGTTTACCAGCCCGAGAGAGGCATCTTCAAGTGGAGGGCTTCAGATAGGACTAGGTATTTTGGATCTCTTGTTCTGGCCATGCTAGTCTTCTCCAGGTCGTTGCCTGACTTTCCCAGATTCACTGTTGGCCATTCCCTGGTTTAATGCTCCGACATCACTTTGGAGATAGGTTTATGAGTTTTCCTCAAATTTTATTCAACTGGATACTCTTGACCCAACCTAGGTGTTGCCATGGGACATTCATTCTGTGAGTTATCTGATGGCTCTTTCAGTGGAGGATGCTCAGGTGGCCTGGCATCGTGGTTGGGATATGACTAAATTGTCTTTATTGTCCAGAAGAAGCCACCAACGTCGACATTATGTGGTCTATCATCGGTGGAGCTGTCGCAAGGGGAATGAGCCTGGCCTGAATGGGTCCTTCCAGCAACGGATTGGGATTCGGGCCAGATTTATGCTGGCTAGTTCTTCTTGTAAAATACTTTGGGTAAATCTCTTCAAGAAAAAGGCAGTTAATAAATCAAATAAATAATTTTTAAAAAGCTGTTCCTCTGCAATTTATCTAAATCTTATGGGGGCATGTTAGAGGTGTGGTGCGGGTGGGACTAGGGCAGACTTATGACGTGGGCGTTTTCCTGCTATAATTGAACATTTTAAAAATACTGCCTAGGCTAGACTTGTTTTAACAACAAATACTTGTCAAAAAAATGCACAAATTGACAGGATGACCACTGAAGGGATGTAAGCATGACCCTCCACCCTACCCTAGTGGTCACTGACCCCCCTCCCACTCCCAAAGATGTGAATGAAACAGTACATAGCTGCCTGTATGACAGTTTCAAATGTTATGGCCAGTTATAATAGAGCAGCAAGCAGGTTCATGGAGTAGCCTGGTGGGTGGTGAAGTGAACCATATAGATGGGGACTCGGGCCCATGCTCCACTTTAACCATTACACTTACAGTGTGAACCTTCCGAACCCCATCCTAATCCCACTGTACCTCCATAAAGGTGACACTTGCAGGCATAAGGGCTTTTGTTGTGGTGTACATTTGGGTCCAGTAGGTTTTGGGTAGGTTTTGTAGGGTTCACCATATAATATAAGGGGACTATGGTGAGATGTGTACCTGGGACATTTATATGAGGTTCACTGCAGTCCCTGCCTAGGATGCCCCAGTGCTCTGCTGGGATGTCTGTGTGCCTAGTCTACTAAAAATTCTGGCCCCCTCTTATATCCCAATGGCTTGTTTTATGTATTTTTCTTTTCTTTTTCACTCCCCCTCAAATGTTTCACTCCCCCTCAAAAAAAAAAAAAGTAAAAAAGTTCAAGAAAGATAGACACACTGAGGACAAGCACATCTGAAAAATGGCCGTTTTTGAAACAAAAATCTGTGTTTCTGTTCCAAAAATGGTCATGTTTCCTACTGGATTTTTGTGCAAGTATCGCAAAATGCCATATTGAAAATGCCACTCCAAGTGACACACAGATTTTATATTATTTTATAAACTATGCATCTATCTGGGAAAGACACCCATGCAGGGCAGGATTAATTCGTCGAGGGCCCCTAGGCACACAAGTATACTGGGCCTCCCTGCCCCGTCCCATTCCACCATGCGCCAAGGCGGAAACAGGAAGCTGCGTCAGAGGGAAGCTTTGGGCAAGCAGCACCGCTTGCAAAATTACAATTCCCGTTGCCTTTCTTACCCGCGTTGCTTGCTTGTCTTACTTTCCACCAATGGGGGGGGTCCGCGTTGCCGATCAGAGGGGGCCCGCATTGCCAATCGGGGGGGGGGGGGGGCGGGGGCCCATGTTGACGATCGATGCTGGAGGGGCCCGTCGCCATTTGGAAAAAACAATGTTGATGCCCTCCTTCATCTGGCCACCCTGACCATTTCGGGCCCTAGGTACATGTCTACTAGGCCTATTGGTTAATCCTACCCTACACCCATATGTCTACCCCACCTTACAGAAAGGTGCTATGACTATGGTACTCAGGCACTACCTTTTACAGCAGTGCCTAGTGCAGACAGGCACCTAATCATCAATTTCATGGCACCGTTGACACATGCAAGCAACCCCTACATCTGGGCACAAATTTATAGAATTTCCCCCACCAAGGTATTTTGTCTGTCCCCATAAGCCTTATGACAAAGACCACTGATCATTTTAGTATTCACCCTCCTGATCAATCTATTCATGTTTATATAAACATAAGAATTACCATACTGGGACAAACCGATAGGTTCATTAAGCCAAGTATCCTGTTTCAAACAGTGGCCAACCCAGGACCCAAGTATCACACAGAAATGTACACATCATGCCAAATGTTTTAGGAAGATGTATTCAGGCGACAAGTCAATTAGAGTTCCACACCATTGCTCAGTGTAAATTGCTGGAGTCCATTCCTAAAATACAGATGCTTTTTTAAATATTTATACTACACTGTTGTAGTGTTTCTAGTATACTTGGAATATTTATTTGATACTGTCCTTTATATTTGTACAGTATTTGCTATTTACAAGATCTTTTTGTAATCTGCTTTGAAGGTTTTTGACTAAAAGCAGGCAATCAAATGTAAGCAATAAATTAAAACAATAGGACATTGATGGTTGCCATAAAATTAAATTTCTTTTCTTGCATAATTTTATGTATGGAAATTGCTTCCAAGCTGTCCACAAGATGGCACTGTTCTACAAATAATGGTGAAAAAAAATCTGTTCCGTTCACTGGGCAAAGGGTAATATATTCTTTAACAACTGAAATACTGGCTGGTCTAAACCTGAATTCAAGATTACTCTACTCTTATTACTCTTATTGTGTGACAAAATATTTTCTTCTCAACCTTAAACTTTCTAGCCACGTGAAATATTCACTAATTGCAACCTTCAATAGAATGAAAATAAAAAATCCAGCAATCTCTTGAAGAATCATATAAAAGAATGTCAATATTCAAAAGTATCTGCATATAACATGCAAGCTGCTTTGGTTTTACCACAGAAAGGCAGTATATCAAATCTATGACCCGCAATCCTTTCCCCTTTGACTTATCTGTTAACGCTGAATGATAACCAGCCGTGTCTTTTGGTTTATAGTTTTGCATATAGAAACTTTGGCAGAACAACTCAATATCTGGATGAAAGATATCTAGGCAAAACGTGGTGTCAGATGTATTTTGGGCTGTGGCCCCATAATTCCATCTGGTCATCTCAGCAGCATATATATCCAGATGCAGCATCTGGTTACCTTTAGCCTGCTATAATCAGTAGTACTAAAATAATCAGATATCTTTAGCACAGCTGAATTTTGCTCTCATCATTTTTATCATTTTGAATAACAAGTTCCAAGTCTTTAATTCTCTTTCAGTGGCTCTATTACTACAGGGTACTGAGGACTTAATATGTGGTTAGCACATGAGAACAGGCTCCCACAGAAAAAAAAAATGTTGAAGTGTTTTGCCACTTTGTTCACAACTGGGCACTAACCAGGGGGTATGTGGTAGGTGGAGTGGGCCTTCCCGGGTTATCCAGCTAGGGCATTATGATTAGCGTGCGCTAACTAAATAACACAGAATTAATACGGGGAAGGGGGGCATCTAGCACCTCCTACCAGCTCAGTTCCATTCTAAATGCTGGTAGTGAATCGCTCTGATGGTGATACTCCATGAAACACGAAGGAGCCCCGAACAGTATAAGAGCTAAGATAAGTGCTTTGCATTATGCAATAGAAAATGCTGATGAGTATTGAATATGACCAATGAAGAGGCTTGCTACACAGAACTCAAACTATAATGAAATAATAAGTTTGAGTGTAGCCACTGAGGTCAAACTTTGAATCGGCTTGAACTTATTGTTTTACATTAACCTATAAGTTTATGAATCTTTGGTGAAAATAAGGAGAATGGAAGTAGTTAATAGAAGTGAAGTATATTGATTTTTGAGATATACGAGTATGCTTGCTTCACTCGACTATTTCAAGAAAAGCCATTAGAGGATGGTTCAGTATTGAACATCAGGGTATAACTTCAGTGGAAACAGTCAGCATTAAAAAAAAACAAAAAACCTGGCTGCCACTGGCTGATATTAACCCCAAACCTTTACTAAACTCCTAAATTTAGGACAATAAAAAGTGGGTGGTAATAGGGATGGATTTAGGGCAGGGAGAAAGAAACTTAAGGGCTTAGTGCTAATTTTCACTACTTGAGCTCGTAAATTAGCTTCACAAATCTAGCCAAATCAACAGAAGTCCTAAATTTATAAGCAGAACATTTAAACTCCTACATTAAGATGAATTTCCAGGTTAGAAGTTATGCACATGAGTTTGGCTGACAATAAAGCACAAGGTTTAGAAGCTCAGCTTATTTGGAATACTGGACTCATAAATTTTAAGTAGGACTACAGATTCAACGCATTAATAACGTGATTAACACTAAATCTTTAAAGCAGATTTAAAAAAATTAATCACAATTAAAACACGATTACCTGAGCTGCTGCTACTGTGGCAGATCTGCAATTTCTCTTGCTCTGGAAAGAGGCTGTAGTGCCAGTGTCAGCATGTGTGCGCTGCTACTGGTTCTGCCTGATCCAGAAACAGGAAGTTATATCAAATTCTGATGTAACTTCCTGTTTCTGGGTCAGAAAGAGCCAGCAGCAGCATAGACGCATTGATGCCTACATTGGAGCTTCTTTTAGACCCTGAGAAGTTGCAGAAGCGGTAGATCAGCCTCGCAGCTCGTCCACCCATTCTCCTGTCTGTCTCTGCCACCAGTTCCTGTCTCTCTTGCCTCCCGCCATGGTTAAGGTGACCATACATCCCGTTTTCAACGGGACTGTTCCGTTATGGAACTGACTGTCCCGTTGTCCCGACCCACCGATTTGGGACGCCAAAATGTCCCGTTTTCAGGGACAGCGTCCCGAAGCTGAGCGCGTGGACAACGGATCGGCGATTGCTTCCCCTATTTCCCTGCCATGCTCTTTCAATTCAGGCATTGCCACTAACCATTCTCTCTCTTGGGCATCACGGGGCTTGTAGTTGCTCCACGAATCTAGGGGTGGAAATGGTGAGCGTCGGAACTACGACTACCGAAGTGCAGTGCGCATGGCTCCAGACTGGCCATTCCCCTCTAGAACTGACGGTCCCCCAGCCAAAGCGTGGCTTCTTGGCTGCCTGAATGGAACATATCCTCAGCCGCGTGACTGCTAGGGTTCCTGCTCGCGCCACGGCTGTTCTTGTTGCTAGAAGGATGAGTAAGTGGCTCGTGCTAGCGGGACGCGCTTTAGTGAAAACTTCGCAGCGGAGTAGGCAGCAAAAATAGGTTATATATGTGTGAAAAAGTACAGATGCTGATGAAAAGTTCTAGCCCAGCAATGGCGGTCGCTGCTGGGAATTAACAGGTGGTGTAGCCAGAACTTTTCATCAGCATCTGCACTTTACTGTACAGCATCTGTAGTCCACTTCGGTTGGAATGGCAAGGTGCAGATGATGTGCCGAAACTCAGTGAACCCACTTTCAGATGTGCAGAGTTTGGCATCAGTGGACATGGGAAGGAGGCACTAGGGGCACTAAGGACACAGGATGGAGGCACTGGGGGCACTAAGGACACAGGATGGAGGCACTGGGGGCACTAAGGACATAGGAAGGAAGGAAGGAGGGAAGGAATAGAAAGGGACAATTGTTGGTCCTGAGTGCAGAAAGAAAGAAATGAAAGAAAGGATGCACAGTCAGAAGGAAACACAACCAGAGACTCATGAAATCACCAGGCAGCAAAGGTAAGATAAATGATTTTATTTTCAATTTACATTACATTACTGATTTCTATTCCGCCTCAACCTTGCAATTCTGGGCGGATTACAAAAGAGACATCTGGACATTTCCAGGATGATTACAAAGAGACTTCTGGACTTTTCCAGAAGAGTTACAAGAAGAAGAACATTTCCAGAGGAGTTACAAGAAGAATGGTGTAGTTTAGGGAATGGGATACGGCAAGGAGGATTGGGCTATTCCAGTGGATATACAATTTGGGATAAACAATTAGTGATAAAAATGTGTCAGTTTTGAGAATTTATATCTGCTGTCTATATTTTGCACTATATTTGTCTATTTTTCTATAGTTACTGAGGTGACATTGCATATTTTAAAGTCATCTGCCTTGACATCTTTGAAACCCCCCCAAATATAAATGATAATTAACATTTTCTCTGCATATAGTGTGCTTTGTAGTTTTTTAAAATTTTAAGGTTACCATTATGAATTAATAAGATATTATGTGTACATGAAAAATGAATGGAAGAAATTTGGGGCGGGGCTAGGGTGGGATGGGGGCGGGGTTAGGGTGGGATTAGGGCGGGGCTAGGGCAGGATTGGGGCGGGACTGACAATTAATAGATGTCCCCTTTTGATGAAAAAAATAAATGGTCACGTTAGCCATGGTGGACCAGAGCAGCATCAGCAAATACCCTCCCAATACACACACATTCACTTTCTAAAACATGTTATATGCATTAGCAACACAGATACTAATTTTCTATCAAAGCGCCTAGGTGTCCTCTTGAAATAGAAGTGTAATCTTTTCAAGATTTGCACTAGTATTGAAGGTGCACATATTTATACTTGCTTTAGAACTGGCATGTTACTGTAAGTGCATATTTTCTTGATCTTTCTTTCTCCATATCGAAGGGAAGTAACATGGAAGCCAAATTATTTTATTTCAGCTATTTGAAATAAAAATTATTTTGAAGACTAGGGTGATTATTCTATGAGGTAAATTGTGGGGTTGAAATTGTTGATTCCTTCTGTTGATTGCTTTGCTAAATGGATCTTGTCAGATATTTTCTCTGGAGTAGGAGATCTCCTGGTTTGTTTTGGATGGAAATTCAGTGGCAGTCCTGGATCATGATCTGAATGTGATCAGAAGCAAGACATTTCATCTTCCTGTGTCTCTGGACCCAGCCGAAAGCTAAAGGAGTGGAGGAGTGACCTAATGGTTGGTGCAGTGGGATTTCATCCTGGCAAACTGAGTTCAATTCCCACTGCAGTTCCTTGTGACCTTGGGCAAGTTACTTAACCCTCCATTGCCCCAGGTACAAAAAAACTTACCCCCCCTTTGCAAAGCCACAGTAGCGGCTGCCATGCAGCAAATGCTCCAATGCCCATTAAATCCTTATAGGCGTCAGAATGATTACTATAGCAACTGCTACTGCGGCTTTTTAAAAGGAACCCTTAGATTGTGAGCCTGTTAGGGACAGGTACCTGCATATAATGTGTACAGCACTGCGTAAGTCAAGTAACACTATAGAAATGATTAGTAATAGTAGATTTCAGGATTTTTTAACATTTTCTTTTAAAAAAATATCTTTCATATTAATCATGATTAATCGTGATCATTCACTAATGCACAGCATGATTAATTGTGGTTAAAATTTTTAATCTTCCTGCAGCCCTACTTTTATGCCCTTAAATTAAGATTAGACCAATATTTACTCCTAGCAGATTTCTGCACAACTGCACAGTAGAGAATTTGCATAGAATTCTCCATCTATGATATGTAAAATTCTGAGCAGACCTTCTATCTCCCTCGGCCCGAGTCATTTCCCACACTCCTGTCAAGCGAGGTCTTCTGCTGTTCTTCCTGCTTCTGCGCTGCCACTGATGACCGCCCTCCCTTGCACAGGTCTGGCCTTTCTCCAACAGACACCCCTCCCCCCCCCAATGTGTATCTGGCATCTCCCCTACCAGTGGGCCCTCCCAGCACAACAGTGATGGTTGACCAGAAGAGACAGTGCTGTGAACAGGCTGCTTGTCTGTCTGTGATGTCTCTTTCTGTAAATAGACAAGATGGTAGAAAAAAGGCTGTGGAAGGGCTGATCGCAAGCAGCCTGTTCACATTGCTGCCTTTGCCTGCCAGCCAGCCACTGCTGCTGCTTTAGGAGGGCTTGTGGATAGGAGAGATGCCAGATCCATACCAGGGGGAGGGGTGGTCAGAGAGAGTGAGAGAGACCAGACAAATTAAGGGTGTGTATGTATGAAGTGAGAGAGGCCATACCCAGGTGGGGAGGAGGAGGAGGGGAGGGGCCGTGGATGCTTGACCTGCAAGTGGGGAAAGGGGGGAGAGAGTGATCCAGACCCCAGAAAGGGGGTGGGAAGGGAGGAAAAGATGCTTGGCCAGTAGAGAAATGGAGAGAGAGAGAGAGATAAATGCCAGACCATGGGAATCGGGGAAGGGATTCAGGATTTGAGTGTGAGAGGTGCTGTTGGTTGGTTGGGGTGAGGGGACAAGGATGCTAGCCCAAAAGTGGGGGAGAGAGTATTTGAGAGGAAGAGAGGATGGCCCATTTTGTCCTTCCAAATTTAATCTTTATATTGCTCCTCAGTAGTTAACTGAATATTTATCTCAGATAAGAATAAATCCAATTGCCTGTCCCTAAAAAGGCTTACAACTAAGGGGTCCTTTTACTAAGCGTGAATTTTTTCCATGTATTAAGGCCATTTTACCACAGCCATAAAATGGCCAATTTTCTATTTTTGTATTAATGGCCATGCACTAATGTCATTAATAATAATAATAATAATATAACAGTTTATATACTGCAGGACCATGAAGTTCTATGTGGTTTACAATAATTAAAAGATGTTACAGATTGAGTGGATTTAACAATGTTCTGCCGGTTAACATTAACTGAAAGATGCTACGAATTGAGTGGATTTAACAAAGTTAAAAGCTAGTGATTAACAGCTCTAGGGATCAGTTGTAGGATGAGATTGTGCAGGTTAGTTGCCTAAGTACTTCAGGAACAGATATGTTTTTAGGCGTTTCCTAAATTCCCTATAAGTAGTAGACGTAAGCAATTGTTCTAGATCTTTACTCCATAATGCTGCCTGATGTGAGAGGAGAGGTTGATGATGTCTTTTAAATTTACATCCTCTAACCGGAAGGGAAACAAAATTCAAGTGTGAGCTTCTCTTATGTGACTATTGAATAAACTGTGTGAGCATTTACCACCACCCAAGTGGCAAAAGGCTGAAAGAAGGTTATCCAAATCCAGCATGAGGGAACTAAGACTGATGCTGGACAGACTTCTAGGGTCTATGAGGGAGTGCCGAAAAGTTCTCAGTCCAACCAAGAAGAGAATGACGTGGTTACGACTCAATTAATGTCAAAACATAGAATTTCATTTCTACAAATTGGCACTTAACAAAATAAGATAGCACTCTTTTCAGCTACAGTGGCAAAATAATGCTCAGTAGGAAGTTGGTTGGTTAGGCTGAGAACATTTCAGCACCCCTTCATATGTCCCGCAAATGGCAAAAGACGAGAGAAGCTTTGGCAACTCCAGTACTGTAGATCACTTTATTGTCACGTGCTATGAGCGAATGTGCTGTACAGCTCAGGGGAGAGGGAAGACATCTTGACTGGTAAGTTGAAAACTGTCAGAAATACTTGGGGTTGATATGTGATTATAACCAAGACTATATCATGTTTGGCTGCCTATAGAATTGGCATGATGGAGACTTGACAACCAGCATTGAAACGTGGGTGCACAACGTGGTGGGCACAGCTTTGGCCATCTTGTTGGATAGACTGGATGAACCATGTAGATCAGGGTTGTCCAACCTTTTGGCTTCCCTGGGCCGCATTGGCCGAAAAAAAAAAATGTTTCTGGGGCTGCACAAATGCTGCAGCAAGACAGAGGAGGGAGCCGGCATGACGGAAAACACCCGGGGGCAGCAGAGGAAAACACTGCATCGCCCTCGACCGGGGCTGCACAAAATACTTCACGGGGCCGCATGCGGCCCTTGGCCTGCAGGTTGGATACCCCTGATGTAGATCTTTATCTGCTGTCATTTACTGTGTATTTTGTAGGCAACATTGACTCATGACAATCCTGTTATCCAGTTAACATATAGTAATGTAGATGTGCAGTGTAGTACAGGAATGGCAACTTTCTGCCCCCTCCCCCTGACAAACACCCCTCAAAAAATGTAAAATATTTTTTAGCACATGATTGACATGTGCAGATTTGGCAATTACCCCCGGATGCCTGAGTAGGTTTACCATAGGGGCTCCATAAAAAGAATGAGTGATTGAGCCCGTCTAGGTTTTACTTCCATTGCTTACCACAGAACAGAACATTACAGAACATAACTTTATTCTTCTATACCGCCATAATCAATTGACTTCTTGACGGTTTACAAGGAAGAAACTGGACAATCAGCGAATTACAAATAATTAAAATACAACAATTTTCTTAAATATACTCGATATCAGATTATCATGACAACAGTATCCACAGTTTAAGAAATAAATTTATCAAACAGAGCTGACTTAATTTGTTTTCGAAATACACCATAAGACAGCATAGCTCCACTAATGCAATTGCCCAACCAGGACTGCTACTTACTTGCTTGAAATGTGAGAGTCCTATCCCAATAGGTCTTGTATCTATAGCCAGTAATTTTTGGATAAGCAAATAATTTGCTACTCTTAGTTGTCCTTATTAGGTTATACAACACAAAGTGGGATAAAAGGTAAGTTCTCCATTTTTTTGGAGCTGTATGGTAACCCTACACCTGAGTACATCCCACAGTATAGTATTTTAAATTGTGTAAGGCACAGTTAATGCTTAATGGAGCTTAGTAAAAGGGCCCCTAGGTTTGTACTTGAGGCAATGGAAGGTAGACTCTCCTATTTCTTACCTCACTGCTTTAACCATTAGGCTGCCACTCTACTCCTTTGTTCAGCATGTTTTAAAGCAGGGATCTCAAAGTCCCTCCTGGAGGGCCGCAATCCAGTCGGGTTTTCAGGATTTCCCCAATGAATATGCATTGAAAGCAGTGCCTGCACATAGATCTCATGCATATTCATTGGGGAAATCCTGAAAACCCGACTGGATTGCGGCCCTCAAGGAGGGACTTTGAGACCCCTGTTTTAAAGTAAGCTCAGCAATATACAGTATCTTCCCTTCATGTATATCTTCTTTTTGTTTCATGGAACATGTGCACATTGAACATATATACAATAAAACTGAAAATAAAATTATCTTAACTTATAGTCATGATGGTGAGAAAAGAAAAAAAAATGAATGCAAAGAAAAAGCAGGTTTGAAATTGAAAAGCAATCTTACTGGCACACATTTACTCCTGGTTTCAAGAAGTAAAGATTCCAGCCCTCAATTATGATTTTAGATTTTTGTCTAAATAAATAAATCACTGATTTCTGGGTTAAACTCACAATTTTTGTAATCTTCCTAAGGCAGGACTCCTTGAAGCCTCAGGGCTAAAGACTCCATCTGTTTCCTCTACATGTGCTTGATTCAGTCGTAGTGTCAACACAAAGAACACAAAACAGTTTCCAACCTATTTTGTTCCCCCAGGGAAACAGATCACAGCATAAATCTCTGCTGGTACAAGTCTTTAGAACTCCGAGGTCAATAGTCAGCGACACTTACGTGGTTAGCAGCAGGGGCTGACCGCATACGTGCTTTATTTAAAAATATTTCAGGCCTCTAAACACATAAATTTTGGAAGCACAAGTCAATGTCTATAAAAATATATCCATTTTGCAGAAAGGGGGGGTGGTGCAGTCCAGGAGTAGGGCCTAAAATGTATTCAAACAGTGGTAATCTTCAAGTGCTATGGGCCTGATTCTATAAAAGATGCCTAAAGTTAGATTGATGCACTTAGTCAATCTAAGCACCTAACAGGGCTGATAATTGAAAAGCACCATTAAAAATAATTAAAAATTGATTAAAAAAATTAATTAGCTGGTAGGCATGGTTAGGGGTGGATTTTAGTTTGACTTAGGTGCCAGTAGGCGCCTAACTTAGGTGAATTCATTTAGGCCAAGAAAAATCTGGCTTAAATGGGAGTGCACCTAAGGTTTCAACAGCTACTGATGTCTAAAACAATTAGGAGGAAATACTGTATTTTTTCACTCAAAGAATAGTTAAACTCTGTAATTCATTGCTAGAGGATGTGGAAACAGCAGTTAGCCTAGCTGGGTTTAAGAAGGTTTGGATTATCCATGGTCGGTTATTGAGATAAACATGGGGGAAGCCACTTCTTACCTTTGGGTCAGCATGGAATGTTGCTACTATTTGGGTTTCTGCCAAGTACTGTGACCTGGATTAGCCACTGTGGAAACAGGGACTGGGCTCGATGGGCCATTGGTCTAACCCAGTATGGCTGTTTCTAAGTTCTAGGAATGTGTATGCGCCAGTACGTGCGATACTCTAAATGTCACCTAACAGATGATTGACAATCACACTCAATGGGGCCTACAAGATAGAAGTCATGTATAGAATCAGAGCCTATTTGGATACATTTTTGTATTTAAATTTAGGATCACATAATCAGTGGTCCTACCTAAATAGGGCTGTTGAATATTGGGCATACAGAATATCCTGTTTCCATTTATGGTATTAATTATTCTTCTTTTTTCTATTTTTTTTAAACTGGGTTAACTATGATACATGATTATGATGCTTGTGAATGGTGGTATGTAAAGTTATATCATAAACATAAGCATAAACGTACTGGGTCAGAGCAGTGGGCCATTTAGCCCAGTATCTTGTTTCTAACAGTGGCCAATCCAGATCACAAGTACCTGGCAGAAACCCAAATAGTAACAACATTGCTTCCCCCATGTCTGTGGCAGGCACAGGTGTAGCTTATACTATTATCTCGGATACATATGTAAAGGAGAGGCCCACTCATGTTAGCACCACCCCTTGAATTTCCATGCTTTATAAGTTAGGTGGGTCATTACAGAATAGCACTTAAGAGTCCTGTAATTTATGAGCACAAGCCTTCTTAATCTATGCATTTATTGTGCACAAGGGGCATTGAAATATGGGTACCTAGTTAATAGAATTGTCTGTCACGTGTACATTGCAGCTATTTTGCTAGTATATGAGTACATTTACCCCTGGATTCTGTATATGGCACCTAGATTTGAGTATAAACAACCAAGAAAAAGAGAGAAAAAATTAGTATACAAATAAGAAGGGCAAAAACTAGTCGAATCAAAAATAAGCCCCTCACATTCAATAACGTCAAAATAATATAATATTAAATATGGAAAAGCAAAAAAGTATAAATGTCAGAAATAGACTTATAAACAATTTACAAAACTTTATTCATTTCAGAAATATTATAATATGAAAAGTATCATTAACTTAATAAGACTATTATAAAATCAGTATAAAGATATATAAAAGACTCAAGCCCCACTAGCAAAAATTGTAAGCTTCATGATCATGAATGAAAAAGGGATCCCAAAAGCAAAAGTTTCCACCCTTTGAACACTATTAAATCTAGAAAATATCATCTATATAAACCAAGAAGAGTGCTCAGAAACAAAAGCATCAATAGTAGGATGAATAGATACAATATTAAATGTATGAAACAAACATGTATGGTAGCATAACAGCTTAAAAGATGCAAAAACGATTACATTCAATAACAGTTACATACAGAGCAAACACAAGCAGAAAAAGCATATGAAAGGATCACCTAACAATCAAGTGAAAATATCGTGCAAAAATAAAAAGTTCAATCAGACAAAATCTGAACAAAAAAAGTTTAAAGCAAATGTCCTGAAAGCAAAACAAGTCCAAAGAAAGAAACAAAGTCCTTAGAATCCTAGGACTGAAAATCCTGTATACTAAAGTCTTTGACGTAAGGTAAGGGACCACCACGGATACACCAGAAGTTCACAGTCAAGAAGCCCACGAGCAAGAGGGGCAGTTCTAAATCAGAGTCATGAACATTCTTCTTAACTCATTCTTCCTCCTTCCTTCTTCCTTGACACAGGTCGTGTTTCAAGCTTTCTTTTTCAAAAGGAAGAAACGCCACGGGCAGGAAGTCAAAGCACGGCTCATCAGAGATAAGACTCGCCATCGCCAAAATTTGTGCGCGTCCCTATGAGCCAATTAATGGCAATCATTGGGTGCTAATAACCAATTATCAATGTTAATTGGCACCCATTAATATCTGCATGCACTTCTGGCTGCACGCTATTCTATTAGGTATGGTGCCTAACACCAATGGTACAGAACTTAAAAAAGGGGCATGGAGAATGAGTGGGAATTGCTCCTGTCCCAACGAGCCTCTAGACCACCAACAACTCATGGTTGGCCTGGAAGGGGTTTTAACTCTTGATTGGAAGGGAGAGAATGCTCGCTTCCGGTCGGTGGGGATGGCAGGTATGGTCTGAGGTCTACCGATTTGAGAGGGGGGGGGGGGTAATTAGCAGTGGCAGATGGGGAAAATGAACATAAAATGAGACCCTAATTTTTGGGCCATTTTTTTGGCCCCCAAATCTCTGTTTATATTTGAGTATATATGGTATCTGGATAGGAAATACTAGAATTTTTAGAATGAGTGGAATATGCATTTTAAAAATAAGCAAACTAAAGTAATAAGTAAGTGCTGTTGCATAAGGAATCCAAAATGTTTATAGGAAAAAAAGCCACACCAGCTAATGTTTACCCAGCAGCATTCAACATTTTTATGTCTACTACCAGTAGATTGTAAGCTCTTTTGAGCAGGGACTGTCTCTTCTATGTTTTGATGTACAGTGCTGCGTATGTCTAGTAGCACTATAGAAATGTTTAGTAGTAGTAATAGCAGCTGTATTCCCAGATATTTAACCCCAGGCCATGTGTAGGTAGCTTTTAGTAGGGGAAAGACTAGAGGAGAAAAGTTTGGGCGGTTTTTAATGGAACAAAATGGTATTCATACAAAGTGTGGTCAATGTCAATGGTGTTATCAGACTATAGAAGTGGAATATTGGCTTGACCCTCAGACTAATTGGGTGATTAGAGCATCAGGAACTACCACTTGCAAGAGTAGGGGGTGTAGTATATATAATAAAATGCTCATGTAACTCGGTATATGTTGGGCATAATCGTTGCCTGATGAAGGTACTATTGAATGAATGGTCTTGGATGGCTACAAAAAATATATTAGCCCCAATAGTTCAATATTGATTAGATAAGGCATATAACGTGCTTGGCAACTTTAGACCTGTCTCCAACCTACCCTTCATCTCCAAGATCCTGGAAAAAACAGTGTTAAACCAATTACACTCTTTTATCGATGAACAAGGAGCCCTAAACGCTTTCCAATCGGGATTCGGGAAATTCCACAGTACTGAAACCGTCCTTCTCAACATCATTGATGACTTCTGGAAACTCATGGATAAGCGTAATGATGTCCTTCTGGTGCTGGTGGATTTCAGTGTGGCGTTCAACAGTATTGACCATCCTTTCCTCATTGCACGGCTCTTTGAACTTGGAATACGAGACATTGCATTACAATAGTTTACTTCCTTCCTGAATAATGGATCCCAAAGCGTATTGCTCAACGATGTGCTATCAAAACCAAACTGATCAAATATGGTGTTCCCCAGGGGACTCTACTATCCCCCCTATTAGACCTGTCCTAGACATAGCCCATAAATACCAAATACAGATTTACTCCTTTACAGATGACATCCAACCATACCTTACTAGGAGAACTCCATGATGCCCAAATCACGAAACTCCTAAACACTTCCAAAATGTCAAATGTGACTCGGACGAGAGGTCATAGACTGAAATTGAGGGGCGACAGGCCCAGGACTAATGTCAGAAAGTTCTGTTTTACACAGCGAGTGGTGGATGCTTGGAATGCTCTCCCACAGGAGGTAGTGATGGAAACCTCCATTATGGGATTCAAGTGCAAGTTGGATGCACACCTCCTTGCAAATCACTTTGAGGGATACGGGAAAATAAGGTCTTCATCAGGGAACACCTAGGTCTTAAACAGGGAACACCTGGATTTGCCTCCGCATGTGCGGGTTACCGGACTAGATGGACCAAAGGTCTGATTCGGTGAAGGCATTTCTTATGTTATATTCTTATGTTAACACTGCAACTATACTGATCCCTCGCTACGCTGGGATTCGACTATCATAACTGCAAGAGATGAAGCGTGGAGCCTAGTAATACTCTTTGATTCCAACCATATCGCTCATGTCGTATCTTCATCATTTTACTACCTGTGACAACTCTGAAAATAAGGAACTACTTTTCTGAGCCTGATTTCACCCAACTACTCTATGCCTTAGTCCTCTCTCCCACATGCATTACTGCAACAGGTTATTCAATAGTCTCATGGCGAAGAACATAAAATGGCTTCAGTGTGTAAAAAACATGGCAATCGGATTTCTAAAAAACCTCCATACACATGACTCTGTCTCCCAGGCTCTATCGTTGGCTTATTGGCTGCCCGTAGCCAAACATTGTGTCTTTAAGGGCCTAATGCTAGTGTTCAAATCCTTGTATGATATGTGCCGGACTACGAGATGAAGGACATAATTTTTCCCCGTGTCATTCTCTAGTTTCCACTCCCACTTCATACTTAGCCACAGGAATCAACTGCCCCCACAGATCAGATCCCTTGAAGGACTCCTCAACTTTAGCAAAGCATTAAAAACATACCTCTTCATCTAACTCCCATGAGCGATGGATTACAAAGAAATATATATTGGTACTAGACCATCAGTATGTGTTGCGTTGGGTTTTAACTTTTTACAGTTTTATTGCTGAATGTTTAATTGATAAGATGTTTGTCCATTCTTTGTCCACATCTGTGCGACTAAAGGGCGCTCAGTATATTATGTACGTAACCAACATGTTAACCACATAGTTCTATGTGTATATAAATTTTTAAATAAATAAAATAAAAACTTGTTTTGAAAAACCTTAGTTTGTAACTATGACAAATTGTAACCTGTAAACTGTATATTATGTATGTTTAACCTGTAACCTGTTCTGAGCTCTTCGGAGAGAACGGGGATAGAAAACAAATTAAATACATAAATAAATAATGTAGAGCATATGACATGGCGTATTATTGACCAAGTAACAGAAGGGTGAGAGGGTGGTAATTTAGAAAATACTTCTTTAAGGAACAGAGGTGGATTTATAATTTGAATACAGTAGCACCAAATGGGCTTAATGCTGAATTGGAGTGGGTGTCATTAATTTGATCTGGGAGTATTGCGATTGGAGGAGGGTAAACAGCTGGTTTTACCTAAAGATTCAAATGTGAGTGTATAGACGTTGCTGCCATTTTGCTCCGAAACAAAGCTGGATATTGTTCGTGACATGATAAAAAGGTAGGATTCTGAAAATAATAGCTGATACATTTTTTGTAGCGGATGTTCTTGAAGAAGAAAATTGCTAAACATGTTGGACATGACACCTCTTGACTGAGTGGACGCTTTAAGAAACACTACTAAAAGCTAAGCTAAATTAATATTATTTAAATAAGGATCATCAATAATGAATAAGAAATTTCTTGATTGGACAAATTAAGAACCGATGAAGAGTGGACACAAAGCTACGGGCAATAAAACGTTTGAGTCCCGAGTGGTGTCGCTGAGGTTCTGGGAAGATATAGTACATGAAGTCACTGGTGCATACATTTGGGGAAAATTGAGTGATTGGATATATATCTTATTCCCTTGAATGAAGTTATTGGCCTGGAAAAGAGTTTTAATGGCATGAAATATTGTAGCATTGGAGCTTCTAAAAAGCACCAGTAGAGTCTAGTAAAAAAAACTGTCTACAGGCTACATACTTTCACAAGAGCAAAAAGAGCATATTAAAGGCTGCTTTTCTGCCTTTACCCCAGGGAGAATCTATCACCAGGCTTCAGAAATAATAGTGTCCTTTTCCAATCTTTTCTTTTTCAGGGTGAAATTCTCCAATCTTCTAGGCAAAAGCACAGAAGCATTCAGTAATCATTAACACAATATAGAAAATAGTTTATACATAATCTAATCTAATCTTTGGTTTATATTCCGGGTCATCTCCCAGTGGAGCTCGATTCGGTTCACATATAATTAAGGGCTCCTTTTACTAAGCTGCATTAGGGCTTTAAAAGCGTGCGCTACATTGCCGTGCGTGCTTGACCTTAACGCCAGCATTGAGCTGGTGTTAGTTCTAGCTGCGTAGCGCATGGTGATATCCTGCATGCGCTAAAAACGCTGGTGCACCTTAGTAAAAGGAGCCCTAAGACTAGAGTCCATAGCAGAAAGCATAGGTGAAGGAAGAACTAATTAAAAACTAAAGTACATAAGAAAAATAGCTACAATGTTATCATTTTGTTGAGGCTGTAGTTAAACCATTTAAAAATTGCGAGAACAACTAAGTTTTCAGGAATTTACGAAATAATTGCAGCTGGCCTAAAAGCCTAATGGAGTTGGGAAGTTCATTCCAGATCTCCACAAACTTGAAAACAAAAGATTGACTGAGCTTCCCAGCGGATTTAATTCCCTTAAAGCAGGGATCTCAAAATCCCTCCTCGAGGGCCGCAATCATAAGAACATAAGAACATAAGAAGTTGCCTCCGCTGAGGCAGACCATAGGTCCATCCTGCCCAGCGGTCCGCTCCCGCGGCGGCCCATCAGGCCCATCGCCTGAGTAGTGGTCTATATCTATCTATACCCTTCAATCCCTTTTTCTTCTAGGAATCTATCCAAACTTTCTTTGAAACCATTTAATGTGTTCCTGTCTACCACAGCCTCCGGAAGTGCGTTCCATGTATCCACCACCCTCTGAGTGAAAAAGAACTTCCTAGCGTTTGTTCTAAACCTGTCCCCTTTCAATTTCTCCGAGTGCCCCCTTGTACTTGTGGTGGTCCTTAATTTGAAAAATCTGTCCCTGTCTACTTTTTCTATGCCCTTCAGGATCTTGAAGGTTTCTATCATGTCTCCTCTAAGTCTCCGCTTTTCCAGTGAGAAAAGTCCCAACTGCTTCAACCTGTCGGTATATGGGAGATTTTCCATTCCCTTTATCAGTTTAGTTGCTCTTCTCTGTACTCCCTCAAGTACTGCCATGTCCTTCTTGAGGTACGGCGACCAGTACTGGACACAGTACTCCAGATGCGGCCGCACCATTGCACGATACAGCGGCATGATGACTTCCTTCGTCCTGGTCGTAATACCCTTCTTAATGATACCCAACATTCTGTTAGCTTTCTTTGAGGCTGTAGCGCACTGCGCCGATGCCTTCAGTGTTGCGTCTACCATCACTCCCAGGTCTCTCTCCAGGTTACTGATCCCTAGCGGTTTTCCCCCCATTCTGTATGTGAACATCGGGTTCTTTTTCCCCACGTGCATGACCTTGCATTTCCCTATGTTGAAGCTCATTTGCCATTTTTCGGCCCACTTTTCCAGCTGCGTTAGATCCTTTTGGAGATTTTCGCAGTCTCCCCTGGTTTGAGCCCTGCTGTATAGTTTGGTGTCATCTGCAAATTTAATAACCTCACACTTGGTTCCCGCCTCTAGGTCGTTTATATAGATATTGAACAGGAGCGGTCCCAGCACCGACCCTTGCGGAACTCCGCTCGTGACCCCTTTCCAGTCTGAGTAATGGCCCTTTACGCCAACCCTCTGTTCCCTGTTCGCCAGCCAGTTTTTGATCCATCGGTGGATCACCCCTTGTACCCCGTGGTGTCTCCAGTCGGGTTTTCAGGATTTCCCCACTGAATATGCATTGAAAGCAGTGCAAGCACATCGATCTCATGCATATTCATTGGGGAAATCCTGAAAACCCGACTGGATTGCGGCCCTCAAGGAGGGACTTTGAGACCCCTGCCTTAAAGGAAGGGAAGGCTAACTTATATCTTTGTGTGTTTCTCAAATGGCAAAGTCTAAGGGTATTCCAACATAAGGGGACAAAAGGATCAAATAGAGAAGCTTGAAGATTATGCATGCGCATTTAAACTGGATCCTAAAGCAAACTGGGAGCTAATGAAGCTTTATCAACAAAGGGGAAACATGATCATACTTTTGTTTCCCCAAAATGAGCTTAGCTGCAGTTTTCTGTATTAACTGAAGTCGTTTTAGACTGCTCTGCTTAATGCCCAGATAAACTGAGTTACAACCATCTAGCTGAGAAAGCACAGTGGATTGTACCACTACTGAGAAATGTTCTTGATGGAATAGTGATTTGACCTTCCTCAACATGCGCAGACTAAAAAAAACATTTTTTTTTTTTGTCAATGAATTTATCTGTTCATAAAATGTAAGTGATGAGTCCAAGATGACACCCAGGACTTTAGATGAAAAATCTACATATAATGCGATACCTGTTTTTAATGTAACAGAGGAAGGGAGGTTTTCTAATCCTGGCCCAATCCAAAGCAATTTGGTTTTGGCAGCGTTCAGTTTCATTTGAATAGGCAAAGCCCACAGTTGAAGTTTAGAAATGCAGCAGTCTATACTAGGGACCAGGTTGTTAAGACCGTCTGCATAGATATATATAGTCTCTGCTGATGAAAGGCAAAAATTTTTCAGAGAAGTCATATATACATTAAACAAGATTGGCGATAGTGGAGAGCCCTGTGGCACCCCACAGCTGGATTTCCAAGTGGAGAAAGTCTCACCCTCCAAATATACCTCATAAAATCGCAATGAGAGGAATTTACTAAACCAATTCAGTACAACTTGGTTTAAACTAATATCTGATAACATACGAATCAGGATGTCATGATGAACGACTTTAAATGCAGCCGACAGATCAAATTGCAACAATACCGCACATTTATTTTGTACCTGTAAATTTTGAATCTTTGAGATTAATGATAATAGGAGAGTCTCCGTACTAAAATTTGGTCTAAACCCATGTTGAAATGGTAAGAAAATAGAAAATTTCTCCAATTAGTTGGAAAGTTGGCTAGAAATAATTGACTCCATCATTTTTGTCAAAAGGGGTATACTTGCGATCAGACGATAATGAGAGGGAACTGTTCCCCATACTCAACGAAAAGTAACCTTTTTCAAGAAAATTATTTAATAATGAAGTCAGCCATATAATAGCTTGTAAAGGAGTATCCCTGAAAAGTTAAGAAGGAAATGGGTCTAATTTACAACTGCATTTTTTCAACTTTTCACATAATTTTGAAACATAAGTTTCTGAGACAGGATCAAAGGTGTTCCAAAAACAATCCACTGGAATTACCGTAGGCCTATTGGGGCTTAAAAGGAAGCCGTCAGGGTTTACATCTGGAAATGTATCTCTAATGAGTGTAATTTTAGTTTTAAAAAATTTTGTTAACTCCTTTGCAGTTGGAATACAGTTCTGTTTTGAATTTGTGCTCACTAAGGTTAATGAACACCAGAGCTTAAAAAGGATATTACTATGATTATCTGAACTAGCTTTCCTAACCCCATAGTAATTTTTTCTTGCAATTCTAATTTCTAAATTATATTTCTTGATGTTAACTCTCCAAATCTTCTTGTCAGATTCTGAATTAGTTTTTTTCCACTTCCATTCCAATCTTCTACATTCCTGTTTTAACTCTCGATGATAAGATGAAAACCAGGGCGCCTCACTGATTTGGTTGCTAAAGGGGAGAAAGCTTGAAAGGTACTTTCTGATAATCCCTTCCAGTCTTTCCATAGATTTATACATATACAGTCCATAGTTTATACATATATAGACTTCTACACAAAGAAGTTGGCTTACTTTTCCTAGCCTATGGATATGCAAATGAGCTTCTTCAATGACTACAGGTAAATTATATGAAAATCAAGTCCAGATCTAGAAGCTTTTACATAAAAGCAACCCCTCATTAACCCTTTGATCTATCAGGGTTATTAGTGAAATAAAGGGAAAAGATCCTACACAAATTCTTTTATTATTAAGGAACACTCTCACTTGGAATACTCTCTTTGATTTTCCACAAAAACACCTTCAACAGATTCTGCATATTTTTAAAACAGATATAGCAACAATAATCTCTCTAATTTATTACTTGATCTAACAATATAGACTCCCTTTTCAATAGGGTGGTATCAACTACACTGGTATATGGAGCTTTAGAGGTCTCTCTCACTCAGGGTATTTGTCACATCAAAATGGTGTGATTCTATATAATGCACCTAATTGTTATAGAATTACACTTACGGCCTCTCTTACAAGCCATACTAGTGGCTACACTGCATTAACGGCCCCGAAGCCCATATAGATTTAAAGGGCTTCAGGGCTGTTGCCGCATGGCAGCCACTAGCGCGGCTTTGTAAAAGAGGCCGTTAATGTTGCACTAGTTGGCACAGATTTTTTTTAGGCACCGTTTATACAATTTGGGGGTTAGTGCCTCCTAAATAGGAAGTGGTACATGCTCCCATGTTAAATTATTTGCAGTTGCCATGCACTAATGACATTAGTGCCCGACCTGTAAAGAAAAAAATTATCGATGGGCTAAATATTGCCTTAGCATACGACAAAGTCCTGTGTTAAAACGTGCTAAACCCATTTAACACATTTTAAAGAAAAAAAAGCCTTTTAGATAATTGTGCAGTAATGCACCTAATTGTTGTTGAAAACATATGGAAATTCTAAGCTCACTGTGTGACCGCATCTTTTAAGCGGAACGATAGGAATTAATGTGGAAAATGAACAGAGATGATAACATTGTACTACTACTATTTTTTATTTCTATAGTGCTACCAGATGCATGCAGCGCTAAATAATAAACAAAGAAGAGACAGTTCCTGGTGAGCGTACAGTCTAGTTATGACATACAGGACAAAGGTGAATCTATATATGCTGCTGAGGTAGGAAATTACAAAGGGAGTGATGAGGAGAAAGAGTTCGGGAATACAGAGGGAATGACAAACAAAATGGGTGCTTTACAAGTAGGTTGATGTTAAGAATTAAATGCAGCTTCAAAAAAAGTCTCTGTATCAATCCTTGGTGAGGCAGCACCTTGAATGTTTTGTGCAATTCTGGCCACTGCAGCTCAGGAAAATGTGGTGGTATTAGAAAGTGCAGGGAAGGACAACAAAAATGATAAAGAGCATAAAATGGCTCCCTCACAAGGAAAGCCTTAACAGCTCAAGGTGTTATATTCAGGTATAATAGATATTGTCCTCAGAGGGCTTACCTAAGGCAATAGCGTGTGGATTGACTAGCAAGTAGTAGATTTAAATCACATTTAAAAGACTTTTTTTTTTCCCAGTCAGCAAACAGTTGAGCTGTAGAACATTTTTTGTAGGATAATATGATGAAACTACTATAGTAACATAGCTGAATCTAAACAAGGTCTGGTTATAGTTCTAGAGACAAGATTCATAAAGAGTGGTTCGCCCAGTAGACTTCACATTTTGGGAAAGATCAATAAGGAATGGGACTCTCCTATGACAATCTTAATGTTTCCATGCAAAACTCCCTAGATAGAATACTTGGCTTCATGAACCTTTGGTCTCCCTAAGTATGACATTTCATTTGTTGCATTTCTCTATTCAAAACACAAGGGTAATTCTGTAAGGGGGCATCTCCTTTTAGGCATCCTAATGCCAGACGGTGAGTGTCTATTCTATAACAGCATCTGGGCAAACAGATTGCATTGTAGAACACTATTGAAACCTGCCATCGATGTGGATAACATCTGGGCACCTAGAGTTGCACCAACCATGGACCTGGTATAACTGCAGGTGGCAAAATGGTAGCAAGGATGCAGGTAACTCATGGAGAGGCATTTTGAAAATGACATCTAAGTGCAAAAAAACATTCCCCAAAATTCAATCTCACAGCTATTTTCAAACAGGAAAAAATCATGAGACATAAAAATGTCCAAAATGAACAACCAAATTTAGGATCTGAGGTAGGAAGTTAAAATTCAGATCCTCCAAGGAAGCATTTCCAGAAGTGCTCCCTGTTCATTCGCAGGACCCAAGAGGCAAGCAGAGAACATAAGAACATAAGAGTTGTCGCTGCTGGGTCAGACCAGCGGTCCATCATGCCCAGCAGTCCGCTCACGCGGCGGCCCTTTTGGTCAAAGACCAGCGCCCTAACGGAGACTAGCCCTACCAGCGTACGTCCTTGTTCTGTAGGAACTTGTCTTTGTCTTGAATCTCTGGAGGGTGTTTTCCCCTATGACAGCCTCTGGGAGAGCATTCCAGTTTTTCACCACTCTCTAGGTGAAGATGAACTTCCTTACGTTTGTACGGAATCTATCCCCTTTCAATTTTAGAGCTCTGAAGTCTCACTGCGAGGTTGAGATGATGGTGCAGGGATGAAGGATTTCATTAGGAACTGGGCAACCTTCTGGGAAAGAGGGAGCTTGTTCTGAAAGGATGGACTCCACCTTACCTGGGATGGAACCAGGCTGCTGGTGCTAATGTTTAAAAAGGAGACAGAGCAGCTTTTAAACTGAGATGTGGGGGAAAGCCGACAATCGCCCAGGAGGAGATGGTTCAGTGTGAGGTATCCTTGAAGGATACTATTGAAACAGGATATTTAAGGAGTCCCAGTAGAGAGGTTTCAATAATGGTGAAAGAAAGCCAGAAATATTTAAAAGGAAGATAGAGTAAAAGACTCACATTTTCCCTGTCTTCCCAGCAGCCTGTAGTTACAAGGAGAAAACACAATTTGAAGTGTCTGTATACAAATTCTAAAAGCCTAAAAAATAAAATAGGAGAATATATAGCACTGAATTATGAGGTAGGTATAATGGGCATCTCAGAGACCTGGTGGAAGGAGGATAATCAATGGGACACTGTGTTACCTGGGTACAAATTATATCGCAAGGATAGAGTAGATCATAATGGAGGTGTGTGTGTGTGTGTGTGGGTGGGTGGGGAGATGTTGTGCTATATGTTAAAGAGGGAATTGAATCATTCTGGGATTCAAGGGCAAGTTGGATGCACATCTTCATGCAAATCACATTGAGGGATACGGGTGAACAAGGTGTCCATTAGAGAACACCTAGCTTGGCCTCCACGTGTGCGGGTCGCCGGACTAGATGGACCTAGGGTCTGATCCGGTGAAGGCATTTCTTATGTTCTTATGGCCTAAATTAAATAAACATTGATTTGTTTGCATACTGAATGATTTTTCAGAGCTTTTTGACACACATATGTGAAAAACCTCAAATAAAAACCAAGATTTGCAGTTTATCTGGATCGGATTGTTTTTCTTAACCTTTTTGCAATATAAACCATTCTACCACCTCCCTCATCTTCACTTGGTCAGGGTTGTATGGCCTGGAACCTGGCCACTGGACACTACCAGTGTGGCCACGCCCGATCACACAGGCTCACAAACTAACTGTGATACTTGAGGCATTGGATTGTTAAGTGAATTGCCCAGAGTCACAAGGAGCACACTGGGATTGAACTCTCAGTTTATATTCGAGTCAATCTTTATTCCTCTTTCTGGAGGGGAAAATGTTACCTCAGTTTATATTTGAGTATATACAGTATTTCCAGATGCAAAGCACCAGTTCTTGCATGAATCTCTCATTACACCATTTCTGTATGTATGGGATACAGAAAGCAATGCAAAATGTGTTAAAATGCATTCAAATGCATGCCTCCTGTTAAGAATGGATACCACAGGCTTTTTTTGACTTCTTTGCCAGACATCTTGCTCAAGAATTTTTCTTTTTTAAATGAAAGAACCTTACTTCCTTTCAGTTTAGTACAGATAAAGCCATTCTTCTGTACAAAGCACCAGAGTTCAGGCTTTGATAACATTTCATTTATAGTCGAAGCAGGCACTTCAGTTCTGTAAAGAAGCTCTTTTCCATTCTCCCTTAACTGCGGTAATGTTTTGAAATCTAACCAAACACTTCTATACATATATCTAAATACAATAAAGAAATGCATTTGGATTCAATCATGGTAGTGACTGAAGAAAAGGAATGGGACACGCACAAGAAGAAAAAAAATGTGATGGTTTTGACAAACCTTTTTCTTTATCTTCTTGAGCTAATTGTGTCATCTGACAGGAAGGCATCAGGGTATGTGAAATTCTTGACAGGCTAATTTGAGCTTGTGATTTCAGTGAAACTTGCATCCAGTGCTCAGGATATTTAGTGACACTTGCTGTCATTTTCTGCTTAAATGCAACGGCTTGGTGTGTTTGTTCGGCCACCTAGCTTTAAGTGTAACCTTCTGACTGAGGTGAACCAAAGGATTAGCTAAGAAATAAGAGCAAACGGAATATGACTGCACAAAACAGAGCTACTACAAGGAGAGGGAGAGATAATGTACAAAATTGAAGATTTAAGGGAAGCAACAGTGTTCACTGCTCTGAGAATCTTGCTTTTGGTCTTTAGTATTGTGTTGGCTGGTGTTATAATAGTCCCCCCCAGCACCAGGGTAAAGGAGAGGCTACTGAAAGCTGGAATAAACTGTTAGCACAGGAGAGCAAAACCTATACATTGTAAGGTGATATATTAAACCAGGCAAGGAGAGCTATGCTGTGTGAAATGAAGATTTTCCCATGAATCTGATTGTGCTTGATCAGAAAATAATTTTAAAAAATTGTTTAAAGCCCATCCTGGGGTTGCTCAAAGCCACTGATTACATAAAGCTCCATTTTTCTTATAATTTGCTATTTTTGCTTAATGGAGCAAATTTCTTGGTATTATATCTATAACATGTTTTCATACTCAGCAATGATACATTGATAAAAAGACATTTTATACAAAAAAAATTTAGCAGTATTTTATTAGATGAACCTTCAATATCTGGACTTTACTGTGGAAAATAACAGAAGTATAGCATAACTTCGCTAATAGCTAAACATGTACACTTTGGTGTAGTCATCTACCAATGGTGTTCAAACACTCAAGCATAATGTTTTCTTGAGATAGGATAAAACCGGCAATGCTGTTCAACTCCTTGAAACAAGACCTCAAGCTACACTGGGTCTGTGGTGATGTCAGTGGCAAAGTTGGTTATCAGTTTAACACCTTACTCAATTGTGCCATTAACCACCTTCCATACTGTTGAACAGCTTGCCAACAGCAGAGGAAGTCTTATAGACTCCCTCAGTTACCCTCCTTCTCAGCTCAACCATGCCCGGTTGAGTGCCTGCCATAGCAGGGTCAACCACCCACAATGAAAAATCAACATTTGCATTTTCTCGGACAGTCCAATGGTGCACCTCAACATCGAAAGCTTGCAGGCAAAGAAACCACCACCTCATGAAGCGTGTATTACATAAGAACATAAGAAACGCCTTCACCGGATCAGACCTAGGTCCATCTAGTCCGGCGATCCGCACACGCGGAGGCCCAGTCAGGTACTCCCTGTAGGAGACCCGGATTTCCCGTATCCCTCGATATGATTTGCAAGAAGGTGTGCATCCAACTTGCGCTTGAAACCCAGAACAGTAGTCTCCGCCACAACCTCCTCCGGGAGAGCATTCCAAGCGCCCACCACTCGCTGTGTGAAACAGAACTTCCTGACATTTGTCCTGAACCTGCTGCCACTCATTTTCAGGCTATGACCTCTTGTCCGTGTCATATCTGAAAATGTCAGTAATGCTGCTTCCTAGTCTATTTTGTCAAATCCTTTTAATATTTTAAAAGTCTCTATCAAATCCCAATGCATTCTTCTCTTTTCGAGGGTGAACAGTCCCAGTTTTCTGAGGCGTTCTTTGTAGCTCAAATTCTCCATATCTTTGACTAGTTTCGTGGCTCACCTCTGTACCCTCTCCAGCAGAGTTATATCCTTCTTAAGGTATGGAGACCAGTGTTGGACACAGTATTCTAAGTGTGGTCTGACCATTGCTCTGTAAAGTGGCTTTATGACGTCCTCCGATTTACTCGTGATCTCCTTCTTAATCATGCCCAACATCCTGTTTGCTTTCTTCGCCGCCACCGCACATTGAGCCGATGGCTTTAGGGTTCTGTCTATCAGTACCCCCAAATCCCTTTCTTGTTCACATTTGGCTAATGTCACACTCAATATCCTATATTCATGTTCTTTGTTTTTCTTTCCCAGATGCATCACCTTGCATTTGTCTATGTTAAAATTCATCTGCCACTTTATCGCCCACTTTTCCAGCTTGTTCAGATCCTTCTGAAGATCCTCGCAGTCCCTTTGAGAGCCAACCGCCCGACATAGTTTTGTATCATCTGCAAACTTGATTATATTGCATGTTGTTTCCTCTTCCAGGTCATTTATAAAAATATTGAACAAGATGGGCCTAAGAACCGAGCCCTGGGGGACTCCGCTAGTCACCTTCTCCCGGTCCGAGAATTTCCCATTTATGCTTACCCTCTGCATTCTGTTCTCTAGTCATTTGCCGATCCATCTGTGCACTTCTCCTCCTATTCCATGACTTAGTAGTCTACTCATAAGCCTTGCGTGCGGGACCTTGTCAAACGCTTTCTGGAAGTCCAAGTAAATTATGTCCACTGGATCTCCACTATCCATTTGTTTGTTCACCTTCTCAAAGAATTGAAGTAAATTTGTCAAACATGACTTCCCTTTCCTGAAGCCGTGTTGACTAGCTCTTATTAGGTTGTGATTTTCCAGGTGTTGTACAACGATATCTTTAATTAGTGCTTCAATTATCTTCCCAGGAACTGATGTGAGACTCACAGGTCTGTAGTTTCCTGGTTCACCTGTTGATCCTTTTTTGAAAATTGGGATGACATTTGCTATCCTCCAGTCATCTGGTATTTGCCCGGTTCTAATTGACATGTTAGCTAAGGATTGTAATAGTTCCCCAATTTCTACTTTAAGTTCCTTTAATACTCTCGGGCGAATTCCATCCGGTCCAGGGGATTTGTCACTTTTTAGTTTGTCAATCTGAAAGTATAGCACATCCAGCTCCACATTTACTGTTGCGAGGCTTTCCTCTATGCCTCCGGTGAATATCCTCCCTGTTTCTGGCATTGTTGTAGTGTCCTCATTTGTGAAGACAGAGGCAAAGAATGAATTTAACCTATCGGCAACCTGCTTGTCTTCTTTAAGTTTCAAGTTTATTTAAATTTGATAAATCGCTTATTACATACTAAGCGAGTAACAGTAAAGTATAAGATAGATCTAGAGTTCATTATTCAGTTTTAAAAGGGGTTAAAAACAGACTGACAAGACAGACGGACTCAGATACATAAGGGAAGGAAAAAAGAAAGGGAGACAGTTACAAAATTAATATTATTCAATTGAAAAGAAAGGAAAGAGCCAAATAAGGAGAGAACATGAGGAGTGGGATTAAGATTATTAAAAATAGATTATTTAAAGATGAAATGCATCTTTAAAGAGAAAAGTTTTTAAATTATTTTTGAATCTGCTGAGATCTTTAACTTCTCTTATATATAAAAGGGCCATTACTGAATATATATCATGACCCTTTCCTTCCTTGGTCGTTGAGAGGGCCCACTGCCTCTCTTGCTGGTTTCTTTCCTTTTATATATCTAAAAAAGGGCTTGAAGTTTTTGGCTTCTTGCGCTATCTTTTCTTCATAGACTTTTTTTTTCTCTTACCACTTTATGACACTTTTTCTGGTCGATTTTGTGACAGTTCCAGGCCTCCGTCGTTTTTTCCCATTTCCATTTTTTAAATGAGTTCCTCTTTTCCCTCACTGCATCCTTCACCTCTTTGGATAACCAAGCTGGTTCTCCTTTGATCTTTTTTCACCTTCCTTTGGATATCTTCGGTATGTAAAGATTCTGTGCTTCTGTGATGGTGTTTTTCAGTAGAGACCATGCTTGATCAACTCTTTGGATTTCTGCTTTGCCCTTCTTGAGCCATTTTCTAACCATGGTTCTCATGCTGTCATAATTCCCTTTTTTGAAGTTAAAGGTTGTGGCTTTAGTCTTGATTGGTTTCCCCTTTTTGATGCCAATTTTAAAATTGATCATATTGTGATCACTTGTCCCCAGCGAGGCCATAACCTCTACATCTGCTGTCCTTCCAGTAATGCCATTTATGACCAAGTCCAGGATTGCGTTTCCTCTTATCGGTTCTCCCACCATTTGTTCAAGGAAGCAATCTCCTATCATTTCCAGTAATTTTAACTCCCTGCCGCAGATTGACGTTTCCAGTTTATCCCTGGAAAGTTGAAGTCCCCCATGATCGTTACATTTCCTGATTTACATCCACGGTTAATTTCCTCCATCATTTCTTTGTCTGTTTCCTCTATCTGTCCCGGGGGTCGATAATAGAGGCCAATTTTTATGTCTGCTTCTTTTTGTCCAGGTATCTTTATCCAGAGGGACTCTACCATTTGCTTCCCTCTCCCCTTCTCTAATAGATTCTATTTCCTCTTGGACATACAGGGCAATACCTCCCCCTTTTTGCCCAATCCTATCTCTTCTGTATAGTTTATATCCTTGCAATGCCGTGTCCCATTCATTTTCTTCATTCCACCAAGTTTCTGTTATTCCTATGATATCCAGTTGTTTTCTTTTTGCTAGTTCTTCCAGTTCATCCATTTTGTTTCCTAAGCTTCTGGCATTCGTGTACATACATTTAAGATCCGCTTGTGCTAATTTCCTGGAATTAGTGGTCCTCACATCCCTTTTTATATCCATTTGATCTTTTTCATTGCCTCTTGTAGTTTCATCCATTTGATCTTTTTCATTGCCTCTTGTAGTTTCATCATGTTCTTCCCCTATATCTATGCGGTTGCTTGAAGTTTCCTCCTCAGGATATCCTGGTGTCTGGGCCATCGACTGGTTGTCGACTGTCGGCTCTCCCCTGATCTTTAGTTTAAAGCCTTCTCAATGGACTTCTTCATGTTCTCAGCCAGGACTCTCGCTCCCTGTTTGGTGAGGTGTAGGCCGTCCTTTCTATAGTACCTGCTTCTTCCCCAGAATGTTGTCCAGTTTTGCACTAAGTCGAAACCCTATTCTTCGCACCATCGCCTCATCCAGGCGTTGACTGCTCTCAGTTCATCCTGTCTAATTGCATCTACTCTCGGTACCGGGAGGATTTCCGAGAAAGCCACCTTCACCTCTCTGACCTTCAATTTCCTTCCGAGTGAGCGGAGCTGGTCCTTCATTTCTTCCCTGTCGTATTTCCATCCGCTAACATCGTTGGTTCCCACGTGGATAAGCACGGCAGTGTCCTTTCCTCCTGCGCCGTCTATGATCCTGGTGATCCTGCTGGCCACATCCTTCACTCTTGCACCAGGCAGGCAGATGACCAGTCTATCCTCTCTTCCTCCCGCAGTGTGGCTGTCAACATTTCTTATGATGGAATCTCCAACTATGATCCCAATCTTCTTTAGTTGGAGGTTCCTCGGGGGTCTTAAGTCCGTATCCATGGTGTAAGTCCTGTCTTCCTTCTTCTGTGGCTCATCCCCGGATGGTCTATCATCTCTGCTGAGTGTGTGGACATTTTCGGCCTCCGTTTCTACCTTCCCATCAATTGGATTGGTGCCTCCTTCCGTATCAATTATTCCATCCTCCTGGGTTGTTCGGTTGCTGATCTCAAGCCCTGGGATCTCCACAATCTGCTGGTGGGCATCTTCGATGTATCCCTCCAATTCCTCAATCACTTCACTGGTGCTGGGCTCCACAAGCAACCTCTTCTGCGTGCGCTTTTCCTCTTTATTGATGAGAAGTTCTTCTAGTTCCTTCACAGTTCCCTCCAGCAACCAGACTAGCTGTTTCAGGCTTTCCAGCTCCCTGCACCGACTGCAAATGTATGCCGTAGTCCCTGAGGAGAGGTAGTCATACATACTGCAGCAGGTGCAGAAGACTGGAAAGCTCATCTTCTGGCTTCCGTGGGTGCTCATAACCTGTTCCTCCTCCGAGCTGCCTGTGCTTTATGTGTGAACCCTCTGTACCAGTAAGTTGTGTGAGTCCTCTTGCCAATTAGTTGTCCTCCTTTCGTACCAACCAACCGTCTGTGTGTGTATGACAGATAACAATTTACGATTTGGGATTATTAATTTGTTGGCCTCGCTTCCTTGCTCTTTCTTAAGGCGTCTTCGCAAAGGTGCTCTCGCTAAGGCGAGCGTCTTTGCCGCTCGCCTTCGCCACGCCGAACGGCTGCATGCCGTTGGCCCCCCCCTTTTAAGGGGGAGCCGAGTCGCGCTGTTGGTGACGCACTGGGGGTGGGCGGAGCTACCTCTCGCCTACCCCACGCTGCCTGCTGTCACCTTTAGCCTTCCCCTCCTGTAAAAACTAACAAAAAAAAGCAAACAACTCCTCACAGTGGAAGGCTGCTCTGGTGACTTCTGCCTCCTTCATCGGGTGGGACATTCTCCGTGGTTCTCCCTTTTAAGGGGGAGCCGAGTCGCGCTGTTGGTGATGCGCTGGGGGTGGGCGGAGCTACCTCTCGCCTACCCCACGCTGCCTGCTGTCACCTTTAGCCTTCCCCTCCTGTAAAAACTAACAAAAAAAGCAAACAACTCCTCACAGTGGAAGGCTGCTCTGGTGACTTCTGCCTCCTTCACCGGGAGGGACGTTCTCCGCGGCTCTCCCTTTTAAGGGGGAGCCGAGTTGCGCTGTTGGTGACGCGCTAGGGGTGGGCGGAGCTACCTCTCGCCTACCCCACGCTGCCTGCTGTCACCTTTAGCCTTCCCCTCCTGTAAAAACTAACAAAAAAAAGCAAACAACTCCTCACAGTGGAAGGCTGCTCCGGTGACTTCTGCCTCCTTCACCGATTTCTTGTAGTGAGCCATCCACTGAAGGGAGCATGGTCTGTGACTAGCAGAAAGTGTTGACCCAGTAAATAGTACTGGAAGGTTTTCAAGGCTCATTTTACCTCTAGGGCTTCTTTCTCAATCAACACATAGTTCCACTCCTGGGTCCAACTTCTGAGACATCTGTCTGTACTGCAAAAGGTTGATTGAAGTGCAGGCCAACCAGCACCGGCTCTGAGCAGATGTCCTTTAACGCTTGAAATATCTTATCTAGCTCCAATGTCCACCGTACTTTTTCTGGGGCATTCTGTAGGAGGCAGATCAGGGGTTCTGCCTTTCCAGTAAAACCTGGGATAAACTGCTTGTAGTATCCTATGAGCTCTAAGAAGGCTTGTACTTGCTTCTTGGACTGGGGTGCTGGCAACCAGGTAATGGCTTCCATCTTCAATATCTGGGGTTTCACATGGTCGTTCCTGATTGAGTACCCCAGGAAGCATTTCTTGGGTTTAGCCTCCAATCCAGTGGTCTGCAAGCTGTCCAAAACAGCATCCTCTTGGATACAATGGGTCCTCGAGTCCTTGCTATAGATAACAATGTCATCTAGGTAGGCAGCCGCATAATACCTATGCGGCTTGAGGAAGCGATGAACCAAGCATTGAAACATAGTGGGTGCTCCATGAAGGCCAAAAGGCAGCACCATAAACTAGAACAGGCCTTGTGGGTTAGAAAAAGCTGTCTTCTCTTTGGCCACTGGTGTCAGAATTACCTGCCAATATTCTTTGGTCAGATGCAGAGTAGAGAAGAACTGGACTCCTCTCAACCTTTTTAATGAGCTCATCGACTTGGCATGGGACAAGCTTCCAACCACATTCACCTTTCAAAAATCGATACAAAACCGGATACTCCCATCTGGTTTTAGCATCAGCATAATAGGGGATGACCAGTTACTTGCTGACTCTTAATAACACCCAACTCCAGCATGTCAGAAACTTCTTTCACTATAGCCTGCTGCCAAGCTGCTGGGATTTGATAGGGTCATTATCAGTCTACCACTCTTGGCTCAGTGATAATATCATGAGTTGCAAGGTGAGTCTGGCCTGACTTTCCTGAAAACATATCTTGTCTTTGCTTTACTAATTGTTCAAGGTCAGCTCTCTGTGAAGAAGAAAGCTGATCATTACAGGGAACTTGTAGAGGTTCTGGCTCAGTTAGTACCTCTGGACCAAAGTTATTCATCTGGACTAATGCTGCAGTCAACGGAACCATTTTTTTTAGTAGATTGACATGGAAGACCTTCATCTTATCTCTCGTCAGGTTAAGGCACTTTGTAGTTAACAAGTCTGGTCTTCTCCACTATTTTATACAGCCCCTGCCACTTACACAACAGCTTGCTCTCAGAGGATGGCGGGAGGACTAAGACTCTGTCTCCCAGATAGAAGACTCTCTGTATGGCTTTCTGGTTATAGGCTTAGGCTTGCCCCACCTGAGCCTTCTCTAAGCAGAGTTTGGCCACTTCCCTTGCCTTCTTCAGACTCTGGATATCTAGTGATATAGTCCAGAATAACTAAAATATACTTGTTGTCCTGTGTGGTATGCTTCAGTGGTCCCACAAAGTCTAAAGCCACTCGATCACAAGGGGTGTTGACCAGGGACATAAGTAAAAGAGGGGCTGGTAGAATCCTTGTATGATTACTCAACTGGCAGGTCGGGCAGAATTGACAGAATAGTTTTATTTGCTTGTATATGCTTGGCCAGAAAAACTGGGCCAAAATCCTTTCTTGGGCTTTCTCCTCCCCCAGTAACCTAGCAAGTAACTTCGGGCTAATTGCATGACTTGCCTGTGATATGGCTGGGGAACTAACAATTTCTCTATCCTCTCCCCCTCCAGGGTTCCCTTGTCCAACCCTATACACAAGATCCCTCTTAACTATGAAGTATGGGTTCACTATTTTAGAGGGATCATGATTTCTCAAGGGGTTCCCATCCACCATCACAGCTTGAGCTCTAGCTGTCCTAAGGGACTCATTCTCATCCTGGGCTCTCTTGAATTCTCCTGAGGCCCCACCCCCACTCCATTCAGGCAAGCTATCCAGTGGGTCTGTGGTATCCTGTTCCTCCTCTCCTGGTTTCAGATCCTTATCTACCACAGTCCCCAAGTTCAGGGAACTGCTCAACTTTTCCCACTGCCTCTGTCATTGGGGTTTAGGTACCTTGGGCTCCTTTTCATTGAGGTTGGGTTCTTTTTCCCAAAGGAAGCCACAGCAAGACCACTGTTTCTAGTTGGGCCTGCCAACTGGGGTTTTGAGGGACACCTGAGCAGTAGGATAGTGTCAGTGATCACCATGCACATACGAAAGCACCATAATTCATAATTTACTTGCAGTCAGTTTATGGTCTCCCTTCGTATGAGAGTCTTACACTGCAAAAGTCTATTAGTGCTTGGTAGATGTTCCAATTCAGTTCTACTTCTGTTGTCTCAGCAATACCTCCTATCTTTGCCTTCTTATCAACAGGTCTGTTTTGAAAATACAAGGCATTCGTGTTTTAGTGTTTCTATTCCTACTCTCTGAAACCATCCCTTATTCCATATTAGAACTGAGACTTCTTTACCAGGTTTAAATCATAAGTACATATGCACTGCCATACTAAGACAGAATGAAGCAGTGGCATACCTAGCATATAATAATAATAAAAATAATAGCTTTATTTATATCCCATCATACCTTTTCAATTCAAGACAGTATACAGTAGTGGATAAGTACAAAGTGGATATTGTGGGAACAGGTATCGATACAAGTATGGGAGTAGAGGGGAATTGGGAGAGAGAAGTGGGATGCTAAGAGAAGAGGAAAGGGTGGGGGTGAGAAGTGGGGAATAAAGGGAGCAGGGGGGAAGAGTGCTAAGCCTGATTCTGAGTTGGGGGCTTGGAAGATCAGACAAACTTGTTGAATAGGTGGGGTTTCAGTGCTTTTCTGAGAGTTTGGTATGATGGAGAATTCAAGAGGAGGTTGCTTAGGGTGTTGTTTCAGATGCCTGCTTGGAAGGATAATGTTTTGTCAAGGAATCTTTTGTATTGACATCTCTTGGGAGTTGAGAATGAGAATAGCAATGTTTTGTGGGAGAGGTGGGGTGTGTCCTGTAGGACAAAGTGTTTCAGGAGGTAGGTGGGTGAGATGCAGAATAGTGTCTACTAGGGGTGCCCACACTTTTTTGACTCACGAGCTACTTTTAAAATGACCAAGTCAAAATGATCTACCAACAATAAAATTTTAAAAAAACACAACGCACACTGTACGCATAGAATTGTTAATTATCATTCCTATTCCGGGGTTTTTTCAAAGAGGTCAAAGCAGATGACTCTATGCACTGTCACCTCAGTAACAACCATACAAAAATAGACAAATACTCACCCCCTCCCTTTTTACTAAACCACAATAGCAGTTTTTAGCGCAGGGAGCTGCACTGAATGCCCAGCGCTGCTCTCGACGCTCATAGGCTCCCTGCGCTAAAAACCACTATTGCGGTTTAGTAAAAGGGACCATATTGTAAAATATAGACAGCAGATATAAATTCAGACACATTTTGATCACTAAATTTAAAATAAAATCATTTTTCCTACTTTGTCTGGTGATTTCATGAGTCTCTGGTTGCACTTTCTTCTTCTGATTGTGCATCCAATCTTTCTTTCTACCTTTATGCTTCCTCTCCTCCACACCTCATTCCCTCCCCCAACTTTTTCTTCCTCTCTCCCTGACCTTTCTTTCTTTCTCTCTTCATGCCCCCTTTCTTTTTTTCTGTTTCTCTTCTTTCCTTCTGTCTCCCTGCCCTTCCCCAAGCCACTGCCACTGCCGCTGCCATCGGGGAACAGGACCCAAAACGCCACCAATGGATAACAGGCCCCAAAGCCGACGCCGATGCCGACACCGCCCCATGCTCTCCCTACTTCGGGCCAACCAGCATTCCTCTCCCCGACGTCAATTCTGCCGTCGGAGAGGAAGTTCCGCCCAGCCAGGCAGCGATTGGCTGGCCCAAACTTCATCTCCGACGGCAGAATCGACATCGGGGAGAGGAAGACTGATCGGCCCGATAGATCGCCAAGGCAAAGTGAGTCCTGGGTGATCGACTCACTTTGCCTTTGCGAGCTACCTGTCAATCGCGATCAACCTATTGGGCACCCCTGGCTTAGACAACCGAATTTGAAGATGATTCTGGCCTCGATTGGTAACCAATGAAGTTTATTGTAGTATGGGGTTATGTAGTCGGATTTCTTCAGGTCAAAGATGTGACAACTAGGGCCCATCATTTTTTGACACCCCCCTCATCTATATGAAAAACATGATTTTTCATAATAATCCACACATCGAGAGGTTCTGGCGAGTCCTATTAAAGACTTGTTCAACAAATCTCTGGAGACGGGAGTGATTCCTGGGTATTGGAGGAGAGCGGATGTGGTCCCTATTCATAAAAGTTATCACAGGGATGAAGCAGGAAACTACAGGCCGGTGAGCCTCACTTCAGTTGTTGGAAAAATAATGGAAGTGTTGCTGAAAGGATAGTGTACTTCCTTGAATCTAATGGGTTACAGGATCCGAGGCAACATGGCTTTACAAAAGGTAAATCGTGCCAAACGAACCTGATTGAATTTTTTGATTGGGTGACCAGAGACCTGGATCGAGGACATATGCTAGGTGTAATTTACTTGGATTTCAGCAAAGCCTTTGATACAGTTCCTCATAGGAGGCTGTTGAACAAACTTGAAGGGCTTAAGTTAGGACCCAAAGTGGTTAACTGGGTCAGAAACTTGCTGTCGGACAGACGCCAGAGGGTGGTGGTTAATGGAAGTCCCTCGAAGGAAGGAAAGGTGACTAGTGGAGTCCCTCAGGGTTCGGTGCTGGGGCCAATCCTGTTCATTATGTTTGTGAGTGGCATTGCTGAAGGGTTAGAAGGAAAGTGTGCCTTTTTACAGATGATACCAAGATTTGTAACAGAGTAGACACCGAAGAGGGAATGGAAAATATGAAAAAGGATCTGCAAAAGTTAGAGGAATGGTCTAATGCCTGGCAACTAAAATTCAATGCAAAGAAATGCAGAGTAATGCATTTGGGGATTAATAATAGGAAGGAACCGTATATGCTGGGAGGAGAGAAGCTGATATGCACGGACGGGGAGAGGGACCTTGGGGTTATAGTGTCCGAAGATCTAAAGGTGAAAAAACAGTGTGACAAGGTAGTGGCTGCTGCCAGAAGGATGCTGGGCTGTATAAAGAGAGGCATAGTCAGTAGAAGGAAGAAGGCGTTGATGCCCCTGTACAGGTCATTGGTGAGGCCCCACTTGGAGTATTGTGTTCAGTTTTGGAGACCGTATCTGGCGGAAGACGTAAGAAGACTTGAGGCGGTCCAGAGGAGGACGACGAAAATGATAGGAGGCTTGCACCAGAAGACGTATGAGGAGAGACTGGAAGCCCTGAATATGTATACCCTAGAGGAAAGGAGAGACAGGGGAGATATGATTCAGACGTTCAAATACTTGAAGGGTATTAACGTAGAACAAAATCTTTTCCAGAGAAAGGAAAATGGTAAAACCAGAGGACATAATTTGAGGTTGAGGGGTGGTAGATTCAGGGGCAATGTTAGGAAATTCTACTTCACGGAGAGGGTAGTGGATGCCTGGAATGCGCTCCCGAGAGAGGTGGTGGAGAGTAAAACTGTGACTGAGTTCAAAGAAGCGTGGGATGAACACAGAAGATTTAGAATCAGAAAATAATATTAAATATTGAACTAGGCCAGTTACTGGGCAGACTTGCACGGTCTGTGTCTGTGTATGGCCGTTTGGTGGAGGATGGGCAGGGGAGGGCTTCAATGGCTGGGAGGGTGTAGATGGGCTGGAGTAAGTCTTAACAGAGATTTTGGCAGTTGGAACCCAAGCACAGTACCGAGTAAAGCTTTGGATTCTTGCCCAGAAATAGCTAAGAAGAAAAAAAAAAAAAATTTAAATTGAATCAGGTTGGGCAGACTGGATGGACCATTCGGGTCTTTATCTGTCGTCATCTACTATGTTACTATGTTACTATGTACAACAAGAGTGTACCTAGGAAAAGGCAGTGAACAGTAGAACATCAATACACCCATTATAAAACTAAACATGCCAGACTAGTACAGATTGATCTGTCACAGTCAATGCTAATAGAGAACCAAGGAATATGCAATCACAAACTAATCTCCCCCCCTCCCTTTTACAAAACCATAGCGTGGTTTTTAGTACTGGCCACGGTGGTAATAGCTCTGATGCTCATAAGCATCGGAGCTGTTACCACTGCAGCTGGCACTAAAAAGCACACTATGGTTTTGTAAAAAAAGGGGTGTGAGATAAAGAAGAAATTTGTAGAAAAAAGTTAAACTGAACCACCAAGAAGCTAGACTCTGCTTACAATGCAATACCACAGAAATAGTGATGCATGTCCTCTAATATTGTTCAAAATATAAAGATAACAGATGTAAATTTGAAAAAACAGTGAAATAGCAATCATCACTTTACAAATTAACAAATAACCTCACTCCCCACCCCTTTTATGAAGCTGCATTAGGGATTTTTTATTGCCAGCTGTGGTGGTAAAAGCTCAAATGCTCATATGAATTCTATGAGCATCAGAGCTTTTACCACTGCAGCAGGCAATAAAAAAACCCTAACATGGCTTTATAAATCCTCATAAAACTGAGCTGACTGCCAAATACCCGCTCATCTTCCGATGAGTCAAAAACTTGTTGCTCGGGTTACCGCCACAGGCCTGTAACTTATACCCAAAAACAAAGCTGTGACCCCAGGGATTCTGACAAGTCCCATGAACCCCCATCAACAATCATCCCCCAGGCGCCTTACCCCCAAAGCACCACTAATCCGTGAACCATCAACAGCGGTACTCCCCACACTGAAATCCCCACAATAACCACTGCCAACTCGAGGACAGCGCCATACCCATGCCTCAACTGAACCACAGAGTAACAACCCATTAATTTAACACAATCACGTAACAAACTGTTTCCAGCACTACACGTTAAACCATTACCAATAATAGACGGCTCCCCAGCCCTGCCATGTCAGCAAGAGTCAGGGGGGTGGCATGTCCCAACACGCCCCTTTAACCAAAGACACCAGATCCCAGGCACGGCTCCCTGCCGGCCCCTTGCTTATCGCCTGATGAGCCCCTTCATACCATTACCAATAATAGTTGGTCCCCCAACCCTGCCATACCAGCAAGAGTCAGGGTGGTGGCATGTCCCAACACTCCCCTTTAAACAGAGACACCAGACCCCGGGCACGGCGCCTGATGAGCTCATCGCCTGATGAGCTCCACCATACAGTAGCTCGAGAGAACCACAAGCCAGAACCCAAACTCACCCACCAATTACGGGAAAAGCCACCCATGTCCTCCAAGCTCCCGGCTCCAAGCCCCCAGCTTTATAAACTCTGCCCAACCGTCACCCCGCGATTTGCCTATCAGGAGGCCACTCACCCACCATTCCGAACCCCCCGAATACCGTTTGTAACATGCCAGCTACGCTCTACACCTATACTACCCTCAAACCACCAAAGAAGATGCCCCCTGTACCCGGGAGCAACCACACAAACTGACCCAGAGGAACCCGCGCATGGAATGGAACTACCCATCCATGAGTGCTATGACGAATGACAGCATCCCAAACCCAGGACCAAGGGGACATCACGACCGGAAGACAGAGGCCTTGTTCCCCATCCCTGGAGGATGACTGAGCCACCCAGGAAACCATGATCACCACAGCAAGGCAGGGACCGACAAAAGCCGCACCCAAAAAAACCACTACCTGTGAGCCTGCAGGAAAACCAGACAGGTCAAGGGCCCCGACCCCCAGAACCGCTCCTCCATCCAAGAACTGCCCTAGTCCATCTCTCACAGTAACATCACGCCATGAAACCAGGGCCCCCCCAGAGACCACACACCTGCATGACTGTAGAACCACTCCAGACCCACGGCAAGCCAGCCAACTGGAAGGGGGAAGTGTGCTGCAACCTGTAGTGCCATTACAACAACTACACAGCCCACTCCTGCCTCCAGCAGGCCCCCACCTCCCAGAACCACCAAGATACTGCCAGACCACCTGGTCCGGCCCAATGCTACCACTGCAGAACATCCTCAGTTCTGCGGCATGTCATAGAATGGGGGAAGGCCACAGACCAGTGGCGCCTTGACAGCAATCTCGCAGTCCACTCCAGTCACCCTCGGGCTCCTGATCCCATCTCCCCAAGGCACCAAGATACCACAGGACTACCTGGCCCTGCTGACCACCACCTAAGAACAGCCGCAGTTCTGTGGCATACCATCAAATAGGGGGGGGGGGGTGCCGCAGACCAGTGGTGCCCTGACAACAGCCACACAACCCGCCCTAGCCACCAGCGGGTGTCGCACAAAGCCCGGTCTCCAGCAGAACCCACCGGTCCTGCCTCAAAAGACACATATCACAGCCACAGAACATCCCCCAGTTCCACGATCTGCCAGCAAAAGGCGTGCTGTTTACCCGCAGCGCCCTAACAGCAGCCATCCTGCCCCCTCTAGACCTGGACTGCAGAGGAAATGGCACCCTCCGCAGCAACCACCCTGTCTCCCATCTGCATCCATCACTCGGGCCAGTCGGATGCACCGATAATCTCCGGCACTGAAGCGCTCTGGGACCATCACTCAGCTCCAGTCCTGAAAATAAACAGAACAAAACAGCAGCAACAAGCAAGCAGTGCACTGCAGGGACCCCCATAGCAAACCCATACTGCAATCACCCACAGCCCTGCCCAGCACCACCTGCCATACCCTCCGCCCCTGTCGAGCCCAATCTACATCCCTAATCCCAGACTATGCAGAGGCAGCAAACGTGCTCCAGGGAAACCGACCTGTAAAGGCCTCCAGCAAACCACCCCGGGGCATCCCCCCTGCTATCTGCAGAAACAGCCAGGGGGTAGGCTGCCCCGTGGAACAGATGTACCTACTGTGTCTTCCAATGAGGTCTCATAGCACCCAGCCCCGCACAGTGGGAACGTGAGGCACCCACTACAAGGCTCGCCCTAATAGCGTGCCGTGATAACACAACCGTGTTTCCTACCTATTACTCCCTAGCTTGTTACTGCTGTTTTGTTCTGTTTATTTTCAGGACTGGAGCTGAGTGATGGTCCCAGAGCGCTTCAGTGCCGGAGGTTATCAGTGCATCCGACTGGCCCGAGTGATGGATGCAGATGGAAGACAAGGTGGTTGCTGTGGAGGGCGCCTTTTCCTCTGCAGTGGGAACTCGGGACACCTGCTATGAGGCTCTCCCCGGTAGCGTGCCACAAGAAACACGCCCCGTTAGTGACTCCACCCAAACTCACAAGGATCTGGCTCCCCAAGCAATACCCAAAACCCCCAGCAAACCCCAAGGCCCCCTAACGGCCCCTGTGGCCAAGCACCGCCGAAAAGCAGTAACCCTACCTAGCTGTGCCAACACACCACAAGGTTACCTGGACGTTCTAATGCATTGCGATATCCCTGCGAGGCCACGGTCAGAGCCCAGGGTCTGGAAAGTCCCAAGTTGGGCCCGCAAAATGCTGTGTGGTCACAACAGGAGGCAGGAGGCTGCCAGAAGTCACCGAGACACTATATACCCCCATAATGAAAGCCTGATGGCCCCTCCAAGCCACCCCCTGTTGCAGTGGCCAACAACCCCTTGTGTCCTAGAAGAATCAGACATAGAAGGGGCAATGCGACCTAGGACCTACCTGCCCCCGTCCGAGACAACCGTCCCAGCCTCATGTGCTGACGGTCTTCGAGATAGGAATCCTTTTTTTTTTTTTTGTATTTTTTACCACTGCATGAAAACCATAGCTGTTAAAGTGCTGTAGGTTAATGCTTCTCATACACCTGCAGATTTCTTCTCATTAATCCCTCCAGTACCAAATCTAGCCTCATTAAATAATATCACCTATGGTCCTGGAAAGCTGTACCCATAAATATCCTCAAATCATCCAACATGTCTATAAAAAGTCACTCTCCAAACCATTTAAGTTTGCTTAACAAATCTAGTTGGATGTTAAAGTGATGTATGACATAAATATTCTGCAACTTCTGTGAATATGCAGCATAAGTACCCAAAACATTAAGTTCAGAACTTCAACAAACACCCGGGAAATATGGGAAAAAAAAGCGTAAACGCTGGAAAGAATTTATTCATGGAGTACTGGCAAATGGAAGAGCCTCCTCCAATCGCTGACCCATGAGCTACCCGGGCCATAAGCCACACCACCGTACTGGCTGGCAAGGAGAAAAAACAAAACAAACCTCCATGGGCCACCCACACAGGCGACCATCTTCTCCTGCACATTCCCATAGGGAGGGGACCGAGCGGAGGAGATCCGGCACCACATGCCTGGAGCACCTGAGTCCGCCATTCCCACACCAGCTGCACCTCGGCCCCCTACGCACGCACACCACGCCGATCCAGGAGGCCGGAGCTGAACGGCTGCTCGGACATAGTCCCAGTCAACCGTGGAACCGTGCACGTGAGCCCCGCCCCGAAGCGGCTCCTCCAGGCTGACGGCAGACGGCTGGAGAACCTGATCCAACCCTGCAGAAGCGGAGGGATACCCCACTGTGCCAGCTGTCCTGCATGCCGCTCCCCCTCCGCGATGCGAGGACCAGTGAGCCAGCGAGGACAGAAAGCCCCGAGCACAGCCCATTGTGCCCAATGCACAGAACAGTACCCAGAGTTCGTGGCCTTGTGGAAAAGCGGCCAGTCACCACCACCACCAGCGGGGAGCCCAGGAATGGCGCCACACTGCCCCCAGAATGCCCGGACAGCTTCCCCATGAGCCCCATGCAGGACCAGCCAAAACCAGAAGCCACACAAACCGAAAAGATAAGGGCTTACCTGAAAATTGCCTCCGAGGGACAGGGATGCACGCTGTTCCCTGGAGGCATAACACCTCTAACCTCCCCTCCCCATCATGCCCTGCTTCTCCTTGCTCAATCTATCCCTTCCTGGTGGGAAACCAAGTCCCTCCTTTCTACCTTCTATCCTCCCTTACCCTGCTACCTCCCCCATGCCCTTGCAAACTGTCTCAGCATGGGCGACTACTTGGGCCATCCAGCCCATTGTGATAGTTGCCCATTGAGACAAGCTCTTGGGCTCTTTTTCCCTGACAATTCCTAACATTTATTTACTTTCTTTTTTACCAGTGTATACTGAGCAGATCTCAATGACACCTACTGTAGATCCTTTTCCTGCGTAGTAGTGCCTAATGGGGAACTGTGCATCATGTGGCTAAGGACCCCCAATATTGAGCAAGCTCCTTTCATTAATTCCAGAGAGGGATTATTTGTACTGTGTCTGGCACCCCATACTCTTGTAGCCCATCTTGCTTCTCTCCACCCTCACCCTTAGGGCCCATCTTTTTTCTCTCTTTCTCTTTCTCCCCAAACTCTTTAGCCAAACATCTTCCCTATCTCCCCCTCCTCAACATTCTGCAGCCTATCATCTCCATGTCCTCTTCATTCCCTACCCCAACAGTGCAACTTCTCTCTTTCTGGCCAACAATGTAACTTTACCCTTTTAATCTCTCCTTCCTCCCATAATTAACATCCACCTCTCTATCCCTTTATTCTTCTTCATCTCATTGTCAGCATGCCCCCCCTCTCTTTTTCCTCCACCTTCCCAAAAGTCAGCATCTCCCCATTGTTTTCCACTTCAAATCTAGAATCACAGTTTCTTCCCTCCCCTTGCCCCTATTATACCCTCTCCTATCTGTCCAGCATTCTCCCTACCACCAGTGGTTCAATATTTTTCTTTCTCCCCCTCTCCCATCCCACTTTATGCCATACCACCCATTGGTCCAGCTTTTCTCCTTTATTCCCCACCACTCACCATCGGACCAGCTTTTACAACTTCTCTATCCCCACCCACCTTCAGAGTACAAAAAGTGGAAACATGATGTTTAAAGTATATCTTTAACAACCAATACTTATCATAGTCCAAAGTCATCATCATTAAAAAAGTAGATGGTATAGCAAATCCTTCCTTAGAAGATTCTGAAAAAGCTGTTAGGTCCAAATTATCATGAGAAATAGGGGACAAAACACCTGTCCCTTCACCTCTTTCTTTCTTCTTAGCAGATGGCAAATATACTTTGGAGACTGGAGATGAAGACTGAGGGAACTTTCAAAATTTCTAACAGATAACGTTTAAACATTTCTTTAGGAGATATTCCAGGAATTATAGGAAAACTGATTAAACAAAGATTTCTTACTACATTCTCCAAGTTCTCAATTTTAAATTTCAAATTAATAGTAGCTTTAGATAATGAAGCAGAAAAACTTTTAAAAGATTTACATTCAATTTCCAAAGTTTGACTGAAATTATATATAACAGACAAAGGGGATTCCTGAGAGTCCATTTATTGCTTCAAATCTGTAAGTCTAGAATAATCAAATGCCTTATGTGAAGTTATGCAGTAGATTGGCTTAAAGCTACAGTAGTTTTCCATATGTTTTTAAGAGTAAAAACTGTTGGTCTTGCCAGTGAGAAAATTGCTGTAGATGTGGTTTGGGCTTCCACTAATCCCAATCAAGGTTTAAGCCCTTCTTTTGCAGCAATAGCTTCTTGTATGATAACAACGCCACCAGGTGAACCTCCTGCTGTACTCTGGCCCCTCAGTTGTTCAGCTGTGGCTCCCACAGGAATCTCAGCTGCAGGCTGCCATCTTCCCTAATCCCAAATACAGTAGCTGTGTGCACGTAGATAAATATACATAACAGTGTAAGACCCTTACAGCTGGTGCTTTGAATTATGCAATGATTGGGCGGTGAGGTGATAGTGTTGGGTGTTCTCTGTTATCACCTTCATATCTCTGAGCCTATTAATTCACTATCAGTTGTATATGATATCTATATCCGATTATTCAAATTGAGTGATTATTTTCTATTTTTGCTACGATTCTCTGATCACTCTACTCTCAATTCTTTGGAGAGTCTTTTTGCCCTATTTGATTATCTTCCCTAATCCAGCATCTTCTATCTCTTCCTCTCAACTTTTGTCCAGTATCTTCTCTCTCTCTCTCTGCCCCTTCATAGAGCATCTTCCCTTGTTTTCCTACTCGCCGCTTCCCATGTTCAGCATTTTGTCTCTTTGTCTACCCTCCCTCCCCATCATCTACTCTCTGTTTTTCTTCTCCCCACCTCAAGTCCAGCATCTCCCCTCTATCTTTCTACTCCCCATAAGGTCCAGCATCTTCCTTTGTGCTCTTATTCATAGGTCCCCCCACAGTATCTATAATTCCCTCCCTCACCACCACCTTAACATCTCTCTTTTCTTTCTCCCTCTCAAGCCAGCATCTTTTTTCCTCATCTTAAGCCATAATCTACATTCTATCAACATACTGCCTGATTCAGACCCAGCATCCCTCTACCCACCTCCCAAGCAAGCATATCTGCTTTATCCCCCCTTTCTCCCAATTCAGCATCTCCACTTTTCTTCTCTGGACCCAATCCAGCATCATATCTCTTTCCCCATTACCTTTTACTTCATGGTTGCTTTAAGTAATGTGCAGCAGTAGCAGCAATTAAACAAAGTGAAGTCATAGGGCTTCCATTTTGTGTGCACTGCTAAACGTTCTGCAGGACCCTTTCCCACATTGCTCTGAACTTGTAGTCTGTAGCAGTGCACACAAGATGGAAAGCACCTATGGCTTTACTCTGTTTAATTACACCATCTATACAGGAAGCAGAAGTGGCAGAGAAGCATATCCACTAGAACAGAGGTGGCAAACTATTTGGGGTCTCACTGGTAATGCCTATGTTGAAATTACAGTGTAAGCGTGTACTTTTTCTTCCCTGACCTAGACTTGCTGTTGGAAGAGCCTCCTATAAAGTGCAGACTTTTAGACTCATTTGAGGGAGGGTAATTTTCAGACAGCTGATTAATGTTGATAAAATGCTTTATAGCCACACAAGTCACTTTGAAACTTTCCCTTTAATGGGATAATTTATAACTGCCTGCCCAGGTAAAAAGTACATGTGTAATTTTCTCTGTGCAGAGTTTGCAGGATTTTCAATATAAAAGTAAGCACGCATGCTTTCACTTTGAAAACTGCCCACACACCATTTATGTATGCTAATTTGTATGAATTATATTTTCTGACTAAAACCAGTACATATGTAGTACCCTCTCACCCCCCCCCCCAATAACTCTCTTCCCACAACAAATTAAACAGCACATATAGGGAGTGTGTGGTGCAGTGGTTAGAGCCACAGCCTCAGCACCCTGAGGTTGTGGGTTTAAATCCCACACTGCTCCTTGTGATCCTGCTCCTTGTGATCCCCTATTGCCCCAGGTGCATTAGATAGAGTGTGAGCCTACCAGGACAGATAGGGAAAAATGCTTGAGTACCTGAATGTACACCACTTAGTAGATGATGGCAGATAAAGACCCAAATGGTCCATCCAGTCTGCCCAACCTGATTCAATTTAAATTTTTTAAAATTTTTTTCTTCATAGTTATTTCTGGGCAAGAATCCAAATGCTATAAATAATAGCACATGTGTATTTTCACCCATATATAGGTTGGACAATTTTATGAAAGCCCATTTATCTTGGTAAAGTAATATTTTATCCATAAAAATGGACCTTAAAAATTACTGTCTAAACAACTATTAGAACAGAATGCAGAAACCGATGGATTCTGAGAACAAAGATAAGGCAAAATGTGGTATAGAGTACTTGGGAAGCCTGTTGTATGTGTGCCTGCAGGGAATTCCAAAGGCCCTACCTGTAGCCATACAATTTATACTTTATAGTGACATCACTAGTTGATAAGGAGTAAGAAGTATCACACGTTTGACCTATTCAGCCTTGAATAGATTCTAGACTGTAAGAGTGATCCCTGTGCTCGGTATTCTAATCAGGGGAGATTAGTATCGCAAGAAACTGTTCAGGCATTTAGAGTAAAACCTTGTACAGAGAGGAGATATGATTAAGGTCTACAAAAACCTGAGTGGAGTAGAACAGGTACAAGTGGATTGATTTTTCACTCCATCAAAACAATACAAAGACTAGGGGGACACTTGATAAAGTTACAGGGAGATACTTTTAAAACAGTAGGAAGAAATATGTTTTCACTCAGAGAATAGTTAAGCTGTGGAACACATTGCCAGAGGTTGTGGTAAGAACAGTTAATGTAGCTGGTTTTAAGAAAGGTTGGACAATTCCTGGAGGAAAAGTCCATAATCTGTTATTGAGAAAGACATAAGAGAAGCCACTGCTTGCCCTGGATAGGTAGCATGGAATATTGCTACTCTTTGGGTTTTGGCCAGGTACTAGTGACCTGGATTGGCCACCGTGAGAACAGGCTATTGGTCTTGATGGACCTTTGGTTTGACCCAGTAAGGCTATTCTTATGTTCTAAGAATTCATATCTCTGATTTTGGTTATTTTTCTTTCCAGCTGCTGACCATAAATGGGAAGAATGAGACATCTAACCTAAGACTCCCGATTACCCTAATCAGGGCAGTCTGTAAAGAGAGAGGTCTAGGGGCAGATACAGTAAGAGTAGCAACATTCCCCCATGTCTTAATAACAGTCTATGGACTTTTCCTCTAGGAATTTGTTCAAGCCTTTCTTAAAACCAGCTACGCTATCTGCTTCTACCACAACCTCTGGCAACCTGTTCCAGAGCTCAACTATTCTCTGAGTGAAAAAAATTTTCCTCTTATTGGTCTTACAAGGATTTCCCTGCAATTTCATCGAGTGTCCCCTAGTCTTTGTAATTTTTGACAGAGTAAAAAATCGATCCACTTGTACCCGTTCTACTCCACTCAGGATTTTGTAGACTTCAATCATATCTCCCCTCAGCCTTCTCTTTTCCAAGCTAAAGAGCTCTAATCTTTTTAGTCTTTCCTCATAAGAGAGGAATTCCATCCCCTTTATCATCTTGGTCGCTCTTCAATGAACCTTTTTTAGTGCCGCTATATCTTTCTTGAGATAAGGAGACCAGAATTGAATGCAGTACTCCAGGTGAGGTTGCACCATGGAGCGATACAGAAGCATTATAATATCTTTAGTTTTGTTAACCATCCTTTTTTAAAAATAATTCCTAGCATCCTGTTTGCTTTTTTGGATGCCACTGCACATTGAGTGGAAGGTTTCATTGTATTGTCTACAATAACACCCAGATCCCTTTGTTGGACGCTAACCCCCAAGGTGGACCCTAGCATCTGGTAACTGTGATTCAGGTTATTCTTCCCAATATACATCACTTTGCATTTGTCCACATTAAATTTCATCTGCCATTTGGATGCCCAGTCTTCCAATTTCTTAAGGAAGGCTACTAAAATGGTAAGTGGTCTTCATCATAAGGCGTATGGGGACAGACTTAAAGATCTCAATATGTGTACTTTGGAGGAAAGGTGAGAGAGGGAAGATATGATAAACACGTTTAAATATCTGCATGGCATAAATGCCTATGAGGCAAGTCTCTTTCATTTGAAAGGAAGCTCTGGAATGAAAGGGCATAGGATAAAGTTAAAAAGTCAGGAGTAATCTAAGAAAATACATTTTTACAGGAAGGGCGGTAAATGCATGGAATAGGCTCCAAGTAGAGGTGATGGAGACAAAAATTGTCTGAATTCAAGAATGCGTGAGATAAGCATATGGGATCTCATAGGGAGAGGAGGAGATAGCAGATGCTGCAGATGGGCCATTTGGACTTTATCTGCAATCATATTTCTATTTTTCTATGAAGGGAAGACTACAGTCTGAAGACTTGGTGTCTGGTAGTAGTTATTGCAGTAGTTTAGCTTGTGCTGGGACCTCAGCTTGAGCTCTTTCATAGCACAAATTTGTGAACCATTAAAATTCTGGAACATGAATTTGACACTGATTATATATGATTTTTTAAAAAAAGAGCCATATCTATGACAAAAGCAGATTCTCAAAGAATATTAAGGCATTTTTGTCATGGTAAACCGAAGGAAGAGATTAACATGAAGGAGAAGGAGCAGGGGCGCATGTACAGGAGAGAAGGAAAGGAGAAAGTGAGGAAATAAAGCAGCTGTGTTCCTGGATTTTCAAGATAAACCATTTTAGTTAACATGACCCATTTCCTCTAATGCCAGTCTCAACTACAGATCTCATATTGGCCCTTGTTGATCCAGTCATTTTGGAAAGAAAGGAGGAGTCAAAGATTGGTTCTCAGGTAAAAGTGTGTGAGATCAGAAGAGTGGCCTAGTGGTTATAGCAACTCTCGGACAATCAAGAAAGCCAGGAAGACCTTTAATGTGAAAGGAGAATGGAGAACGACGGCAAGCTGGAATGAGTGAGTGAGAGGCAACCTTCCCCTTGCTATATGCCAAGTGTTACATCTACTTCCTCTCTTTTGCATTTTCAATCACTTCTGATGGAAAGGGGATTGCATACAAAAGTTCCCTTTTCTATAACTCATACCGAATCAATAAGAATTTTTTTGAAACCAAAACTTGCTTTGACAAATCAAATCACAATATATATAGCAGAAGAGATGTCAACAGTAAAACAGGCTAGGTAGAGTACAATACAATACAGAGTCATATATACTGCAATTCTCTGCAAGGAATCCATGCAGTTTACAATAAGAATTAGATCAAGGTTGGAAGTTACATTATTAGAGTACATGCTGTATATTATAAGGGAAAAGAGCATGCATCATTTGTGGCCATTTCTAAATGATTGTAGAATATTGAAGTTCTTGCTTATAATCCCTCATTAAACTGTAATGTTAACACTCAGTGTACTGCAGAGTAATTCAATACATCTGCTACTATGACATGAGAACACACAGTCTTATATTGCCCTGATGGGAGTCAATCTAAATTTTACAGATTTGGCTATTTGCTTTCTGAGTCGGATTTTTCCCTCCTGTTCTGCCAAGGGTTTTTTTTTAATCAGTTACCTTTCTGTAAACTGTGATAGCAGCATGGTAACTTGCTTTATTTTCATTGTCTAATAGTGCCAGCCTTGAACTGCCATTCATCCTTGCATTTCTGGCTTGTTTAGAAGCTGACATTTAATGATTCAGCTGTGAAGTGCTATCATTATTCATTTGTAATTAAGAAGAAAGTACAGGATCCAAGTCTAATTCAGAAAGTGGAGTAGCCATTAAAACTACAATATTTGTTTCTACCATTGTTCACTGCCACAGTAATGATATTCATTACAACAAGTCTCACATTCAAAAGAGTCTCTGCTTGGAGAAAACTTCATCTACCGCACATTATCGAGCAAAAATGCACAGACTTTGGCATCTGTGCCTGATTGCAAAATGGATAGTTAGTTCTGATATGCTATATTTTCAGGAAGAGATGTGGCATGCTTTAAAATGATGCATCTGCGACACATTCTGTTTTTCTACACTTTGGACCAACAGTTCAGCAGATTCAGCATTGACGGCACCAGCCAATGCTGTTCAGTACAACCTATGATAACTGGCTCTGTGTCATTTAAGATGACATTCTGTGCTGAAACATTTCCCTCCCCGCCTCACCACCAGAAATAAGTGAGTAACATAAAAAGTCCAGAGGAATTGTCGTAATGAATAATCTACACCATGCAGAGTAATCAAACATGAGCAGAACAGACTAGCATTAAAGAAAAGAAAATGGAGTGCCTTGAATTCCTTTGAATGCTGGGTGGCATAATTCTGTCAACCAAGAAAGTCAATTTCCGCCAAGAATAAGAAGATTCACACTAAAATATATTGTTTGACTCTGCTAGGGAAAAATTAAATTACTGTTATTTGCACTGAAAAAGATATCAGATTGATAGAAAGAAAATGGTTTGAACTTTCTGATGTTACTTTTAAAATTGAAGCGGAATAAAGTCCTAGAAATATGACCATTCAACAGTCAGTCATTTAACAGGGAACTGCTATTTTGACTAAATGAGTTCTGGAACATATTTGATATTGCGTTGCTACTTAGAAAAGATGCGTGATAAAAATAAGAACAAGTGATATAGTATTCCTGCTTGAAAATAAGGAGTCTAGTATTCAGTGGTATGTAACTTTAAAGGTAGAAATTATGGTGCTAAACTTGTATAAGTTGTCGAGGGAGGGGATGGGATGTCCAAGATGGAATATTTAAGCACAACAAAGGCAATGACCTAGTAGACACAAAGCAGATCAACAAATAGTGGAGAGAAGTATGGTTATTAAACCAAACATTCGACGTAGCTATGTTTCGTCCACAGGCTACATCAGGGAGTAAGAATTACAACATAAACAATGGCAAAAAATAAAATAAATTAAATAAGAACATATTAAAAATATAAGTATGCATAATAACTAATAAATACAAACACACAAAATAGAAAAAAATAATAAAATTATGTAGCTAAAGTACTTGCATACAATATATTGGACTACCACAGTATATCTTAGGGCCCATTTTACAAAGCCGTGGAAGCGATGCTGCTGTGGTAAATGCTTTGAAGTCCATTAAATTCCTATGGACTTTGTCACATTTACCATGGCTTTGTAAAACAGGCCCTTGGTTTATGCTCATGAAAAATACAAGTAATGGACTAGCTGTATACAGACGTGCATAGGTAATAAAAAGATGGCATCTAGTAGCTCTGGGGCTCACTAAAAAGCTTATTTTGCAATATTAGGTGGGAGAGGTGCGCCCCACGATCCAACAGTGGTGGGCCAGTATGTCCCAAATGGCGACTTGGGAGTGACAGCGCAGGATGGGTGCTACTAGTGGGCAGACGGTGGCTTATTTGGCATGTTGGAGTTCTTTTTAGAGTGGGTCAGATTCCTAGGATGCAGGGGGATTGGGGAGAGGGCTTTGGGGGGTGGTTTTTTTTTTCTATATTCAAAATTTGGACTTGCATGGGAGATATCTCCGTTCACTCATTTGCTTGGTAGTATTGTTCATATGTATTGCTGTTTTTTCTTTTTTTTTTTTTTGCATTTTGTTGCTTACTGCTTGGCTGTTGTACATTTCTTCTGTGCACTGTTCCTCTAATAAACATATATTAAAATATATATATGTATATATATATATATATATATATATATTGTAAAAGGTGCATACTTTATGCAATCAATAAAAGGAATGTTTTAAATCATGTCCTGAAAAAAACAACAAAATGTAGAAGGTAGCCAATTTTGTGAATATAATATTATTGCCTATACCACTTTTTTATATAAAAAGAATCACATACCTATAGGGAAATAATCTTTTCATTATCAGCCAGCTTGAAAAATAACAGAAACAGCTCTAAGAACAGTATTTCTAAAAAAAAAAAAAAAAAGAAAAAAGAAAATGAAAGCAACCAAAAAATCCTGCCAAAACTTCTTCAGACCAGCAGCATTTCCTCATCAGAAGCAGGAAACAGTAAATCTATATCACTTCCTCTTGTGGGTGACTTATATCCACGGACACAGGTCAAAGATTAAGAAGAATATAGTTTCAGATAGAGAAACTCATGAGCAGATGTTTGTGTTTAAAAATCACTCATGATTAAGGGCTCCTTTTACAAAGGTGCGCTAGCGTTTTTAGCGCACGTACCAGATTAGTGTGCGCTATAGCGCGCACTAGCCGAAAAACTACTGCCTGCTCAAGAGGAGGCAGTAGCGGCTAGCACGTGCGGCATTTTAACGGGCGCTATTCTGCGCGTTAAGGCCCTAACGCACCTTTGAAAAAGAGCCCTAAGTTTATGAGCAAAACCAAACTGTGGTAAACATTGTGATTTGCCTTAAAATATCATATTTCAACATTTTATTTTTCAAAATTGAAGATGAAATTAGATACAGCATGCTCTGCCTACCTTAAAACTTCAAATGAGAACAAAAAATGCTGTGAAATTGCTGAAAAAATGCTAAAGTCTTTATTTATTATTTAAATATTAACATTTGTAGACTCTTGAAAAAGGCACTCTCATGCTGAAACACTGGCTGTGTTGAGTCCAGATGAATAAAGACTTCTGCTAGACGGAATATACCCTGGTTTATAGCATCTCTTCTTTATGACTTTTGTGTTTAACATAGAGATTTGTCATCAAATTACGTTTGACTTACCTGACCTTTGTTTTTTTACATTGCTCCTATTGGCAAATTTGAATCCTGATGCAGGCCAATAGGCTGAAACACAACACGTGTTGAGTTATTTAACTTTTGCTGCATTGTTGTCCAATAAAGCTTGGTTTTTTACCTACATTACATCTTTTTGCTTACCGTCCACTCTGTTGTTTTTGTTCTTCTGTTTCTGCTGTAGTTCTTACCCTTGATACAGCCTGAGGGCAAAACATGGCCATGTCGGGTGTATGGTTTGAAAAACATGACAAAATATCAAAGCTATCTAAAAATTACTCCTGGCAGAATTCTGTGCAATAAAATTAAAAATTCTGCACACAATATTTCAAAATTCTGCAAAGTTTATATGTAGTGTTTTACATAGAATTTCCTGATCCTAAGGCCTGACATTCCTTCCTACCTTTTCCTTTCTCAGGTTCCAGACTACTCTGTTCCCTTTCTCACTCCAACTGCAGTTTTGTCTCCCTCTAAATCCCACCTTTCTCACTCGCACCTTGAATCCTACAAAATCCTGAATGGTGTAGAACGAGTAAAAGTAAATAATTTACTCTTTCAAAAGGTACAAAGACTAGGGCCTAGATGCACTAGATAGGGTCTGATGCTCAAACAAGTTTGCATGCAAATGATTTGAGTGGAGGTTCGTCATAATCCCCATCTGATCCTGCCAATAAATCACTGTGAGAGTGACTCTCACCCATGTGCAGAGTCAGCAGAGGAAGCCCGAACAGCTGAGACGCAGGGGAAGCCTCGAAGCAGCCTCCTGCCACTCAGATGTTTGGGGCAGGAAATCTTTTTTTTTTTTTTAATAGACACAGATTTGCATGTTACCCATGCACAATATCTGTCCCCATTAAAAAAAAAGTTGTGCTGGCCCTCCTCCTAACCACAGCAATAGGGATGCCCACTCCATCTTGCCAGCAGGCCTGCCTCTTCGAAATGGTGAGCCTTCCCTTTTTCGGTGCATCTTTGGATGCACTGGGGAGAGGCTTAAAGCCCTGATTGACCTGTATACGTTAAACCCCTCCTATGGGAGAGATCTTAGGTATCTGGGCCAATCAGGACCTTAGGCTACCTTCCTGGTGCATCCTGGGATGCACTGGGGAGTGGCCTAAGACTCTGATTGGCTGAGATGCCTAAGGCCATAGGAAGGGCTTAAGTTATCCAGGCCAATCAGGGCCTTAGGCCCCTCCCTGGATGCACTGAGGAGGGGCCTAAGACCCTAATTAGGTTGAATATCTAAAGCCCCTCCCATATGTGTAAATAAATATGGAAAAGGGTGAGCCAGTTGACAGTGTATATAGATTCTCAGAAAGCTCTTGACAAAGTTCCTCATGAGAGGCTTCTGAGAAAATTAGAGAGTCATGGGATAGGAGGCAATGTTTTCTTGTGGATTAGGAATTAGTTCTTGGACAATGGAGGTAGGTAAACAGTGGAGTGCCACAGGGATTTGTACTGGGACCGGTGCTTTTTAACTTATTTATAAATGATCTGGAAATTATAATGCCAAGTGAGGTGATGAAATTTTCAGATGACACAAAACTGTTCAAAGCTGTTAAAACATATGCAGACTATGAAAAATTACAGGCAACCCTTAGGAATTTGGAAGACTGGGCATCGAAATGGCAGATGAAATTTAATGTGGACAAATGCAAAGTGATGCACATTGGGAAAAATAACCCAAATCATTGTTACCAGATGCTAGGGTCCACCTTAGGGGTCAGTGCCCAAGAAAATGATCTGGGTGTCATTGTAGACAATATGCTGAAACTTTATGCCTAATGTGCGGCAGTGGTCAAAAAAGCACATTATATGCTAGTAATTATTAGAAAGGTGTATGGTAAATAAGATAGCCCTGGTTGGTTATACTGTCTCTCTATTGCTACAGCTCTTAGATTGATTTACTCGCTGAAAAAATATGACCATATTACCACTGCTTTCTGAGATTCACACTGGCTCCCAGTACAAGCACGCATACAATACAAATTCTACTGCACCCTATTCAAAGCCCTAATTGGAAACGGACCAAGCTATCTGAGCAACTGCCTAATCAGGAAAAACACAACTAGACCAAGGAGAACTCATGCACACTTTACCCACCCCCTAATCAAAGGTATTCAAACAAAAAATATACAACGACTATTAGCCACCAGAGCAGCGAAACTAGACCGCCACCTCTCCAATCTGCTGACTATGACGCCCAACTACAAAACATTCAGGAAAGAACTTAAAACTTCTCTATTCAAGAAATTTGTCAAATGATCTAACTAAACCTGATCGACCCTCCACAGATCCCAATGCATACTACATCTGTTAACCATGTTTTCTCCCTGGAAATGCCCAGGCTAACTCTTGTAAACCGCCTAGAACTGAAAGGTATAGGCGGGATAGAAGACACCAATGTAATGTAATGTACATGGTGCAGTATCACCTTTACTGCATTCAATTCTGGTCATCGTATCTCAAAAAAGATATAGCAAAATTAGAAAAAGTTCAAAGAGGAGCAACCAAGATGATAAAGGGGATGGAACTCCTCTCGTATGAGGAAAGACTAAAGAGGGGCATTTCAGCTTGGAAAAGAAATGGCTGAAATCTACAAAATCCTGAGTAGTGTAGAACAGGTAAAATTGAATTGATTTTTTACTCCATCAAAAATGACAAAGACTAGGGCCCGGATGCACTAAACGCACTGAGTGTCTAACGATCATCTCTAAACCAGTTTGAATTGGTTTAGGGACAACATAATTTGCTGACTGATACACTCAATGGCTCACTGTATGTTTTTCCGTGCGTTTGTATATTCTCCGACTCTGCCATGCAAGCAACATCATTAGTATTAAAATGAGGTCATTAATATTAAAATGAGCCCTCCGATTGATGCCCTAACTTTGCTAAGGCATGCACTAAATTTTGATTGGTACAGATGTGCATGTCTTACACACGCACAATATCTGTCCCCCCAAAAAACATTGTGCCACTGCCCCTCCCCTGATGATGGCGCCCCAACGATGCCTATGACCAAAAAAAAAAAAAAAGAAGAGAGGCAGGAGGGATGCCCACTTCCAATTACTTTTATAGGGTGTCCCTACATATTCTTCTTGGGTATCACAGACATCTGTGACTAGCAGTCTGCACTACATTTAGCAGATTCACCTATGTAACCTGTAAAGACAGAAAATAATATTGGTGCAAAAATATCTTTATGTGTATATTAGTTTTGTATGGAAACAGAAATCTATTCAATAATTATCTTAAAAATTCTAAATGTCATTTAAAGAGGAAAAACTCATGTTTTTTGGGACTGCTTTTAACTCCTAACTCTTATTCCTCTGTTAAGTACCCATATCTGTTTTAATAATTCCCACAATAAGTAATTTCCTAATCCTTTAATTGTTGTGTTTGTTTGTCTCAAATAGATTGTAAACTTTATCAAGCAGGGACTGCCTCATATGTGCTTAATGGTAGATAATAACACTTTCACATAAATCAACGCATGATGTCAAATTGTGCAATGCCAGAACAGCACAGGTTCTACAACAAGTCATATGTGCTTAATGTACATTCCCCAGCTGGAGTGGCAGCATTCATCCTGCCGAATTCTCTTGGAAAAGATAATAAAGAACATTTCAGTATACTGTTTATACTTGAATATAAGTTGATCCAAATATAAGGCAAAACCCCCTTTTTCCCCCCAAAAAGGAGGAAAAATGGTTGACTCAAATAGATCAGTTAGCTTAATATTCAAGTGCCCTGACCTGTCAGGCTTAGTATCCAGCCCCCTTCTTGCCAGGCACTACACCCAGCCCTCTTTCCTCCCTCCCTGTCAGGCTATGCACCCTGTCCCCCCTCCCTGCCCTGTCCTCATACCTCTTCTGCCGAACCCTGGTGGTCAAGAGGCGCAGTCGGCAGAAACAAGCTTTCTGTGCTCCTGCCCCACTGCTAACTTGGTCGGTGGTGGCTGCCGCGAGATAGTGTTTCTTCAGCCGCTGAGTGGCACTGAGCAGTAGCACGCTTTGGCACTCCTGCTTGGCGCTGAGTGGCTTCTTGACGGGTTCCCGCAAATTCTCTTTGCATTTGTCCCCATTAAATTTCATCTACCATTTGGATGCCCAGTTTTCCAATTTCCTAAGGGTTGCCTGTAATTTAAACTGCATTGTTTGAGCGCTTTTTTATTGTGAGTTCTTTGACAGCTTGAGCGACGGTGGTTCTTTTTCTTTTTATGCTTTTTTGTTTTGTTGTATTGTAATTGTATGTATTATTTATTGTTATTTTGTATGTGATTGTTATTTCCCACTTAGATTTGGTGATAGGCAGGTTATAAATAACTTTAAATATAATAAATAAATAAAAATACACAGTTACATGGTTCTGTTCAAAGAGACTGTACTAGTGTGATTACAAGCAAAGGTAGGGAGGAAGGTTGGACGGGATGTAATTAAGACAGGACACTGACTATTTAGGTATCCATATAAACCTTTTTCCTCCCCATGTATATTTAGAGATTATAGACCCTTTGCTATTAGCTTGGAGGAAGCCTTTCACCTATTGATCTGTGAACAAGTGGCTTAGAAGCAGACTAATGAAACAGATAGTTGTGAGGTTATACAAGTACAGCAACTGTGGAGGCAAATTTGACAATTAGGAGTGTTATGGTGTTGACTGTCCTAGCCATTTGCCCTCTCTTATACATATTACAGTAAGTGGCCATAACATACATTTTCTTAGAGTTGATCTCCCATCCCTCTGCTGATGTTCCTTTGGATGATCCTACCATTCAGATCATCTTCTGTATCTTTTTCAGACTTAATAATAATAATAATTTTATTCTTATATACCGCCATAGCCATAGTAGTTTGAGGTGGTTCACAATAAGAAGAGTTGGACAATCAGTGAAATAGTCACAATGTAAGAAGAATAAAGAGAATTAGAGAAAAGAGGTAGTTAGGGAAATAGTCACAATGTAAGGTTGTCAAGTACAAGTAAGCAGAATAAAGTGGTAAGGCTTTAAGAGTTCTTAGGTTCTTAAAGTGGACTCCTCAAATGACAGTGGGCAACCATGTGCCTAATCTTTCAGCTCCTTCATTCTCACCCCCCCCCCCCCAATATATTTCTTTTCTCCATGCAGGATGGTATGGTGGTTTCTCTAGCTTTTGGCATTGGTTCTCAGTGGAAGACTCCAGTTGATGTTAGGAACAAGGCAAATAATGTAACACGTCATGGACTACTCCACTGCCTTGCATGCATATATATTAGGGCTGTCCAGAAAACCTGACTGGCTGGTGGTCCTCCAGGACAGGATTGGGAACCACTGCTCTAGGTATTAGCTGTCTGTAAGCTCATTAAGTCTAGTAAAAGTGAAACATCACAAACTGTGATGATCCCCAGGATCCTTTACTGAAGCCTGGTAGATGATACTCATTTATAGCTTTTAGCCAGTTTCCCAAAGCTTTATTCCCCCTTATAAATATCCCCCTCTCTTTCTGTTGCAGTGATGGACTGTATCAGTGTTTCTAATAATATACTTTCTCACATGCAGAGACCTGCTGAGATCCTAACTCAAATGGTGGCCTCAGTGGGCCACAAACCAAGATACAAGTAGCTCTGTTCAGTTAGAGTAGAATTAGACTTGCAAAGGACATAAGTCCAACCTGAGGCTACGTAGCATTCAGACATATGCAGTGAAATTTTATATATTAGTGATAACAATCACCTTGCCTAGCAAAGTGGCAATTGATCAGACAGAAAATTTGAAATGTGATTAGAGGCAATGTAGTAACACAGGACCTGTTCATCTAAGATTTGTAGTTGATAGATATTTACTGATTTATTGGCTAACCATTTATCCAGTTAATGTTGAAACTTTGAGCAAAAATAGCATGGTTAAGTAGTTGATCCTTAGCTGTCTCTCAACATAAAGTTCAGAATATTCACTTGCACTGACACTTCTATTATTAATGATGTTCTCAAGCAACAGCAATATAAAATCCCAAGATTTGGAAATATGTCATTAACAATTTGCAGCCTACTTTTCAAAGTGGGGAAGCTTCTACCCTTTTTCTGTATATGTGTGTGCATGTTTTCTGTCCTCCACAAAATAACTTTTCCGTTTGATGTGCTATGCATAAATTTTCAGGGCTTGTCAATGGAGAGATTAAAAAAAAAAAATTGTCAAAATTTCTATCCATACATCTCAGAAGCTTGCATATACAATAGTCATCCCCTAGTAGCTTTTTTATTTTATTTTTTATTTTTTTTTTTTTGGAGGGGGTGCATTCATTGAGTATTTGAGCTATAGCAAAAATATATGACATATTAGAGGGTTCATGAAGATCACGAAGGGGTATTCACTGTGGAGATCCATCAATTCCACAAATTTGCACATGCATTTATGCAATTATAACTTCTGGGTAATTATAGTTCTCATAACTTATCTATGGCATCTGATTTCAGGATATATCAGGAGTTCTGACTTTATTGATAAATTAAACTAAACCTTAAATTTATAGACCGTGTCATCTTTATACAAATAGAGCTCGACTCAGTTTGCAGAAAAATCTACAGTGATAAAAAAAAGATAGAGTTTTACAATTTTGAGAATAGCCAAGTTTTCAGATGTTTACAAAATATTTGAAGAAAGCCCAGATCTCGCAGCTGTAAAGGAATATTGTTCTATAGATTCGTTATTTTGAAAAATAACAATTTTCCAAGTTTGCCAGTGGAGGTAATGCCTTTCTGTGAAGGAAAGTGTAAGTTTATGAATAGTTCTAGTTAGACCGTGGACTCCTTTTACTAAGGTGTGTTAGTGTGCGCTAAAGATTAGCACGCGCTAACCACACGCTAAACGAAAAATACTAATGCAAGCTCTATGGAGGCGTTAGAATTTAGCACGTGCAGCATTGTAGGACGCACTATGCGTGTGCTAAAACCGCTAGCGTACCTTAGTAAAAGAAGCCCCATATCTTTTTGAATTCCAAGACAAAGGAATTAGTAAAGGGTAAATACCAAATAGGACCTTAAATGTTATGCAGGCACATTTAAAGTAAACCCTAGAGATTATCGGAAGCCAATGAAGTTTAGACAAGAGCAGAGATACATGCTTGAATTTGATTTTTCCAAAAATTATCCTAGCAGCGGTATTTTGGATCAACTGACGTCTTTGTAGACTTTTTTTTATGTGAAATCTGTTTTTATTAAGCAACAACCAGATCACAAGTAAACAGCAGGGCAAAAACATTTCAAATATAGAAAACAGAGCTCCCTACCCCCAAGAGGACTGGACTCTGATGTCCTCTCAGGTTACAAAGCATCCCAACCCCCCCATACCCCCCTCCCCCCCCCCCAAAACCCCGCCCAGCACCCCACTCCCCCCAACCCCACACTCCCAAATCAGACAGGTGGGATAGAATACGCAGGTAGTCTATTCAAGATACGACTACGCACCCGGGGAGGCAAACTGTCCAAATAAGGAGTCCAAATGTGAACAAAGTCTCTGCTCCGGCGGTGGGAGGAAGAAGCCAGAAGGGCCTCCCATCCAAGAAGGGCATGTAATTTATTCCGCCAGTACCAGAAGGAAGGAGGAACCTCCGCCAGCCAGAAATTCAAGATACATTTTTTCCCCAAAATATAACATTTGCTCAAAAACAATTTCTCCGCAGAGGTGTACACAGAAAACAAGGAAAAATGAGCGAATAACATATGATATACAGAAACAGGAACAGAAACTCGCAAGAGACCCTGAAGAAAGGAAGCCAGGGCCCCCCAAAAGCTCTGAACACTCTCACAACCCCAAAGACCATGAAAATAAGAATTCACCTCCGTATGGCAGGTGAGACAGTAGGGAGTATTGACACAGCCCATATGGTAGGCCCGGCTCTGGGAAGCATAGTCTCTCAACAAGGTCCGAAAATGGCATTCATGAAGCTCCACACTATGCACCAAAGCAGTAACCCCCCGAAGAGCCTGAAGCAAAAAGCCCGCTCCGATTTCCCGCCCCAAATCCCTCTGCCAAGCCGTCAGCACCAAGGAAAACTCCCGCGGTGGACCAAGCGCCCCAAGTTGCTTATGATATAAGGAAACCGAGATCCCAGAAGCTGAGTCCTCCCCCCCTTCCAAAAAGTCTCGAAAACAAATCCCAAAATCCAAAGAAAGAGAGCTCCAAGGAAGAGACCGCACGTAATGCCGCAGTTGACAATGAGCAAATGAAAGACCTAAAGAGGGCAGACCCCTACCCAACAACTCATCGCATGAAAGGAGCGTGCCGTCTTCCCGCAACAACTGAAAAAGATACTCAAACCCTTTAGCTCGCCAACGCCCAAAGAGAGAGGGGAAGAGCCCCGGAGGGAAGGAGAGATTGCCGGTCAAAGGCAGTAACACGCTAACATGAGGATCCTGCCGCCAAAACGGTAGCAGCCGTCGCCACACCTCCCAAAGGGGATGAAACAAAATACTCCGCCGACAGAATACGGGCAGCATCGCCAGCCTAGCATGCAATAAAGAAAGAAGGTGAAAAGGATAGTAATAATCGCGCTCCAGAAAGAGATCAGTATAAAGATCCGTACCCAAAACCCAGTCTCGGATGTGGCGCAACAGACACGCCTGATTATAAAGAGCCATATCTGGCACCCCAAAACCTCCCCGGCTCCAGGAGCCCACCAACAACTGCCACCGCAATTTAGGTTGCCGACCACCCCAAAAGAACTTGGACAACAAAGAGGACAGGGCCCGGATATCCTTACGCAAGAGATACAAAGGCAACGTTTGCAGTACATAAAGCCACTTAGGGAATAAAACCATCTGAAAAAGTTGCACCCTCCCCATCAAAGAAAGAGGCAAATTAAGCCAGGCGGCCAACACAGAGCCGGTAGTGGAAAGCAAACGAGCGACATTCAACCTATAAAGCTCCCGAACATCCATGGACAGTTGAATTCCCAAATAACGAAAAGAGGAATCCGCCCAATGCAGTGGAAAAGTCCCCTTCCAAGAGTGCCGGAGATCCCCAGGCGAAGCCAGGGCCTCCGATTTCTTCAAATTTAAGGTGAACCCTGAAAAATCCCCATATTCCCTAATACTCTCCAAAAGGGTGGACAGAGAGCGTTGCGGGTTAGTCAAAAAAACCAAAAGATCATCGGCAAAGGCCGCAATTTTAAAATGATAGGCTCCCAGTTGAAAGCCACTGATGTCAACATTGGCCTGGAGCTCCCGAATCAAGGGATCCAAGGAAAGCACAAACAGCAGAGGCGACAGGGGACAGCCCTGGCGGGTCCCCCTACAGATGGAAAAGGAGTCTGATAAGCCACCATTCACCGAAATCTGTGCCACCGGGTCACTATAAAGGGCCCAAAGAGCACCAAGAAAAAAGGGGCCAAACCCGTACGCCCTCAGCGTAGCAAAGAGGAACCCCCACCGCACCCGGTCAAAGGCCTTTTCGGCATCAAAGCTCACCAGTACAGCGGGGGTTCCATCCACTCCAGATTTCACCAGGGCCAGCAAGATACGGCGAAGGTTCTTAGAAACAGGCCGATCTTGTACAAACCCCACCTGCTGCTCCGATATTAGGGAAGGTAGCACACGAGCCAACCGATTCGCCAGCACCTTAGCCATCAGTTTCGTCTCAAAATTGAGCAGGGAGATGGGTCTATAGGAGTCCGGCAGGGTCGGGTCCCGACCCGGCTTAGGAAGAACAATGATCTGCGCTGAATTCAAATAACGGGGCAAAAACCCCTTGGCCACATTCAAATTAAAGATTTCCGACAACAACGGAGCTATCTCATCCACCAACAACTTATAAAATTCACCCCGGTAGCCATCAGGCCCCGGAGATTTGCCCAACGGGCTGGCACGGATCGCCCATTCCACTTCCTCCGCCAGCACAGGGCACTCCAACAGGGCGGAGTCATCTGTACTGAGATGGGGTAAATCCAAGCTGTCCAAATAGACCCCCCCTGCAAGAAGATCCGGCCAGGCGAGGCATACAAGTCAGCAAAAAAGTCCTGCAGAATTCGACCAATGTCCTCAGTCTTATGGTGAAGCACGCCCCTCGCATCGAGCAGAGCGGCGACACCTGCGGATCCCCGATACGAGCGAGCTAAACGCGCCAACATCCTGCTACTCTTGTTGGCGAACCGAAAAAGTTGAAATTGATAATGCTCCCTAGACCGTTGAGCCCCCCTGTGCAGGAGCTCATTCAAGACCTGCTGTGCTTCCAAAAGCTGCTTTTTAAGCGTCAACGTAGCGGTGACGGCGAAGCGACGCCGCAAAATCCTAACCCTAGTCTCCCAAGTAAGAATCTCTCTGTGACGTGCCTTAGCCTCAAAAGATACAAACGACATGATTTCCCCACGCAACACGGCCTTCGCAGCCTCCCAATAGAGAATCGGATCCTCCCGATATTGCATATTGGCACTTTGGAAATCTCTCCATTTAGCCAGCAAAAATTCATGAAAGTGAACATTACGATATAAATGACAGGGAAACAGCCAGGAAACACCCCCTACCCTTGGTGACCCCCAAAGCCAACGCAGACCCACCCAAGCATGGTCCGAGATTTCAATGGGGCCTAACATGGCTTCCTGAACCGCCGGGAGGAGGTCCCTGGACAAAAGAATATAATCAATGCGAGAAAGCGTCCCATGGGCACGAAACAGATAGGAATAGTCCCGCTCCACCGGATGGAGAACCCTCCAAACATCCAATAAGTTCAAAGAGGAAGTCTGCATGCTAGCCCCCGTGCAGGCCCGAAGAGACTCTCTTCCCACAGAAGAAGACCGATCCAACCGAGGATCAGGGACCTCATTGAAGTCGCCCCCGAGAAGCACCGGAATATCACCAAACTGTAACAAGAGGTTATGCAACTTCCGAAAAAACTTGGCAGAGGGATTGTTAGGAGCATACAGATTACAAAGCAATAAGGGTTTATTGTTAAGAGAGACCGAGGCAATAAGATACCGACCCTCAGGATCCCGAAGTACCTTGTGAGTTTGGAGGCGAAGACCCTTGCGAGAAAGTATCACCACCCCACCCTTACCCCCCCAGAGCCGGAGCCTCCAAATGTGTGCCCACCCACCAAGAGCAGAGCTTAGCATGCTCTACAGAAGACAACCGGGTCTCCTGGAGAAAAGCAATGGAGGCCCTCCTGCGATTCAAGGCTTGCAATATTTTATACCGTTTAATCGGTGAATGTATCCCCCCACATTCCAAGATATCAAATTATGTTCCAGGAAAGACTAAAAAAAGAGCCAAAAGCAGATACAGAATATCCCATCGAAAAAGGCCAGAGGAGCATCCCAGCCACCACCCCTCTAACCACTCACTCAAAAAGCACCACCTATCACCCACCTGTCTGACCCAAAAGAGATCTCCATCCCCAACCAAACCCCCCACCCCCACCCCCTGTTCCCCCCCAACAACCCCCCGCCCCCCCAAAACCCACACCAAACCAAGTACCGCACCCCAATTGGTGCCACTTCCAGAAAGCAGGCACGCCCACTGCAGGTCCCTCACTGATCCCTTCAGCCCCCATACCCACCCCGAAACTAACAGACCATGGGCTTCCACCGAAGAAGAGCCAGATTAGAAAAAACCCCTGGCAACCAGCACCCCAACCATCCAACAAGCAAACAGAACCCCCAACAACCCCCCTCCAGACAAGCAGCCATACTCACATCATCCACACCTCCAAAGCCGACCCAGATCCACCGTCACACAAAAGAACATACCAAATAAGCCCCTTAGACAGACTCCCCACAATCCAAACCACATCCACTCCAACCCCCCACAGCTGCCCCAGGACACAAAGCACACAGACCCCCCCCCCCCCCCACACACACACACACACACACACACAGCAAAGATGAACAGACTCAAAGTGCAGGAAACCCAACACATGAAATAAAAGAAAAACAAAAAAATAAAAAAATGTTCATGGCGTGGAGCGAAATCAGCAGAAGCCCCCCACATCCCAGGGGGAAGGTCCTCGAAGGAGTCTTCGCAGCTCTCTCGAAATCTAGATCCTCAGCATCCAGCTCCCAATGGGGACAGCTCCACCACAGAAGCCCAGCCGCAGATCACGGCGCCACCTCCGGGAACTTCTCCTCCACAAACTGCCGAGCCGCCTCTGGAGTGTCAAAATGGTGCGGCCTGCCAGAGTGCAACACCCGCAACCGAGCAGGGTATTGAAGAGAGAAAGGAATACTGCGCCGGACAAGACTGGAACACAGAGGAGAAAACTTGCGCCGAGCCTGCGAAACCTCCGCTGAGTAGTCCTGGAAACAGAGGACCGGTTTGTTGTTATAGAGCAACTTCTTCCCCTGTCGTAGGGCCCGGAGAACCGCAATCTTATGGCGATAGTTGAGCAGGCGGCAGATAACCACCTGTGGGCGCTCCGCTCCATCTCGCCGGGATCCCAAATGATGCGCCCGCTCGATATAGATGGGACCCAATTGCTGCGGAAGGGCCAAAGACTCCAGCAGCCATTTCTCCAGAAAGTCCCCTAGATCCGCGTCCCCCAGAGACTCAGGCAAGCCCACGAACCTCAAATTATTTCGGTGGGACCGGTTCTCAAGATCCTCCACCTTGGTCCAGAGCGCTGCCAGAGAAGTAGACTGGCCCTCCTGTTCCTGTGAGATCCTCTGCACTGCGTCCTCAGTGGAACTGACTCTCTGCTGGGTCTCCCGAACCTCCGAAGTCAGGGCTGCAAATCTCTGGTCCAGCGTGTCCAGCTTATCCAAAATACGCTGGAGTTTAGCTCCCAGCGTGCCCTCCAGCGTGGCCTGCACCTCGGCAGTGACCTCCGCGACCCATAAAGAGCTGGAGGTCTCGGGCGCCGCCGGCGATGCAGGTGCCACGTGCGCCGCCATCTTGAGCTCGGCCTGCTTTCGGCGCTCACGGTCCTTTTTACCCGGACGCGCGGCCATCCCCCGTACAGCCGCGAGATCGCTACTGAGACGCCCGACCGCACTCCCCTGCACACCGACACCGGAAGCTGAGGTTTTCAAAGCCGATTATCGATTTTTCTGCAGCGGGCGCATCGGAGCCACGAGCCCGTCCTGCTCACAGCCCCATGCTTCCGCCGGAAGTCCTTTGTAGACTTTTATTGCACATACTTAGGTAGGTAAGAATTACAGTAGTCTAATCATGAGAAAATAATTGATTGTACAAGAACAGCAAAATGTTGTTGGTGAAAACAGGACCTAACTTTTCTTAGCATGTGGAGACTAAAGGAACATTTTTTTTGCCAACGAATTAATGTGTTCGTTGAATGAAAGTGATGAATCAATAATAAAGCCCAAAACTTTACTTGAAAAATCAATCTTCGAAGACGTCCCTGATCGTAATAAGATGGAAGCAGGAAGATGTTCTAACTATGGACTAAGCCATAACAATTTTGTTTCATTTAACTTCATTTGAACAGAAAGGGCCCAAGATTGCAGTTTCATTATGCATTCAATTATATTTATCGATAAGTTAGAAATATGCGGGCCAACTTCAAGAAGAACAATAATGTCATCAGCATAAGTATACAGAGATTCAAAGGGAGATAATTTGAAAAATTGCAGAGAGGTCATATAAGTATTGAAGATAATGGGAGAAAGAGGTGATCCCTGAGGTACTCTGCTTAGCGGCTTCAAGGGAAGAGACATACTGCCTTTCATATTAACAACATAAGATCGAGATTGCAAAAAGATTGTAAACCAGTCTAGATTTATGCATTTAATGAATATGCATTCAAAATTGTCAACCTTTAATTAGTCTTCACTTCCAGGCCTTGAGAGTTGTCCACAGGGCAGGTTTACAGGATATCTTTAATGAATATAGTGCGTCTTGAACCCACTTTGAAATTTTGAACTCTTTTGAAAACATTCCTTTTTGAGAAAGCTTTTTCCACTAAGTTAGATGATTCTGGTGCTGTGAGGGTATATTAGTGAGAATGTCTGCAAAATATTTTAAAATATTATATGTGTATGTATGTATATATGTAAATATACAGGTATATATTAATGAGTGCAAGAATAGATGTGTGTGTCTGTCTTTCTTTCTCTCTCTCTTTCTTTGGCCGCTTTCTGGCTGTCTTTCTTTCTTTCTGTCTCTCTCTTCCTCGGCTGTCCACCATCACCCCTTGCCTGCTTCCCCTTTTACCTCCCCCCTGTTCAGTAGCAGCCCTTCTCCCTTCCTTTTACCTCCACACTGTCCAGCAGCACCTCTTCCCTGCTCCCCCTGTCCAGCAGCAGCCCTTCTCCCTTCCTTTTACCTCCTCACTGTCCAGCAGCACCTCTTCTCTGCTCTCCCTGTCCAACAGCACCACTTTCCTCTCCCTAATACCTGCTCCCAAACCGCCGTTCCTACCATCCCTCCATCCTAGCTTTCTGGTCTCTTCTGGCCCACCGGCATGAACCGCTGCTACCGCTGCTGTTGTTCATTCATGTCTGCCCTCCTCTTCAAAGCAGCCTGCTGAGGATTGCCGGCTGACTGTAGCGAACCTCGCAGGCCACTCTCCACCTTGGTAGCACATTCCCTCTGACGTGATCCCGTTCGTCAGAGGAAGGGCAGGATTGTGTCAGAGGGAACGTGTTACCGAGGTGGAGAGCAGCCTGCGAGGTTCGCTACAGCCGGCCGGCGATCCTCAGCAGGCTGCTTTGAAGAGGAGGGCAGACGCGAATAAAGAGCAGTAGCGACGGTAGCGGTTTGTGCTGGCGGGCCAGATTTACTCACCCGTGGGCCAGATTTTGACATGTCAAGACTTAGAGTGAGTGAGGGCGGGAGGGGGGAGTTGCTAGCTTGTTCTCCACCTCCTTGCGTCCGTGGTTACCATTTCAAACTCCACATGCACAGTAGGAGCCAGAAAACTGCCACAGGCTCGTTCTACTGGCACAAAGCTATGGATCACGGACGCAGGGATCACGAAGTTTGAAGTGCGCATGCGAGCTTAAGGTTTTATTATAGTAGATACACTTGGTTTGCAAGCATAATTCGTTCCAGAAGCATGCTCGTAATCCAAAGCACTTGTATATCAAAGAGAGTTTCCCCATAGGAAGTAATGGAAACACGGATGACTCGTTCCACATGCCAATACATATTAAGGCACTGAGGCCTATGTTGCACTCAACCTCAGTGCCTTAATACATCTCTCCTGCCCACCCCCGAACCATATCCCTTCTTCTCTCTATCTTCTTGAGCTCCAACACTTCTCCCACTCCCTGTTTCGGCATTTCTCCCTCTTCTCCCCTCCCCTCTCCAACTAGATCCAGCATTTGTACTCCCCTCCCATTCCATACCCACAGACCATCTTTTCCTTTTTTTATTCCCTGTCCATCATCTTTCTCTCTTCACTTCCCCCATCCTTCTCTTTTTCTTTCTCTCCTCTGTGGTTCTCCTTCGAGCCTTCTTTAACAGCCACAGTCAGACGAATTGGCTCACACTGGCATTGCAGCATTCCCTCAGCCAAACTCCACCCCCTTTTGAATAAACTTCCTGTTTCCGGCGGAGCTGGATGCGGTATGGGCAAGGCGGTGGTGCCAGCACAGGTTGGTGCGTGCTGTTTGCTGGTGTTCGCTGGAGGTAAGGGTTTGGGGGTGGGCCATAGGGGGGAAAGAATCCGGTTCCTGGAGTGGAATGGTGTGGTGTGGTGGTAGCTTGGTTTGGGGAGTGACACATTCGTTTATCGAGCCAATGCTTGTTTTGCGAGTTAAAGTTTGTTCAAGTGTTTTGCTCGTCTTGCAAAACACCTGCAAACTGTGTTACTCGCAAACCGAAGTTTGATTGTACATATAATTTTCCAAACTCTGCTATCCCTTGTCTTTTTTAAGAATATGGAGTTCCTTTCTATTTTAATTGTAATTTTGTAAACTGCTCCATTATTGCCTAAGGAAGGGCAGTATATTAAATAAAATTAAACCATAAACCATATAAAGGAGATAGTAGGTATGGAAATCTTTCTCATGCATATTTATTAAGGATATACCTGGGAATGAAGACAAAGACTGTAACTACAAACCCATTGCGAACATACTCCTCTTTACAAAGCTGATGGAAGGTCTGGTCAACCAAGATTTAACAACCTATCTGGACAAATTCAACATTCTAAATGATAACCAGTCAGGCTTTTGCTCCGGTCACAGCACTGAAACTGTCATCGCTTCTCTGGTAGACTACCTTCATAACCTGTTCAGTCAAGGCACAAGCGCACTAGTTCTGCAATTTGATCTCAGTAGTGCCTTTGACTTGGTCGATCATGCCATTCTCCTGAACTGTCTGGAATCTATCGGTCTCTCAGGCAATGTGTTAAAATGGTTCCAGAGTTTCCTAGGTAAACGCTCTTACCAAGTGTACAGTGACAATTCCCATTCCGCCAGCTGGGCCAACACCTGCGGAGCCCGCAGGGCTCCTCCCTGTCCCCCACACTGTTCAACATCTACCTGGTCACTCTAGGTAATCTACTGCAAAGCTTGAAGATCAAATTCTACATCTACGCCGATGACATCACCTTAATCTTTCCCCTAACCAACATAACCCCTGAGATAAACAATCTCCTAGCAATAATCCTAATGCAAATCGAACTATGGATGGCCGATTTCAAACTGAAACTCAACTCAGATAAAACCAAATTCTTCCTGGCGAGTCCAAATGACAAAATCAAAGACCCTTCAATCTCCTTGAATGGCCAAGTCTTTCCAATAACAAACTCCTTAAAAATACTAGGAGTGACTCTCGACCGCAACCTTACCTTCGAAACTCACACTGACCTGGTCAGAAAAGGCTTCTCCACCCTATGGAAGCTAAGATCCATCAGAAAGTTCTTCGACACCCCCTCATTCCGCTTACTTGTGCAATCCTCCATCTTAAGTCTACTCGACTACTGCAATATCATTTACCTGGGATCTTTCAAAAAAACCACTCAAAGACTGCGAATCATCCAAAACACGGCAATCCGACTGATCTTCGGCCTAAAAAAATGGGAACACATAACTCCCTACTACCAAAAACTTCACTGGCTACCCTTGCAATTCAAGTTCGCCTGTTTCTGTTTCAAATCCATCCTCGGCTCGGCCCCCCTATACTTGGTACCCCATTTTATCCTAGACCGCCCATCCAAACACACACGCAGAACCCACCTGTTTAGCTATCCTACTGTAAAGGCCTGTCTCTACAAAAGATATCTAAATAGAACTCTCGCCTTTCAAGCGGGTCAGCTCAATAACTGTCTGGCCCACATTATCTCACACGCCTCATCCTACCTAAACTTCAGGAAACTACTAAAATCTAGTCTATTTACCAGATTTACAACCTAAATGCCTACATCCACTGTATGAACCCCCCCTTTGTTATACCTACATTTTTAGATTTATCCTTTATGCAGATTGTCCCGACCTTCTTTACTGTAATTTTTTGCTCTGATTGTACCTTTTTCTCTGATTACTCCATCTTTTACCGATTGTACCATTTTCATTGATTGTACCATTTTCCCTGATTGTACCATTTTCTCTGGCACCTAGTTTCTCTGATTGTACCATTGTAACCTTTCACTGATTGTCCAGCCCTTCTTCACTGTAAATTGCCTCGAACTACTATGGCTTTGGCGGTATATAAGAAATAAATTATTATTATTATTATTATTATTAATATCTTTTTGATTTAGCATCCAATTTATACCAAATTTTCAGATCATGACAGTTGTATATTTTTAGGATCCACAAATACATACAAGCAATCAGGTTTTACATTTGATCCAAATGAAACTATCTTGAGATGTGAATGGTTTTGGAGTATTTTGATGTGTAATTTTTGGAAATCCACAATTTCAACAAATGCCTGTGTGGAATAGTACCACCTAACAATATTTTGACTTTGCATCCAATTGATGCCCATTTTTTAGTAGATTTTCAGAAGGGGAGACGAGGGGCAAGAAAAGTCAGACACATGTGACCCCCCCACCCCACCCCCTAGGGGCTGTTCAGTGCAGTTATTAATCATCTGCTAGGTACCATTTATAGAATCACATCTAGTGATGCCTAAGTGGTCTTAGGCACCTGTAGACGTTGAATCCTTAGATGCACTGCCATTTAGGTCAGGGTTTTCTTGGCCTAAAAGAGTGTGCCTAAGGTAGACGCCTACTAGTACCTAAGAAACCACGCCCAAATTCCACCCCTAAACATGCCTACTTTCTGGTAGACACCTCAGAGTAGATACCTATCAGGAAGCTGTAAGCTCCTACCAGATCATTTTTAGAATTGGTTTTAAATTGGGTTTTAATGGTGCTTTCAATTATTAGTACTGATTAAGCCAATTAAAAAAATTAGACACATAGCAGTCCCCAGTGGCGGTGAAGGCGCACGCCACTCGTAGCATCATATCCTCTTGGGCAGAGTCTAGAACAGTCTCATCAGCAATTTCATATGCAAGAGTGGAGGAATGGCCTAGAGCAGCTGCCTCAGTCCCCTACGGTTGTTGAGTTCAATTCCCATTGCAGCGCCTTGTGACTCTAAGCAAGTCACGTAACATTTCATTGCTCCAGGTACAAAATAAATACTGGTCTAAAATCGCTTACATCTTTTTTTTTTTTTTTTTTTTAAATTCTATGCATGTTTTGGTGAGCTTTTTATAAAAACAACTACTTTTGGATGTCCCAATATGGACATCTGTTTCGACAGAAATCATTATCCTTATTAACCTAAAAACGTAATTCAGCAGAAAACTGGTGGAATAGTCGCCTCATCTTTGAACTCATACCAATTTGATTTGATATCATTTGCTAAATCATTATAAATCTATTATTCAATGCTTCTGTAGATTGTCATGCCTGTCTGCAGTCTCTGTACAAGCTTGAATGCTTAAGCTTAGGTTTCAGTATCACTAGAGTAAAAGAGAGTTTAGCAAAGTAATATGCTACCTCTTCATGTGTTAATCCGACTGTCTTAGGAAACTGTGATTAAAAATGACCTTCTTTTCAAGAATTTATACATAGCTCATCCTCAAAAAGACATTTTGAAAATGTTAAATACATACACTATAAAATTAAGGTATAGAATTGGGGATAGTGTTCTCTGATTTTATCACTTAATAATACATTAATATGTTCAAATTTTATGGCTTAATAGGAAGCTACATCTGCCATACCAGTCATTAATTGCTACAAATCTAATGCTTCAGTTGCATAATTATTATTAACCAGTAGAAAATCATAACATTCATAACTGCTTATTCATTTTGGAACATCTTTTGAAGGTGCTTCAGACTTATTAGAAACTTTTTTATGATCAGGATGCAAATCTTCTAAAAGAGTAATTATAATTTCCTTAAAAAAAAAATCCAGTTGTTAGTTTTTCTAGTTTAGAGAAGTCAATCTTCTGCTGTTGAACCGATGCCTCCAAAGGGCCATCCCGGAAGAAGCACTCAAAGCAACAGAAACAAAATTTGCAGACCAAACAAATGACTGATAGAATGATGTTTCTGAGGAAGATAGAAAATTTGGAAAATCAGCAAAAAAATCTGAATCTTAGGATTCTTAATTTTCCTATAGCAAAATTTATGTCCTCCCAGGAACTTTTCAAGAACTTTATGACCACAGTTTTAAAAGTATCAGAATTGAATCTTCCACCTATACAGAAAATTTATTATTTAAAGAATGCTCAAAAAGAAAAAGTATTAGAAGGTGGAACTGAGCAATTAGATGTATCAGCAATATTGCAATCCTCTGAAATTGAATTGCTGGGTCGGGCAACATTACTAGTTTCCCTTGTATTCTTACAAGATAAAGAAATGCTGTTGAAATTATACTTTAAGTTGAAACAAGTCACCTTTTTAGGTGAAAGGGTATATATATTTCCTGACGTCTCGAAATGGACACAATCCAGGAGGAAAGAATTTTTGCAATATCGTCCTAAAGTTATTTCATTGGGGGCAATTTTTCAGTTAAGATTTCCTTGTAAATGTTTTATTACCTATCAAGGGAATAAATATATATTTTTTGAGCCTGCCCAATTAGGTTTTTTCTTAGAGAGTAAAGGGACTCCATTGCAGCCAGAATGAATCAAGTGATTTAGAGCGGAATTTAGTTTAATAGTAGGTTAATATCTAAGTACTGCTATTTCCTTTATGTTTTTGGTATATCCCTTTTCCCCAGGGGGTTTTTCTTTGTCTTGCCTTCCTCCCCATTTGAGGACTATAATAATGAGTATATTGCCTGTATATTGTTTTTAGTCTGTATTGACTTAATATGTGTATTTCAGTATTTCTCTGTACCATTTTCATTGGTTGTACAAAAATCATAAATAAATAATAAAAAAATAAAAAAAAATCCCACTTTTTATTTCAATGTGTTGACTTTGGGGGTTACAGTTCAGCAGTGCAGTGAGCAACAAGGCTAACTAGATCTCTTTATCTGGTTAACTTAGAAATTTGGGTTATCATGATGAGCCAATCTATAAAGACTGTTCACCCTCCCTCCCCATCAGCTATCTCGTAAGTCACTAAACATAATACAAATCTCTGTGATGCATATATTACAACAAGGCCTTTTTTGTCAAATCGCTATATGTTCTGCCGGTCTCGATCCTGTTCCCCTCTGAAGTTACTTCCTGATTTTGAGAGGCGGGATTGAGACCAGCAAAAGGGAAGGCACCCGCAGCATCTGGCTTCATTATTGCCAGCTAGTTTAGTGGAACCGGGACCGAAAGCAGGTATGTTTGCAATCCAGATGTGCTGCTGACTCCTCACTCTCCTCTCTTCCCAGTGGCTGGCAAACAACATGGAGGACTGCCACGGCCATGGCTGCTGCTGCCAGGAGGAATCAGCTATTTGCCTGCATGTCAGGCCTGCCCCTAACCAGCAACTCTATTCCCCACAGCCAGACCCCCGGTAGGCTTAAATTTTGATATTTTTAAAAGAAAACTACATTAGTTAGAGAAGTACTCAAGTATAGACTTCAATATAAACCAAGACCCTAATTTTTGGGCAATTTTTTTGGCTCAAAAATCTTGGTTTATATTTGAGTATATACGGTATGTAGGTGTGAAGGAGATGTTAAAGGTAGAGTTTTAATGCTTTTTATATGGCCTTGGAGATGTCAAGCTGCATGATAATGGCCTAGTACTCTCAAGGAGAAAAATAAATACCGTAAATGCAGCGCAAAGTTGCATTTATTTTTCTAGGAATAACAGAATTTATGATGTTAAAATATCCCCTCAGATTTTGTTAGAACTAAGACTAAGCTTGAGAAAATTTGCTTAACAATATCCTCCACTCAACTGAGTAAGGTGCAAAGCTGAAAATTCCAGTGACAGATACTGATACAGAAACCTACAAGATCATGAAGGGCATAGAGAGAGTAGAGAGGGACAGATTCTTCAAACTTTCAGAACATAAAAGAACAAGAGGGCATTTGGAAAAGCTGAAAGGGGACAGATTCAAAACGAATGCTAGGAAGTTTTTCTTTACCCAGTGTGTTGTGGACATCTGGAATGCGCTTCCAGAGGGCGTAATAGGGCAGAGTACGGTGCATGGGTTCAAGAAAGGATTGGACAATTTCCTACTGGAAAAAGGGATAGAGGGGTATAGATAGAGGGCTACTGCACAGGTCCTAGACCTGTTGGGCCACCGCGTGGGCGGACTGCTGGGCACGATGGACCTCTGGTCTGACCCAGTGAAGGCATTTCTTATATTCTTATCATTCCAGTTAAACTGAATTAAACTGAATAGATTACTTAAAATGTGTTCTGGTTCTCATTTTAGTTTAGATACAATAATTGTCCTATATATTTTTTTCTGATTTCTTTTCAGATTTTTTTTTAGATTACTTTTGTAATCTGAATCATAGACTGGTTAAATCTTAGTCTTGTACAGGGAATTTTTCCTAGTTATTTAGGTCATATTATTCTTGCACCAATTCCCAAAACTCCATTGGTATCCCTATCTTCAGTTTCTAATTATAGATCAGTTGGCGTCAAGTCCTTTTTTTGTTAAAATACTTGAGGCTATAGTTGCTTAGCAGATTATAAATTATCTAGAATAAAAGCTCATGATATTCAATACTCTTTGGTGTCAGGTTTAAGGAAGAAATTTAGTACAGAAACCACCCTTGGTACATTAGCTTCTAAGTTGAACATTTGGCTGAGCAGAGGCTCTCAAGTGCTATTGATTCAGTTTGACTTGGCTGCATTTGATGTCAGACATAGACCATGAAATCTGATTATATTTATTAGAAAACATTGGCATCACTGGTCCCATGTTGAATTGGTTTAGGTGTTTTCTTACTCTTAGAACCTATAGTGTAAAAATGGATAATAAAACTACTCCTTGGATACAAACAAGAAAATTGCCCTCAGAACGGTGAAAAGCAAATACAACAACAAAGGCGACCAATTGGTGCTCAGTCTCTTTATTGGTAAATAGACTCGACATGATCATATTTCGGCTCACGAGGGCCTGCCTCAGGAGTCTTATAATCAAGTCATGCAGATTTTCAAAGAACACTTCAATGCATGCTATAGTAAAAGCTCTGATGAGCGGCGTCTGCTATAATCTTGTGGGCTGAAACACGATCGTGTTGAGTCTATTTACCAATAAAGAGGCTGAGCACCAATTGGTCGCCTTTATTGTTGCATTTGGTAATAAAACTACTCCCCCATGGAGAGCAGTAACTACAGGTCTTCCAAAGTTAACCATTTTGTTTAATGTAGTTTTCTCATCATTGGAGAGGGAATTGGAAAAACATGCAATTCAAAATTTTAGGCCCCCTTTTATCAAACTGTGTTAGGGTTTTTTTTATTGCCGGCCACTGCAGTAAAAACTCCAATGCTTATAGAATTCCTATGAGTGTCGGAGCTTTTACTGCAGTGGCCGACAATTAAAAACCCTAATGTGGCTTGATAAAAGGGGGCCTTATTTAGGCAGATGACATCATATGAATACTACCGATTTAGGAGGTTGGGCCTGATATTAATTCTTTAGTCAGAAATAATATTGACATAATTGAAAAATGGGTGATGACACACATAGATTAAAATTGAACCTAGAAAAAACTAAAAATTTTTGGCATATCCTTCAAATCAGACTGCTGTTTTGTCAATTTCTGTTAATAAATACAGCTTGTTTTTCTTTAGAAACAGATATAAAAATTCTAGGAGTGGTATTAGATAGTAATCTCTCTTTTGAGAAACAGATTATGGCAGATATTCAGACTGTGGGAGGCAGCCCAACTACCTCCTGCAGTCGGTGTAAGCCCAGATATTCAATGTTGGGGCAGTATCTAACCATTGACATTGAGTTTCTGGGTTAAAATCAGCCACTGAAGACTTAGCTGGCCAATTCAATAATCATCGGCTTGCCAGCTAAGACAGAGCAGCCAAAAACAGGCCTGCTTTTTAGGGGGGGTCTATCTGGCAGCTAGTCTTAGCCAGCCAAGGCATATTGGCAGTGACCGGCTACATAGTGGGATATCACCAGTCTCCGGCCAATCCAAGGGGTTATTCAGTGAGAGATAGCCGACTATCTCCTGCTGAATATCGGTGGTTAGCCGGCTTAGTGATTTAGTGATAGTTTTTCTGGGCTACACTCTTCAGGCCACAGGCAGCATGAGTGAAACAAACACGTTACCTACAGCGGTCCCGGAAGCTTCCTGTCCCCTCCAATGCCTCAGGTACAAACTCAGGGTTCCTTTTACAAAGCTGTACTAGTGATTCCTGAGCAGCAAATGTGATGAAGCCCATTCAATTTCTAAGCCTTGTAGAACAGGAACATAAATATAAACACCCTGGTATAGAAGTGCCTTGGTTATAGGTGAGCTAACAGTTCAAAGATCACATTCCTTGAACCTCTTCATTTTTTTCTCTCTTTTTAAAAAAATTATTTGCATCTCAATGATACAATCAAAGAATAAACTGTAAAAAGAAATCTAGAAATAATTCAACAAATATTTTAAATTAAGTACAACAGAAAAACAAATTCCATACTACAGTCCACATATAGGAAGAAAGAACAAAAGTTAAAAGAATCCATAGAAAGCTGGAACAAAACACAAAAGTAATAATAAGAAAATAACAGATAAAACAATTTCTCCCCACTGCCGACGCAACCTAACAGCTCCATTCAATCAATCCCTGCCACTTTGGCAACTCCAGGCAATGAAGGGCCAGGCGCATGCAGTGATTGCACACCACCGACCCACAAGCCTTCCCCCCGATATCAATTCTGACATCGGAGAGAAGGTTCTGGGCCAGCCAAGCAGCAATTGGCTGGCCCGGAACCTTCTCTCTGATGTCAGAATTGACATCGAGGGTAGGCTTATGGGCCGGCGGCATGAATTCGCTGCATGCGCCTGGCCCTTCCTTGCCTGGAGTTTCCACGGCAATAGGGGATGATTGAATGGAGCTGTTGGGTTGTGGCAGTGGGGGGAAATCAGGCTTCAACCTAGGTCGGCTTCAGGGGGAGGGAGGGAAGGAAGAAGGGGGTGGGACAAAGGCTGGAAGGCAGTGAGAGGGAGGGGGCACAAACTTGTGACACAGAATGAAGGGAGGGGGCATGAACATAGGACACAAGGGAGGGAGGAAAAGGGCACTAACTTGGGACATAGTAGGGAGGGAACTGAAAGGGACAATTGTTGGACCTGAGTTTGTGAGTGAGAGGGAAAGAGATGGTGCACATGGGGACAGGAAGAGGAAAAATGGGCATAGGGAGAGAGGTGAAGTAGAGATGTATGGGGAATAGAAGGATGAGAGGGAGAAATGTTCGATATGGTGTGGAGAGAACAGAGGGATAGATTGAAGGGGATGCAAGGGGGAGGAATGTTGGGCATAGTGATGGAGGGAGAGATGTGGCATGGTGTTGGAGAGGGGTGATAGAAGGAGAAATGGGCATGAGGCTGGTGGGCAGAGGTGAAAAATGCTGCACATGATCTGGGGGATGAGAGAGGAAGAAAAGTTGGACTCCTGGAGTGACAGAGAGAGATGTTGGTTGGGGAATGGAATGAGATCTAGAGTAGAGGAAGCATGCCAGTAGGCAGAAAGAAAGAAATATTGGATGCACAGTCAGAAGGAAGTGCAACCAGAGACTCATGAAATCACTAGGCAACAAAGGTAGGAAAAATGATTTTATTTTCAATTTAGTGATCAAAATGTGTCAGTTTTGAGAATTTATATCTGCTATCTATATTTTGAACTATATCTGTCTATTTTTTTATAGTTGTTACAGAGGTGATATTGCATATTTTAAAGAAATCTGCCTTGACCTCTTTGAAAAAATCCTGAATATTCATATACATATATAGGGGAATAATCACTATAAAGAAACCCAGAAGACAGTAAAATTATAGAACATTTACAACTGAAGATGAGAAAAACAAACTTTACAACTACTATCAATAGATATAACAGAAATTTGAAACTCACATTCCACCCTAGAAATAAGCAATGACCCACTACTTCATTTATTAGAATGAGATTTAATGAAAACAGAAAAACTAAAAGGGCAAAGTTGAGACAATAAAATAGAATTGCAGTCACATAACCAGAATTCAGTAAGACAAAGTCAGGCTTAAACTATGCCTTGCTAAATATCTCTCTATATATTTTTTTTCTGTTTGCATGATTTATATTTACTTTTTATTGTTGTTTGTACAATGCTTTGAATGGAATACATAAACAAGTTGCACAAAGTTAGAAAACTAAAATATGACTGGGTTGGAGTTAGTCCTGGGCAGTGGTGTACCTAGGGGGATTGGCACTGTGTACCCCCTGATTGTCCCCACTACACTGTGCGCCATCCCTACTCCTCACCACTTGGTCGCTTCCCCTCACCCCCATGTACCTCTTGAAATTTTTGCCAGTATGAGCAACATCTTCCACCTGCTGCTTGTGTCAGCCTTGGCCCCCTTCTGACATCACCTGGAATACTGCATCCAGCACTGGTCGCCATACTTGAAGAAGGACATAGTGCTACTCGAAAGGGTCGAGAGAAGAGCGACTAAAATGGTTAAGGGACTGGAGGAGTTGCCGTACAGTGAGAGATTAGAGAAATTGGGCCTCTTCTCCTTTAAAAAGAGGAGACTGAGAGGGGACATGATTGAAACATTCAAGATATTGAAGGGAATAGACTTAGTAGGGTGGAGAGAATGAGAGGGCACTCTCTAAAGTTAAAAGGGGATAGATTCCGTACAAACGTAAGGAAGTTCTTCTTCACCCAGAGAGTGGCAGAAAACTGGAACGCTCTTCCGGAGGCTGTTATAGGGGAAAACACCCTCCAGGGATGCAAGACAACATATGCAGGTAAGGCTAGTCACAGTTAGGGCACTGGTCTTTGACCTAAGGGCCGCCACGTGAGCGGTCTGCTGGGCACGATGAACCACTGGTCTGACCCAGCAGCAGCAATTCTTATGTTATCACATCCTGGCCCCGCAACTAAGAAGTGACATCAGAAGGGAGCCGAGGCCGGCAAACAGGAGAGGTGGGAGATGCTGCTTGCATCGGCAAACATTTCAAGAAGTGCATGGGGAGGAGAAGCAATGGCTGTGAAGATGGTGCCCAGGGCAGTCTGCCTCCACTTACTATACTGTTGCTCCTGGGATGGACTTTCAAGGATAGCTAGCAAGCACGGTTTTCAGTGCTGACTATATTTAGCTGAGTATTGCTGTCCTCGTGGCATATTGCAGACTTAAAAGAAGGTGCATGAAGTCATCTAGTTAGAAGATTTATCATTTTGTATGCTGGAGTTTGCAAGCATTGGGGAGGGGGGGGAGGAATGATCTCTCCTGCTCATAATCCACAGCCAGTAGGGTAGATAAGAGGTTGTTCCCAAGGGTGAAGGAAGGAAAACTGGGGTTCCATGGATCTTCAGTGGAATGCATTCTACAAATGGTACCCAGATTTCTGCGGCAGAAGAAAATCAGCATAGAGTGTTATAGAACAGCATCTTAGGTCCTGATTCAATAAATGGCACCTAAAAGTTTATTTATTTAATTTTCTATGGTGTTCTCCCAAGGGAGCTCAGAATGGTTTACATGAATTTATTCAGATATTCAAACATTTTTCCCTGTCTGTCCCAGTGGGCTCACAGTCTATCTAATGTACTTGGGGCAACAAGGGGATTAAGCAATTTGCCCAGGGTAACAAGGAGCAGAGTGGGTTTGAACCCACAACCTCAGGGTGCTAAAGCTGTAGCTTTAACCACTGCATCACTAGTACGGTGCTAAGAGTGAATCTCTAAATTTAGGCATACTTTATAGAAATACGCTTACTGGCACCTAAAATGGTCATAGGCATTGGTAGGTATACTAACCTTAGGTGTACCCTATTTATGCCAGGGTTTTCTTTGCCTGAATGAGTGTGCCTAAGTTAAAAACAAGCAGCCAAGGGTTCAAGCCTTGGGGACACCATTTGTTTGGAAATTTCCTGCAAAATGTTGTATTTCATTAGAGGGGGAAAATGATCTTTTTTTCAAACCAAAACAACTATTAGAATTTATTGTGGCTAAAGAAGGAGGGGGAGTGACTATCAGTCAAATAACACCGCCCACAGTTTAACGAACCGGCTGTTGGATAATGTCCTTTAGATTTTCTATTTTTCTTTTTCTAATTTCTGGATCTCTTATTTTATGGACTAAATAATGAGTGGAAATTTTCTTATTGTTTCTTATCAGATTTCACATTTAGGGCTCCTTTTACGAAGGTGTGCAAGCATTTTTAGTGCACACACCGGATTAGCGCGCGCTAGCCGATAAACTACCGCCTACTCAAGAGGAGACGGTAGCAGCTAGCGCGCGTGGCATTTTAGCGCACGCTATTCCACGCATTAAGGCCCTAATGCGCCTTCGTAAAAGGAACCCTTAGTGAATCTCATTTTCCAAATCTGTATTCAAGTAAAGTTTGCTTGTTTGTAATTTGAAAATTTAATAAATAAAATAATAATTAAAAAAAAGAAAGAAAAAACAAGCACATATGTGAAAAATATGCTCACAATCTGCCCCCTAACCATGCCTACTTTCTAGTAGTTGCCTTCGACTAGGCGACCACTTCAGTAGTAGGCCTTTACAGAGTTATCTAGGTATGCTGATCTAGGAATCTGACATTTATAGAATTGTGGCCTTACAGCCCATTTGTGCCAAAAGCTGAAACCTGGTAATGCATGTCCCCAGCTCCAGGCATTGTGGCACAGAAATGGGGCTATTCCACTGTTCTTCATCACAAGGCCTGCGAACAGTGGCAGCCTGTGGAGACTTCTTGTGCGGCCAGCAGCTCCTCACCCAATTCCAAAGACCCCCCTCACCTCAAAAACTGCAAGTAGGGCACCAGTTCAGGAAGAAATTCATTTCTTTCTATTTCTCTTGTGATGTACTGTGTGCAGAGTTTGCCATATTAGGGGTTTATGTAGAATAATACTTTTAGTTTGTGGGTCTTTATTTGAAAAGGGTTTTTCCCATTTGTGGCATGTGTGACTGAGGCCAGATGTTCAGGTGGGGATGGAAGTCCAGAAACTTTGGTTGGTGTCATGACCCCAAGTAGGAAGATATTTGTCAGCTCTCCATCAGCTTTTTTGGACTTGAAACAACCCTGACTTAAAATTCAGTGAAGACAATTGTGCTATTCCATAATTCCACACACAACTTTTGGGAATGTCCCCTTTTAAGTTGCATGCTAGGGCAGTGGTCTCCAATTTTTTTCATGTGAAGGGTTGTATGAGAAAGCTCTGAGGGCCACAAAAACATTTCAAGCTTATATATGCTAATAATTTTATAAACCACCTTGACCTGCTTGTTCAGACTGGGTATTAAACATTACAAATTAAAATTAATATTGATTATATAACTCTTCACAGATATATCTTAAAAATTCACTTTATTTTAGATTGTCAACAGCAGTAAATTCCATAAAAAAAAGACACCCTAGTAACACACTTAAGAGATCGTTTGCAATTACTATATTAAATGGACAAGATTGAAATTAATACATTTTACAGGATTTGAAGGACATTTCAGCCAACTGTTTGAGTGCCACAATGGAAGACTTTGGGGAATGCATGCAACCCTGGGGCCACATGTTGGAGACTACTACACTAGGGGATTTAGGCTCATTGGGTTATAGATAGGGGCACAGGGTGCAAATTTCAATTATTGCCAATGACTGCAATAATTGATTGTTAACATCAATTAATTACAATTAATGGACTCAGAAGCTAATTAATTTGCACACAGAACAAAGATCCATGTGCAAATTTTGAACCCCAAATCTCAGTGCCATATAGAGAATCTGGGGGGATTTGTTTATTCAGAGAGGAGGGGAACATTGCATCCAAGGAAGAGATGATTGCTAAGATCTAACTTTGATTCCCAGCCCTGAATCCAATCTACCTTTTAAGGTCCTAAATTTAGCTATTTGGTGAAATCTAGAGCAGTGATTCCCAACCCTGTCCTGGAGGAACACCAGGCCAATCGGGTTTTCAGGCTAGCCCTAATGAATATGCATGAGAGAGATTTGCATATGATGGAAGTGATAGGCATGCAAATTTGCTTCATGCATATTCATTAGGGCTAGCCTGAAAACCCAATTGGCCTGGTGTTCCTCCAGGACAGGGTTGGGAACCACTGATCTAGAGCATAAATTGAGACACTCAGCTCCAGTAAAACTTCAAAGAGGCAAATTTAGAAGCCAAACTCTCAAAGTTAAGAACCTAAACCCTTTAATACATATGTATACCTTCACTGTGAAATGGGTAAAACCACTCATATAACAGGCTGTCCAGATTAGAGTTTTTAAATTATGGTAAAAGGGGATTATATTTATGCAGCCTATAATTCCAAACAATAGACATTTTTCTCGGTAATGGAATGTGAGTCAGAATGCCACTTCTTATAATCTTATGACCTGGAGCTACATTATTTTCTGGTTATTGAAAGATTTTGGATAATGGATTTTAGGCTTTAATCTATTCTGTTGTATATTATATTGTATACACTACTCTATAATTTTATACAAAGCAATGATTTAAATATGAGTACTATACTATTGAAATATTTGCAAAAAAAAATAGACTGTCACAGATGGTATAAAAATATTACTTTGATAAATCACATTAGTCATAATGGGGACCTTTTACTGAAGCCACGGAAAAAAATGGCCTTAGCACACCCCTTACACAAGTCTTTCTCATATGCTACGGCCACTCGTGCTACAGCCGGAAAATGGCAGATTTTCCAATTTTCCAAAACAATAGCCTTGTACTAATTCTGCCATTAGTGCAGCCATTAAAAATACTTACCCCCCCCCCCCCTCTTTTACAAAGGTGCGGTAAGCTTTTTAGCATGCGCTAAACACGTGCTAAACACTAACGCGTGCATGTTATCCTATGGATGCATTAGCGGTTGGCGCACGCGTTGATTTAGCGTGTGCTAAATCCGCGCTAAAACGCCTAGTGCGCCTTTGTAAAAGAGGGCCTGACTGTCTGAGCCTCACTATAAAGTCCCCTGCGCTTCCCCTGTGCATGAGGCAGCTTCATACACTGATTAGCACTGTCATGCCCACTCTCCACCCTCTAACATACTCCCTTAGAGAAAAATAAAAAATAACTTTTTTAGTGTGCAGCGTATACGTGCAAAATGGCAACTTCTGCTATGGGCTGCCAGCACAATCCCATGATATGCCTTTTATGGTAAATGCAAACTAGCACTTATTGCAGTTTAATAAAAGGACCCCAAAGGCTCTAAAGCAGGGGTGTCCAACCTTTTGGCTTCCCTGGGCCGCATTGGCCCAAAAAAATGTTTCTGGGGCTGCACAAATGCGCAAATGCTGCAGCAAGACAGGAGGGAGCCGGCAAGACGGTAAACACCCAGGGGCAGCAGAGGAAAACACTGCATCGCCCTTGACTGGGGCCACACAAAATACTTCACGGGGCCGCATGCGGCCCTCGGGCCACAGGTTGGACACCCCTGCTCTAAAACATTTGTACTTAAAAAATTCAGTTCTAGTTGCTTTCAATTTGAATCACTGACATGCATACATGCTTATTTTTTTTCAGATAGCTCTTCTTTCACATTGTGAAATTGTGTTAGGTCACCCTTTACGAGAGGGTACTGGAAAGTTCTCAGCCCAACCAACTTCCTAAATTCTGAGTGTTATTTTGCCACTGTAGCTGAAAAGAGTGTTATCGTATTTTGGTTAAGTGCCAATTTACAGAAATGAAATTCTATGTTTTGACATTGTTTTAGATCTTTGATTGACCATATCCATGCCATTCTCTTCTTGGTTGGACTGAGAACTTTTCAGCACCCCTTTAGAAACGTAAAGCTTCCTGTTTTATGGTTTTCGGTAATTTATTGGTCTGCAATTTCCTCATTTTAAAACATTTTGATTGTAGCATAAAAACATAAATATGACATGACAGCTTTACACGTATTAAAAAATCAAAGGCAAGATAAATTGTTAGACACAGAAGCAGTCTTTCGTGGTAAATAAAATTGCTACTCAAACAACAGAGACTAGCTGGCATATCTTCTTCGGATAGAGGTGTTGAATAAAAGGGAAGGAATGTAGAAACAGGCATTGCTCTAATGAATTAATCTCACGCTTGAGAGCAGGCCTGATTCCTCTATCTTTTAATAAAATTGCAACAATGAGGTCTTTTACTAATGTGTGGTAAGGAGTTAATATAAATAATCCAAATCATAGTTACCAGATACTAGGGTCCACCTTAGGAGTCAGCAAGCACCCTTCTGCCCAGTGTGCAGCGGCGGTCAAAAAAGCAAACAGGATGCTAGGAATTATTAAGAAAGGGGTGATAAATAAGACCAAGAATATTATAATGCCTCTGTATAACTCCATGGCGCGACTTCACGTTGAGTAAATTGCATTCAGTTCTGGTGGCAATATCTCAAGAAAGATATAGCAGAATTAGAAAAGGTTCAAAGAAGAATGACCAAAATTTTAAAGGGGGATTGAACTCTCCTCAAATGAGGAAAGGCTAAAGAGGTTAGGGTTCTTCAGCTTGGAAAAAATGGTTGATGGGGGTACGATTGAACTCTACAAAATCCCGAGTGGTGTAGAACGGGTAAAAGTGAACCAATTTTTCACTCTTTCAAAAAGTACTCAATGAAATTATATGGGAATACTTTTAATAATAATAATAATAATAATAATAATTTTATTTTCTTGTATACCGCCCCACCAGCAGTTCTAGGTGGTTCACAACAGAAGAACTGAAACATTTCAGGAAAAAAATACAATTAAAAAAAAACTCAACTATTATAACTACTACATCCATTAAATACAGCATAAGGAGGACATTTTTTTTCTCACTGAAAGAGTAGATAAGCTCTGAAACTCATTGCCAGAGGATATGATAAAAGCAGTTAGCTTAGATGAGTTTAAAAAGTTTGAATAAGGTCTTGGAGGAAAAGTCCATATTCTGCTATTGAGACAGACATGGGGGAAGCTACTGCTTGCCCTGGCATTGGTAGCATGGAATGTTGCTACTATTTGGGTTTCTGCCAGGTACTTGTGACCTGGATTGGCCACTGTTGGAAGCAGGATACTGGGAAGGAAGGACCATTAGTCTGACCCAGAGTAGCTATTCTTATGTTCATAATTAATGCAAGATCAAATTACATGTCCATAGTAACAGCTACTGAGCTCTGGCATGACAGTTAATATACACTAATTCACAGTGCTAGCCTAGAATGGGGTAGAAATGGATGGAGCAACAAAACAAAGGAGAAAGTCCAACTTTGCAGAAAAAACCAAGCAGGAGAAACAAACAAAACTGCAGACTGTGTACAAGATGCAGGCAAAAATTTATTGTACCAAAATTAAAATGCAAATAAGTAAAATAAAACCCTTTTACCGATCAAGGGACCCGACACGGTCCGTGTTTCGGACAAACCTTCGACAGGGGTCCATGGTGAAAAAGGTTGGGACATACCATAAAAAAATGAAGATAAGTAACAAAGTGCCTGTGTATTGTGTTCGCCTAGGATCGCTGCAAAAAGTAAAGCGTCTCAAGGAAGCAGTAAAAATAGGCGGCTTCCTTGAGACGCTTTACTTTTTGCAGCGATCCTAGGCGAACACAATACACAGGATAGACAGGTTAAAATGTGGCAAATCACCGGGCCCGGACGGGATCCACCCAAGGGTTCTGAAGGAACTAAGACAGGAAATAGCGGGCACAATCCAGCATGTTTGCAACCTATCCTTGAAAACTGGTGAGGTACCAGAGGACTGGAAATTGGCAAATGTCACACCCATCTTCAAGAAGGGATCGAGGGGTGACCCCGGGAACTACAGGCCGGTGAGCCTAACTTCAATTATAGGGAAGATGGTGGAAGCTATGATCAAGGACGCCATTTGCGAGCACATCGAGAGGAATGGCCTACTGAGAACAAGCCAGCATGGATTCTGCAAGGGAAGGTCGTGCCTAACGAACCTTCTGTACTTCTTTGAGGGAATAAGCAGTCGGGTGGACAATGGGGAGCCCATAGACATCATTTACCTCGATTTTCAGAAGGCTTTCGACAAGGTGCCACATGAAAGGCTACTTAAGAAGCTGTGGAACCACGGGGTGGGAGGGGATGTGCACAGATGGATCAAACACTGGTTGTCGGGTAGACTGCAGAGGTTTGGAGTAAAGGGTCAATTTTCTGACTGGCGGGGAGTCACGAGCGGTGTGCCACAGGGATCGGTGCTGGGGCCGTTGCTTTTTAACATATTCATAAATGACCTGGAAAAGGAGGCAAAGTGTGAGGTTATAAAATTCACAGACGATACCAAACTGTGCGGCAGAGTTAGGACCAGGGAGGAGTGTGAGGACCTACAAAGGGACCTGGACAAGCTGGAAGACTGGGCAAACAAATGGCAAATGCGCTTCAACGTGGACAAATGCAAGGTCATGCATATAGGGAAAAAGAACCCGTTGTTCAGCTACAAATTGGGGGGGGTATTGTTGGGAGACAGCAGACTCGAGAGAGACTTGGGTGTGTTGGTGGATGCATCACTGAAGCCATCTGCACAGTGCACAGCAGCCTCGAAAAAAGCCAACAGGATGCTGGGCATCATAAAGAAGGGCATAACAACCAGAACACGGGAAGTCATCATGCCATTGTATCGAGCGATGGTGCGTCCGCATCTGGAATACTGCGTTCAGTATTGGTCGCCACACCTCAAGAAGGACATGGCGGTACTTGAGAGAGTCCAAAGGAGAGCAACGAGAATGGTAAGAGGGCTGGAACACTGCTCATACGCCGAGAGGCTGGAAAGGCTGGGGCTCTTCTCTCTGGAGAAAAGGAGGCTCAGGGGAGATATGATAGAGACCTTCAAGATCATGAGGGGCATAGAGAGGGTGGATAGGGACAGATTCTTCAGACTAAAGGGGACAGCAAATACAAGGGGGCATTCTGAGAAACTGAAGGGAGATAGGTTCAAAACAAATGCAAGGAAGTTTTTTTTCACCCAGAGGGTCGTGGACACTTGGAATGCACTACCAGAGGAAGTGATCAAGCAGAGTACGGTCCAGGGATTCAAACAGGGATTGGACGGATTCCTGACGGATAAAGGGATCGTGGGATACTGAGGGAGGAGCTGGGATGTAACACAAGTATAGAATGTTAACCAGGTAATGAGTATAAACCAACCAGGTCGTGCATGCGCAAGACTGGAGGGCTAGGACTTCGATAGGAAGGCAGGACTTAAACGAGATACCAAGGTGGCAAGGGAGCCCCTTCTAGTGATTCAGACAGGTCGTGACCTGTTTGGGCCGCCGCGGGAGCGGACTGCTGGGCAGGATGGACCTATGGTCTGACCGGCAGAGGCACTGCTTATGTTCTTATGTTCTTATGTTCTTAGGAACTTTGTTACTTATCTTCATTTTTTTATGGTATGTCCCAACCTTTTTCACCATGGACCCCTGTCGAAGGTTTGTCCGAAACACGGACCGTGTCGGGTCCCTTGATTGGTAAAAGGGTTTTATTTTACTTATTTGCATTTTAATTTTGGTACAATAAATTTTTGCCTGCATCTTGTACACAGTCTGTGGAAATGGATGGGTTATGATCTGGGAACAAGCATCAGTTACCGCACCCTGTCACTGTTGCACACGGCCTGAGTCAGTGCATCAAGCTCTGTGCCTGGCAGTATTCAAATCCAGACTAAAAGCCACTTTTTTGAGGTTGTTTTAACTCCTAACTTCCATTCACTTGTAAAGCACCCATGCTCAAGAAACTCCCTAACCCCCTACTTGTCCTGTTTGGCTGTAGATTGTAATCTCTACTGAGCAGAGACTGTCTTTTGGGTGTTTTAATGTACAACGCTGCATTCATCTAGCAATGCTAAAGTAAAACCTTGGATTGCAAGTAACTTGGTTTGCAAGCGTTTTGCAAGACAAGCAAAACATTTGATTAAATTTTAACTTGATATACAAGCAAGGTCTTGCAATACAAGTACATATAATATACACACATCACAACTGAGCCGATGGTTCTTCTCTCTCTGACGCTGCAAGAGTTCTAAACAAGCAAAGTCTTGCAATACGAGTACTTATAGTATTTTATATTAAAGTTTTTGGGCTGTGGAACAAATCGTCCAAGTTTCCATTATTTCGTATGGGGAAATTTGCTTTGATATACAAGTGCTTTGGATTACAAGCATGCTTCTGGAACGAATTATGCTTGCAAACCAAGGTTTTACTGTATAAGCAGTAGTAGTGGATACGGCACATGCTGTTTTGAAATGTATAACCATGTGAATTGTTGTCCTCCCAAATCAAAAGTTGCTCTGGGAAAGCCTCTGTACAAATGTGTGTAAAATTAGACACCTTGTTAAATAATGCATCTTCTCTGAAATGCACATTTGGAGGGTAAGTACTGGGCAATATCCAGAAAAATTGCCACTAAGGTTAAACAACTGTTAAGTCCCTCCCCTATTCCAAATGCAAAATCTCCCAGATTCTATATATAGTGTTCAAACTTGTTCATTTAAATTTGGGCACGCGCCCAATTCGCGCCTGCAATTTGGGATAGTAGAGCCAAACATGAACATTGGGCGAAAAAAAATAGGCCTCCGAGGAAATATATGGTGGTCAGAGGACAAAATGTAATCAATAAACCTTTGGTAGCATGAGATAGAATCATACTGCCACCACTACATATAAAGCTAGGCCTGATGAAGCAATTTGTAAAGGCTTTGAATAATAACGGTTCGTGCATTGAATACATATAGGGGCATAATCAAAACAAAAGTCTAAGTCCATTTTGGGCCTAGGGCGCTAGTCGCCCAAAGTTGGTAGCGTCCAAAGTCCATTCTCGAATAATATGTAATACCTCTCCTCAATTTTTTTTTTTTTTTAATCGTCTACTTCTGTCCAGCCGTTTGATTGTCCAGACCGCTAGTACGTCTATCTTTATACTACATTCTCGTCTAAAATATCATCCAAGTCCCAAACGCCTAGAATCAGACCTTTTGGACGTGGGAGGGGGCCAGCATAGTGATGGACTGGCAACCAAGACATGACAACAGAGTAGTGGGGCACCTTACAGGGCACTGCTGTGAACTTCACAAAAAAGGGTACCACATGAACATCTCACCAGAACTTTCTTGCAGGTCATAGTGAGCCCCCCTACAACCTACTATATCCTCCTGTCTACAACCCCGATAGCCCTTATGGCAGCAGGTGCCACCTATATGGCACTACAATAGGGCATGGGGTTTTTATTATGGACTCACATTTTCCATCATGAATGCAGTGGTTAGAGTGGCTTATGGGCCTGGGTCCTTCTTTCTATGGTTCACTAGCCCCCCACCCCACCTCCAACTACTTAAGCCGTCTCTGTGCAGCTCTACTAGGCTTTCCTATTTCAGGTGCTGATGTTCTGGAGGCAGGTATGTATGTTTTTATTCCGATTTTAATGGCAGTGTGGGGGGGGAGGAAGTGATCACTGGGGGAGTGTGTGGGGGTCTATACTTTGTGTCTGCAGTGGTTATCTGGTTACTTTGGATAACTTCTGGCACTTAGACCTGTTTTTAGATCAGACAACTTATAAATGACCCACATTTCATAGCATCAATGAATGAAATTGAATCATGTGCCTGGTCTTCATTTGTTCTTGTGAAGAACTTTCTTGGCAATAAGGCGGCAGACAACTACATACAATCAGTAGAGGATATGCTCTTTCATTTCAACAGGCTTGGCTGTAGCATGAATTTTAAAATCCATTATGTGCACAGTCACTTAAATCGCTTTCCAGAGAACCTTGGTGACTTAAGCAAAGAGCAAGGTTAAAGATTTCACCAAGACATAAAAACAATAGAAGCCAGATATCAAGGAAGATGGGATGCAAACATGATGGCAGACTATTGTTGGAATATTATGTGGGATTGTCCTGGCAGAACCTATTCTCGGAAGTCTTACAAAATGAGCTTCTTGTGTGTCAAATGACTGGAAAGTTTGTATCATAAACTTGTGCTTTTGATATGAAATAAGTAAATTTTCATGTTGTACACTTTTTTTAAAAAAATTTTAATATGTTTCCTCCATGCTTAAAAGATATTAATTTAAACACTATATTAAAATATCCTGATTTTTTAGTGGGCAAGCAAAGTGAAGAATGGTATATGGACACATGTTCTGTATCTCAAAAACTAGAGCTGATAGGAGAAAAATGGTGCCATTTTTTTTTTTAATCAGCAGGTCAGATATACCCAGAAACAGGTCTAACATTTGAAGCACCAAAATGAATGTTGGCCAGTGTAATCATATAGGAAAATCAGAAGCCTAAAAAACTAAAAATATGGAAAAAACTGAGAAAGGCTATGACCATGTGAAAGCGAAAAACGATTGGTGCATTAAGAAAAGGCAATAAAAAGTGGAGCAAACCAAAACCCATGGTAAACTCACCTCTATGTATCAAACGCAAACCAAATGTATAAAAGCGTCACAAACTGCTGGAACCATGTCTCGAAAAAACGAAAGGGGAGCAAACGCTAACTGAAGAATTTAATAAGGTACATAGTAGCCGATATATAATAGCCACGTCTACATAGATAAAAAAAAGAGGCAGGGCCAATGTACTATGCCACGAATACTGCTAAATAAGGGGGACCCACATCGTCAGATTGGAATGCTATAGCTACAAATGTGGAATGTAAAAAAAATATAGAATATAAAAATATAGAAGTAATGAACATAAGAACATAAGAATTGCTGCTGCTGGGTCAGACCAGTTGTTCATCTTGCCCAGCAGTCCGCTCATGTGGCAGCCCTTAAGTCAAAGACCAGTGTCCTAATTGATTCTAGCCTTACCTGCATACGTTCTGGTTCAGCAGGAACTTGTCTAACTTTGTCTTGAATCCCTGGAGGGTACTTTCCCCTATAACAGCCTCTGGAAGAGCGTTCCAGATTTCTACCACTCTCTGGGTGAAGAAGAACTTCCTTACATTTGTACGGAATCTATCCCCTTTTAACTTTAGCAAGTGCCCTCTCATTCTCTTCACCTTGGAGAGGGTGAACAATCTCTCTTTCTCTACTAAGTCAATTCCCTTCAATATCTTGAATGTTTTGATCATGTCCCCTCTCAGTCTTCTCTTTTCAAGGGAGAAGAGGCCCAGTTTTTCTAGCCTCTCATTGTACGGCAACTCCTCCAGTCCCTTAACCATTTTTGTCACTCTTCTATGGACCCTTTTGAGTAGTACTATGTCCTTTTTCATGTACGGAGCCCAGTGTTGGATGCAGTATTCCAGGTGGGGGCGTACCATGGCCCGGAACAATGACATGATAACCTTCTCAGATCTGTTTATGATCCCCTTCTTAATCATTCCTAGCCTTCTGTTCACCTTTTTTGCTGCTGCTGCGCATTGCGCAGATGGTTTCATTGACTTGTCTAAAAGCACTCCCAAGTCTCTTTCCTGGGGGCTTTCTCCGAATACAGCACCAGACATCCTGTATTCGTGCATATGATTTTTGTTACTGACATGCATCACCTTGCACTTATCCACGTTGAACCTCATTTGCCATTTCGAGGCCCATTCCTCGAGCGTGTTTATGTCTTGTTGTAGGTCTTCGCAATCCTTCTTTGTTCTCACTACTCTGAATAACTTTGTATCTTCTGCAAATTTAATCACCTCACTCATCGTGCCAATTTCTAGGTCGTTGATAAATATGTTGAAGATCACATTCCCGAGCACCAAACCCTGCTGCACTCCACTCGTGAAGCTTTTCCAGTCCGAATATTGTCCATTTACCCCTACTCTCTGTTTCCTATCCGCCAACCAGTTTTTAATCCACGTGAGTATATCATCCTCGATTCCATGGCTCTCAATTTTTCGAAGTAGACGTTCATGCGGGACTTTGTCAAACGCCTTCTGAAAATCTAGATATACAATGGAGACTGGGTCACCCTTGTCTATCTACCTGTTTACTCCCTTGAAGAAGTGCAGTAAGTTTGTCAAGCAAAATATTCCTTTGCTGAAGCCGGGCTGGCTGGTCCTCATCAGATTGTGTCCATCAAGGTGATCAATGATGCGGTTCTTTATCAGTGCCTCTACCATCTTTCCCGGTACCAAATTCAGACTCACCGCTTTGTAGTTTCCCCTGATCTCACCTCGAACCTTTCTTGAAGATCGGCGTAACATTCGCCACTTTCTACTCTTCCGAACTCTTTCCTGATTTGATCGTCAGATTGGCTATTAGCTGAAGCAGTTCAGCTATAACCCCTTTCAGTTCGTTGATGCCGCCCGGTTGGATGCAGTTATAGTTTTTAAGCCTATCAGTCTGCCTGCATAGCTCTTCTAGGCTGACCGTCGACCCTGTCAGTTTCCCGTTTTCATTTCCTGTGTATAGCATGTTGGCTTCTGGTATATTGGATATATCCTCTTCGGTAAATACAGACACAAAAAATGTGTTCAGTTTGTCGGCGATGGCTTTGTCCTCCTTTAGTACTCCCTTTATTCCATGGTCATCTAATAATAAGTGTATGAGTATGACTGAATAAATTGGGCAGGGCTGAATACTGTGCTGTGGATCACAAATTGAAAGAAACAGGGAAGAAGACTATGGCAGGAATATCAATTAGAAGTAAAGTGAACTACAGCAAACCTTACTTGAGAGTACAAACGGCTGCAACTAAAAATAGCAAGAAGAGAATGTAACTGCATGATAGGAAACATGGAGGTCACCAGAATATTAATGAATGAATAAATAAATAGATATCATAAAGGGTACCAGAGTGTAAATAAATGAATGAAGCTAACATAACTGATGAATGGTACGGTAAATAAATAAATAAAACTATGGTAACCATGCTAAAGAGTGACTATAAAAACATTATGGCAAAATAATAAAAATGAAAATGAAAATATGATGAATTTGGAAGAAAAGGTGATGAACTACTGCACATGTGCATATGTTGAAGGCATATGTGATGATGAGAAAAGAAAATATTTGTGTAACTTGTGTCATGAGGGCTGGAAATTAAAAAAAAAATGTCTCACTAATAGGTAAACTGGGCTAAATTCTATATATGTCACTCAAAAACCCACTACTGAAGAAAGCTTAAAGTTAGGCTTATGCCCTGGAAATGAGATTAAATTTAGACACAAATGCTCCAATTCTGTAATTACATGTGTAATTTAAAGGCACCCCCCCCCCCCTTCCCGGTTCTTCCATTCCCTGTCTATTTCCATGTCCCCATTTTTAACTTGCGTGTAAACTTTAGGTGCAGATCTCACACCTAAATTTATGTGCATACCCCTTAATTGATTTTAGTGCAAATAATTACTTGATAAAATGCCAACTATCCAGCCTAATTAGCTTGTTATTCAATTAAAATTGGCATGCAATTTGGGTACGCAAACAAAATTGTGTGCATCATTTCTGGTGCTTTCCATAGAATTAGTGGGTTTATGTGAACACATTTTATGTGCCCCATCAAGCTCACAATATTTTTCCAATTGATCATCCAGAAATGTTTCAATAAATTGTACAAGATCCTTCCACCTCTTTCAGAATCCATAATATATGGATATTATTCCATCTTCTGACATGAATTCATCAAGACTCTCTTCTCTAATAAGAAAACTGGTTTCAGTTTTGTTTATTTGAGTCACAGTGTCCTCTTCTATGGAGCTTCACTGTTGTATTTCACCTGACAAATTATGGATCCTACTCACGAGGCTCTGTCAACTGTTAATGTGGAAGTATGTGCTGTTAATGTGGACAAAGAGCATGTGCGGCTGTATTGGATTACTGAAGCAGAGACTTGGAGGATTTACTGCTGCACAGTGCCAAGCAGTCTGCCAGAGATAGTTAACCAAGGAGGACTCTCAGGCAGGGCAGGATTAATTCGTCGAGGGTCCCTAGGCACACAAGTACACTGGGCCCCCTTCTGCGGGCCCTCCTCACAGTTTCGGGCCCTAGGCACGTGCCTACTGGGCCTATTGATTAATCCGGCCCTGCTCTCAGGAGGCAAGGGCTTGTTGCAGAGATAGAGTTCAGTCGAGGAGGTGACACGAGGACTCAGAGAACTTTTTACATAGTATCAGAACCCTCCTTGTCCTGGCACCACTCCCTGATTTGTGGGTTTGCCTCCAAAAGCGGCACTTTGGTATCTACCAGGACTTTGAGTCCCTGAGGAACCGGTACAATTATATGTGGAGTTATGTCCTCTCACCTTGGGTTCTGCATCCCCAACCCTATATGTCATGTCTGTCTGTCCAAATTAGTTTGTAAGCTCTTCTGAGCAGGGACTGTCTATAAATGTCAAAATGTACAGCGCTGCGTATGCCTTTCAGTGCTATATAAGTGGCAAGTAGTAGTAATTAGTAGGCCGAGATGGCAGCTGCAGGCCAAATTATATATATTTAGAAATGATTTGGAAATGGGAACAAGGAATAAAGTGATCAAATTTGCAGAGGCCACAGTATTGTTCAAGGTTGTTAAATTGCATGTGGACCATGAGAAACTGCAGGAGGACCCTGGGAAAGTAAATGATTTGGGCGCCAAAAGGGAAAATGAAATTTCATGTGGGCAAGTGAAAAGTGATGTTTATTGGGAAGAGATCAGACTCCACAGGTGACCCTTGAGAGGAGAAATGCTGGCCTAGTGCCTAACCCTCAGTAAGCCTGGTTCTGAGAGGTTGTAAAGGCTCACCATTAAAGATAGTTTTCACAACCTGAAACACACATTACTCATACTACTCATATACTACTCTTAAATTACTCTCCACATTTCCCCAACGGGTGCCTGTTCCCAACCGTGAGAAGAAGTCCTCCAGTTCAGTCACAGCCCCTCTACCTGGTATTTTTGACCTGGCTTGGCTACTGTTGAGCTGTCTCAAAGCAAAAAAAAAAGGAGACCTGTGTTCCATGACAAGAGTCCCTGGATATGACAGGAGCTATCAAATTTAAAAATTTATTGTGTTCAAAATGTCAAAAAGTCTAAATCATAAACAAGATCCTCTCTAAATCAACCAAAAACTACAAATGCCTTATTGAAGGAAAAGATCTCAGAATACCACACCAAGGAACATGTGGAGGGGCATAATCAAAAGAGACGTCTAAGTCTGTTTTGGGCCTAAGTCACAAGTCGCCCAAAGTCGGGCAAAAGTCGGACATGGGAAAAAGTCCATTTTCGAAAAATAAGTCCAACATTTTTTTTTTTTTTTTTTTTTGAGTTCAATAATTTTTATTAAGTATTTTAAAGGATACAAGAATCATTTAAAGTACATAGAAACAAAATAAAGCTTTCTGTATATAAAATATATAAATCTATGTTTAACTGTATAGGAGCAAAGGCTCCAGTTATTAAAAATGTATGTAAGGGATATATAAGATAAAGATGAGAGAGAGCAGTAAAGAAAAAGGAAAGAAGAATGAAAGAGAGAAGAGAGGAGAAGAAAAGGATAACAGGAGTGTCTAAGAAGATGAGCGTACATAGGAGTCTAAGAATGACCATGGAGATTTGTTGTATTTCAAGTTCATGCAGGTTCGGAATGTAACTCTCTTCTCATATGCATAGGATTCAAATCTATGATACATACTCAGAGAGTTCCACCAAAAGGTATAATCTAATAGCGAGGGTGATTTCCAATTTTTTAGAATGTGCATGAGAGCAGTCACCAACATGGTATCAATGAGTTTAGGTGGACAATTTGATTGTGTGAAACATGGGTGTTGAAAGCGAAGGATTACAATGTCTATAGAGATTTCTTCTGAGCAGTTAGTAATAGATTGTATGGTGTTCCAGACATAGGTCCAAAAAGAGCGGACTAGAGTACAATGAAATAACATATGATCAAGAGTTCCTTCCTCTTTCAAGCAGTTCCAGCAAACAGAGTCTTGCTTTAAGTTAGCTTTCCACATGCGAAGTGGGGTCCATATTGCCTGCCACATAAGAAAGTACATTGATTGTGATACTCTAGAAGATAAAAGCGGGCGATTTGTCGATGACCAGAAAAGCTCCCAATCAATGTCAGAAAGCGGAGTGGTAAGTATAACGTCCCAGTGTTTCATAGAGTGAGGTGAAAAAGTGAAGGAGTGATCTCTTAAAATATTGTAGAAGGATGATATCGCCTTGCCTTTTAATAGAGACAGAGAAGACCAGTTGTAAATAGTATTTTTGGAAGTCATATAGTCAAATCGTATATGCAAAGAAGGCAACACTCCAGTGAGAGAACGCCATTGTGAATAAGTAGAAGGAGGCAGCGAGTATGTAGAGCACAGTATATCGAATGGAACTAACGAGTTGAGGGTAGACAATTGATGGACAAACCATATACCTGCCCGCTGCCACCTTTTCCATGATAGAGATTTGTCGTGATTTTGAATTTTGGGATTGTTCCAAAGGGACATGAGTGGACTAACATTAACTGAGATTTCAGTCAATGTATCTATAAGATAAAGAGCATGCTGCGTTGCACCCAATAAAGAGTATCTCTTTAAGTGCCTTGGTATTGACACCGTTAGTAAGCATGAGATGTGTAAAGGCGTACATAAAAAACATTCCATTTCAAACCAGGCAGGAAGATCTTGAGGGGGAAGATTTTGAGTGGAGGAGTTAGTGAGCCAGTAAGCTCCATATTTGGCTAATGAAGCAATATAATAGTGATAGAAATCAGGAAAGTTGAGACCACCGTTGATCTTAGAGGCTTTCAGTTTGGCGAGAGCAATTCGAGGTTTTTTTCTTGTTCCAAATGAATTCAGATATTTTCATATTTAGCCAATTAAATCATGATTTCCGGCATAACAGAGGGAGCATAGAAAGGATATAATTAATTTGAGGGGCCAGAGTCATTTTGATGGATGCAATTCTACCCCACCAGGATAAAAAGAGTGGAGTCCATCGAGATGTGGTGTTTAGAACTAGATTTTTGACTTTAGATATATTAAGATCTTGAGCATGAACCGAATCTTTATGTATTAAAATCCCCAAGTATTTCACAGCTTCATGTGACCATGAGAAAGGAAAATGAGCCAAATCTGATGGAAGTATATTATCATTTAGAGGGAAGATCTCTGATTTCTCCCAATTAACAGAGTATCCGGAAAGGAGGGAGTATTGAGTGATAATGTGAATAAGATTGGGAAGGGAGAGTAAAGGGTCTCTCAGAAAAAGTAAAACATCATCAGCATAAGCTGCTAATTTGAAATCTCGATCAGAGGAGGGAATACCTTTAATTGAGGGACTTTGTCGTATAGCTGAAAGGAGTGGCTCTAACACTAGATTAAATAGTAATGGTGAGAGAGGACAGCCTTGTCGAGTACCTCTATGGAGGGGAAATTTATTGGATAAAGAATTGTTAATCCTAATACGAGCTGTGGGTTGATGATATAGCGTTTTTATCCAGTTTGTAAAAAATGGGCCAAAATTATACCACTTCAGGACATGGAAAAGGAAAGGCCACTCCACTCGGTCAAAGGCTTTTTCAGCATCAATAGCTAGGCCTATTACAGGGTCTGACATTGTTTTAGCATGAGCGTTAATATAGTGAAATAGGCGCAGGTTGTCTCCTATATATCTTTGTTTAATGAACCCTGTTTGATCTTTATGTATAAGCAATGGGATTATTTTGGTAAGTCTTAATGCAAGTGATTTTGCCATTATCTTGTAGTCTAAATTGAGGAGAGATATGGGGCGAAAGTTTTTAACTAAAGTGTCATCTCTGTCAGGTTTAGGGATTACTACAATGGTGGCCTCGGTGAAATTGAATTGCTTGTCCGGAGTGGAGTGGAGGAAGTCATAATATTTAAGGAGATGAGGAGCTAGTAGGGTGCGAAATTGCTTAAAGAATTCGTTCGTGAAGCCGTCTGGGCCAGGGGCTTTCCCAGCAGGTAAGGAAGATATGGCAGTTTCAATTTCTAATATAGTTATTGGAGAATCAAGTTCCAATTTAACAGATTCTGGAATGGTCGGATGAGTTAAGGAGGTAAGAAATGAGTCTATATCTGCTTCAGGAGTGGTAGATTCGGATTGGTATAAAGAAGTATAGAATTTTTCAAATTGAGAGGAAATTAGAGATCTGGTTTTGACTAATTGACCTGATGAATTTTGAATAGCCGTTATATGTAGTCTTTTAGATTTATTTTTAAGGTATCTGGCCAAAGGACGACCCATTATATTATCTCCCATGTAATGTCCAGAGTTAGAGATAAAAATATCACGCCTAGCTATATATGAAACTAAAGTATTATATTCATATTTAAGATTTTGAATACGTTGGAAAGTATTTGGGTCATGTATGTGATTAGACATATGTTGTAATTCTAAGGTTTTGATGGAGTTTTCTAAATCTTTTTCCTTTCTCATGGACTGTTTCTTTTTCCAAGAGGCAATTTTAATCAATTCACCTCTAAGGGTTACTTTGTATGCTTCCCAGACAATGGAAGGACAAATTTCAGGATCTTTAGAATTATTTTCAAAAAACTCCGCAGTGAAAGAATTGATTTTTTCAATAATTTCCTCGTCTAGCAGTAAGGCGTTGTTTAGCCGCCATGAGGGGGATTCCTTATGTGGGGCTGAGATGGATATATATAAAGAGATGGCAGCATGATCAGTGAGAGAGATTGGATGTATAATGGTATTGGTGAGATCTTGAATAAGAGAAGGGGATAAGAGAAAATAATCGATTCTCGAGTATGTATTATGTGGAGGTGAAAAATGTGTGTATTCTCTACCTTTCGGGTAAAGCAAGCGCCAAGGATCCACAAGAGAAAAGGCATCCTTTAAAGCATGAAGAGCTGTGAAAGACTTGGATTTGGAGGGTTTACAAGAAGAAGATCTGTCAATATATAGATCTTGAATTTGATTAAAGTCCCCTCCCAATATCAGAGAACAGGTATCAAATTCAACTATCGCCAGCTGAAGCTCTTTGAAAAAGTTTGGGTGGTCTTTGACCGGGCCGTATATATTAAGAAAAATAAAATTAGTTGAGTGTATCGCAGCATGTACTAGACACCATCTTCCTTCAGTGTCTATTTTAAAATTGTGAATAACGGGAAATAGTTTATCATTGAAAAATATTGACACACCATTTTTCTTTTGATGAGTTGCAGGGGAATATAAGTGAGTTGAAAATCCCTTTAGTTGAAATTTCGAGGCAGCAGCGGGTAGGAGGTGGGTTTCCTGCAAATAAATTATATCAGGATGTTTATTGGATACATAATTAGCTATCTTTTTCCTTTTAATGGGATGGTTAAGACCATTCACATTAAAGGAAAAAACATGTAAATCAGCCATAATATATGATATATATTGTTGAATCATAGATTATATCTCCTCTGTCCAGAAAAATAATTGATATAATTGTAAGCTCGGGCAGACACTCCTGTCTAAGAAGAAGAGAGATAAAAAAAAGTGTGAAAGTAAAAGAAAAGAAATCAGCATAGTATATGGTCAGAAAAAGAATGGACCACACTATTCTACATATTTTAAAACATTTTAAATGTGATCCTGTGACCACGGAATAATAACACATATGGAACAACTAATAAATTCCACACCTATTCAATAATAGAAAATTTGAGATTAGTGTGCTTGATTTAGCAGAATATATGACATAGTATATACAATTCATTATGAATTATAAGAAGATGAATAGACAAAATAGACAGTGAATTTGGAGCTATCCAAGCAGGATGTCATATCTCTATATTGATCAATCTAAGGTAGGTTTAAAAGATGCAAAAATAAGAGGAGTTAGACCGTTGGATCCATCGCCAGGGCGCCGCCAGCAACTGTCACAGGTATAGAATCTATAAATTGTTGAGCAGTTATTGTGTCTGTGAAGGTGTGTGATTTCCCATCATGCCAAATGCGTAAGGATGCAGGATATATAAGTGCAAATCGCACTCCTCGATGATGAAGTATGGAGCATAGTGGTGTCATCGCCTTACGAAGGGAGGATACATGTAAAGAGTAGTCATTGAATAGTAGCAATTTTTGTCCTTTATATTCAAGCCGGCCAGATTTCCGAAAAGCTTGCATGATAAGCTCCTTTTCTTTCCAGTTGATGTATCTAGCAATCGTTGTTCGCGGGTGGTTGTTATCACTTGTACGTTGGCCCAAACGGTGTGCCCGTTCGCATAAAAAACCAGACGTTGGGGTCACCAGGCCAAGTTGCTTTGGTAGCCAAACTTGGAAGAAGTGATAGAGGTCTTGGTCTGCTTGGAGCTCAGGTAGCCCCACTACTCGTATATTATTACGACGCTGACGGTTCTCCTGAGCATCTAAACGTTCTGTCAGTGCTGTCATCTGGGTCTGTAAACTAATCACACTCTCCCGTTCATGTAGTACTGCGTCCTCATTTTCAGATATCCTCTGTTCTACTGCTGTAATACGGCCAGCCTGTGTTTCAAAGCGGTCATTAATGCAGTCAACTGCTGATTGTAATTTATGAAGTTTATCTTCCAAGGATTTAGTGACCATTTTTGAAATTTCCTGTGCCCATTCACTCCAGTGTATCGAGGTTGGAGTGGGAATTGGTGACGCCGCCATTTTGAGCATGGAGTAGTCAATTTTGTGTTTCGGCGTTTTCGACGATTTTACTGGCATGACGGATTGTTGCGCACTAAAAGAGGGCTCACTTACCAACAAGCGTCGACAGGGACCCCAGTTGTGGCGATCTGATTTGTTTTGTTTATTAGGCAGACGAGTTCAATAACTCCGAGATATTCGGTTTCAGATACAAATTAAAGTTCTTTGCATCAAGTTCTCTCCGATTGTATAAAAATATAAGATATAATAGCACGGTTTAATTTAAAACTAGGTGCAGGTGTAAGGAGCCGTTACACCATATGTGTAATCACCGCGGCAATCAGGCCACGCCCCTTTTTTTTTTTTTTTTCTTCCCTTCCCTTTCCTTCTTTCTTCCCTTTCTTCTTCCCCCTCGACGACCAGCAGTGGGCTGAGAAAAAAAAAAAAAAAAAAAGTAGCACTCGAATGAGCTGAGGAGAGCAAGGTACCTAAATGAGCAGTGCAGGATAAATCTCTCTTGCTTGAGGGGTGGAGGAAGGAGGGACTGTGTCGAAAGTGGCTGTTGGGGGCGGGGCAAACCGCCGATCTCGGGCTCCTCCGGTGCAGTGAAGGGGGATGCCTCGATCTTCCTTCCCCTTCACTGTGCTGGATTCCAAGGATGGATCTTGAATTCAGAGCCCTTAAAAGGGCTGCAAAGGCAGACTTGTGCTGAAAGTGGCTGTTGGGGGCGGGGCAAACCGCCGATCTCGGGCTCCTCCGGTGCAGTGAAGGGGGATGCCTCGATCTTCCTTCCCCTTCACTGTGCTGGATTCCAAGGATGGATCTTGAATTCAGAGCCCTTAAAAGGGCTGCAAAGGCAGACTTGTGCTGAAAGTGGCTGTTGGGGGCGGGGCAAACCGCCGATCTCGGGCTCCTCCGGTGCAGTGAAGGGGGATGCCTCGATCTTCCTTCCCCTTCACTGTGCTGGATTCCAAGGATGGATCTTGAATTCCATTTTTTTTTTTAATCATCTAACTGTATGTCCAGCCGTCTGATCATCCAGACCGCTAAGTCGTCCATATTTATACCCCATTTTCATCCATAAATTCGTCCAAGTCACAAATGCCTGGAAAAAGACCTTTTGGGCATTGGAGGGGCCAGAAAAGTGATGGTCTGGACATCCAGACATGGCACCAGAGTAGTGGGGTACCTTACAGGGCACAGCTGTAAACTTCACAAAAAGGGTCCAACATAAACATCTCACTACACTCCCTTATTGGCCATGGTGAGCCCTCCCCCAAACAAATCCAGAATCTACTAGACCCACCTATCTACCACCCCAATAGCCCTTATGGCTGCAGGAGCCACTTATATGGCAGTACAAAAGGGTTAGGGTTTTTTTGGAGGGTGCACATTTTTCACCATGAATGCGGTGATTAAAGTGGCTTATGGGCCTGGGTCCTCCTCTCCATGGCTCACTAACCCACCCCCAAGACCACTTAAGCCACCTCTGTGCAGCTCTACTAGGCTTTCCTATGCCAGGCTGCCAGGTGCTGATGTTCTGGAGGCAGGTATGTAAAGTTGTTATTATGATTTCTAGTTGGGGGGGGGGGGGCAGTGATCACTGGGGTAGTGTGTGTGGTTCTGTAATTTGTGTCTGCAGTGCTTATCTGGTCACTTTGGATACCCTCTTGTGACTTAGACCTGGTTTTAGATGGCCTAAGTCACAACTTCCATGTTCCGTTTGGGCAGTGTTGTAAAACTTTTGGTTATACATTGTGACAGGGAAGCTCCTGTCACTGGTTTAAAACCTGCTTTAAACCCTGCCACCAAAACAAATGGGCCTATTTCTAAGCCCAGGAAGCTGCCCATTAACTCTGTTCCCAGTACTAAGAGGTAGGGCAGAGCAGAGAAGGAATGCAAGAGGGGAACAGAATACCTGTTCCAAGTCACTATAATCACTTTTATAAATCATCTGTTAATTCTGCAGCTAAACCTCTGGTCAGGAAATCTGACCCTGTAAGGATTAAGGAAAGGGGTGGAGCTGACAGGCAGAAGGTGGCTAGAGCAGGAGTGAAAGTTACCCAGCTGAATAAATCAAGGCCAGCTGAGAACCCCCACAAGCAATCAGGAACTTGGAGGGAAGGGGGTGCCTCCCAGAGCAGGGAATGGAAGGCTAAGAAACTCCCTAACACACAGCACTGGCAGACTAACCAAACCTTGCTTTCCAAGCAGAAGCTAAGTGAAAGGGAAGGCTCCAGGAGCAGGGCTTGCCAAAGGCTGCTTCAGAGGATAGCCTGTATCCAGCCTCAGAGAGCGAGGAATCTCTCATGGAGGTAGAGGGAGGTATCTCTGAGAGAAATGACATGGACTGCAGCCCTGACGCTTTAGCAGTGGTTCCCAAACCTGTCCTGGAGGACCCCCAGGCCAGTCGGGTTTTCAAGATAGCCCTAATGAATATGCATGACAGAGATTTGCATATAATGGAGATGCCAGGAATGCAGATCTGCTCCATGCATATTCATTAGGGCTATCTTGAAAATCCGACTGGCCTGGGGGGTCCTTCAGGACAGGTTTGGGAACCACTGCCTTAGACTATAGGTCTGAATCCAGCATGAGTCTGAAAGGTACTGTGTGGGGGAGGGGAATGGAAGTTTGTACTGTAACAATGGTCTAACTATTTAAAAGAAACAGTTCTGTCCTTAGGAAGGACTGTATAATGAATGAGTGTTGGAGGGGTGAATGTGAGGTTTGGTTAGTAGCAGAAATTAAACCAGAATCCCTGTATGCAAGCTAAGCATAGTGAGTGGGGAAGGGTAATGCTAACTAACCTTGAAGGGAGAAGTAAAGCCTGAAGTGGATTCAGTGACCTGACATTACACATCCCTGATAGTGGGAACTTTGGGAGGGGAATCTTAGACCATTAAAACAAAGGGTGGATGGTTTCCAGCCCCGGCCCCTACATAAAGAGGGTATCAGGGGTATGTAGAATTCAGGAGGTCAGGTGGGGAGAACTTCCTGAAACAACCGAAGGCACAAAACAGTAATTGTTCCAAGGCTAAAGTGAGTGCAGCTACCCACTGCTAGTTGGGGTTCTTGAAACTCGAAGGCTGCCCAGAACTGTAAATGCCTGGCAACAGAACTAAGAGAAATCCTGTTTAAAAGGACACAATTTTGGTTTTGTTTTTCCTTTCTTGAATGAAGCAGGGACTTGCTATAAAAGAGAACTTTTGTTTATGATAAATCTTTTCCAAACCTCTTCAGCCATTGTGGCTGCCTTAGACCCAGTGCCTTTGAACTGGGTAATAAAACTTGGAACTGGCAATTATTTATGGAGTTTTTCTTTTCTGCTGTGTTTAACCTAGAGTGGCCCTCCAAAGAGCGCTAATACTTGCGCCTGAGGCGGGAGCCGGGTTGCCAGCGCTAGGCTTACCTCTGGCCCCGTCACAACATGCAGTACAACTAAGTCTAAGACGGTCCACATCCCGCCCAAATCCCGCCCTTGACACTCCTCCTGACACGCCCCTTTTAGCTCTGGTCATTTAGCAGCACTGTGAAGGCCTAGGTTGTTTTTAAATACATCTAAAACCCAGTTTGATTATTGGCACTTGGATGACTTGTCTTTTAGAACGTCCAAGTGCCGATTTAAGCCGGTTTTTCTGTTTCAATTATGAGCCCCATACTAGTTCTCCTATGGTTGTAAAATGGTGGTAGGTATCTTTAATTAATCAAAAACCTTCACACATATTTTGACTGTAATCTCAGCCTTCCTTTCTATTAATTGAATAATTATTTAAACTTTTTTGCTTTAATTAGTTTTTTGTCTTTTGTATTTTTAACACCAATAAATAGTTGATTGAAAGCTTCTGTTGTTAAGAGCAGGCAAATTTGCAAGCCTCTGCTGATATTTTAGCAGCAGGCAAAAACATTTGCTATTAGCATTGCACATTTGTTAGTAACGGTCTCTGCCTCGGAACTTATTTCATTTCGCTTCACTTATTGCAATAACATATCCTATGCTAAAAAAACAAGTAAAGAGCCTCTTATCTCTTGTTTGGTGACTTAAATGCTGTTATCTGTTGTCTGTGTTGCCAGAACTATAAGATCCATGTTCTCGGAACTATCTTGAAACTGCCTAATATCCAATGTCTGGCTTCGTCAGGATTTTCTAGTTGGGCTGCATCACAACATCAAAATAATGATTAGGGCAAAGAACTTTAAACACTGAGTTCAAGCATAACAAATTCACTTACTTCAAGCATTCAAGCAATTTGTTGTTCATCATATTTGAGATATTTAAAAATGATACTTTTATCCTGAGAACACTAGCGCATGCGCACTTGCTCCATATGATGTTTAGCTTTATGATTGGTCTAATCCAAACTCATTCATATTGTATTTTTAATTGGTGTATTGAAGATTCGTACATATTCTAAGTCAAACCTATCAAAAAACAATAACAAAAAACTGACAGCAAGGTAAAGATGAATTTAAGGTCTTAGATGAAAACCGACCAATCTGAAAAAGTGTTTAGCTCTTTTGGGTGCATACTTTGTAATTTAAAGATCAAGCGTAACTCTCTTTGTTTAAGACGTTTGATCCTATCTCCACCTCTACTTGATTTGGGTTCATGATCAATAACAAAACATAGTAAGTCCTGAAAATTATGTTTGACTCATGTAGAGTGATCAACGACCACTTCTGAACTGTGTTGACACTTGAAATTAGATTTATGTTCCCGCATTTTGGTTCTCAAGTCTCTGGACGTCATACCAACGTAAATCTTTTTACATGGACATAAAATCAAATAGTTGATGAAAGTTGATTTACAATTCGTAAAGGTTTTAAACATATTTCACTCCATCAATTGGGTTGATAAATTCCTTGCATTCTAGTGTAACATTACAGATATTACAGGACCCACATTTGAAATGACCTATTATCTTGCTGCCCTCGTTGAGAAGACTTCACTTTGAGATATTCAATAAGGGACTGAGAATCTCTTTTAAATTCTGATTTCCAGAAAAAGCAATTCCAAGTTTTTTTTATTCTCAAAAACTGGACTTAAGTTCATTATTTCCCAATATTGCTTTTGGAACAATACCTCAGAACAAACGTTTCAACTTCATCTTCCAAATCATTCCTTCTTTGTGAAAAAGAGAGACTTTCTTTCAATTTCCTCGGATCAAAGTTTCATTTTTAAATATCTCAAATATGACGAACAAATTGCCTAGACACTTGCCCTAATCATTATTTTGATGTTGTAATGCAGCTTGACTAGAAAATCCTGATGAAGCTGACATTAGGAGAATATTGGATATTTGGCAGTTTCAAGATAGTTCCAAGAATACAGATCTTGTAGTTCTGGCAACACAGATAACAGTATTTAAGTCATCAAACATGAGATAAGTGGCTGTTTACTTGTGTTTTAGCATGGGGCATGTTATTGCAATAAGGGATCTTTTTACTAAGGCATGCTAGCTGTTTTAGCGCATGCTAAATATTAGCATGCGCTAAACGCTAAAGCGCCCATTATAATCTAAAATGGCTGGCGCGCCTTAGTAAAAGGACCCCCAAGTGAAGCGAAATAAAATAAGCTCCAAGGTAGAGACCATTACTAACAAACATGAAATGGTAAGTAGCATATGTTTTTGCCTGCTGCTAAAATATCAGCAGAGGCTTGCAAATTTGACTGCTGTTAACAGAGGCTTTCAATCAACTATTTATTGGTATTAAAAATACAAAAGACAAAAAAAGAAATTAAAGCAAAAAAGTTAAAATTATTATTTAATTAATAGAAAGGAAGGCTGAGATTACAGTCAAAATACGTGTGAAGGTTTTTGATCGATGAAAGATACCTGCCACCACTTTACAACCATAGGAGAACTATGCAGTATGGGGCTCGTAATCAAAAAACAAAAACGTCCAAAAAGGGCCCTAATCGGTACTTGGACGATCAAAAAGCCAGATCGTCCAAGTACCGATAATCAAAGCTGGTTTTAGACGTATCTAAAACCAGCTTAGGACTTTCCCCTGCCTGTAACTGCCTAGAGCGAAAAGAGGGTTTTTTAGAGGAGGGGAAAGGGCGGGAGCTGTGCCGACCTAGACTTAGTCGTACAGCAAGTATAATCAAAACCTTGAACAGGTTACATAGTCGGAACTTATACGTTTTGACTTAGACCAAGTCAAAACAGGTATAAGCTCCGAAAAGGGGCTGATGAGCTGATCACAGCTGCCGTGATCAGCTCAGCAGCCCCGGCAACCAGCCCATCCCCCACTGCAACGATCGTGGCCGGAGAGATGCTTCATCTCCCCTTCGCGATAGCGATCCCCGAAGTGCCACGGTTCATGGCACTTCGGGGGATCGCTATCGCAACAGAAGAGATAGCCAATCTCTCCTGCCGAGATGTGACCCTCCCACCCCGAACCAATATGGGCAGGAGGGACCCAACCCCTCCTACCCATGATCACCCCCCACCCCCCACTAAGATACGGGCAGGAGGGATCCCAGGCCCTCCTGTCCACGATGCACCCCCCCAACGACCACCCCTGAACCCCTGATCGACCCCCCCAAACTCCCGATTGCCCCCAAATCATGGGACCCCCCTGACCAGCCCCCCACCCCCGACACCCCCCCTTACAATCAGTTGGCCAGAAGGATGGGTCCCAAGCCCGCCTGTCCGGCAGGCCTGCCATCCACTGAATGGTGGGCCTTAGGGCCTGATTGGGTCAAGTGCCTAAGGCTCCACTCAGAGGAGGGGCCTTAGGCGCCTGGGCCAACCGGAATAGACCCAGTTGCCATAGGCCCCCCTCCTGTGGGCGGGGCCTTAGTCACATTGCCTGGATTGGTGCCTAAGGCCCTGCCCACAGGAGGGGCCTAAGGAAACTGGGCCCAGACACCTAAGACCCCTCTTGTGGGTGTGGCCTTAGGTGCCTGGACCAATAAGGCCCTAAGGCCTGCCATTCAGCGGATGGTGGGTCTGCCGGGCGGACAAGCTTGGGACTTGTCTACCTGGCCAACTGACTGTGAGTAAGGGTGGTGTCAGGGGTGGTGTCAGGGGTGGGGTAACTGGTTGTGGGGTGAGAGGGGGCGATTGGGGGTTTGGGGGGTGATCGGGGGTTCGGGGGCGGTCATGGTGGGGTGCATCATGGGCAGGAGGGCTTGGGATCCCTCCTGTCCTTATTGGTTCGGGGGGAGTTGGATCATGGCAGGAGAGATTGGGCATCTCTCCTGTGGTGGTAGTTCGGGGGAGGGGGGGTCGATCGCGGCAGGGGAGATGAGCCATCTCTCCTGCCATGATCATTGCGGGGAGGGGAGTGGGGTGGATTCTGTAACCGGTGTTGTTTTTGACAGACACTGGTTACAGAATTCAGTTTCTTGGCGAAGGACTGGCCCCTCCTTCGCCTAAAAGCTATTGTTTTGGGCGTTTGAGACTTAGGCTTTTTTTTGGTTGATTATGTGTTGTAAGTTTAGACGTAGTGGTGGTCTGGCCGTTTAAACTGCTGAACGTAGAGGCAGGCTATTCTCAAAAAAAAACCTCATTTTGGACGTTTTTTTTAGAATGGACATTTTCTCTGCTGCTACTTTCAGCGTTTAGGGCCTTAGGCCAAAAGGGGACTTAGACATTTGTTTTTATTATGTCCCTCCACATGCTCCTTGGTGTGGTGTTCTGAGATCTTTTCCCCTACTTAGGCATTTGTAGTTTTTGGTTGACTTAGAGAGGATCTTGTTATAGCGTGAGTTGACATTTATTTTCCACTGATATTTTTGAGTAAATCATGAACAACACTGATATTAAAAATTCTCACAATATACTAATTGCTTCGAAGAATAACAGTTAAAATCAGACCCGGTTTGGTACCTGCTGACTGGAGAGACGCTGTGAGAATCACTGCTCGTTTCTATCATGTTTCCTTGTTTATTGTTTCCACGATGTCCAAGACAAGGGGTAGGAGTACTGCTACAGCCTCATGTCGCCCCGAAAACCCCCTTCTCGCTACCATTGGGCAATTTCTCCATCGTCTTCAGAGGAAGCCAGCTATGTCGGGGAATCGCCTGCTGGATCCATCTGCGCGGAATGATGCTGACCCAGAAGTCCTTGGGCTAGAAACTACTCTGAGCCCAGACCTAAGGAATCTACCTCCCCTGCCGCTGCGCGCTAGCTCACCACACGAAGGGAGTGAGTCAGAAGCAGCAGCACTCCCCAACCGAGAGGCTGAATCATCTGAGAACCAGCTTACAGATGTCTCGATGGACTTTTCAAGCCCAGAGGCTACACCAGCGGCTAGAATATCTTTGGGAGGAGAAAACCAGGATCGGCAGACAGAAAGTGGATAAGGTGAGCCGAGACTAATTTTACATGAAACTTCCTTTCATTCTGAGAAGCTGGCTGAAGTTACCCTAGATTCAATTTGGGCTTGGTTTCCAAACTAGGAGTCTCTTTAACTAAACAGATTAAAAATACTGAAAAGAATTCAAAAATTCAGAAACAAGAAATAGAACAAAACAAACAAGAAATTTCCAATGTAAAAGTTAAAGTAGGAGATATTGAAAAAGACTAAGTTCAATCAACAATAATAAAGTTCAATCAACAATAATAAAAGATAATCAGATTATTAGAAGAAAATTGGAGACAATGGAAAATAGTTATCGAGCCAATAATCTACGTTTGCTGAATTTCCCAAAAGTTCCTTCTATAAACCCAAGGGAAATGATAAAAAAGTACTTTACAGAGATCCTGAATATTCCCGAGGATTCAATACCTCCCTTTACCTGGGTGTATTATTTGCCCGGTTAAGTAATGGAGCAGCAAGCGGATGATCAGAACCAGGTTCAGCAGGAACCGCAATTAGATTTGACAGCAATTTTGGAAGCTTCTGATAAAGATTTGGCTAAACCAGCAACTCTTCTATTATAGAAACATAGAAACATAGAAAAAAAGCGGCAGAAAAGGGCTACAGCCCACCAAGTCTGCCCATTCCAAGTATCCCCCCCCTGAATTTACTTCCTTAAAGATCCCACAAGAGTATCCCATTTATTCTTAAAATCCGTCACGCTGCTGGCCTTTACCACCTGGAGTGGTAGTCTGTTCCAATGATCCACCACTCTTTCGGTGAAGAAGTACTTCCTGGAGTCGCCGTGAAACTTCCCTCCCCTGATTTTCAGCGGATGTCCTCTGATGGTCGAGGGACCCATGGGCCAGGAGATATCATCTTCTGGCTCGATGCGTCCCGTGATGTATTTATACGTTTCGATCATATCTCCCCGTTCTCTTCTTTCCTCGAGTGAGTACAGTCGCAACTTCTGTAGTCTTTCTTCATATGGGAGATCTTTGAGCCCCACGACCATCCTGGTGGCCGTTCGCTGAACCGACTCGATCCTTTGCCAGATAAAGAATGGATATTAAAAATGTTCTTTAAAAATAAATATAAGGAGTTTCTAGGTTTGAAAATTCAAGTTTTCCTAGATGTTAGTAAGGAAACTTAAAATCGTAGATGACAGTTTCTTTTATTGAAACCAGGTGTTACTCAGTTGGGTGGTATTTTCTTTTTTACGTTTTCCATGTAAATGTATTGTAAGGTATCGAGATAATAAATATGTATTTTTTTAACCGGCCCAACTTACTACTTTCCTGATGCTGAAACGCCTGGAAAAGGAAGGAATATCACATTAGCTAATAGCAATTAAGCTCCTTGAACCAGTCAACAGATACCCTTTTTGCTTTGAGTATGCTTTTTGAATTTTCTTTTATATTCACTCATTGACTCTTGGATCAACAAATGAGGACCTGAGATTGTTTGAACATAGTAAAGTTACTGTAAAAAATTTTGTTTCCTTAAAGTGTAGTATTAACACTCAATCTTTCTGTATAAAATGTTTGATTTTGTTAAAGTGTAAAATTGATTAAAAAAAAAAAAAAAAAAAAAAAAATCAGACCCTACACAGGCAGCTTAATGTCCAATTTTCCATAAGAGTGAATGGAAAATTGGACATTAATCTGTGTCATTTAATTTTTATATTAATTTCTCAGGCTGATTTACTCACTGTCCAGCAGGATCCCTGAGGAAGGCAAAGTTCTGCCAAAACACGGCCCGTGTAGGGTCTGGTTTTAACTGTTATTCTTGGAAGCTATTGTGAGAATTTTTAATATCAGTGTTGTTTAGACTTTTTGACATTTTGAACACAATAAACTTTTATACAACCTAGGCCAATCAGAGCCATAGGCCCCTCCCTGGATGCACCGGGAATAAGCCTAAGGCTCTGATTGTCCCAGACACCAAAGGTCCCTCCTATGGGGCATCCAGGCCAATCACAGCCTTAGGCCCATTCCTATGTGCATTCCTGGTTCATCTGGGGAGGGGCCTGAGGCTCCCTAAGGGAGGAGCCTTAAACAACTTGGGCCAATCAGAGCCTCAGTCCCCTCCCCGGGGAGGCGGGGGGCATCAGAGACAGGGAGGGTGTTGTATGGCAGCGGGAGATAGTAGGCATCTCTCCCACTGCGTGTGTGTGTGTGTTTGCGGTGGGAGAGAATCGGCATCCCTCCCCCTGCAAGGGGGGGGGGGAGTTGTTGGTTAGCAGCAGGAGAGAATCAGCATAACTCTCACTGCAGGTGGTAGTTTTTCGGCCAGCGCAGGGGTTAGTGCGTGATGAAAAGTCACGTGCGTTAAACCCGCTAGCGTGGCTTTGTAAAAGGAGCCCTTGGAGTGACTCCCTGACTTGAACTTTAACCTTGCTGTGACCTAGATCCTACTTCTTTTAGGTGTCTTCCTCAACTTGTTACCTGTTTTCATGTTGGTTATTGCAAGCTGGAAACATGCACATGCTGCACACCCACAAGCACTCCTGACCCACCCTCTTGCATTGCGCTAGCAAGGGAAGCCAATGGACAGGGGCACAGTTTTGGTGCCCCAGCTGCACATACTGCTCTGATCATGATCTAACAAATGTCCAATCATGTACTGGAAATGTCTTTTCTACTAGACCTTCCTAGTCTGACTGTGCCCTGAACTGGCTTTGCAAAACTTGAATTTTACTTCACTTTATTCTTTTTCTTGATTTATTCTCATCTCTTTTCTTGATATTAGCCAGTATGTTTGTATATTCAGTATGACAGACCAGATATTTGTTTTCCATAGATCAGCTGCGATGAAATGAAACAGGAGCAATATAACCAGTAGACTGAGCATGTTAATTTATAAAATCATTTGCAAGTAATGTTCAGTAACACATCAAATAGATTTTAAATACACATTTCTTGTGTGATTACATAAAAATGTAAATTAGAACAGAATGACATTTTAGAAAATATAATCTGAAATGACATTCTTACAATAATGTTTTAGAGCACTACTCCGTTATAACAGATCTCTGTCACCTGGGATCATATACTGTAATTGCTGGAGAGATACTGCAGAGTGTTATGGAGCTTGGATTAAAGAAAGTGACTTGACATTTATATTTGATTCATTAATTGGGATTTGTAACTGCATAGGAAAATGTAGACAACAGTGTGGGTGACTAAATGTAGCTGGCTTACCATTGACAGGTTTATCATAATCTCTGCTTCCTCAATGTTTTTTTTATTATTATTATTATTATAATTTGTATAGGCTTGTGATATGGTAATATATATATATATTTTTTTTAACTTTATTTAGTTTTTAATGCCAACAAAAAGTGCAATACAATTTATATACAAATAATAATAAGCACTTATAATCAATCAGTATCTATACAAAAGATAAAAATTCCCTCCCCCATCCATCATTACCATCAGGAATAATACCAAAACAAAAGATATACCCCCCGTCTCCCGCTCCCCTCCCCCCCCCCCGGATGTGTGGGTAAAAAACAATGGAAAATAAAGATAAAGATAAAGGGCAACCATAGCAAATCTACAAAAGACGTCGATGGACCCCAAACTAGTTTGAATTTCTTATTAATATTATTATTGCTACTGTCACTAACTTATTGTAGAAAGATGATGGCAGATAAAGGCCAAATGGCGCATCCTGTCTGCCCATTCACAACATCTGCTATCTCCTCTTTTCCCTGAGAGATCCCACATGCCTGTCCCATGCTATTTTGAATTCGGATACAGTCTTCATCTCCACCACCTCGGGAGACTATTCCATGCATCTACTGTGCTTTCTTTAAAGAAGTATTTTCTTATATTATTCCTGAGTCTATCACCTTTTAACTTCATTCTATGCCTTCTCGTTCTGGAGTTTTCCTTCATTTGAAAAAGACTCACCTCCTATACATTAATGCCACAGAAATATTTAAACATCTCTATCATATCCCCTCTTCCCCATCTTTCCTCCAGAGTATACATATTAAGGTATCTAAGTCTTGTCACTTATATTCTCATAGGCTCATGGCACATGATTCAAAATCTTATTCAACTCGTTCTAGTCAACTACTTGATGGGGATGGTCATTTTCAAAAAGATTAAGAAGGTTATGTACATCTAGAGATGAATTTGAACACAAAGCTGAAGACATGAAGGAGCGGTTCAGAGAAAGGGGATATCCAGCTTCCGTCATCAATCAACCGCTAGGCGCTTTTTATAGAATAACTCCTAGAAGTGATTAGGCATGCATAGGTGTTACTAGGTATCCTGAAGGTAGGCAACAGTATACTAGGCCAGGTTTTACCAGGCCTAATTTGCAGGTGCCTAAGTCAGATGCCTATCAACACCAAAGTCAACCATGCCTATTCTCCACCCCTAGCCATGCGTACTTTACTTTTCAGGTAGGCGTCATTAGGCATCTGTAAGTGCCTTGATTTAGGTATCACTAGGCATTAAGCGGAATTCCATGCCTTTTCATTTTTTAAAAATTAATTATTCAATTAAATTTAATTACCATGCCTTTTAAGCTAATTGACTTAATTTGGTTTAGGCATGGATTTTAGTTAGGCTTTGTTAGGCGGCCTCAATTATGGCACCTAGCAGCTGTATATAGAATCAGGCCCTCAGTGCTCAACTCTAGCTGTCTTTGTCTAATAAATAATATATCGTAAATAATAAATGAGTTATATCGTAAATAATATACCTGGATCCCTAGTCAATGAGTGTGCCCCTTTTAGGAGGCTCATATCAAGTGAGAGTAGTTAGAGGGGTGTACCATTTTGCTACAGTATCCCTGGAATACTTGCTGCAATGGTTGTTCTGTGTTCTCTAGTATCTTTATAGCAATTTTATTTGGATTTCAAGGAAGTTGGATCTCCTCCTGCTTCCTTATAGTCAGCTTGAAGAATGGTCTGAAATTTGGAAGCTAAGAATGAATGCTCAGAAATGTAAGATTATGCATTTGGACTGCAAAAACCTGAGGAAACAATACAGTTTAGACGGGGATGAAGAACTTTTGTGCACGAAAGAGGAGTGGAACTTGGAAGTGATAGTATGTGATGATCTTAAGGTGGCCAAACAGGTCGGAAAGGTGACTACGAAAGCCAGAAGGATACTTGGGTGCATAGGGAAAGGAATGGCCAATAGGAAAAAGGAGGGTTTTTTTTTGTTTTTTTAAAAATAATCTACATGACATAAATGCACGTGAGGCGAGTCTCTTTCATTTGAAAGGAAGCTCCGGAATGAGAGGGCATAGGATGAAGTTAAGAGGTGACAGGCTCAGGAGTAATCTAAGGAAATACTATTTTTATAGAAAGGGTGTATATAATGTTTTATTATCTCCTCTTTTTAAAAAAATTGCAATACGCATTGAAATATATGATATTGCGTAGATAACAAATCTTAATAAAACTTGAAACTTGAACAGTCTCCCGGAGGAAGTAGAGGAGACAGAGACTTTGTCTGAATTCAAGAAAGCCTGGGACAGGCACTTGGGATCTCTTAGGGAGAGGCGGAGATAGTGTATGCTGCTGATGGGCAGACTGGATGGGCCATTTAGCTTTTATCTGCCATCACGTTTCTGTGTTACACTAAGGCGCCTAGTGATGTCTACATGAAATCTAGGCATGGTTAGGAAAGAGTTTGATTGACCTTGGTATCACTTGGGGGTCTACATTAGGCACTAGTATATTAGGCCAAGAAAACCCTATACCAGCGCCTATCATTATTATGCTTAGTGGCACTTAAGTCGACTTGGGCACCGTTAGTAACAATTCTACAAACTGTGCCTAACTTTGTTTGACATGCAGTCGGTGCCGTTTTCATAGGCACCTGCCGAGTTAGGCGCCATTTATAGAATCTGGCCCTTATTGTATATCTGAGAATTCAGAGAGCTCTACTGTATAGCCTTTGTTGTTTCTGATTTTAGAGTCACTTTTACTTTTGATTTCAGAAAGAGCAGTTTTAGCAGCATGCTCTGTTAAATCTGATTCCTGTAATACATTTAAGTTGGAGGAACAGGAAGTAGTCTTGTATGCTCAACTGTTGCATCAGAATGTGAAAAGCTAGAAGCTCCTTCGATCAAGAAACTTTGATTTTCCTTATATTATGGGAGGGAAGATTTTGGTTTACCAGGCAACTGGTCCCCCAAGCAATAAGGTTCCTGATATATTTTATTTTTAAAGGACCCTTGAAGAAGGCGCTTCACACTGAGATACGGTCCTGTTGTTCCCTACGTGTTCTTACTGTGCAATGTTTTTGAGATTTATCTATTTTTATTATTGTTGCCAATAAATTGATCTCTCATCCAGATCACGTTCCACCTTGTTATGTTTTGTTCTTTGCATTCATTTGTTGTGGAGTATATTGGTCTCCTTTCCTTTTTGGCAGTCTGATTATGCACTCTATTATACGTATTCTGCCAACGAAAGCTTCATTTCCAACTCAGATCTTAACAGTACAAAGAGAGGAGTCATTTCAAGGCAACTAGAACTGGAACTGCAATAAGCAGGCAGGGATATCTAAAACTGTGTCCAGTTCAAGTTTAAGTTTAAGTTTCAAGTTTATTATTAGCATTTGATGAATCGCCTATTTGAATTACTAAGCGATGAACAAAATTTTAAAAATAACGTAAATTACATAAAAACAAACCAAATAACAAGATTCTATAATTTAATACAAACATGAGAAGGGAGGGAAGGAGGAAAAGTTACAATTTTTATCTTAGCAGAAATAGACAAGCAAGGAAAATACAAAAGGAAATGGAGAGGGTTTAGACTAGAGCACATTTTAAATTTATAGTAAATTTAAATGTTAAAAGCATCTTTAAAAAGATAAGATTTTTGCGATTTTTTAAAAAGTGTAAGATCCTTTTCGTTTTTAATATATTGTGGCAGAGAGTTCCACCATTGAGGGCCCATTACGGAGAACATGTCTGATCTTCTCGTGCCTACTATTTTTAAGGAAGGGACAGATAAGAGATTTTGATATGATGTGGACGTAAAGTGTTATGAGGTATTAACATTTTAGATATGAATTGAGGTTCATTAAAAGTTAAAGTTTTAAATATAAGCAGCATGACCTTAAAGGATATGCGATGGCTGATTGGGAGCCAATGGGCATCGGTCATCAATGGCGAAACATGATCATATTTCTTGGCGTTGTATATTAACTTGATCGCTGTGTTTTGTATGATCTGCAATCTTCTTTTTTCTTTTTTGAGAGATATTGAGTAAAAGTGCGTTACAATAATCTATTTTTGCTATAATCAGAGAGTAGATCAGTATTTTGATTGATTTGGGGGTAAGAAATTTGGTGGTTGATCGGATTAAGCGTAACTTATAAAAGCAAGTTTTAACTATGTAAGAAATATGTTCATGATAAAGTAATTTATCGTCAATTACGACCCCAAGAATTTTTAAAGTGGAAACTAAATTTAAGGGGATATTATTAAGTTCATGCTTGTCGAAATATCTTTAGAGACTCTATTTGTGGCCGTTTGCATTATTTATTGTTGAAATAAATCACTAGGTTGTATTGATATCTTACTTACCTTTCTTTGCTGCTTTTGTATATTCCAAGATAAGGTTCTTTTTTTTTTCCTTTTACTAAGTAGGGTGTGCCAAGGTAGTTGGCCTGTTCATATATTAAGTGACACTCTAGTTCAGTGCCACTGAATATCAGCAACCAGGACAGGCAAAATGATTTAACTAGATAGGAATATTTCCTGCCTCATTAAATTACTCTGAATATCAGATGGTTTTACAGAGTAGTCCTAAAAGAAGAATCCAAGGTATAATATTATTTTATGGTAAAAATTATGCAAATCATGACTCTTTTCTGCCTTAACTCCCCCAGCCTGAGTGAACCTACTGAAAAGTATGTGCACCATGTTGCACATTGAATACTTTTAGATGTGGCCGAATTTTATGAGTCTATGTAAAGTCACAGAGGTGCCTATGAGATTTTATAAAATACTGGCAAAATAGGTGACTTCCTACTTACCTAACCTACTTGTAGATAACCTGTTATAAACTTAACTCTCTGGACGATATTTACCAGTAGCTTTTTTTTTATTTTTAAGTTCAAACAATTTTTATTGATGCAAACAACAACAAATACAGCACTTGTATAACAATGATGATGCTTCAAATATAATAATATGATGAACATATTGATGTGGTCAATATTACATACAACACCAAGGTTCTTAGTATAATAATGAGGCATCGAGTAAAATACATCCCATATAAACCTAGAAAATACTTTCATCCCCCATCAAACCCCACTCAATCTATGTATGACTACATGTTTTAAATCATTTAATACCCTCTACCATCCCTCCCCAAACCCTCCCTTCCCTTCCCCATTCAAAGGTACTCTCCATCCCCCATCAAACCTCAATAGAACTACATGTTTGAATCTATTTAATACCCTCTACCTTCCCTCCCCAAACCCTCCCTTCCCTTCCCCTTCCAATGGTACTCTCTACCCCTCCTCAATTTCAGTTAGGACACCCATCTTAAAGCTGCACTACGACCTTTAGGAAATAAGGCTTGCAAATATGAATCCCATATTTGCATAAACAACATCTTTCGCTTCCTTATCCTTCCAGCATCTCTAGCTTCCCAGATGGCCAACTGATGCAGCTGGTTTTGCCAATGCCAAAACTTTGGAGGGTCAGGGATCGTCCAATATTGAAGAATACATTTTTTGGCCAGTAGATTCATTTTCCTACACAGCGTCCTATGCCCCTTAGGCATTTTATAAATGCTGACCAGTGGCTAAGTTTGAATTTCTACCAGGCTTTCAGCTTTTTTCTTTTTGGCTCCTACTACATGGAATAGTCTTCCCTGTTGTATTAATGCCAAACTATCTTTTTCTATGTTCAGACCTTTGTTAAAGACACTTTTATATCGGCAGGCATTTGCGGTACTGTGAGCATTTGGGCATGAATGTATATGTGTGTGAGTGTGTGTGTTGGGGGTTTCTTCTACTCTTGGTTTGGTTTTGTTGTATGTTCTCTTTGTGTTTTCTTATTTGAAATGGAGTACCGTTCAATTTTTTTTTTAGACTGTGCATTGCCTTGGCCTGTTTGTTCAGTAAAGCAATATAGTAAATTCCTAATAAACTGAAACTGGTCTGCATTTTTTAAATGCTGACCGTGGCTGACTGAAGGAGAAGTGCTGAAAAGCTTGCCGTGGAAGTAAGACTGATTGTAGCTGGTTTTATTTGCAAGGCAGCTCACCCTGTGACGCTTAAAATGTTCTCCGGGGCTTTTACCATTCGCAGTAACATCCACCGAGAACCCTCTGCAAACTCATTACAAAGGAGCTCAGTAGTATTAAAATGAGCCCTCCTTGTAATGCACAAAAGGGAATGCCCATCTCTTACCGATAAACATTTTCTGGTAGGTCTGCAGCTGCCACTGCATATCTGTTGTGTGAGCTTATGTCCTGCGACTATGGTCAGAACGCAGCTGTTAGGCGTGGGACACCCCCCCCCCCCACACACACACACACACACACACGCACACAACAGCTGTGTGTGAAATTAGAAAAACCAAACGCAAAAATAAGTTGCTCACGAGCTCCGGCGATTGGGAACTGTACTGGGCCTGTGTAGAAGAGCTGTGCCTACTGTTTAGATCTTGCCAGGCGCAGTTCCTCCCTCTTTTACCAGGCTACTTAGCACAAAAAGCATGCGTATGATTTGCATGCTATTTGAGCTGAACATGCCCTGGAAAATCAAAATCTCTCCCAACTTGCTATTTTTTTACCAGGTTGCTGGAGCTTTGTGCACCCTGCCCTAATTTAGCCCCAGATTTAATTCTGGGTAACACATAGGCACTGGCACTGAATATCTACAACTAAATTGTCCTGCAGTGCCCACTGGAGCTTATGTGGGTCCCAGCTGTATTGAGCTGAATATTGGTTGAGACCCACATAATTTTTATTTTCCTTTTTAAGGCTCACAATTCTCCTCCTAGTCCCCTTCATCTATCCTGCAAAATATAGAAGACCCACATATCTTTGAACATCACCCTCCTACCCCCCACTCCTTGTGGTCTAGGTAGGCTCTCCCTGGTAGTTCAATGGGGCATTGGGGCAGGAACAAAACCCCTTCGCTCCTGCTTTTTGCAGTTGGCTGTAGAGAATGGCTGCCACAACCTCTCATGGCAGCTTGTGGTACTTGTGTAGTACCCCTGAATCAACACATTAGAGTGTGAGGAGTTTGCTGGTGGGAAGAGATATTCCAGAGGTAGAGGTCTTCTACATGGTGCAGGCTGGATGGTGGGGAGGGAGGGGGGGCTTTTTTGGAGGGCTGGGAGAGGGATCATGAGCCTTCAAAAAGAAAATAAAAGTTATGCAAGATCAAAACATTCAATGCTGGCATCACATATCTATGTGGGTCAAATTAGGATCGTGCTTGAGCTGTCTAAAATTTGCTTCTTTAGCTAAATGGGTACCAGCACTGAATACTGCCGGCACCTGCTTAACTGCTGGCTCGTCCCCAATACCACTTTCTGTACTGCCCCTAATCTGCCCATAAGGTTAGGTGGCCCCAGCCTCTCCTGCCTGCTTAAATTGTATTGAAAATATGTTTAAAACAACTGGTGGCTGGTTGACTATCTCACTATAAGAAACTTAACCTTTCTTCTTTGAGGTGATAAAATAGTGCTCTTCTCCAGGACCTGTTCTAACTAGACATCAGGAGAGAGATAATTCAATGTATTAACCCCCCCCCAAAAAAAACAAAAAACCCCAAACCCCCCACTGCCTAAATACCTAGATGGTTCACAAGATACCATCCATAATAAAGTGAACTTATTAAAACAAACAATCAACCTGATAAAACACTACAGCCAAAATAAATGTCACTGCAATATCCTAAAGTGCTGCTTCAAATCTTATAACACAGTGTTCTTCAACCACCGGTCCATGGACCAGTGCCGGTCCACAGAAATTTCCTGCCGGTCCACAGGGCCAGCACGTGCATCAGGCCCAAAACAGTGTTCTTCAACTGCCGGTCCACAGTGCGATCGATGCGGCGTTATCTTCGAGCCAGCTCCCTCTTCCTAACCAATTCAGTGCACAAAGCCATGGGCAGTGGCTCCTACAGGCATTCTGCGCCTGAACCGGAAGCCTTCTCTCTGACGTTGCAACGTCAGAGGGAAGGCTTCCAGATGAGGCACGGGAGGTGCAAGGTGCAATTATGGGGGCGGGGTCTGGGGTGGAGATTGGGTAGAGATGTGCGGGGTCTGGCCCACGGACCGATGCTGGTCTACAGAATAATTCTTTTATTTCTGCAGGTCCATAAATGTAAAAAGGTTGAAAAACACTGTTATAACATGCTAACTAGACAAAATGAATGCCCTTGCAAAGAGCTGAGTTTTCAACATTCTCTTAAGCTTCCATCTAGTACTACATTGACATATTAAATCAGGTAATTGATTTCTTAACTGCACTCCTCGGCATTTCTCTTGTTCTCCAATGCAGTTCCAAAAATCTTGTAACACGAAAATCAAGCAAACTTCAAATGTATTAAAATATTACAGTTCCCAATGAACGCACTAAGACCCTAAGGCCCTCTTTTACTATGGTTCACTAACCGATTAGACCACGCTAATTGATTTAGTGCATGCTAAACGCTAATGCGTTCGTGTTAGTCTATGGACGCATTAGCGGTTTGCGCACCTTAGTGAAACAGGGCCTACGGCTAATTTTTTATTTCACTTGAAGAATTTGTAAACATCTAAATGGCCCGTCAAGATCTTTCAAAACAAATGTTATATTCTCTTTAGAAACAGGAAAAAAAAGATTAAAATCAAAGTCACATTATTATTCATTTTAAATCAACATCACGCCATTCACCAGATTAATAGGTCACAACTGAAAGGCCTTTCAAAATAAGATCATTCTTCTTTTTTTTGTCTGTGTGTGACTTAATTATTCCTCAGATTTCATCCATCTAGTGAGTACTGGCAGGAGAAAAGAATTACTTACTGTGCGGAGGACAAAGATATGGTGGAGAGAGGAAATATTATTCTTTTTTCATTTCCTTACTTAAAGAAGGGAAAGAAAGGAGCATAATAATAATAAAAAAATGAAATTACTCTTTGCCATTTGTTTAATGATGAAACTCTGTAGCCAACCATCTGTATCTCTGCAAACAGCCTCCCCCCATTATGTGGTTAATTGATACCCATATGAATTCACCAAACAGAAGGCAGAAATAGTGGAATAAAATGGACTGTTGCATATCAAATGATAGAGCAAGACAATTACAGAATTACAATCTGTAATTGTCAGAATTACAACCTCTTTATATCATAGGCTTGTTTTACAGAGATTCAAACAAATCAGAGGGAAAGCAATACAAAGGTCCTATAACAATTAATAGTGTGAAGGCCTCAAATGGAACAAGGTGGAACCAAATTTCATACCACATACTTTGTTCCACTGCCCTTCAAAAGGAAAATTTCAAGATCTTTATATGGTCAGGCACAAGAACATCTATGCCTAATATTAAAGCCTTTTACACTAACTTACATTTTTAGGTATGCTAATTTTTGTGACTATGCATGTGGTTATTTTGAAGAAAGATTTTTAACTTTCTGTTTTCCATTCAAGCATCCCATATTGACTCTCTGATGCAGGCAATAGCCGAAACATGGGCCATGTTGGCTTCTCTTAATAATGTTGCTTCGCTGCATTTGGATTTGGCTCTGCCTTGTTAGTCCATCTGCAGACTTCACACGGTTATTGCTTTACAGAGATTTAAGTCATTTCAGTCGAACATCCTTATTTAGTGAACTTGCACGTTGCTGAATTCAGTAAGTTTGCCATCAACCCACTACACAGACTAGCTATGAGTGAGCAGTGAATTGTTAGGATGTCTACTTGTAGCCCGCTACACATACCCTTGGTAAAATTTGTGATCTGTAGCTTGTCCTATAAACCCGATAACTTGACTGGTTCAAGTCTAGTCCTTTGTCACCAGGTATAATGACTTCTTATGAAACCCTTATGCTTTCCAATGACTTGTAGCCAAGCTTACAGAGGGTACATAGCTTATTTTGTTAGTGCTGGGCGAGAACCTGAGATCTACCTATCTGTATGAACACGGATGTCTCTAGACCAGGGGTGTTCAACCTGCGACCCGGTGAAGTATTTTGTGTGGCCCCAGTTGAGGGCGATGCAGTGTTTTCCTCTGCTGCCCTCGGGTGTTTACCATCTTGCCGGCTCCTTCCTCTGTCTTGTTGCAGCGTTTGCGCAGCCCCAGAAACATTTTTTTTCAGCCAATGCGGCCCAGGGAAGCCAAAAGATTGGACACCCCTTCTATAGACAAAAACTGTGTCAACACAGCTGGGAAATAAATAGAGAATTAGGAAAGTTTTCAAACATGAATGATAACAAAAGAGAGACCTCAGCAGTCAACCAAGAACTAATTCAAGGTTTTGGTGAATTTGGTGTCAATATCTTTCACCGGTCCTCTCTAAAAAAAACAGGGCCCTTATACTAAGGCATGCTAGCCGCTTTAGCACGCACTAAATATTAGCGCACGCTAAACATTAATGCGTCCATTATAATCTATGGACACGATAGCATTTAGCGTGCACTAATATTTAGCGCGTGCTAAAACTGCTAGCGCGCCTAGGTAAAAGAACTCCTCCCTTTTTAAAATTAATTTTTGGAAATGTTGAAAGAAATTGTCTTATAACTTCTGCCAGGGAAGAAGTGACGTATTAAGCTCTAGTTTATCTTGAGTGTGTCTTACGCAGTAAGCACCATTTTGAGGAAAAATCTTAGGACAACGACCAGCAAGTGAGTGTGAGAACACTGCGTTATTAGAAGTTATAAGAAAGTTTCTTTAAAAATTATGAATAAACAATGTTATTTGTTGTTTACAGAATTCATTGAAAATATACGCAGTTTTATTCGAGCAAGATACACCCCTGAGGAAGCCTACATATTATGTGAAAAGGTGGCACCGTCAGGTTTTTAAAATAAGTACTTGTATTAAGCTCTGCAGCAAATTAGAATGCTAGTAAAGATCATGGCAGCTATTCATGACATGATATGAATTTGAAAACGATTTCTGCAAACTATAAAACAATTTCAACAAGAAAAATAATTAAGAAAAATGTCAAAAAATTAATTAATTAAAAAAACGGAAGGTTTTTATTTAGAGAGGACCAATGAAAGATATTGGCAACAAATTCACCAATGACTTCCCCGATGCCAGGCCAGGCGCATACAAGCACTGGGTCCCCATCCTTCCCCCCCCCCCCACCCGACGTCAATTCTGACGTCAGATAGGAAGCTCCAGGCCAGCCAATCGCTGCCTGGCTGGCCCGGAACTTCCTCCGACGTCAGAATTGATATCGGGGGGAAGGCTTATGAGCCCGGCACTTGTACATGCCTGGGAAGCAAGGAAAAAAATCAGCGGTGGTGGCTTGGGGGGGAGCAGGGAGACAGAAAAAAAGACAGAACAAAAGAAAGTAGGGGTAGGGAGAGAGAGAGAGAGAGAGAGAGAAAGAAAGACAAAGAAAGGGGGTGCAGGGAGAGAAAGAGAAAGAAAAAAAAAGAAATGGGAGGGGGCAGGGAGAGAGGAAGAAAAAGTTGGACTCATGGAGAGACAGAGAGAGATGTTGATTGGGGAATGGAATGAGATCTGGAGGAGAGGAAGCATGCAGGAGGCAGAAAGAAGGGAAGAAATATTGGATGCACAGTCAGAAGGAAGTGCAACCAGAGACTCATGAAATCACCAGACAACAAAGGTAGGAAAAATGATTTTATTTTCAATTTAGTGATCAAAATATGTCCATTTTGATAATTTATATCTGCTGTCTATATTTTGCACTATGGCCCCCTTTTACTAAACTGCAATAGCAGTTTTTAGCACAGGAAGCCTATGAGGTCGGGAGCAGCACAGGGTATTCAGCGTAGCACCCTGCACTAAAAAACGCTATTGCAGTTTAGTAAAAGGGGAGGGGGTATATTTGTCTATTTTTGTATAGTTGTTAATGAGGTGACATTGCATATTTTAAAGTCATCTGCCTTAACGTCTTTGAAAAACCCGAATATAAATGATAATTAACATTTTCTCTGCGTACAGTGTTCTTTGAGTTTTTTAAAATTTTTATTGTTGGTAGATCATTTTTACTTGGTCATTTTAAAAGTAGCTCGCAAGCCAAAAAAGTGTGGGCACCCGTGCCCTAAAGGCAAAACAACAGTGGAGATGAGAGGCTGAACTGCCTTTATTGTGAATCTTCATGGCTTGACATGGCCATGTTTCAGCTAAAAGGCCTGCATCAGGAGTCTTCAAGGTGGCTTTATAGAACAATTGATGCATTGAAATAGCCCAGCAAAAAAATCATAAATGATGACTACTCATCATTTCAATTGAAGCATAAGAGAAATGAAGTAAGCTATCACAATTCTAGTAGATTTGAAATGTGATTCAATCGCCTGTCAAAAATATCTTACCATATCAAAATCACCATTTGTCCCTGCCATAAACTAAAACTGTGACAATATAATCCAAAGCATGCTACATAGGGAGCTGGATGGGTGGAACAATAGCAAGACACCTCTGAAGAGAAAAACAGTGAGTGCTGACATATTGGCTTTTTGTCCTGCTGAGTCACGGCCCTGAGGCCATTCTACCTTTTGCTTTAACTTTGACTTTTGTCATTTGTCCACCTGCAGCCAGATGCATCATGAATACACTTTATAAAGGGTGCTTATCAACAGTATATGGGGGGAGCACATAATTTGACATGCTTGAACATGCACTAAGATTCTTCCTCCCTGCTGAGGAGAGCAGCAGAGAGGAAGAGATCACTTCAAGTCATCAGGAACCTGCAGACAACATAGAAAAACAGGATGGAACAGCTTCAGATGCACCTGCACCAAAAGCTGCAGAGGGAGAAGCAGAACACATGTCTGAGCTGCCCAGCTATCTCTTGCTGAATATCCAAGGCTTACTGACTCAGCACTATTTAGCCAGCCAGGAGCCATTCTCTCCTGGCTAAATATTGCTGAATATTGGGTGGTAAGTTGCTAAGATGCTTATTTTAGAAGTCCTGTTTTTATTTTAAATGTCCATAAACTGGCAGGCAGACATCCAAATTGCATGGATATGGACATTTAAAACTGAAGAATGTCTATATGGCAAGGGCATGGATTGGACAAGATCAGGGCAGGACTAAGGTGAGATGAAAACATGCTCCATTTCAGAAGGGGAGGGCATTTCTATGACACCCCAGATCAACATCAGAAGTTAGGCCTGGTCTAAGGATTGTCCAGGGTGTTCACATGTACTGTGGACGGCTATGACAGCTATTGCATAGGGTTAGTACTGTATACTAGCCGGCAGGAACAATGAAAGCACAACTGGACTCACTGAGATAATGCAAATGCAACTATGCTGCTGACAGTCTGTTAGAGTGAGAATGGCCCTGCCACAGTGGACCACTGACATCAGCCATTAATACATTTACCAGGCCAAGGTCCATGGCGGGAAGGGGCCTGCGGGAAGGGGCAAACGCGGATCCCATGGACCTGATGGACCCCATGGATCCAAACCCGCACGCTCGATCTCGAAATCATGTGTAAAAGAGAGGTCCAGCAGTTTGGGGATAAAGGTTTCAAGAAAGGTGACCATGTTATTACCTTCCTGCCCCTCCGGGACCCCCAGAAGACGCAAATTATTTCAGCGAGAGCGATTACTTGCATCCTCCATTTCTTTCTCCAGGGCCAGCGTGCGTTTCACGTGGCCCTGTAGTGCTTTTACATTAGCCTCTGTAGTCGCCGATCTGATTTCTAAATCAGCCAGTTTGGATTTGAAAGTAGTCAAATCGGTGTGTATCACGGCTAAATCTTCTTTCAGCTCCGAGATTGCCTCCTTTGTGTCTGTCATAAGATCTTGAACTGCTTTAATTGCTATCCAAAGATCAGACATGGAGGGAGATTCAGCCTTGTCAGATGTCTCTGAAGTAGAAGTTTTCACCGGAGATGGTGGATCTGGCTTATGTCTCTTGCTCTTAGTGGTTGAAGCCATATTTCATATTCTAGAAGATGTTAATTAGAGGGGAAAAAGGTGATTGTTTTGCAGCAAAAGAGCAAAAAATAGATAAAGTTTGCTGGAGCTAGTTGTTCAAGCGACCATCCCAGTCGGGCTCAACAGCGCCCCCCCCTTTCTTTCCCTTCTTTATGCTTCCTCTCCTCCAGATCTCATTCCCTCCCCCAACTTTTTCTTTCTTTCTCCCTGCCCCCTTTCTGTCTGACTCCCTGTCTTTCTGTTGTAAATGGTAACATTCCTGATCATAGGGGTTCTTAAATGAAGTGCATTCCTGCATGTCTGAACAGACAGTACAACGACCACATTTGGAATGTCCCACCCTCCCTCTTCCACACATAATCATTGCTGTCTTACCAACAGCTATCTTACTTGTAGGGCATAAAAGTTCTTGCAAGTTTTTGTTCCTAGAAAAAGTAACCATTAGTTTGCTATCTTTAAAGCAAGAATGTATTGACAAAGAATAGCAATATTTTTTAACAACTCTACTGTTTAATCTTGCTTTCTGAGAGTATTGCATAGTGCAAGTAATTAAGTCATCAAAAGAATCTTGCTTAGAATAGTCCATGTGTTAGTAAAGGCTAAACAGGCCCCGCATTCTTTAACCCCTTTCTTCTTAATCATGCAGACAAAATATAGAGGAAAATTCAAAACAAAACAGTAACTTGAGAGGGGATCCAGATCTCTTTCTCCTCAACAACGCCTCAGTAGCTCTGGAGGGGTTCCAAATGGACATGTCCTGTCCCTTTGGCCATGCCCCTTTTGGAAATGTAACCATGGGCGTGTGTCCACAGGCCACATTCTGTGGCTAGCCCAAGATTTTATAAGGGATTCAAGGTACCGGGTGATGTCAGCTGCTGACCGGATCTTCTCCAGCAGCACTCCCTCCTCAGACCAGGTGCACCAATGCTTGGGCAGATCTCAGCTCTCTCCCTCCTTCAGTGCATTCTATGGCTAGCCAAAGATTTTATAAGGAATTTAACGTACTGGGTGATAATGTCAGACGCTGACCAGGACTCCTCCAGCGGCACTCCCTCCTCGATCCAGCCACACCAATGCTTGGGCATGTCTCAGATCTCTTCCTCATCTCATTTCATAGCATTTTAAAGTGTCACATTAAACATCCGAAGTTAAGTCATACAGAAGCAGAATTTGTATTAGGGCACAATCTCAATAATCCATGGATGAAATACGGACAATCTTTGATGAGAATGTGTAAATTAAGATTTGGGAAATGTAATCAGCTAAAGGAGTCAATTTTCCAAGAGCTGTTGAGAAGTTAATTGTCTAATTTTGCTTTTTATTCGGTTATCTTTAGGAAATTTGTAGCCAAAGTGAATGGAGCAAATTTTCAGTGGAAAGTTTTTTAATGTGACTGGCAAAAATAGGAGCGCTATTTGTATGGCTTGGGGAAACTTTGTTGGTTAACGTTGAAGGACAGACCTAACTGGCCAAGTCATAAGTCCATCCTGTGAATGCTGCTGTGTTGTAACCACCCCTTTATAATTCTCTAAATCTTATTTATTTAATGACTTGATATACCACTTAGAGACCATTCAAGGAAAAAAGCAGTACACACAAGTAAATTAAATCATGAAAATGAAAGGAACTTCAATGAATAAAAGGAAAGGATCAACATACATTCATTCGTCCAAATAATAATAGAATGTTTAACTTATCATTTGAGTTCAGCTAACCCATCCGCCAATATCACCGCACCGAACTGCATGAAAAAAGAGTAAAAAAAAAAAAGTGTCTTAAATTATGCTTTGAAACAGGGAAAAGATTGTTCTGCTTGTATATGGTCAGGGAGGGAGTTCCTGAGAGAGGAACCTAAAAAAATAGAAAGCTATATGTCTAGTTGGTTTAAGATGTGCCTGACGTGGGTTGGGAAATACCAATTGATTAGAATCTTCTGCAAGTGGAGCTGGATAACCATATTTTGGCCCCTCCATAGTCCCCCTCAAAACATACCTAGACCACACTTCCTTGTCATAAGGACGTACTACAGTTTTAGATGTCTACATCCTGGCTTTAAAAAGTCAGGATTTGGACACCCATGCAATATGGAATCTAATTGCTGATTTGGCGATATCCAAAACACAAACAAAACTTCTAAAATAAGGACCTATATAAAATTAGGGGATTAGTGTCTTTTACCCAAGGATACTTATTAAGGGCTAAATTCTATATATGGAATCCCAAAAAATTGGAAAAAGCGCTATTCTATAAGCTGCATTTAAAGAACCACAACCAAGGCCCTCTTTTACAAGGGTGCGCTAAGCGTTTTAGCATAGATTTAGCACGTGCTAAATCAATGTGTGTGCTAACCGCTAACGTGTCCATAGGATAGCATGCACGCATTAGCATTTTGCGCATGTATAGCGCATGCTAATATTTAACGTGCACTAAAAAGCTTAGCACACCTTTGTAAAAGAGGGGGTAAATTTAGGCTTGGCCATTTGCACTAATGAAAATATGGTGCAAGTGTCTGCGCCCAATTTTAGTTGTGGATACCCTTATTCTATAATCACACAAAACACATAACATGGATCCAGAACCTAAATTTACACGTATAACTTGTAATTAATTTTAATTTGCACCAATAATTGCTTGTTAAAATGCCAGTTGGTGATAATTAGCTTGTTATTCAATTAAATTGTGCACTTACCCCCCTTTTTACTAAGCCACAGTAGAGGTTTCTAGAATGGCCTAGAGTGCTAAATGCTCCGACGCTGCTCCAATGCTCATAGAATTCCTATGAGCGTCGGAGCAGCGTCAGAGCATTTAGCGTTCCAAGATGGGTAGTATAAGAGGGCCTTAATTTTTAGCATTTTTTATAGAATTTGGGAATAGCTGTGTTTCTGAGTAAATAACAGTAAAATGAAGCCATGCAGAACTCTTTATGAAGGTTATATCAAAGTTAAAAAAAATCTATTTAGTGTAGAGAGATTTTTTTTTCATTCTATTAAATGACATCACTTCCATTAGTGTGTATTAAACAGAAATGATTTATGGAAAATGCTGTTTATTTACTATGCGTTCAGTCACCGAATCTGATGTGCAGTAAATTGTGAGTTCTTTATAGTCCATTAGCAAAAATTTGGGAATAAATTCTCTGCGTGCTTTCTTTAGTGAGAAGAAAAAACAGACTGAAGATTTTTGGAGTTTTCTCTTAACAGAAAGATAAATTAGACAGATGCTGGACATGAAACTTATCTCTGTACCTGCAGTCATTGCTTAAACATTCCAGCAGAATCCCTTTTTACTGCATTTGTAGAAAAGTATCCTTGAGAAAAAAAACTTTCATCTCTGTCCTTAGATACTGTAAGTGATCATCAGAAAAGGGGAGCCTTTGACAAAAATTAACTAATGTTACGACCTGGCTAATCCTTTGCTAATTTGTAAATAATAAACATGGATGTGCAGGAGGTATTTTATAACAGGTCATCAAAATTCAAGTGCCAAATTTCCATGAGTTGGGAGCCCACTTATGGGGGCTCATTTTCAAAACAGAAAGTAGTCCCCCAAAATTGCATAAAGTGGCACCTGGATGTTTTTAATCGCCAAAACGCTCAAGTTTTGACTTTCAAAACTGACTTTATAGATGTCTTGCAGGTCATTTTCCCTCCAGTATGTCTAAATTTTAAGGGGGCATGTTAGAGGTGTATTTTGGGTGGGATTAGGGCAGCCTTAGAACTTGGACATAATGCAGGGATAATGAAACCTTTTTGAAGCAGTCAAGGAAGTCATTTAGATGTTCAGAGTTAGACCTATTTTAAAAGTGCATGAGGGCTAAAAAGGTAACCACTGGACAAGCATGACCCTGCACGAGTTGGAGTATATGGAATAAGAAAACATGGGGGAAGCCACTGCTTGCCCTGTTATCGGTAGTATGGAATATTGCTACACCTTGGGTTTTGGCCAGGTACTAGTGACCTGGATTAGCCACCGTGAGAACGGGCTACTGGGCTTGATGGACTATTGGTCTGACCCATTAAGGTTATTCTTATGTTTGCCAAATATAGGACAATCAAGCTATTGTAACATCACTGATGAGGTTGGCTCTGAGGTACTGTGGAATAAGGCATTATGACATCACAATCTCAGCTCTGGAATGTTGCTCTCATTGGGGTTCCAGATTCTTGCTATTCTTTGAGATGCTGGAATGTTGCTACTCCTTGGGTTTTGGCCAGGTACTAAGGACCTGGCTACTGGGCTTGATGGGCCATTGGTCTGACCCAGTAAGGCTATTCTTATGTTCCTATGTTTTAAATGCCTGTATATTTGATCTGATGAACCAGAATCAAAATCAGTGTTTATGTTTATGCTTCAATTTCCTCTAATTTTATATGTGGGGCTCAAAATTGTGCATGCAAATTTGGGTGCATGCCACATTTGTGTGTGCAATTTAATTAAAGAGCCAATTACCACAAATAATTGGGTGGTAACAGTAGGAGTGTGTGGTGCAGTGGTTGGATCTACAGCCTCAGCACACTGGGGTTGTGGGTTCAAACCTCGCGCTGCTCCTTGTGACCCTGGGCAAGTCACTTAATCCTCCATAGCCCCAGGTACGTTAGATAGATTGTGAGCCCACCTGGACAGAGAGGGAAAAATGCTTGAGTACCTGATTGTAAAAACCGCTTAGATAACCTTGATAGGCGGTATATAAAATCCTAATAAACTTGAAACATAACGCAATTTTTGTTCTTGGGCAGTAATTGCAATTTTCTAATTGCTCATGTCTGTTATGTCCATAAAACTTTACTTTTGTGATCAGGAAAGCCAAATTTTGCAATTGGTTTAAAGATTTCCTACAAAATAAGAAATATCTCATCTGGAAAGATGGAATATTCTCCAGCAGCTGGAAAGCATTCTGTGGCGTCCCTTGTGGATAGCCACTCTCCCCAGTACTATACAACCTCTTCATGAGTTCCTTCAGTCACATTCATTTCAACAACAGCAAATGCTTACTATCCTATGCAGATGACACCCTCTTGCTCATCCTGATCAAATACAATGCACAAAATGTCTCTCAAAAAAAAAATCCAGTGGCATAGACAAAATACATACTTGGGCTACAGTCAATAAATTCAAACTAAACACAACAAAACCCAAAATCCTATGGTTTCGCATCACCTCACAAACAAATGTTATACTATCCTCAGGAACCTCTGTAAATATGGACAAAACTTCTAAGGTCCTTGGAGTTATACTTGACTCTACCCTAAGCAACATGGCTTTACAAAAGGTAAATCGTGCCAAACGAACCTGATTGAATTTTTTGATTGGGTGACCAGAGAGCTGGATCAAGGACATATGCTAGATGTAATTTACTTGGATTTCAGCAAAGCCTTTGATACAGTTCCTCATAGGAGGCTGTTGAACAAACTTGAAGGGCTGAAGTTAGGACCCAAAGTGGTGAACTGGGTCAGAAACTGGCTATCGGACAGACGCCAGAGGGTGGTGGTTAATGGAAGTCGCTCGAAGGAAGGAAAGGTGACTAGTGGAGTCCCTCAGGGTTCGGTGCTGGGGCCAATCCTGTTCAATATGTATGTAAGTGACATTGCTGAAGGGCTAGAAGGAAAAGTGTGCCTTTTTGCAGATGATACCAAGATTTGTAACAGAGTAGACACCGAAGAGGGAGTGGAAAATATGAAAAAGGATCTGCAAAAGTTAGAGGAATGGTCTAATGCCTGGCAACTAAAATTCAATGCAAAGAAATGCAGAGTAATGCATTTGGGGATTAATAATAGGAAGGAACCGTATATGCTGGGAGGAGAGAAGCTGATATGCACGGACGGAGAGAGGGACCTTGGGGTGATAGTGTCCGAAGATCTAAAGGCGAAAAAACAGTGTGATAAGGCAGTGGCTGCTGCCAGAAGGATTCTGGGCTGTATAAAGAGAGGCGTAGTCAGTAGAAGGAAGAAGGTGTTGATGCCCCTGTACAGGTCATTGGTGAGGCCCCACTTGGAGTATTGTGTTCAGTTTTGGAGACCGTATCTGGCAAAAGACATAAGAAGACTTGAGGCGGTCCAGAGGAGGGCGACGAAAATGATAGGAGGCTTGCGCCAGAAGACGTATGAGGAGAGACTGGAAGACCTGAATATGTATACCCTAGAGGAAAGGAGAGACAGGGGAGATATGATTCAGACGTTCAAATACTTAAAGGGTATTAACGTAGAACAAAATCTTTTCCAGAGAAAGGAAAATGGTAAAACCAGAGGACATAATTTGAGGTTGAGGGGTGGTAGATTCAGGGGCAATGTTAGGAAATTCTACTTTACGGAGAGGGTGGTGGATGCCTGGAATGCGCTCCCGAGAGAGGTGGTGGAGAGTAAAACTGTGACTGAGTTCAAAGAAGCGTGGGATGAACACAGAAGATTTAGAATCAGAAAATAATATTAAATATTGAACTAGGCCAGTTACTGGGCAGACTTGCACGGTCTGTGTCTGTATATGGCCGTTTGGTGGAGGATGGGCTGGGGAGGGCTTCAATGGCTGGGAGGGTGTAGATGGGCTGGAGTAAGTCTTAACAGAGATTTTGGCAGTTGGAACTCAAGCACAGTACCGGGTAAAGCTTTGGATTCTCGCCCAGAAATAGCTAAGAAGAAAAAAAAAAAAAAAAAAAAAAATTTAAATTGAATCAGGTTGGGCAGACTAGATGGACCATTCGGGTCTTTATCTGCCGTCATCTACTATGTTACTATGTTACTATGTATGTTACTATGTTACTATGTTACTATATCTTATGATCCCCAAATCTCCAACCTATGGGGAAAAAACCGTTCTATAGCATGAGACAAGTAGGACTAATCAGATCCTTCTTCCATGATCATCACTTTGCCCTAATGGCACAGATGCTTGTGCTATCTCAACTAGATTACTTTAACTGTCTCTATGCTGGCATTAGCTCTACCCTCATGCACAAACTACAAATGATACAAAATACAGCAATAAGATGAATATTCAAACTGAAAAAAATATGATTTCATCGCACATTACTAAAGTAGACTGCACTGGCTACCTATTAACACTCGCATCACCTTCAAACTATCATGCGAAAGGTTCCACATCCTATATGCGAACTCCACACAACTACTTATAAACATTTTCATCAACTCTTGGTCATGTCAGCCAGAAAACTTAAAATATTTCAATTGATCCTTCCCTCTCCCAAAGGTATAAAATCCAAGCGCATATCTAACTCACTACTCACATACCTTGGCACCAAGACATGGAACAATCTTCTAATAACTATCAAGACAGAACCTAACTGCCCAGATTTTGAAAGAAACTGAAGACTTTCCTTTTTGAGAACATATACTCCATAATACTTAACAAGTATGTTCTATCACAGCAACCTACACAGCATTTCACCCTTCCAGAAGCCACAAGAATATCCTCCCCAAACTCTACATAACATAATCTCACCAATCTGCTTGTATCTAACTCAACTGTATTGTACTTCAAACTCCTTTACCGTACAGTGGTACCTTGGATTACGAGCATAATACGTTCCAGGAACATGCTCGTAATCCAAAATGCTCGTTTATCAAAGCGAGTTTCCCCTTAGGAAATAATGGAAACTCTCTTTGATACGTTCCCACACCCCACCGAGGCAAGCAGCGCTGTGCCCCCCCCCCCCACAAGAACCAGCATTGCTCCCCCCGAAGACCCCGTGATCCGACACCCCCACACTGCCATCGGGCACCCTCCCGCCGCCATCGGGCACCCCCCCCCGCCGTGATCGGGAACCCCCCGCCGCAACCTGAAGTCCCCCAGAGCCCTCTTCTTTAATGTAGCACCGGCATGTCGGCCTCCTCTTCTGTGCTGGCCTTGAGCATGTGCGCATGCTCAAGGCCTGCAAGTTCACGTTCTCTCTGAGATTCTGGGGGACTTCAGGTTGTGGCGGGGGAGGGTGCCCGATGGCGGGGGGTTTCCCGATGGCAGCGGGGGGTGCCGGATCGCGGGGGGGGCCTCGCAAATCGAGGCGCGCTCGGTTTCCGAGGCGCCAATTTTGCAAATGTTTTGCTCATCTTGCAAAACACTCGCAAACCGGTGCACTCGTAAACCGAGGTACCACTGTAATTCTACAGCTCAATGTTCCCTCTATTGAATGATTTCTACATTTCCTTTCTCTGGTAACTACCTCAAAGTATACTGCTTATTTTATATTTCATTGTTGTAACTCCTAAATGTAATGTAAACTTCTCAATTTGTAAGTCGCCTTGAACCCAGATAGGCATAGAGGAGCAAATTCTATAAACGGTGTCCCGATTTTAGGCAGCCTAAAAGCCAATTGGGACTCATGTTTTTGGAAAATAAAACCTCCCAAGGCAGGCTGCCTACATTGTAGTTGCCTCCGGGAACCTACTGAGCCACCTAACCTCACCTGACTAGGTGTGAGCATGATTTTGCCCAGAAGTGGGCGTAGGCGAGTTTAGATGGTCATTAGGTGACCCTAAGCACCTCCCTAGGCCAGTGGAAGGTGCCTGAAATGTAGGCCTCCCTGCCATGATCAGTTTAGCGGCTGCGGCAGAGACCCATCCCCCCTACCCCACGAAGACTACTAGCAAGAGGGAATGCCCAGTCTCGCCTGCCGGGATCCCCAAAGCTGGCCCCTCCTGAATGTTCAAGGCAGGAGGAGTGCCCAATTCCTCCTATTGCCACCCCACTGACACATTGCCCTGCAGGAGGGATGCCCAGTCCATCCTACCGGACAACCCCCTCATAATGACCGTGGCAGAAGGGAAACCCTTAGGCTCCCCGCTACATCCCACAATCCACCAGGAAGGGGCATGCCCGCCATTCAAATGAAGGCAGGACTGCCAGCTGGCCAGAGAAAACATCTGGCCGGTCAACTACTAAAGGTAGGGGGGTCATGTGGGCTGGGAGGGTTGGTCCGACTGGACTAGGCAGGGGGAGGGGCGTCCGGCTGGGCTGGGGAGGTTCTGGCTGGGGGGTCAGTGTCCTGCCTTCACAGAGCTGTGGGTGAGTCCATCTTGGATATGGTCATTAAGGGGGGTATCCGGCAGGAGGGACTGGGCATCCCTTCTGCTGGGGGATGTGTCGGTGAGGTTGCAGCAGGATGAATTGGGCACTCCTGCTGCAGGAATTCAGGCAGGGGGCGGTTTCAGGGGTACTGGAATGAGGGACTAGGCATCCTTCTTAGCATGGGGGTAGGGGTGGGGACAGACTGCAGCTACTAAATTGATCACAGCAGAGAGATCCCTTGCCACCATCCAATTCAGCGGCAACACGATTTTCTAACTGGTGCCTGTAATATGGGCACCAGTTAGAAACATAGAAACTGACGGCAGAAAAGGGCCACGGCCCATCTAGTCTGCCCCCACCAATGACCCCCTCCCTTTACCTACCTCTATGAAGAGATCCCACGTGCCAATCCCATTTTTTCTTAAAATCTGGCACGCTGCTGGCCTCAATTACCTGCATTGGAAGATCATTTCAGCGATCAATTACTCTTTCGGTGAATAAATATTTTCTGGTGTCACCATAGAAACATAGAAACATAGAAATAGACGGTAGATAAGGGCCCACGGCCCATCTAGTCTGCCCACCTTAATGTCCCTCCCCTACCTTTGCCCTGTGAATAGATCCCATGTGCCGATCCCATTTGGCCTTAAAATCAGGCACGCTGCTGGCCTCAATCACCTGTAGTGGAAGACTATTCCAGCGATCAACCACTCTTTCAGTGAAAAAGAATTTCCTGGTGTCACCTCGTAGTTTCCCGCCCCTGATTTTCAACGGATGCCCTCTTGTTGTCGTGGGACCCTTGAAAAAGAAGATTTCTTCCACCTCGATAGGCCTGTGACATATTTGAACGTCTCGATCATGTCTCCCCTCTCTCTGCGTTCCTCGAGTGAGTATAGCTGCAACTTATCCAGCCGTTCCTCATACAGGAGATCCTTGAGTCCTAAAACCATCTGGGTGGCCATTCGCTGAACCGACTCAACTCTCAGCACATCTTTGCTGTAATGTGGCCTCCAAAATTGTACACAGTATTCCAGATGGGGTCTCACCATGGTTCTGTACAACGCCATTATGGATGAAGCTTTCTCCACTTGATTGGCAGTCTTCATGTCTTCACTAATGATTACCCCCAAGTCACGTTCCGCTACAGTCCTTGCTAGGGTCTCTCCATTTAGGGAGTAAGTCTGGCATGGATTTTTGCTGCCAAGGTGCATGAACTTGCATTTTTTGGCATTGAAACTTAGTTGCCAAGTCCTGGATCAATGCTTCAGTAGGAATAGGTCTTGCATCATACTGTCGGGCATTGAGCTTTTGTTAGGCACTATGCTTTGGTCTGTTGTGCTCTTGCCTACTACGTTGCATAGTTTGGCGTCATCGGCGAATAATGTAATTTTGCCTCGAAGCCCCATAGCCAAGTCTCTTACGAAGATGTTGAATAGGATCGGGCCCAGGACCGAGCCCTGCGGCACTCCACTGATCACCTCCACTGTTTCGGAGGGGGTGCCGTTTACCACCACCCTCTGAGTTCTGCCTCTGAGCCAGTCCTTAACCCATGCAGTTAATGCGTCACGTAATTCCTTCGAACTCATCTTGCTCAGTAACCTGTGGTGTGGGATGCTATCAAATGATTTACTGAAGTCCAAGTATACGATGTCTAGAGTGGTGGTTAGGCAGCTTAGGGCGATTCTATATAGGGCACCCATGTGCAATTCTCAAAAGCCACTTAGGTGGCTTCTGAGAATGGGCGCCCTATTACTACTACTACTACTACTACTACTACTACTATTACTATTACTATTTATTATTTCTATAACGTTGAAGGGGTGTATGCAGCGCTGTACATTTTAACATACAATAGACAGTCCTTGCTCAGAAGAGCTTACAATCTAATTTAGACAGGACATTTCAGGGTTGGGGAGGTTATAGTGAGTATAGGTATCTGACAGCAGTGAGGGGGAGTTAAGAGTAGAAAGCAGTTTCAAAAAAGTGGGCCTTTAGCTTGGATTTGAACACTGCCAGAAACGGAGCACGATGTATTGATTCAGGCAACCTGTTCCAGGCATACAGCGCCGCAAGAAAGAAGGGACGGAGTCTGGAGTTGGCAGTGGAAGAGAAGGGTACAGATAAGAGGGACTTGCCCGATGAGAGGAGATCTCAGGGGAGGAGCATAGGGGGAGATGAGTGAGAAGAGATATTGGGGGGATTCAGAGCAAATGCACTTGTAGGTCAGCAAGAGGAGTTTAAACTGTATTCAGAAATGGACAGGGAGCCAATGAAGTGACTTGAGAGGGGTAATGTAAGAATAGTGGCTCTCACGGAATATGAATCGCTAGCAGTAATTTGAATGGACTGAAGAGGCGAGAGACAGGTGCACAGGAGGCCCGAGAGAAGTACGTTGTAGTAGTCTAAGCGCAAGGTGATGAGAGTGTGGATAAGGGTTTTGGTTGTGTGTTCAGAGAGAAGAGGGCAGATTTTGGTAATGTTATAGAGGAGGAAGTGTCAGGATTTGGCAGTCTGTTGGATCTGAGCAAAGAAGGAGAGAGAGGAGTCAAAGATCAGCCCAAGGTTGTGAGCCGACAAGACAGGGAGGAAGATACATTATCCACAGAGATAGAGAACAGTGGGAGGGGGGAGGCGGGTGTGGGGGGAAAGATAAGGAGTTCAGTATTAGCCATATTCAGTTTGAGATGGTGGCGAGACATCCAAGCGACAATGTCAGACAGGCAGGCTGATATTCGGACCTGAACTTCCGCAGAGATATCCAGCATGGAGAGGTAGATCTGGGAGTCATCAGCATAGAGATGATAATGAAAACCATGAGAGGGTATATAGGGAAAAGAGAAGAGAGCCAAGGACACCAATTGGGGTACACCAATAGCGGGATGGTGGCAGAGGAGGATCCACTGTAACATACGCTGAAGGTATGATGAGAGAGATAGGAAGAAAACCAGGAGAGAGCAGAACCCTAGAATCCCAGCGAGGACAACGTGTCGAGAAGGAGGCAGTGATCAACAGTATCAAAGGCAGCAGACAGATTGAGAAGAATGAGGATAGAGTAGAGTCCATTAGATATGGCCATGAACAGGTCGTTAGAAACTTTAGCAAGGGCAGTTTCTGTAGAGTGGAGAGGGCGAAAGCCAGATTAAAGCGAGTCAAGAATATTATGAGAAGAAAGGAAGTCCAGGCAACGGTGGTGAATAGCATGTTCGAGTAGTTTGGATAGGAAGGGGAGGAGGGAGATAGGGTGGTAGTTGGAGGGGGATGTAGGGTTTAGCAAGAGCTTTTTAAGGAGGGGTGTAACTAATGCATGTTTGAAGACATCAGGAACCATAGCAGTGGAGAGCAAAAGGTTGAGGATATGACAGATGGGAAGGATCACAGCGGGAGTCAGAAGAGTCATCCACATGGATGTTAAAGTTGCCAAGAATAAAGGAGGGAGATGAGGGTTCAAGAAAGGAGGAGAGCCAAGAGTCAAACTCATTGAGGAAGGAGGAGAAGGATATGTCAGGGGTCAGTAAATAACCGCTACTCTGAGAGATAGGGGGGCAAATAGACAGATGGAGTGAATATAAGAACATAAGAATTGCTGCTGCTGGGTCAGACCAGTGGTCCATCGTGCCCAGCAGTCTGCTCAAAGACCAGTGCCCTAACTGAGTCTAGCCTTACCTGCGTACGTTCTGGTTTAGCAGGAACTTGTCAAACTTTGTCTTGAATCCTTGGAGGGTGTTTTCCCCTATAACAGCCTCCAGAAGAGTGTTCCAGTTTTCCACCACTTTCTGGGTGAAGAAGAACTTCCTTACATTTGTACGGAATCTATCCCCTTTTAACTTTAGAGAGTGCCCTCTCATTCTCCCTACCTTGGAGAGGGTGAACAACCTGTCTATATTTACTAAGTCTATTCTCTTCATTATCTTGAATGTTTCGATCATGTCCCCTCTCAGTCTCCTCTTTTCAAGGGAGAAGAGGCCCAGTTTCTCTAATCTCTCACTGTATGACAACTCCTCCAGCTCCTTAACCATTTTAGTTGCTCATCTTTGGACCCTTCTTCAAGTATGGTGACCAGTGCTGGATGCAGTATTCCAGGTGGGGGCATACCATGGCCCGGTACAGCGGCATGATAACCTTCTCTGATTTATTTGTGATCCCTTTTTAATCATTCCTTGCATTCTGTTCACCCTTTTTGCTGCCGCCACACATTGCGCGGATGACTTCATCGACTTGTCGACCAGTACTCCCAAGTCTCTTTCCTGGGGGGATCTCTCCGAGTACTGCACCGGATATCCTGTATTCATGTATAAGATTTTTGTTACCGACATGCATCACCTTACACATATCCACGTTAAACCTCATTTGCCATGTTGTGGCCCATTTCTCGAGCATATTTATATCACATTGCAGGTCTTTGCAATCCTTCTGTGTCTTCATTACATTACATTACATTGGTGTCTTCTATCCTGCCTATACCTTTCAGTTCTAGGCGGTTTACAACAAGAGTTGGCCTGGTTAATAGATGTAGTATGCATCGGGATCTGTGGAGGGTCGATCAGGTTTAGTTAGATCATTTGATAAATTTCTTGAATAGAAAGGTTTTAAGTTCTTTCCTGAATGTTTTGTAGTTGGGCGTTATAGTCAGCAGATTGGAGAGGTGGTGGTCTAGTTTCGCTGCTCTTTTGGCTAATAGTCCGTCGTATATTTTTTTGCTTTCCATACCTTTGATTGGGGGGTGGTAAAATGTGCATGAGTTCTCCTTGGTCTAGATGCTCAAATAGCTTGGTCCGTTTCCATTTAGGGCTTTGAATAGGGTGCAGTAGAATTTGTATTTTATCCCAGGACAAGCAGGCATGATATTCTCACATGTGGGTGACGTCATCTACGGAGCCCCAGCGCGGACAGCTTTTCAAGCAAACTTGATTGAAGTTTCAAGTTTGCACACTGCACCACGCATGTGCTAGCCTTCCTGCCCACTAGAGGGCGCATCCCCACCTCGTGGTCCTCAGTTCAATTTCATCCGCGGAGCCAGAAGCCCTGTGGAAAATTGTGCTCTTCAATTTGCCTTCTGTCGCCGCGGCTGTGTCCTGATTTCAACGCGGTCGCTGCATTTTCTCTTGTTTCTTTTATTTAATTGTTCAGTTCTCGTCAAAAAAAAAAAAAAAGTTTTAATTTTTTCCGTCGCTCCGGGGGCTCCCGGTAGCCGCGGCCGTGGGACCTCGTCTGTTCCCGGCCGCTTTTTGGGCCCATGTCCCGGCCTGTGACGGGATTTAAAAAGTGTAGTCGGTGCGACCGACTATTATCGATTACAGATCCTCACCGGTGCTGTTTGCGGTGCTTGGGGCCCCAGCACCCGACAGACTCTTGTGCCAGGTGTGCCACCTTTCAGAAGAGGGCTCTCAAACGCCGCCGGGCCCGCATGGCGGAACTTTTCGCCGTTGAGTCCCCGACCGGGAAGGCCTCGAGTTCGGCCTCGGCTTCGGCCCCGGCCTTGACCTCGGCCTCGACCTCGACCTCGGGCCCCTCGGCTTCGCCTCGACCTTCGGTCCCATCGAAGCCTATTGCCTCGTAAAAGCCAGCCTCGGGTAAGTCTTCACTTCCCTCCTCAGCTCCGGGATCGACCAAGAAGCCATCCTCGGGCTCCTCGATGGCGGGAGGGTCTGCCTCCGCCCAACCCAAGGTGTCCACATCGATTGCCCCGAGGGAATACTCGAGACCGAGGTCGCCCTCTGAGGAGCATCGATCGGCCTCGGTGATACCGCCTGGGATGACGATCCCGGCCTTCCAGGACTTGCTCCGGGCTTTGATCGCCTCGGAGCTGTCCGGGGCCATTGAGCACCTGCAGCAGACTTCGGCCTCGACTGCTTCGGTCTCGGCTGCCCCGCAGTTGGCGACCTCGGCCTCGGGTGCTGGGGCTTTGGCTCCCGAGGTTCGTACTACCTCGACCTCGGCTTTGCCCTCGGACCCGGCATCGGTGGACCGACCTGAGCGTAGCGTGCGGCCCCGTGACAAGATGCGCCGGGTACGGAGGCTCTCGTCCACTTCTTCCTCGAGGTCCTCGCGAGGCTCCTCGCCTTCGGGCAGGCCTCGGGCGAGGCGCCGTCCGAGGAAGGCCAAGCGATCTCGGGCCTCTCTTCGGAGGCGCGGTCGCTCGTCACCGCTCGGGGGCGAGACCTTACAGGTCTCGGAGCTCCGCCTGGATAACCCCAGTCTTTTTCGCTCCCCTGTCGGAGAGAGTTCCCGTGCCTCCTCGCCGGGGCGGAAGGGACGGGCCTCGATACCTCGTACCCCGGGGGGTTCCCCCAAGGGTTCCTTCAGGCATGATCGGTCCCCGACCCCCTCGAGGTCCCGGGAGCGTGCCTCGTGGGGATCGGGGTCGGGTCGAGAGCCGAGGTATTCCCGCGAGGCCTCCCCCTTCGGCTCGGCGGGGAAGTCTCGGTCCCCTTCTCCGCCAGCCAGACCTTCGTCATTCTCCAGGTTTGTGCAGGACATGGCGGGGTCTTTGGGCGTGGACTTGTTGGCAGGTTCCCATTACACCAAAGAGTTTTTGGAGGAGCAGGATCTTGATGCTCCCCCACGGAAATCCCCTCGTCTTCCGCTGAATAAGGTCCTTCATCAGACCTTACTCAGAAATTTGGAAACCCCTCTTACAGTCACGGTGGTGCCGTCCAAGATGGAATCGAAATACCGGACCCTCCCTCCTAAGGGGTTCGAGAAGGCGCAACTCTCCCACCAATCGCTCCTGGTGGAGTCGGCGCTTAAGAGGACGCAACCTTCCAGGGTGTCTGCAGCGGTCCCGCCGGGGAGGGAAGGACGGACCCTCGACAAATTTGGTCGTCGCCTCTACGCTAACTCTCTTATGGCGACGAGGGTCTTGAATTACGCATTTTCCTATTCTTCCTACTTGCGTAACATGGTGAAGGACCTCCCAAGTTTTCGGGATGTCATCCCTGATTCCCATAGGGCAAAGTTCGCCACTTTTATGTCAAATCTATCTCAACTGCGCTTGTACCTATTCCATGCTGTGTACGACGCCTTTGAGCTCGCCTCGAGGGTATCGGTCTGCGCGGTGGCTATGCGCCGGCTGGCGTGGCTCCGTACCCTCGAGATGGACCCCAACCTGCAGGAGCGTTTGGCGAACTTACCCTGCGTGGGTTCTGAGTTGTTTGACGACTCCTTGGAGGCGGCGACCAAACGTCTGTCCGAGCAGGAGCGCTCTCTTGCCTCCCTGGTCCGCCCTAAACCTAAGGCCCCGCCGCAAAAGCCTTTTCGGCAGCCCCCGAGAAGATACCCGCAGAAGTCTACGCCGGCCTTCTCGAGACCTCCGCCCAGACGGCCATCCCAACAGGGTAGGGGAGGTCAGTCAAAACCCCCAGCGCAGGGAGCGTCCAAGCCTGCACCCTCCTTTTGATGGGATCTGCGGTTGGGGGCGGGCCCCCTCCGCAGTATCGCCGGACCCCCTCCCCATCGGGGGTCGACTCAGGTCATTTTACGGGGCTTGGACCGAGATTACATCTGACGCATGGGTGCTCCGGACCATCTCCGAGGGCTATTCGCTCAACTTCTTAGCGCAGCCTCCAGACATGCCACCCAGCGCTTGCCCGTCCAATCGGAGCCAGTTGGCCCTTCTCCTGGTTGAGGCCAGGGCCTTGTTGAGCCTACGGGCAGTGGAGCTTGTCCCTCACGACCAGCGGGGTCGGGGGTTTTACTCCCGTTACTTTTTGGTCCCGAAAAAGACCGGGGATCTGCGCCCCATTTTGGACCTCCGGAAACTCAACAAGTTCCTGGTCCGGGAGAAGTTCCGTATGTTATCGCTTCCGGTTTTGTACCCCCTGTTGGAAGAAGGGGATTGGATGTGCTCCCTGGACTTGAAGGAAGCATATACCCATGTTCCGGTGCATCCCGCTTTCCGCAAGTTCTTATGGTTCCAAGTGGGAGAGTTGCACCTTCAGTATCGGGTCCTTCCCTTTGGTCTGGCGTCCTCCCCTCGGGTATTCACAAAGTGTATGGTGGTAGTCGCGGCGGCCCTGCGCTCTCGGGGGCTACAGGTCTTTCCCTACCTGGACGATTGGCTGATCAAGGCCCCAACCAGGGAGGGAGTTATCTTAGCGACCCAACAGACTATCATCTTACTTCAACGCCTAGGGTTCGAAGTGAACTTTCCAAAGTCTCAGTTGTGCCCGGCTCAGTCTCTCCAGTTTATCGGAGCCGTGCTGGACACGGTTCGCCTCCGCGCTTTCCTTCCCCCTACTCGGCGGGAGGCCTTGCTTCGGTTAAGTCGCCAAGTTTTGGGGCAATCCGTGGTGTCGGCGCAGCGTATGATGATCCTTCTGGGCCACATGGCATCGACGATCCACGTCACTCCCTTCGCTCGCTTGCATCTGAGGCTTCCTCAGTGGACTCTGGCCTCTCAATGGCGGCAGGATCGCGACCCAGTCTCTTGTCAGATAACAGTGACTCCTTCTTTGAGACGCTCGCTCCGTTGGTGGACCAACTCTTCCAGTCTTTCAGGGGGTTTGCTGTTTCTCGTTCCTCTGTGTCGCAAGGTCCTGACCACGGACTCCTCGGAATACGCGTGGGGGGCACATCTCGACGGTCTGCGAACGCAGGGTCTATGGTCGGCCGAGGACCGTCTTTGTCACATCAATGTGTTGGAGCTTCGTGCCATTTTTCTGGCTGCTCGAGCTTTCTGCCACCTCCTGCACGATCAAGTAGTGCTCGTGCGGACGGACAACCAGGTGGCAATGTATTATGTAAACAAGCAAGGGGGGACGGGCTCTTGGTCTCTGTGCCAGGAGGCCCTGCGCCTTTGGGAATGGGCAGTCGCCCAGAACATATTCCTGCGTGCGGTTTACATTCAGGGAGAGAGGAACTGTCTGGCAGACAAACTCAGTCGTCTTCTCTAGCCGCACGAGTGGTCGCTGAACTCCCGGGTTCTACGCGAGGTCTTCGACCGCTGGGGGACTCCTCAGGTGGATCTGTTTGCCTCCCCGGAGACTCACAAACTACCCCTCTACTGTTCTCGGATGTACTCCCGGGACCGTCTCGAGGCCGATGCCTTCCTTCTCGACTGGGGGGGGAGGTTTCTTTATGCGTTCCCTCCTTTTCCTCTGATCTTGAGAACGCTGGTACATCTCAAATCGACCGGAGCCACTATGATTATCATTGCGCCTCGTTGGCCCAGACAGCACTGGTTCTCCCTGCTTCTTCAACTCAGTGTCAGGGAACCTCTGCTTCTGCCTGTCTTTCCCTCTCTGCTGTCTCAGAGTCGGGGTTCGCTGTTACATCCCAATCTTCAGTCTTTACATCTGACCGCTTGGTTCCTTTCCCCTTGACTTCGGTTCCTGTTTCTCAGTCGGTGAGGGAGATTTTGGAAGCCTCGCGCAAGGTCTCGACTCGGCTTTGTTATGCCCAGAAGTGGACCAGATTTTCATCCTGGTGTTCATCGAACCATCTGGACCCGAGTTCGGTTCCTGTGTCTTCGGTGCTGGAATATTTGTTGCATCTGTCTAAGTCTGGACTGAAGACGACTTCCATTCGGGTGCATCTCAGTGCCATTGCGGCGTTCCATCGGCATCTCGAGGGTCGATCTCTCTCTCTTCATCCTCTGGTAACTCGTTTCATGAGGGGTCTTGTGAATGTCCATCCTCCTCTGAAACCTCCTCCTGTAGTTTGGGATCTTAATGTGGTCTTAGCTCGACTGATGAGGCCTCCTTTTGAGCCTCTCGACAAATCTCATCTTAAGTTTCTCACTTGGAAGGTGGTCTTTTTGATTGCGCTCACATCCGCTCGTTGGATTAGCGAGCTGCAGGCTTTGGTTGCGGATCCACCTTTTACTGTGTTTCATCATGACAAGGTGGTTCTTCGCACCCATCCTAAATTTTTGCCTAAGGTTGTGTCTGATTTCCACCTCAATCAGTCCATTGTTCTTCCGGTGTTCTTCCCGAAGCCCCACTCTCATCCTGGTGAGGCGGCGCTTCACACGCTTGACTGTAAGAGGGGGTTGTCCTTTTATCTCCAACGTACCAAATCTCATCGGAAGATTCCTCAATTGTTTTTGTCCTTTGATCCTAATCGGTTGGGACATCCTGTTTCCAAGCGCACCTTGTCCAACTGGTTGGCTGCTTGTATTTCTTTTTGCTACGCTCAGGCTGGTCTCACGCTCCATGGTCGGGTCACGGGGCATAAGGTCAGGGCTATGGCAGCTTCTGTTGCTTTCCTCCGGTCTACTCCTGTGGAGGACATATGTAAAGCTGCCACTTGGTCTTCGGTTCATACGTTCACCTCCCACTACTGTCTGGACACTTTGTCCAGAAGCGATGGCCGGTTTGGCCAGTCGGTGTTACGTAACCTGTTTTCCTAAATTGCCATCCTCCCACCTGCCCTTTTGGGTTGGCTTGGAGGTCACCCACATGTGAGAATATCATGCCTGCTTGTCCTGGGATAAAGCACAGTTACTTACCGTAACAGGTGTTATCCAGGGACAGCAGGCATATATTCTCACAACCCGCCCACCTCCCCGGGGATGGCTTCTTTGCTTGATATGGAACTGAGGACCATGAGGTGGGGATGCGCCCTCTAGTGGGCAGGAAGGCTAGCACATGCGTGGTGCAGTGTGCAAACTTGAAACTTCAATCAAGTTTGCTTGAAAAGCTGTCCGCGCTGGGGCTCCGTAGATGACGTCACCCACATGTGAGAATATATGCCTGCTGTCCCTGGATAACACCTGTTACGGTAAGTAACTGTGCTGTATGTTTGCTTGTACTGGGAGCCAGTGTGAATCTCGGAAGGCGGTGGTAATATAGTCATATTTTTTCAGTGAGTACATCAGTCTAAGAGCTGTATTTTGGACTGTTTGTAGTTGTTTTAGCATGTTGGTTGGGCATGACAGGTATAGGATATTACTGTAGTCCAGGAGTCCTAGGATTAGCACTTGTAGCAAGAATTTGAATTGTTCGTTGTTGAAGTCTTTTTGGATTTGCCTTAGGTTGTGCTTGGTTGCGAATGCCTTCTGGATCGTTTTGCTGATTTGAAGTTGCATGGTGCAGCCTTTGTCTATCATTATTCCCAGCAGTTTTAGGTTGGGTTGCATGGGGTATGTGATAGAGTCTATTTCTAGGTTTGTTATGGTTGGGGGTTTGTTTTTTTCTAGAAGTAAGAAATTGGTTTTGTCTTTATTCAGCTTTAATTTGTGATCTCTCATCCATTTTGTCACTGTTTCTAGTGTGTAGTTAGTTCGTTGTGTTGGGGTTGGTTTGGTCGAAAGGCAGGAGGATAGTGATGTCATCTGCATAGTTGTATGAAGTTATGCCTAGTTCATCTAAACATGTGCCACATGTGGTTATGTAAAGGTTGAAGAGTGTTGGAGATAGTGGGGAACCTTGGGGGACTCCGCAGGGGTTGTGCCAGGATTCCAACTGTTCCTTGTTTGTTTTAACTCTGTATTTTCTTGAGCGGAGGAATCCTTCAAACCAATTGTAAACTCTGCCTGTGATTCCTATTGCCTCCAGTGTTTGTAGTAGGATGTTGTGATCTACTAGCTCAAATGCCGCTGTGAGATCGAGTTGTATGAGTAGCATTTTTTTGCCTTTACTTGTTTGGCTGTGTTTAAAAGAGAGACTAGTAGTGTTTCTGTGCTGTAGTTGCCTCTGAAGCCTGATTGTGAGGGGTGGAGTATGTCGTGGTTTTCTAAGTATTCAGTGAGAAGTTTTGCTATGAGGCCTTCAATTAGCTTGGCATAAAGTGGTATGGAGGCTATAGGCCTGTAACTGGATGGCTGATCTGTAGCTCCCTTTGGGTCTTTCAGGATAGGGGTTATGATGATTTTGGATAGGTCTTGTGGAAATTGGCCCTCTGTTAGCATGTAACTGATCCACTGCATGAGGTGGGTGCCATATTTAGTGCTGACTGCTTTTAACAGATATGGGGAGCAGTGGTTGAGGTCGCAGGCTGCATGATTGTATTTGTTGTTGAGTCTTTCTAGGTCAGGCCATTGTCAGTTTGGGAAGTCTGACCAGTTTCTGTCTGCTGCGTAGGCTTCTTTTTCTATGGGTGGTAGTGAGATTTTGTCTAGATGGATAGGAGGTCCTGGTGAAAGTGTTTCTGGCTGTTGAGATTTTGTTTCTGAAGAATTCAGCCAGTTGGTTTGCTGTGGGGGGAGGGGAAGTATTGGTGGCTAGGTAGGGTTTGGTGTCTGTGAGTTCCTTTAGTAGTTTGAAAAGTTTTTTGATGTCTTGGAATTCTGTGCCTATTTGACTGGTGTAGTATGATTGTCTTTTTTCTTTTGTTTGTATTGTTTGTTTAGTATTCTCCAGGTTGTTTTTGTGTGTTCATGGTTGTCTTTTCTCCATTCTCTTTCAAGACATCTGCATTGTCGTTTGAGTTGTAGTAGTTCGTTGTCAAACCATTTGTCTGAGCGTCTGCAGATTCTAGTTTTTATTTGTGGTTGTGTCATGTCTTCAAGGATGGCTGTGCTAAGAGTGCGCCAGTTTAGGAAATCCTTGGGGTTGCCATCTTGGATCATGGTGTCTACTTTGTTCCAGAATTTAAGTGGGTCGATCTTTTTGTGTGTTTTGTATGTTATGCTATGGTTATTTTGTTTGGTTTTGCCCTGTGTCCAATTGATTTTGAAGGTGTACCTGTAGTGGTCTGACCAGAGGGTGCGAGCCCAAGTTCCGTTTGTGGTGTATATTTCTTGTATGGTGGGTGTTTTGGACATGAAGGCAGCTATGTCGAGTTGGTGGTCCTTTTCATGTGTGGTTTGTGGGTCCAGAATTCTGCAGGAAAGGGTTTTGAGCTCCTTTGAGAGGATAGGCTAAAAAAAATTTGAATAAATAAATTTTTAGTAGAGGAGTGGCCTAGTGGTTAGAGCAACTGCCCCAGCACCCTTAGGTTGTGAGTTCAATTCCCACTGCAGCTCCTGGTGACTGGGCAAGTCACTTAACACTTCATTGCCCCAGGTATAAAATAAGTACCTGTCTAACATAGCATAGCATTTTATTTGTATACTGCAATACACCGTGAAGTTTGATGCGGTTAACAGGAATTAAGTAAAACACCGTACATGAGAGGTGAGGGTAATAAGTACAAACCACTTGGTCCTGCAAGTCAGTTTAAGTAGTATAGCAAGTTATTTATTTATTACCATTCTCCACAATGAGCTCAGAACGGGTTACAGGTTAACATACATAAAACAAAGACAAATGGTTACAGGTTAGCATACAGAATGGGTTGTAGGTTGGGTTTTTTTTCCACCTTATGCTTTGAACAGTGGGATCTTTTTGTTATTTTGAGTTTAATGTTTTTATTTGTTTTCAAGAAAAATATCAAACAAAGACCTTTAAAACATATACAACTAGAGACCAGTGCATTAACAGCAATTCAGTTGGAACTGTACAAGAAAAGTATACCAGAAGTAATCAAGTATCGAGTATGACATACTTAGCTGGAAGAACATAGCCAGGACAAATTATAACTAATTGAGTCTGGTAACAAGCATATAAAACTATACAAGCACAATATCCAAATAATTCAGACTAAGCAGACCTATATTAGACAGGTTTCTTAATCACATATTAGGGCTCTAAAATTAAGTATATCAGTGATTGTGGTTGGTGTGGATCAGATCGCAATAAGTAGCCAGGGGCTCCCAGATACGAAGAAACTTGTGATAGGAGTTAGTTTTTTTTGCTCTGATTCCCTTGTATCGCATAATTGTACAGACCAAGAGGAATAGGAAAGATTGTTGGGATGTTTCCAGTTAGTCTGTCATTTTGTTCTTTATAATTGTCTCTACCTTTTTGCCTGTCACCGATGTCAGACTCACTGGTCTATAATTTCCTGGATCACCTCTACAACCCATTTAGAAAATTGGCATCTTCTGGTACTATGCTGGTTTTTAAAGAAAAATTACAAATTACTAACAATAGCACTGCAAGTTCATTTTTCAATTCTATCAGCATTAGGTAGCCCACTAGCCGCAAATAGTTAAGCACTCATCAGCTAAGTTTAGCAGCCAATTAGCCCACATGAATAGCAGGCCAATCTTTGGTTGTTATCAATTTAATAAGCCAGCAATGAATAGTGCCATAGTTGGTTAAGTTCATAGTGGCCAAAAAACTCTGTAAACAGCCTGGCATTAAATATCCAGGATCAACATCGACCACAGGACTTAGCCGGGTTGCCTATTGTGATCTATATATCAGCCTCCAAGAACACACACCAAAGACCAGAACACTGACACATACACACATATATGTGCAAATACTTGCTGAATACCAAATTCCGATAATGGTCTAGTCCAGTGTTCTTCAACCTTTTTACACCTATGGACCGGCGGAAATAAAATAATTATTTCGTGGACCGGCAAACTACTAAGACTAAAATTTTTTTTAAAAAACCATTGCTGCCCCGTCCCCGCTAGGTCGGTCCCACAAACCATCTGATCCCATCCGCACAAGCCTCAAATAGTTATGATTTTATATTGAACATATTTTATTAAAGTATAAAAAGAAACAATATTCTATACCAGGGGTGCCCAATATGTCGATTGCGATCGACCAGTAGCTCAGGAAGGCAACGTGAGTCGATCGCAGAGCCCATCCCGGGCTCCGTGATAGACTCGTGTTGCCGTCCTGATCTACGGGCCGATTAGCCTTCCTCTCCAGTGTTCTCCCTAGGGCCTTTTAGCTGGGCGGTTCACCCAGCTGTCATCTGCCGCTGCTGAACATTTAAAAAACCCTAAAAAAACCGGCTTGGAGATTTCAGCCCGTACCGAACTCATGCTCCGGGCTCTAACGTGTGCGTGCCGGCTTCTCTTCTCTTCCCTCCGAAACCGGAAGTTATGTCCGGGGGGGGGAGAAGGGAAGCCGGCACGCACATGTTGAGAGCCCTGAAGCAAGCGTTCGCTACGGGCTAAGCGGGAGATAGGTTAGTGAAGCATTTGTTCTTCTTCCTGCCGGGTCCTGCCTCCTTTCTGTTTCCGCGAAGGCAGGACCCGGCAGCATTTCCCCCAATAGGTTGATCACGATCTTGGGCTGATCAGCCTTCCTCTTCCCGACGGCAGAATTGACGTCGGGGAGAGGAATGCTGGTTGGCCGAAGCAGGGAGAGCTTGGGGCCTGTTATTGATGGTGTTTGGGTCCTGGTCCCCAATGGCAATGGCAGTGGAAGTGGCTTGGGGGAGGGCAGGGAGAAAGAAAGAAAAAGGGCAGGCAGGGAGACAGAAGGAAAGAAGAGAAACAGAAAAAAAAGAAAGGGAGGCAGAGAGAAAGAAAGGGCAGGGAAGAGGAAGGAAAAGTTGGGGGAAAGAATGAGGTCTGGAGGAGAGGAAGCATACAGGCTAAAAGAAGGGAAGAAAGATTGTATGCACAGTCAGAAGAAGAAAGTGCAACCAGAGACTCATGAAATCACCAGACAAAGTAGGAAAAATGATTTTATTTTAAATTTAGTGATCAAAATGTGTCTGAATTTATATTTGCTGTCTATATTTTACACTAAGGTCCCCTTTTACTAAACCGCAATAGAGGTTTTTAACGCAGGGAGCCTATGAGTGTCGAGAGCAGCGCTGGGCATTCAGCGCAGCTCCCTGCGCTAAAAACTGCTATCGTGGTTTAGTAAAAAGGGAGGGGGTATATTTGTCTAATTTTGTATGGTTGTTAATGAGGTGATAGTGCATAGAGTCATCTGCTTTGACCTCTTTGAAAAATGATAATTAACATTTTCTATGCTGTAGTGTCCTTTGTGTTTTTTTTTTTTAATTTTATTGTTGGTAGATCATTTTGACTTGGTCATTTAAAAAGTAGCTCGCAAGCCCAAAAAGTGTGGGCACCCCTGTTCTATACAATTGTTTTTTATAAATACAAATAATACAGGGCAAAGATCAACAAAACCCCTGTCTCCCCTCCCCTTCACATATATCCCCTCTACTATCAAGAAAACTGAATAAGCCAAATTATTACAGAATGCTACACAAATATCATGTAACAGAATACCACAGTCACACATGACAGGAATGGTATTAGAGGAGTGCAACTAGGGCAACTGCCCCCTGGTCAGAGAGAGCCCTAAGCCAGCTGGAAGCTAAAGAAGCACTGCCTGGGCTTTGCACTCCCCAGTTATGTCTAGCAAGATACATATTTCAAATCTGATATATTTGAATCACAAGATAGAATTAAAATTATTTTTTTCTACCTTTTGTTGTCTCTGGTTTCTGCTTTCATTGCCTTTTCACTAAGAACATAAGAATTGCCACTGCTGGGTCAGACCAGAGGTCCATCATGACCAGCAGTCCGCTCACGCGGCGGCCCTCTGGTCTAAGACCAGCACCCTAACTGAGACTAGCCCTACCAGCGCACGTTCTTGTTCAGCAGGAACTTGTCTAACTTTGTCTTGAATCCTTGGAGGGTGTTTTCCCCTATAATAGCCTCTGGAAGAGAGCTTTCCAGCTTTCTACCACAGAACTTCCTTACGTTTGTACGGCATCTAACCCTTTCAACTTTAGAGAGTGCCCTCTCATTTTCCCTGCCTTGCAGAGGGTGAACAACCTGTCCTTAGCTACTAAGTCTATTCCCTTCAGTACCTTGAATGTTTCTATCATGTCCCCTCTCAATCTCCTCTGCTCAAGGGAGAAGAGGCCCAGTTTCTCTAATCTTTCGCTGTACGGCAACTCCTCCAGCCCCTTAACCATTTTAGTCGCTCTTCTCTGGACCCTTTCGAGTAGTACCGTGTCCTTCTTCATGTACGGTGACCAGTGCTGGACGCAGTACTCCAGGTGAGGGGGTACCATGGCCCAGTACAGCGGCATGATAACCTTCTCTGCCCCTTCCATTCACTGTCTTTCCCTGCAATCTCTCCTCCTGCCCCCCCCCCCCCCAATTTGGTCTGGCATCCATCATCTTCCTTCTGTTCTGGCATCCATCATCTTCCTTCTGTTCCCCTCATGGTCTGGCATCTCTGTCCTTCCCTCCCCCTGTGGTTTTTAGCATCTCTCTCTTCTCATTTCCTCCACTCAGATCTGATATCATTATCTGCTCTCTCTTCCCTTTTCTTCTTTGGTCTTCCTTCTCTATTTTCTGCCTCCATCTAAATTAAATTCTTTCTTATTATTTAGTCCCGTTTCCTTCTTTTCACTGTGTCTACCCACAGCTTGTCACCCCTTTCCCTCACCCCTCCATTATCTTACTATATTCTTCCCCCTTTATTTATCTCCTCCTTCCATCCAGTATGTTTTCTTTCCCCACTTCCATTCAGCATCTGCTCTCCCCTCTCAACTGACATCCATCTGCCTTCTGCTCTCTCTCCCTTCTTCTCACTTCCATCATCTGTCCCTTTCTCTCTCTGATCTCCTCCATTCCATCATCTGCCCCTTCTCTCTCTCTCTCCCCCCCCAACTTCCATCATCTGCCCCCCTTCACCTCACCTTTGCGGGTCACTTTCTTTCCCCTGAGGGTGGCTCATGTCAGAGGGGAAGCTTTGGCTGAGCAGAACCGCTTGCAAGGAACAGTGGAACTTACTTGATTGATGTCGATGCTGGGGCCCGTTGCCGTTTGAAGGAAAAAAAAAAGGGACCTGCAAAGGCGAGAGGAAGGAAGACCTCCAGGAAGCTGCTCTTTGCCTTCCTTCAGCAGCCCAAGAGTCCAGACCAACAGCGGCAGCTCTGTGTATTTTTAACTTCGGCACAGAGCTGCCCCTAAGCAGTAGTTTAGCGCGGTTTCATGAGGCAGCCTCGCGGCCTTTGCTAGGCCGGCCCGCTTCAATGATGTGATGTGGGCCGGCCTAGCAAAGGCCCCGAGGCTGCCTCATGAAACCGCGCTAAACTACTGCTTAGGGGCAGCTCTGTGCCAAAGTTAAAAGTACACAGAGCTGCTGCTGCTGGTCTGGAGGTGCGGAGACAAGGCAGGAGGCAAACGCGGTGGAAGGCAGGAGTCACGGCACAGCGACTGCAACAGGAAGTTGCAAGTCAGCTGACGCCGGCCTTTCGTTGCAGCGGGGACCGAATCCTTCGCGGACCAGCAAGATTTTTTTGCGGACCGGCGGTTGAAGAACTGTGGTCTAGTCTATAAAATGGCACCTAAGTGTGACAGCATATACTTTAGACACATGGGTGGAGTCTGGGGGGACCGTGTACAAGGTGCAAAGATACACATGTAAATTATAAAATACTATTATTTACTCTTTTTATTAACATTTACAACAGCTCTATGACTGATACAAGTGATCATATCCAAAATATAGACCCTATTACTCTAGTATTTTGTAAAGGAAAGGAGATGCCTGCTGTCCTTTCTAGAATAGGTTCCAAATAGATATCTTTTTGGTATCTAAAATTAAGCACCACTCTATAGAATGATCATTCACGTGTGTGTGTAAAATATTTAGGAACAGATGCTATTCATAAGAATATAAGAATTGCTATACTGGGACAGACAAGTCCAGTATCCTGTTTCTAACAGTGGCGTACCCAGGTCACAGGTACATGGCAAGATCCCAAGGAGTAAAACAGATTTTATGCTTCTTATCCTAGGAATAAGCAGTGGATTTCCCCAAGCCATCTCAATAATGGCCTATAGACTTTCTTTTAGGAATTTATCCAACCCTTTTTTAAATCCCAATAGGCTAACTGATTTCACATATTCTTCAGCATTGAATTTCAGAGTTTAATTACATGTTGAATAAAAAAATATTTTCTCCAGTTTATTTTAAATCTACTACTTAGTTGCTTCGTTGAATGCCTCCTAATCCTAGTATTTTTGAAAACAGTAAGCAAATGATTCACATCTACCCTTTTTACTGCACTAAGTATTTTAAAGACCTCTATCATATCTCCCCTGAGTCGTCTCTTCTCCAAGCTGAAGAGCCCTAGCCACTTTAACCTTTGCTCAAAGGGAAGTCATCCAATCATTTTTCATCACATTTCTTTGTACCTTTTCTAACTTCACTATATCTTTTTTTGAGATATGTTTAGTACATATGACCCTAAAGTTTCCCAGTGTTAAATGATGAGGAGACAGGTCAAAATATTTGAAAAACTAGAATGTAATCTCGGTGAAACTCCTAATAATTATTCCTTGTAAACTCTATTGCACTAATTAGTTGGGATATATACTCTAGTTCCATTGGAATACAGTATTAGCTATTTCAGGTCATCAGTAAGAAATGAGTTAATTAAACAATGTTTTGTGTCTATAGACAAAGCTTGAATTCTTTATTTTAAATACAAACTCCTTCCAGGGCAGTTCTCTAGAGATGAATTGAATGAGAAGCTTGACTGTTGATGTAGACTGGTCTGCCAGGAAAGAGGAGTTAAATCTTAATTTACTGATAAACTCCAGAGTAACATATAATGATTTATGTGGTTGTTTAAGAACTAATTATACATCATTTGTATCCTTGATGGAGAGAATTGTGTTCTGAACAAATATGTGCAGAGTCAGCATCAGAAATAACATCTTACTTATATGCATGTTAAATATGTCTAAATATACATTTGGTTCTATTTTTAAAATTATAATCTATAGTATTAGTGATACAGCATAGTCTATTTTTACAAGTGTTGGTAGGGAAGAGGATTGGGTGCAGAATTTGACAAGGGAGGGAAGGAAGGAAGGAAGGGAGTAGTGGCGTACCAAGGGGTGGGGGGATGATCTGCCCCGGGTGCACGCCTTGGGGGGTGCACATCTGGCCCGGTTTTGAAGGTGACGTCGGACGCTTAGCTGTCATGTTCTCACTGCATCTAACGCTGGCCCTGCAGCTCCGGACTTCCCCACACCTGTTCCCCCCCCCCCCCCGGATCGCTATTATTTTAAATGTTATGGCAGCTGCGGCGCTGTATCCATCAGAGGAGACTTCTAACCTTGGCCTGCTCCGGAACTCTTACTGCAACAGTGACTTCCTGTTCCCGCCTAGACGGGCGGCTGCTGCAGTAAGAGTTCTGGGGCAGGCCGAGGTTAGAAGTCTCCTCATGGATTCAGCTCCGCGGCTGCCATAACATTTAAAATAATAGCGATCTGGAGGGGGGAGCAGGTGTGGGGAAGTCCGGAGCTGCAGGGCCGGCGTTAGAGGGAGTAAGAGTTGATGGTGCCGCAAGTTCCCGCGGGGGGAGGGAGGAAGGAAGAAGAGGAACCGAAGCATGGGGAGCAGGTGTGGGGAAGTCCAGAGCTGCAGGGGAGAGTGTTGCTGTACCCAGCTGGAGGGAGAAGGAAGATGAGGGAGGGAATGAAAGGAGATGCCAGGGCTTGGAGGGAAGGAGGAAGGTATGCCAGACTAAGGGAAAAGGAAGGGGGAGATATGAGAGCATGGAGGGGGAGGGATAGATGGAAGAAAAGGAAAGGAGAGAGATGCCAGAGAATCAGGGAAGGGAAGATACCAGACTGTGGGATGCGAAGGAAAGAAAGGAGAAGAGAGAGATGCCAGAGCATAGGGGATGGGGTGGTGACAGAGAGGAAAAAATGGAGAGGTGACAGAGCTGAAATTAAACATGTACAAAGGAGAGAAGGGGCACAGGATAGATAGTTATGAAAGGAGCATAGAAAGAAGGAAGATGTCATATGGGAGAGAGAGAGAGAAGGATGGAAATGGCAGAGAGGGCAGTGACTGGAAGGGGCGAGACAAAAGGTGAACAGTAGATGGAAGAGGTAGAGAGAGGAACAGCCACTGAATGGAAGTGTGAGGGAGAGGGGGAGCAGACGCTGGAAGGAAGTGGGGAGGAGAAAGAAAAAAGGGCACATGCTGGATTGAGGGACGAGGATAGAGTTAGATACTGGAAGGGGTGAGGGAAAGAAGTGGCAAGCTATAGGTAGACACAGTGAAAGAGGAAAATTGAGGACTGAATACTAAAAAAGAATTTAGACAGAGACAGAAAATAAATTGAAAAGGAAGACCAGGGAAGAACAGGAGGAAGGGAATGGAGAGAGAGATGCCAGAGCAGGGGGAAGGGGAGGAGACAGATACCAGACCTAGGAGGAGGAAAAGAGGAAGGAGACTGATACTGGATCTGAGGGGAAAAAAGGAGGAGATATGCTAAAATCTGCTGGGATGGAGGAAGGAAAGAAGGAGAGAAAGAGGCAGAGAAAGGGTTTGGGGTGTTGTAAGCAGATTAGAAAGACTACAGAGAGAAAGGCCTGGACGAAAGGGGAAAGACAGGAGGAAGATGCAGGACTATGGGAGGTTCAGACAGAGAGGGAGGGAGAGAGAGAGAGACCTGGAACAACGGTACAAAGGAGAACTGACACTGGATCTGGGGAGGGTAATAGAGGGAAAAGAGAGAGAAACCTGGACCCAAAGGGGATGGGGCTGGATTGTGAAAGACATGTTGGATGCAAAAGAAAGAAAGATTGGATGCACAGTCAGAAGGAAGTGCAACCAAGAGACTCATGAAATCACTAGACAACAAAGGTAGGAAAAATGATTTTATTTTCAATTTAGGCCTAAATTCTCTATTACTGCGTTTAACTTAGGCGTGCTTTGGACGTCGGATATAAGTGAATAATCATGGAGTTAAGGGTCTTAATTAATGTTAATTGGGTAATAGACGACACATAGACGTCCCTAGGTAGTACATAAGGAACTAACGTCTATCGAAAGCATAGTCCCGTCTGCAGCTCTGGACGTGGGCGTTCCGTGGGCGGTCTATGGGCGTGCCAAGTGGGGACGCTGGATAGGCGCTACCTGGGCGAACGCGTGCGTCTAACTCTCGTGAATTATGTAGACGTAAGAAACCCTGGTCTAACTTGGATTTCAATGCCGTTTCAACTATCGTAATTGCGGCTCTTTGTTACACGCGAGGCAGACGTCTACTGTATTTTTTATCAATAATTCCAATAGTAAATTTCAATAGGTATGTTTCATCTTTTCTCTGTCCTAATAAATATAATGACACCATAACAATGGAACACATTATATTGCATGGATAACAAACCACATTTCAGCCCAAACCATAATATAATATTCCCATGGCTTTTACAACCCCCTTTTTTTGTCTCAACAAACAGCACTGCAATCGGCTCTCTTTTGAAAGCAAAGAAAAACCAGCACACATTATCAGCACTTAAAAAGAGAATAAACAGATACACACCTTAACATTCCAGCTTCCCTCATTGCAAAATGGAGGTGTTCAGTTGCACAAAACTGACCTCATTGTTACCTCATCAATCTGCATCTTCCAAGTAATATGCCACAATTAAAAGACGTGGTGGGTGTTGAACCCACAACCTCTGGATGTTAGCAGCATAGGCTGGGCTCCTAACTGATAGAGCTACAGCTGTTTGACTGAGCTGTCTGTGCTTCATTAGGTATCATATCAGGATGAACTCAAATAAGTTTAAGCAAAGGAATGCCTAAAGATTTGGAACGTTTTCAAGTAGAAAACAAATATGAAATATGTATTAAAGAATTGCAGCACAAATAACGCCTAAACGGAACAGATTATTTACAGTCCTATATGCATTAGTACAGTGCTCAGAATGAAGATTAGCGTGTAAGAAAAACAGAGCTCCACCTCACATGCATTCAAGCACACTTGGGAATATGGGTTTGGGGCTCAGTGAAAGCAGCGCTTTTAGCCATTGAGCTAACACTCTTTTGTCTCAGCCTACTATGACATTATAGCTAAACTCCTTTTCCCTTAGCACTTCACTAAGATATGATATGACAAGGGAACGAGAGGAATTGGAGGTGTGGGTCAGTGAGGAAAGGCACTCTCTACCAATCGTGCGGCCTTTGAGGGTTCAAATCCCAGCCTGTATTTTACTTGTGGCGTATCAGCTTTCCAGGTGCACTTTGATGATAGTTTCCACTTCTTATAGGAGTTGAATATAACATTTCTCCATTTAAACATGGCATACGTTGTTAGTTTTGATCGTGGTAAAGTATACATTTCTGAAATGGTGAAGAAACAATAAGCGGTATAAGCAAATCCAAACTGCTATAAGCGCAAGAAAGCATTTGTAGCTCAACACGCTAATGCTCCTTTTCTGAGCTTTGCCATCTAAAACTCCCCGGTTTGACTCCCACCTTTGCTCATTTTAATAAGGTCCTTGTTTTTTCCTATTAGATCTTATAACATTTCCCTTTGCAGGCAAACCTATTTTCAACTTACCATGGCTCGGACATCCTAAGCAGTGATGAGAGGAAACCTTTCCTCTGACAGCAAGATGACATTTGTGGATTGCCTGGTTAATGTGCTCTCATCACTGCTTAGGATGTCCGAGCCATGGTAAGTTGAAAATAGGTTTGCCTGCAAAGGGAAATGTTATAAGATCTAATAGGAAAAAACAAGGACCTTATTAAAATGAGCAAAGGTGGGAGTCAAACCGGGGAGTTTTAGATGGCAAAGCTCAGAAAAGGAGCATTAGCGTGTTGAGCTACAAATGCTTTCTTGCGCTTATAGCAGTTTGGATTTGCTTATACCGCTTATTGTTTCTTCACCATTTCAGAAATGTATACTTTACCACGATCAAAACTAACAACGTATGCCATGTTTAAATGGAGAAATGTTATATTCAACTCCTATAAGAAGTGGAAACTATCATCAAAGTGCACCTGGAAAGCTGATACGCCACAAGTAAAATACAGGCTGGGATTTGAACCCTCAAAGGCCGCACGATTGGTAGAGAGTGCCTTTCCTCACTGACCCACACCTCCAATTCCTCTCGTTCCCTTGTCATATCATATCTTAGTGAAGTGCTAAGGGAAAAGGAGTTTAGCTATAATGTCATAGTAGGCTGAGACAAAAGAGTGTTAGCTCAATGGCTAAAAGCGCTGCTTTCACTGAGCCCCAAACCCATATTCCCAAGTGTGCTTGAATGCATGTGAGGTGGAGCTCTGTTTTTCTTACACGCTAATCTTCATTCTGAGCACTGTACTAATGCATATAGGACTGTAAATAATCTGTTCCGTTTAGGCGTTATTTGTGCTGCAATTCTTTAATACATATTTCATATTTGTTTTCTATGAGTTAAATCAAACTTCAGAGGGCTTGGACAGGTGTTGAAGAATGATCCAGTTAGGGGGGGATGTTTTTGGTGGGGGGAGGGTGTTCAGCATGAGAGAGAACAGGTTGCATTAACTATTAGACAATGGGCTGCACATGAATATAACCTATTTGCTAACCTTACTCAAGACTTGAACCCCCTGATGTATGGACGATGAAAAAAAGCAATGCCTTAAGGCATAGAGCTATAGAGGTAACTTTGTTTAGAACATAGAGCTTAGAGATGTGAAGGAGATGACTACAACGTCACTACAGCTGTATATTGCAAAACCACATCCAATGCACATCCAATTAGATTTGAATCCTAACGGTTTATATGACGTCCGCCGCTAATTAGGCGTGCTTAGTATATAGAAAGCTTTGGCACAGCCATTTTGCCTATGTAAGACCCCCTCATGTGAGTTGGTGTTTGTGGTGTTCTGTTTCCTCAATGATGAAACTTTGTGCTATGACTTGCCTGTTCTCCCTTATACTCCCTTCTGCCTTTGACACTCCTCCCCACCCCATTATCTGTATTTCCTTAGTTTATGGATTTTTCTGGGTGTTGGTGTGAGGGATTGTTGGGGACTTAAATTTTGTGTTAAGTGTGGAGGGGAATAAATTGTTAGGGAAAAGAAGGGGCCAGGTCAGGTTACACACAGATGCCCACACCCACCACTCTCCCTGCTTTCATAATGTCATTGTCTGCCCCACCTCCATTTTCCATAGTAGCAGAGTACACCAAAAAGAAAGAGCAGAGGGGGCCTACAACATTCAATTAACTCCATGTGGAATGGATGGGAACCTTTGTTTAAATATGGGAAATATGTCATCAACCAAGGCAGCTACTGCACCAGATGGGATACATATTAATGAGATTCTTAAGTTGAATGCAGGAGAGGTGTCTAGATATGGCCAGACTTGGAGGAGGGGGGAGCAGAGATATGCTGGATAGTAGTCTTGAATGAGAAAAGATAAAAGCAAGAGGTGGAGGATGTCATGGAGGCAAGGAGAGATTAGGGATGCAAGGGTATTTGCTAACAGAAAGGGTGAAAGGTTGCCACTGGGGATGGAAGGAGATTAGGGAGTAACACTAGGTTTTGAGGTGGAATGGAGAGATGGCATGTAGGTTCCAGCCCTCTCCTCCCCTCCCCTGGTATGCATCAAGGAAAATAACAAAAGAGAGGGACAGATGTTGATGCATAGGGAGCTAGGTTGTGAAAGGTGGGATAAGAGGATTGTAAGGGATAGCGCTAATGAGCATGCATGAGAGACCTGCATCTAATGGAGGTGTCAGCCATCAAATCTACCACGATGCATATCCATTAGGGGTATCCTCAAACCCTTAACTGGCCTAGTGGTCGTTCATGACACTGTTGGGACATACCTCTGTAAACCACATGATACAGCAATGTAGCTCTGGGAAGCACCTAACGAATACAATATAAGCTGAAACACAAACACACTGTCAGCTATATATGTTTCATTTATTTGATGGATTTTATTGTAAAACATAAATCCATTGACTGCTGTTGTACATAATAGATGGAAATATGCATAATATAGGATGCAACCACAAAAAACAAAAGGGAACAAGCCTGAAGAAGTATTTAATACCTTATTTAACTCAGATGGTGCTCAGAATCCACGGATGGAATACAAAAAACTCAGGATGGGGAACAAACCCCTAAAGAGATTGGTCATTGAAAGTGCTTCATTCTGTTTAGCATGTCCATAACATAGGTGAGTATTCAATGATTCCAAAAAATATAGTTTCAAAACGTGCAAGCAAACTTAACTTAAAAGTCCATACAGCGATGGTCCGGCAGGGTTCAGACGCGTTTTGCCAAGGAGGCTTCTTCAGAGAACCCGCTGTGCTGTGTGCAATTAATAATTAAATGCTTCCTGGTTCAAAGAAAAAAGTTTTTCATTTCCTGTGACAAGGATGAAGTCAGGCAAATGTCCAGGCTGCCAACAGATGGCAACGGGTTGCACCTTAAGATGAAGTCGGCAACATGGCTCCTGGAGAGCTACAGATCCTTGGAAGGGTGTAATAGTTATTATCCAACTATGATGCCCTCGATGGGAGTTGAAGCTGATGAAGATTGGCACTCAGGCCAGGATGCTATCTGGATGAAGATCTGCAGTGACTGAACCGTGATATAGAGGCTGTGGCGTGTACATGCAGAGGAGGTCCAGCGGAGCCCCAGGGTCCATGCGGCATGACTGGCCTGGGAGTGTTCAGAGGACATAGTGGGTCCTAATGGCGGTCCTTATCCTTTTCCCTTTCCCCGGCCACGGCCTCGACTCCGGCCACGGGTGGCCGGGGGGGAACCTTGCCTGGTGGGAGCCTGGCTGGAGGAGGTCTGGGAGGTGGATTGAGGTCCAGGATCCCCATGGGAGGCAGTCTGGGTGATGAGCTGGGGGAGAAGTTGTGAAAGAATGCCACACATGTTCTCCAGCGCCCGGCGAGTCCCTGCCTGTTCTTCCAGGATTGCAGTCTGCACAGCACGTGTTGCAGACTGCTCGGCCACCAGGGAGGCCAGGTGCTGGTTCATTACATGTGTGGCTTCTTTTATCTCAGCCACCTCCCTGATGAGCAAAGTTTGTCTTTGGTGGAGGTGGGCACCCACCTCCACCAATTGACGGTGGAGCTCATCAGGGGGGGCCTCCAGCTCATCACCCTGATGGAAATCTTCCTCCCCCAGGGCTCCAACCTCATCCACCTCTTCTTCCCCCTCCAACTCTTCCCCCTCCTCTACTGCCCTGTTGTCATCGTGGGGATGAAGGGGGGTCGCCGGTGCAGCTTGTGTAGCAGTGTTCTGAGGAGGAGGGGTGGGCGTATGATGTTCCAGCCACTAGCTTCCTCCTCCTCCTCCTCCTCATCCCCTTCATCCCTAGCAGCAGCAGAAGGAGGATGGGACGCCTCTGCAAAAAGACAAGAAAATACACATTGGTATTAGTTGAAAGCGGTAACATCTGAGAACATCATTTGAATTGCATCACAGGTCACAATACTGTACATCCGGTCATTTACAAGGTATTATGCAGGCTAACATATGGAACATTAGCAACGTATTCCACATGTTAGGCTTCCAAGAGTATCAAAACAGGCAATGGCTTTTATTATATTACTATGAATTGCATTGGTTGTATAGTACTGTTGTAGTTTAGAAAGATATAAAATATGAGTAAAAACACCAACAAGTCAATGGCTTCTATGTAAAGTGATCTTACCTTGGTGCCCCAGGGAAGTATCAATGGCTCCCACAACAGGACCTATTCCAGGACCCACTATGTCCATCACCTCACTCTCCAGGACAGTCAGCTGGAGGTTGCCGCAAGGACCCTGCGCATTAATTCGTTCCTGCTTCCGCCGGACCTCTCTCCGCAGGGCACGCCACCGTTTTTTCAGAGCCTCTATATCACGGCCCTGATGGTGTACAGCATCTATGTCACTGCAGATTCTTCTCCAGATAGCATGCTGGCCTTCTATCCCAATCCTATCAGCTTCCCTCCCAAAGAGGGAATCATAGTTGGCCCCAACTTGGGCCACAAGGATCTGCAACTCTCCATGCAAGAAATTCGATTTTCGCTTTGAAGCCATGTTGCAAGGTGTAGCCATCTTTCAGGCTACTTATAGAAACACGTTCAAAAACACCCCCTGTACAACACCCAATGAGGTGTGATGGGCGTGGTTAGGAAGCGGGCTAAGGAACCGCACCCGAACTGGCGCCCAATGGGCATAGAGAAAGTTTTCCCACCATGATGACGTCTCACGCTACATAGGCGTGCATGAGTATAAGAAGGTCCAGGTGAGCAGCGTTTCCTTTCTATACTATCCTATCGCTTATGCAGATGTTTCAGACTTTACTCTGTCTTAGTCTTTTACATTTCTTTCCCTATCTCTGCCTCCCATTTCCCTCTATTCCACAGAGCCATTAATACTGGCCATTCTAATATGTGGTTTTATCTTTTCTAGAAGCAGCTCAGATAGTAAGTCCAGGTGAGAATGATATTTTGTAAGCTACTTTGAACTATCATAGAACTAAAGAAACTAACCAACCAAAAGTGACTTCTCTTTATGGCCTTTCATTGTGTGCTATTGTTTATACTAGTTATTTTATTTCTGATATCTCCTACTCTCCATTCCACAGGGCTGATAAAAATGACTGAGAAGACTGATAAAGACCATGCTGGTATATATTTTGCTGGTACACAAAATGGATATGTAAGTAAAATGGATGTGTTCATACATCTGAGAGGGTTTACTCACAGTTAAAGTTAATTCTTTGTAGAATCTAATTACAGGCAAATTAAAATCAGGTGAGGAATGGTTCTGTGTACTAACTCATTGATAAGAATAGGTCGGGTATGTTGGGGGGGGGGGGAACACTGCCATTCAATGGATATCCAATCAACATGGCTCAGGTGGAAAACTCCTAATGAGTGCCTAATGGCTGCCATATTTAATAAGGATTCTAAAGGTATGTTAGCAGCTCTGTTACTTCTAGGTGTGTGTTCTGCCACAACTTCAGTGTTTAAATTTAGGAGACATAGGTCTTTGTTAACAGTTTCTCTGTATTCTTCATTTCAGACCAGAGCAGCAGCTCAGCACACCAGTTTGCACCTAGCCAAACAGTTGTAGGTGAGAATGATATATGGTAACCTTTATTTGCTTACTCTTGAGTCACTCTTCACACAGGTATCCTTAATGACTTTCAGGAACAATAGTAAATTGATAATGTTGGCCTCATAGAACACCATGGCACGCATTCCTGCTGTTATATGCACACAAACTTTTTGTTTTCAGTTAGTCTATTCCCTCACATGAGTTCTAAACAGTAGCAGTGGAGGATTACAGGTGATACTAACCCACACCATCAGCAAGTTATTGCCTTACACCTATACCACGGTGACATCCTAAGCAGCTCAACATATATGAGGTTAACACATTGCTTCAGGGAAGGGAGGACCTTGGGGGTTGAACCCCCCTGTTTGTGAACGTTGTGTAAACCAGCTTCTCCTCTTTTCTGTTTTCAGGTGTCTTAGGACAGGCAAAGTGCAGTATTGTCAGATGGAGTTTTTATAGTACTGAGAGCAGTGCAGCAGTGAGCATCTTTGTGGTTTTCCACACCTGCTTTACCAAAATAGTGCAGCTGCAAGAACCAGGAGGATAGATTGAGGTATCTGGCCTTTACTTCCATCACCTTTCCGTGAAATGAAGAAAAACCCACATGTCTCATTTGGATTCTCCTGGTGTGGAGCCAACTCTTACTAGAAATAACCCTATTCCTTAACAACAAATCTACCAGAGTGACTTATATCTCTTCCTTATGTAGCCATTTACTTTGGAACAGGGACTGGCTTACTTTGCACATCATAGCTGAGATGTTGTCATCTACCTACAGTTGCATATACCCTTGCATTCACTTACTTTTTTCCTAGATTCTGCAATGATTTGACATCAAAGTGGCTAGCAGGTAATAGAATGAATGACAGACCCCAATAAAGATTGTCAAACTTTCTATATGTCACCTTGTTAGTTATATTGAAAAGGGGCCCATTCAGCAGTCCCTCCTGAACCCCTATCTACCTTGGACTCTGTCCACTAAACTTCTGATGCTACAAGGTTAAAACCACACAGGAAAGTTTAAACCATAACCAACTTTTTTATTAAAATATAAACTTTTTAAAACTTGGAAAACTTTTTTTTAAAATAACTATTTACATACACATAACACAGGGAAAGAGGGTGGGGTGCCCCCCAAGAGCAGCTTGAGCTACCTCAGGCGAGGGGGGCGGAAGAGGTGCAGTCATTGAGAGGGTGTATGGCTGCTGGCACCATGCCCTCTTTCGGCTATTAGCCGCAAGAGGGCATGTTCCATCCTCTCCACACACCCTCTCAATACCTGCACCTCCTCCAAGATGCAGAGTAGGCCGCCATCTCCCTGGCCACCCCCTCTGAGGCTGGTCGGGCTGCTCCTGGGGGGGAACAGCAAGGAAAGGGGGTGGGATGGGAACAGGAAGGGCAGGAGAGGTGAGGGGAAGGGCTATGGGTGGGGGAAGGGGAAGGTCCAACAGGGGATGGTGGTGGTGGTCCTGGAGGTAGTGGTGGGGCAGGCGGTGGGGGTCCAGGGGGCAGTGGGTGGGGCAGGCAGTCCAGGGGGCAGTGGTGGGGGCAGTGGTGGAGGTCCAGGGGGCAGTGGTGGGGGCAGTGGTGGAGGTCCAGGGGGCAGTGGTGGTGTGGGCGGGTCCTGAGGGCTGCCAGGCCTCCTCCTCCTCCTCCTCTATCTCCTCCTCTCCTCCTCCATCTCCTCTTCCTCCTCTTGCCTCCACCATCTCCTCTTCCTCCTCTGCCGAGGACCAGGGTGGGGCTCCCTCCATCACCTGCGGGGCCTCCTGAGGGGGTGCCTGCGCTGCTGCTTGACAAGAGAGAAATAGGATACAGTCAGATATGTCCACAACACTTTTGAACATGACATTATTTACTACGTTATTTTCTTCAAATGCTAATAACAGGATGCAAAGCACCTACTCCACTGTAAACATCAAAATGTAGCGTAAGTAAGTGAGGCAAGTAGAACACCATAAAGCCATTGTGACATGATATCACAATAGCAGCTTTAACTGCAGATTTTATGATTAAGAATGGTTTACAGCTACTCAAGCATTTTCATCTATTTATTCTGGTAAGCTGATCACAAAGAAACACACACTGGACTCATTACTCACCGGCTTGTGCACAGCAATTCCTCCCTCACCCCCTCAAGGAAGGCCCGCTCCTGGCGCCTCAGCAGTCGCCCCCTTTTCCTGAGATCCTCAACCTGGAGAATAGAGAGAAAGAAAGAACAGAGAGGGAGGGGATATGATGAGTGCCATCTAGCACTATGGCATAACATGTTTACTTAAGTATTGACCTCTATAAGCACAAAAAATGGAGTACACTGCCCTCCAAGAGCCCCTATCCGCTTTGGTGTCTGCCTCCACCCCCTTCTGCCACATGTTTTACATGAATTATTCACGTACACCAGCATTTCCCCTTTCTGTGCTGGAGGCATCGCTATCTCTCTACTGTACCTGGGACAGTGGGGGGGGGGGGGGGGAGGGGGGGTGTGAGGTGACATGGACAGCATCACAAGGAGGAGGTGGGATTGAACTCACAACCCCAGGGTGCTGAGGCTGTAGCCTATCAGCACTGCCCCACATTACAGCATGTCCTGGTGAGCTTACAATTCATGCAGCAGGGGGCAATAAAATAGTTTGGTCAGAAGGAGCAGCGTGGCTTGAAACCCCTGACGTCAGGGTAACTGACGCTGTCACTTTAAACGTCATGCCACTATCTCCCTAGACCAGCAGATTGATACAGGAGTGTTTAAGGTATTTGAAATGACATAGCAGCACTTTGGCAAAGTTGATGTCAAGATGTTTCGATTACAAATGTGAAGCTTGTGACCCAAAAATTAGTTGTGTGCATGTTGTGAATGGAATAGATGCCTTCTAGGAGCTGAATTTGTCATTTGAAATCCTACTACTGCTCCTTTGGGATGTGCTTTAATTTCAGTATTCAATGTAAAAGATTTATTATGCACAATTGTAGTTTTTAAAGGAATCAAAATTTACCCACAAAAACATGAACAATTGATTGAGACAGGTTTCCATCATTACATTTACATGATTATTTGTGAGGGCCTGACTTGGAATACTTACTTCCCTGGGACAGGAGGCTCTACGATTATAGCGCCGGGTCAGGGCGGCTCCAGGAGTCCCTGAACTGCAGGTATGACCCTGCGATGGCCTGCCACTCTGAAATAATGGTGCTCATGCACTAAAAAGAGCCTGGCCAGTAGCCTGGAGTCTTCAGTGGTGAAGTTTGGCTGTCTCCTGGCAGCCATTTTAGGAGAAATAACTGCGTATGAAGAACGGGCGATTCTATGACGTCACAACGCATAAAAACGCGATGACGTGTTTGTGCCGCTTGGGCGTGCTTGCAGCAGCCGCTCCGCGTTACATCAACACTATAGATTATATCCTAAACCACGCCGATATAGCTGTTACACAAAAAAGTACAGCAGAACCTTAGAAGCTTACCATGTAAACCTAATGAAACTTCACCTCCCCCAAACACAATGACAATTTGTAAATTAAATAAATGAAGATTGGGGAAGTGAGGTGCACATATTTTAGCTTAGCTATGCATGGGTGGGTGGGAAAAACAAAATCATATTCTGTCTTTGGTAACCTTAGTCAGGACTGAACCCCTGACCTTTGGGGAAGATACAAGCAGTGCTTTTAAGCACTGAGCTATTGTAGGGGACTTGGGAATGGGAGTCTCCAGAAATGGCTATAGGTACAAGCTTAGAAGCTTACCATGTAAACCTAATGAAACTTCACCTCCCCCCCAAACACAGTGACGTTATAAATTAAATAAATGAAGAGGTTCACATGCTTAGCTATGCATGTTTGGGGGGGTGGGTGGAAAAAAAAATATTCTGTCTTTGGTAACCTTAGTCAGGACTTGAACCCCTGACCTTTGGAACATACATGCAGTGCTTTTAAGCACTGAGCTATGTTGGGGACTTGGGAATGGGAGTCTCCAGAAATGGCTTTAGGTACAAGCTTAGAAGCTTACCATGTAAACCTAATGAAACTTCACCTCCCCCCCAAACACAGTGACGTTATAAATTAAATAAATGAAGAGGTTCACATGCTTAGCTATGCATGTTTGGGTGGGTGGGTGGAAAAAAAAATATTCTGTCTTTGGTAACCTTAGTCAGGACTTGAACCCCTGACCTTTGGAACATACATGCAGTGCTTTTAAGCACTGAGCTATGTTGGGACTTGGGAATGGGAGTCTCCAGAAATGGCTTTAGGTACAAGCTTTGACAAGGGGTAATCATTGCAAGTATCTACAGGTATATTTGATCTAAGAACACCCAAGGAACGTCCAAAACTATTTCAAAATTCTAACGGCTTCTATAATGTCAGATGCTACTTTATGGTTAGGGTTAGGGCTACAGTTAAGTAGCTCGGTAGCTCAGTTAGTAAACAAGCTGTACCAGTTATCCATAGGTTATGAGTTCAACTCGCAGCTTGTCTTTTACTTGATTATAACATGAGGGGTTTATGCTGCAGGAGTGTGTTGTTGGGGTGTTGCAGGGTGTCTAGGATGACACAGAATAGTCACTTGCATTTTCTACAATGCATTTGAATTTCTTAAGATGAAACCTTAGTGAGGCGGGGAGCAAGGTCACCGCAGCCTCACACCTCAGATGAAAAGGTTAATTTATGAGCGATCTGGGACAGTCTTCAGCGACTCGGAGCCCTCCTCCGGCTGGCCAGAAGGAGGAAGCTTTGGTGGTGGTGATTTTGGTGGTGAGGGAGGGAGGGAGGGGGGGAGTCACCTGGCTGCTGCATCTGCACTCCTGCTGGCCACAGACCTACTGATCACAGAGCAGAGATCACAGAAGCACGCAGGTATGTGCGCATGCGTGGCTAGGGTTTATATATATACACGTATCACATCTAATTTTCATCACAAACACATTAGCGAGACTATACACAATACATTAAAAAGTTGAGCTTGGGTTTGATAAAATAAACAGCATAATTTTGACTCTGTATTACATTTATTGAACCATACTTAAGAATATGGGTGTTGCATCCGTGACAACAGTGCTTTACACCATTGAGCCTCAACTGACTGTGATATGATAGCTAAGTAGAGTATACTTTAGCACATTACTAAGGTATGCTATGACAGAGGAATTAGAGACACAGGTGTAGGTCAGTGAGTAAAAGCACTATCTCGATCATCTGTAGGTTGTGAGTTCAAGTCCTGGCTTGTCTTTTACTTGTGGCATATCTACCTTCCAGGTGCACCTTGATGATGTCACAATGAGATCAGCATTGTGCTGCTTGCTATTTCCTCTTCCTGTGAACTGGAAGCCACATTCAGGTTGAATCTGTGTTTTGATTGTGTTTCTTGTTGTGAAGAATGAGCTGATAGTAGGAATGTTTTAAGACCAGGAGAGTGTTCTTTGGAGCAAGATATCACTTCTAAACTATCCTCTCTGAAATAATGTCTCTGGCAAATCGAGAGAAAGCTTATTGGATGAGTTAGGGTGCCTTTCCTGCCAGTCTTTGTGGAAGTTAAATGAAGTTTATAAAAGTCTATATGGTGTTCAAAGTCCTATCCTTTCCACTTCTAATAGGAGGTGAGTATGACATTCCTGTATAGCTTTCTGTGTAGCACACATCTACTGGTTCCCACCTTCCATTACTGATAATGTAAGTTCAACACCCACTCGGTACGTTTCATTTTCTAGTTTTCCTTTGAAACATAACATATTTCTTACAATTCTGATACAGTGTTTTAGTTATGTTTTTCATCATCCTATACTTATCAATGCTGAATGTGTGATAATAAAGAGTATATATAAAGTATAATTTTAAAAAAAACAAATCCGTACTCACGTTTATCACGGGTCCATTAGAGACGGTTCAGATACCTGCGTCTATTTTGCGCACGTCTATTTTGAAGGACGTCTATTCTGTGCGACGAGGGACGTCTATTTTGCGCACGTCTATTTTGCGGGACGTCTATCTCACGCCTAAATATAGTTAATTGTTATTTACGTTTGCTGGACGTCCAAAGCACGCCTAAGTTAAACGTACTAATAGAGAATTTACTCCTTTGAACTTAGATGTTTTGGTGGTCAAAAATGCCTTAAAAAGTTAGACATCCTAAGGTTGGACGTCCTGGTAGATATCTAAGTAGAGGTGATTAAAAAAACAGGACGTTTCTCCGCCCTGACTTTTATAAGTCTTGCAGGAAACATCCAAAGTTGGACTTAGACATCCTGTTAAAAATGGCCCTCCACATATACATCTTCACCCAATACCACTCTAATCAAATCAGTAGAAGTTGCAAATAGTTATCTTTCAATGCTCCATAATAACAGGCCATGAAAATCGGAAAAATGAAAAATTGGCCATTTTCCAGCCACGGCAAAAAGTTACCTTAGTGCACATGACATGCCCACAGAAGGCTGCGTTATCACCACTTATTGCTACAGTTTTCTAAAGGGTCCCATAGACAGATAGATAGGAAATAAGGATAACTATGGAAAAGTTGCTTATGAAGTCGGAAAATGGTCTCTGAGCAGAAGTGGATACGTTAAGTCCTGCTACTGTATGACTAGCAAGTTAGTTTCTTCTCCCATAGGCACTTACTAGAAGTAGACACAGACCAAGCTACGTGAAGGGGAGGAAATAGTGGTTGTAGGACTTGTAATAGAAGCAGTGATTGTAGCTACAGTATACTAAAAGCAATTGGACTTATAACAGAGGCAGGGCAAGCATGTCTTTCTCAATAATAGACTATGGACTTTTCCTCCAGGTTGGAGGACTTTTGTGGTTGAAAGCCGGCCTAATTTTTCCCTGAAATGAAACAAATGAAAATGAATAAAATTTTGATTATTTTGCCTTACATTTCATTTAAGAAAACTAATTCACAAGGGACATTCTATTATGTCCCTAATCGTTCATGTTGTAGTAGCAAGTTGGCTATACCAGCCCTATTCTGGGATTTTTTTTCTTCCTTCTAGTTGGATAAGTCCACCTTCCTCAGAAACACAGCCTCATTGGTGTAGCAGCAGGTTACCCCGAGATGTGTTTTTACTCAGAACACCAGTGTTTGTAATAGCAATGAAAGTCTGGACCTGTCCATAAGAGGCAGAATGGTTAATGGATGAAATCTTAAAACACTTCTAGCATCTCATCTTGCAGATCCTAGAGGGATAAAAGGAGAAGGGAGATCCTCCCGGAATGAAAACACGATGAATGCTCGCAACCAATGCCAGCATGAAGAAATGGAGAAAACAAAAATCTACCCCCCCCCCTGAAAAAGAGAAAAGAGGATTCCTAAAAGATGAAGAGTGTAATTATTGCATGAGTGCTACTGATTTGTGAGAACTGTTGTGGCCAGACTCTTTACATGTTTAGGCCCGCTTCTCACAGAAACACTGGCTTCTCTGTTGACAAGGCCCATCGTCATAGCAACAGAAAGGCCTGCACCCTCAGTGGCACATTTAGATAAACTGAGCTTGGTGAATTCATTCTTGCAACCTTCAAAGGCTCCCATTTATTCATTTCCTCTGGAGCAGTTTCCTATCTTTTTTTGTTTTGGTGAGGGAAAGGAAAAAGGGAAGCTGCAAGCTTACATTATTAAATAAGAAGTGTAGTTATCATTAAGATGTGTTATTTCACCACACGTCCCATTTTATGCAATGAGACCTAGTTACTAATAACTGAAGTTAACAGTAAATTAACCAGTCTTGATGGTGGCCTACAGGTTCACATACCAGATACATTCAAGGTTGTGGTTTATCAAGTGGTAAGCAGGCTAAGTTCATCCCAAAGGCAAGGCTCTTTTGGACCCTCTGTTTTCAAAGTGTTTCCATTAATTTGCTTACCGCAGAAGTCAAACTTACTGGCCTGTAATCAGGGCAGGATTAATTAGTCGAGGACCCCTAGGCACCCAAGTACACTGGGCCCCTGCCCCGCCCCACCCCACCATGCACCCAGGCGGAAACAGGAAACTGCATCAGAGAGAAGCTTTGGGCAAGCAGCACCGCGTGCACAATTACAGTTCCTGTTGCCTTTCTTACCCGCATTGCTTGCTTGTCTTACTTTCCGTCGATGGGGGGGGGGGGCGCATTGCCGATCTGGAGTGGGGCCCACATTGCCGATCGATGCAGGAGGGGCCCATCGCCGTTTTGAAAAAACAATGTTGATGCCCTCCTTCATCAGGCCCCCTGACCATTTCGGGCCCTAGGCCTACTGGTTAATCCTGCCCTATCTGTAATTCAACTATTTTGTAGGCAGTAAGAGGGAACATAAGAGCAGCCTTACTGGGTTAATTATTTGTTACTGGGTTAATTATTTGTTACATACAAAAATAATAAAAATACAAGAAAATCCATCAAATAAAAAAAATAAATAAATTAAAAAAAAAGACACATAAATGAAACTTTTTCCCTATCAGGCACAGACTAACTGGCCATTTTTTAAATCAATTGTCACATATTATCTTCAACCTAAAAAAACCCAACAAAAAAACATTCATGAAACTTTCAACAAAGATTTATCTTTAAGGAAATCCTCTAACTGAATAGGATCCATAAATACATATTTATCACTCGCATAGGTTATCAAACATTTGCATGGGAATTTGAGAAAGAAAGTTTCTCCCACTTCAAAAATCTTAGGCCTAAGCTGTAGGAACAACTTTCTTCTTAATTGAGTCTGCCTGGAGACATCAGGAAACACATTCATTCTTTGACCACAGAACAAAGCCGGTCTTTTCTCAAAATACAATTTTAGAATAGCCTGCTTTTCCATTTCTGTTTTAAATACAACCAAGGTAGCACGTCTATCAATTATATCTTTTGACGATTCCAGAAACTGCGAAATACCATTCTATTCATTTCTCCCTTTTCTCCTGCCTCCCTCGATCTCCTGGGGATGTAATAAAGATTATCTGGCTGAAACATGTCTACCTGACTATATTGTAAAATTTCCTTCATATACATCCTCAAGAGCTCCGGTGGAGCCAGATAGTGAAAGATAGGAAAGTTCAGAAAACAAAGATTTTTAATTCTCATTAAATTTTCCATTTTCTACATTTTAACAAGTAGTGTGCTATCCTTAATGCTGGATACTGCTGCTTTTTGTAAAGTATTTACCAAAATATCTAATTTATCCAGCTTATTTCCCAGCAAAGACTTTTGAGTTTCATGGTCATTCACTTTTAAGGTTATATCTGAGGAAAACTGACACAGTTTTTGCACAGTACCTTGCAATGAACACTCAATCTTTTTTACTGTCAACCAGACATCATTTAAAGTGATTATCTTATCTTCAGGTAGCACAATACTATCTGATTCCATTATGATTTGAACAGGAGTCAAAGACTGTGCTCCTGGTAACAAAGAATAATTAGGATCTTTACTTCCAGTAAGTTCAACTAAGCTAAACTAAAGCTTAACTTTATATATTGGGTCATCAACCTAAGGAAGCTCGACTCAGTTTACAGCAATTAAGTAAAAACAAAGGTTTCAAAAGAAATTAGATTTCAAAATGTTTGGCAAATAGAAAAGTTTTTAGAAATTTACAGAAAGAACTGGGGCTCCTCAGAATTAGGGGGATTCATTCCATAGTTGAGAAAGTTTAAAAGCCAAAGATTGACTGAAGATCTTAACTCTTTTAATTCCTTTTCTAGAAGGAAGGGAGAGTTTGAATTGGATGCCTCTTACAAAGGAAAATCTGTAAGCATTCCACAATAACTGTGGGTTGTGGAGGAGGTGACAGTTCCCTAGAGGACAGGGAGACCAACTAAGAAGAAAGAGTTACCTTTTCTTCCAGCAATGGTAGATTCAGAGGCCTAAGATGATGGTCCATTGGCCCCATAGCAGATACAATTGTTGCTGAAGGAGTGATCTTGCCTTTCCTCTTACCCATGATGTTAATTGCTGAAAGTCTGCTGCTCCCAGCTCCTCGTGGCTCCAAAGGGGTGTGTCCTACCCCTTTGGCCATGCCCCTTCAGACTCTCCGCCTCGAGCTTGCGTCCATGACTGCGGCTTCCCAGATCTTTTATCGGGGCCGAAAAGACCCCTCTCCTGCTCTGTGAGCATCGGGTGGCTGTGGGGAATGCCCGCCCGATCTTACTCTGCGCTGCAGGCACCAGGTGGCTCCCGTATTGAGTCATTTTTATCTACAACACATCATCTTCTTTGCCAATTATCATCTCTACTGCTGTGTTTAGACTGGCTTTTGCATTTGCAATAGATCTTTCTTCTGTTTTGTGTGCCCTTTCAATGTAGCCCTTATTTACTCCCATGCCAGCTACTCCTTCAAGTATTTATAATGGGGCTTTAATTGAATAATGTATATTAAATTGCATTAATGGAAGTTAGTATATCCAGCCTTACATTTTAAGCCCTCTGGGGTTGGTCAATGAATACTACCTGACCTGTTACTCACTTTGAGCTCAGACTCAGAAAAAATGAGTAATTTAAATCCCAAAGTCGGAATAATGCCAGGCATTAGCCTTTTCAAAGTTATTTCAGTAGTACCCACAGTACAGAAGGTCAAAGCAGGGCACTTGTCTAGTTAAATTATCAGACAAAAGTATCTTAATGAACTTTCACAAATTAACATAGGCCCAGCAGCCATGGTGTCATTAAGTCACTCAGCTATCGTAATGGCAAACTTTGTTTTCACATCCCGCACAGACAAACAGCGTGGATGCAAATCTGCCTAGTGGTATGAGGGCCTGTTGAAAAGTAACGAGACTGCCTCTGTTTTTCATTCCAGGAAGCGGATGTGGCAATGCTGTGCTGGTTCTTGTGAAGCTCATACATCGAGGTTTTGAACCTGAAGTTGGACTGCCCGTCGTCTTCATTGTTGGGTCACACGAGAGGAGGAACTTCGCATGTTTCGTCATGGCAGATGAGGAAAACATGTCTGTGAGAGTACGCCAAAGGTGTCTGATTGAATTCTGTGTTAAAGTTGGAAAGTGCGGTAATGAAACTCGAAATGCTCCCAACCCTGAAAAAAACAACCCTGCAGAAAATTCTCTTCAAATGATGAAGTGAAAAACACCACAGCCGCAGCGCTAAAAGTGATGTCACAAAAAAGGCTTGGCATATCTTTGAATCGTTTTTGAAATGCTGCAAAAAGTATATTGAATATGAAGGACACTACTTGAAAAAGAAAAATGTTCAGATCCTGTGGAGTCTCATTACTTTTCAATCAGCCCTCATATATGGCTCAGGGCTGAGCATGTAATGATGGCTGCTTTCTCGCATAAATACAGAGTGTGGCAGGTGTGTAATTTATTGTTTTGTAAAAAGCTTTGCACTGAGGTGTATGAAATGTTCTGTATAAATGTCAACACACGGTACTTAAAAAGACAGCTGCCTGCATCAAAAAGATATGAGTCGCAGGAATCAAACATTGTCTGGCACTAAATCTATTATTTATATGGCGTTGGGGGGGGGGGGGCTGCACGTGGTACCGAAGTCTTTGCTTAAGAAATCATTATCAAAGTCCAGGAACTAGGAGGTAAAGTGAATGGATTAAGGTGAATAAAGGTGATTTTCAAATGACATTTAACAAAGTACCTCATGAAAGACTTCCAAGGAAATTAGAAAGTCTTGGGATAGGAGGTAATGTCCTTTTATGGACTGAGAACTGGTTGAAAGACAGAAAACAGAGAGTGGGTTGAAATGATTAATATTCTCAATGGAGAAGGGTAAATAGTGGGGTTCACTCTGTAAATTTTTATGGTGATGTAAATAGTGAAGTTCCCCAGGGGTCTGTACATTTAAAAGATATCATGAGCGAGCACTTTCCTACCAGGCGGCCATTTTGGATAAGGATATTAAGCAATTACTACTGACTTCTATTTCTTATTTACACTTTAGAAACCAATTAAAAACCTATCCTGTTTTCCAGATTTTTGAATAATTAATACCCAATTCTTGTTATAGGTCTTCTCTTTCCTAATTAATTGTAGGTTATTATTTAATCTTTTGTTAACCACATAAAACTTAGAACTTAATGGCTATGCAATCTAGAAATTGATTTTTTTGTTATGTTATGTTATGTCTATTTTATATATGTACCTGCTGTATTGAGTGTCTTGCACTCTGTGTCTTCTAGGATAGTTCCCTGAAATCAATGGCTCCACCCTTTTACCGAGGAACCAAGAGCAATGGTTCTGATTTTTAAAGCTCTTTGTCTCTACCAAAAAGGAAAAAAAAACACCTATGAAAAATCCAATGAGTATCAAATGCCACTAAGCTGCCTTCTTTATGTAATCATCTGCTGAGGGCAGTGACTTATATTAGAATCAATTTCTTTTTGTGTAACTGAGGTTAATCGTGGAACACATTTCTTTCTACTGTGCCTTCAGGTTCTTCAACCATTTCTAATCAAGACAAACTTAGCACGTATTAAGAAAAATGGATCGTATCTAACCATGGACCTCTTGTGGCAGGATCTATGACAGCCCAATGCATAGCAAAATATATAAGTAATAACTCATAATAAAATCAGTTAGAGTGCTCATTTAATCTCATATTGGGCACATTGAGAGTTGAAGGGCTGAGTAACTTGTCACCCAAAAAAAACATTTAATGGATCATGTACAATTGAGCCCTACAGTCTTTCTTTGCCATTATCATATAAATAAAAACAAGGGATGGGGGTTCCTGATTTCACTATCTTTCTTCTAGCAAATAAGGTCATTTCATAATATGCCACTTTTTGGGGTGACACCTTCCAGTCATATTCCCATTGATTTAACAGTTGAAATGACTTCATTATCCTCTAACTTACTGCAAAGTAAAAGTGGACTTTGAAAAATCAAGTTGCATTGTGCCTTTTGTATGACATCATTAGGGGACCTTTAGGGCATGAATCAATGATGTCATGAAAGAACACGGCATGCTAATAGATTCTAAAGCCATTTGTTGATACAGAGAGCCAGCATGGAGGTGAAAGAGAGGTTGTATACATGGCAGACAATCCAAACGTCTCAGTTTTTCAAAGCTGCTTATTTTTCCCCTAGGGACACTGTCCAGATAGATGTGGCATCAGCAAAAGAACACCACCAGTCGATTGTATTTCCATCCATGACCACGTCACTCCAGCATTAGGATCAGTTATTGACTACCTATCAAGAAGCGCTGTGTCTTCAAAGCCCTAGTCTTGGCTTTCAAAACCTTCCAGAAGTTGATACCAGGCTATATGATTCCCAAGCTACCAATCTATAGCCCTAGCCAACCGTTAAGATCCCAAAAAGAAAGACGACTGTCCTACCCCCTGGATGCACCCTCTAAACAGAATCAGCTCGCAGGCAAGCCTACTTGTATTTCATGCCCAAGCTATAGAACTTTGTCTCCCCATCTATTAGAGAACTAAACAACCTATGGAACGTTAGAAGGACTTGAAAACCTTCCTCTTCATAAATCCAGCTCAATGAAACAAGCCTTAATGAACTCTAATAGTCTCACCAACTTGAACGGGCTAAAGAAATTAAGAAATTAATGAATAAATAAATAAATTTGGGAGAATCACTGTCTAGTGGCACAATAAAGTTCATACTGAGTTTTGAGGTTCACCCTTTTCATGATCCCTCCAACAGACAGGCTTTCTGTATGGCTGCCAATGAACCAGGTCTTCAATTCTTTCATTTTAGTCTATGCTTTCTTTGGCTTTACCTCAACTAATGAGGTCAGAACAAGCTTTAGTTTTTTCCCCTTACCATATTGTTCATTCCTTCCCTTTCTCCAACCTTTTTTTTGTTTATTGTAGCCTACTGACTCCATCCTTTCCTTGTATTTCCTAGTTGGTTTGATTGTTTAACTGTATTTTATGTTCCCTACCCTATTTAATTTTTATATTTACTTATTTTAACTTTTATTGTAAACAACTTAGATTTACCCTTGGTTTTATATTTGTGGTACATGAAATAAACTAAAGTTGAACTTGGATATTATATCAAAAATGCCTCATCGGGGACTCTGTAGAAGAGGATTGTTTGCTTGATTGTATTTTGTCTAATGTAAAACTGGCCGAACAGCTGGCCATGACACATCTGGTACCTTACAATGGGACAGCTACTTTGTAGCTGGATTGAATTCCTTTTTCTTTTTGTACTTGTATTGCTGATCTGGATTGTTGTTATGTCGTTGTTCTTGGTTGTGTTATGGTTCTATTGCTTGAGCCAAATAAAGATTTTTTTTTTTTAAAGACCTCTCCCCATCTCAAGTTTTTGGGTTGAGTGCCTCCTAGTGATTCATAGACTAGAAGTGAGTGGCTTGAGACACATGGGGTTAAGAGACTAGAAATGTTCTCCACTCACTTCTGTTTTTGTATGAAAATGTCAAATACAGACTTTTATACCTTCATACAAAGGAAGTAACTTGGATGTTTTCGCTAAAAGCACTGCCTGGATCCCTCGTATGCAAAGAAGCTGAAGTTGTATGACCCAGCTTTAAAACATACAAAAATCTTTTTTTTTTTTTTTCCCCTTTATTATACGAATGACAGTTAAATTTTTATCTAGGTGACAAATACGTATTCCCTTCACTTTCTACTTTGTCATATTCCATTAGTAGTTCCCCCCTCTTTCAGTCTCTTTTTTTTCTTTTCACTACTCTTCCTGGCCTCTCGGGTTTTTTAAAATTACTGTTGTTTCCCTTTCCAGCCACTGAGTCCTTGATGGGGTTCTAATTGACAGCAAGGTTTTAAAAGCACATTGGAAAGTGCTTGTCTTTTTTAAACAGAGTCCTGTCTCATCACAAGATGTACAGGAACATTCCATTAATGTACATCGTTCTAAAATAGAATCAGCTTTTAGAACAATGCAGTCATGTTTTTATAGCTTCAGCCATGTCTGTCCCTGTTCTCTCTCTCTCTCCCCCTCTCTTTCTCCTGCCTCCTTTTTGAAAAAAAAAAAAATGCATTAAAAATATCTCGGGGTTTTTTTTTTTTTTTTTTACATTTCTTTAAAAAAACATGCAGTGAGCTTATTCATTGTGTTGAATTCATTTTTTGAGGTGATGAAATCATAGAGCTAAATGTGGGTAAAACAAGCATCAGGCATTACAGAGGATGGCTAGCAATAAACAGCTGGAGCTTTGCTTTCGTGCTTGTGTTGATTTCTATAGGGACTCCCTAATCTAATTTTTTTTAAATGGAAAAATTAATCTGAGCATGTATTTGCCAAGTGTCTGTTAGTCTAAGGCTGTGCAGATGGATCTGGGTATGGATTAGTCCTTTATTTTATTTTTTTATTTTTGGTTTCTTCTCCCCTTCCTCTTCCTGCACCTTGATTCAGATTTAGGTGGGTAAATCCATATTAAAATCAATCTGCTTTAGAGTCTTGAAAACTCAGTTCCTTTTGGCTTATCAAATATAAACATTGCCCAAAGCTTTTGTAATACATGTCCAATTAAAACTCTAAGGTTCCTTACATACCCCCCCCCCTTTTATAAAGTCGTGATGGCGGCTGCCATGCGGCAAATGCTCCAACGCCAGAGCGATTACCACAGTGGCAGCCACTACCGCAGTTTTGTAAAAGGAGCCCATAGTTACATAGAGGTGTTTTTACTAAGCCTCATTAACTACTAAAGAACCCCTAATGCAATTTAAAGTGGAGTGTCATGGGACGTGCTCAGGCGCCTTCAGTAAATGCCAAATTAGCACGCACTAATCTGCATGCTAAAAATATTTCTATTGGGGGGGAGGGAACATGTTGTAGGTGGAGAGTAGATGTTCCTCTGTTAAACTGTGAATCTAGATTAATGCATACGACTTGGTTATCACAGGAACGCAGTGTGATCCCTTGCTGCCTACAGAATAAGTGATGGTAAGTGTTCCTTTAGAAATAAGATGAAAAAGAGGGGTTCACACTCTTTTTACAACATTGATTAACAGATATAGCATGGCTTGCTGCGAGGTCAGGGAAGAGATGCTGCAAAATGTCAGAAAGGCTTGCGTCCGAAGGTGGCTGAAAGTTATTGAAAATGGAGGCGCTCATGTGGAGGTATACAACTAGTCTTCGAGGCATTGGAACGTGATGGCAAGCCTAGCAAGTAAAACTGCAATGACTCCTTTGTTGATGCTAAGAATATGAATAAACTCAGTTTCTTGTGTAATTTTTAAGAATTTATTATGTAACTTTTGGGACACCCTGTATTTGGGTAAACAGCTGTTCCTACAACGACTGAATTAAAATAAATGAGGAATGGACATAAAACAGAAGTATAATCCTTCTGTAGCAGCAAATGAAGGGCTACTTCTGATGAGTTGAAAGACCAAAGAATGAGATGCTAGACGTTCTGAAGAAACTTGTTAGTAGAACTCTTGAGATAGAAACGGTCTCGTGAATGGAGAAAAGTGGATATGGTCCCATATCATAAAATCAGTAACAAGGAGAAGGTTGAAATCTAGAGGCCAGTTATTTTTACCTTGGTGCTACTGAAGGAAAGGATAGAAAACTGTTCACTATCCAGGACATCACAGGATACAGAGCAGTATGGTCTTATCAGAGGAAGACTGGTGTCAAAGAAATCTGACTTCCTCAGCTCTCACTCTCAGGTGTGAACATTGATCATTGGAGTGTCTTGTGGTTCTGATCTCAGGCCAGTCCTGTTCAACATCGTTATAGATGAATTAGAAAGAGAAGCTTGCCTTGTTGCATATAATACCAAGATTTCCAATGGATTGGACACCCCTGAGGATGCTGGTGTTTTAAAAAAAAATAAAATAAGGTGCCAGGTTGGGACCAGCAGTGCCTCTATCTTCACAGCAGCCAGAATAGGGGGAAAGAAGAAAGATCAAGCACACTGGGGTCTGCGACATGACAGAGAACCAGCTCTGCCTGAGGGAGAAGACGGAATGAAAACTGAACTGAGAAGATTTGAAGTGTGTTCCAGTGCAAAAAAAATGGATGTTCAGGAAAAAGATCTTTTGGTGATTGTGTCTAGGGCTGATCTGACCACTAGATGGACTAGGTGTCTAATTAAGGTACCAACATAGCAGTTAAGAGTATCTTCAGATGACTCGTCAACATCAGCATGGGTCTTCTTTAGATTTGCTGGCAGACTCTTTGCAGAGGGTAGGAACAGGAAAGGAAGAGGAGATGCTGGACATGAGGGTAAGGCCTTGAGCAGCCCCTTCATGGTGGTGGGGCACACACTTAAAGGTTCACCAAGGGTATCAGGTACCCTTAGGCTGCTCCTGATGGTATCTGGTATCTCAAGGTAGTGCCCAATCTATTCCTTTCTAAAGAGAAAGTGAATGGGGTGGTCTATTTTAGTGGAGTTGACTCAAGCTGGTTTTACTGCTGTAAGGAATTAAAAGGATAAATATAGGCTAGGTGAAGGTAGGACTTGGTGAATCTCTTCGGAGGGCTGGAGGTCCAGGAATCATTCTTTCTTGTCCTTCAGTCTCACAATGTAATTCCATCCACTCCCACTCCCACAACTCATAGAAATAAAATCATCTCTTAACTGTGTGGGCAACTATTATATATATTATCACATATCACAGTCTGATATTCTGCTTTTTTTTCAGTCTAGCTAAGTAATGTGCAAATGCAAGAACATACTTGCAGCTGCTAATTATGTAAATCATAATTGTGTGCAAAGGTAGTTTTGCCTTATTTTGTTAGCAAATAAAGGGGACAGAATTAGCATGTGAATGAAGAGCACTGACTCTTCTGACTATAAGCAGCACAAACGGCATAGCTTAATTTGTTAACGTAACCTGCCTGCTTTGTCAGGTCTCATTATGGCATGACAATCATCATTAAAGGGGGTGAGCATCTTCCCCTCGTCATTTGGTGCAAAGGCTACACAGCCTCTCTTTCTGTTTGATCGGCCTGCCATTATCACTCACCCCTGAATAACATTCCTCCCTAGCAGTCCCGAAAACCCAGAGAGGTAATTTACTTTCTCTAGTGGATGCAGCTCTTGTGGCAGGAACCTTGCGGCCAGTCCTGGCTTGGGGGCTTCATTTCTGGGACATGGTAGATTTAGAGTGCAGCTTCTTTCTTATGTGGTTGTCGGCACCATCAGTAGCAGAGTGAGCCAGGAAAAAGGACTGGTTTAAATCTCCATCTGGAAACTGGATATTCTCACATCTATGGTAAAAGTGCCTCAGTGTCTTATTTATTAATTTATTTTATATCCCGTTATCCCCAAAGAGCTCAGAACAGCTTATATAGCATAGCTGGTTTTAAGAAAGGTTTGGGCAATTACCTGGAGGAAAAGTCCACAATCTGTTATTGAGAAAGACATGGGGAAAGCCTCTGTTTGCCTTGGATCAGTAGCATGGAATGTCGCTACTATTTGGAGTTCTGGAATGTTGTACTCTTCGGGTTTTGGCCAGGTACTAGGGACCTGGATTGGCCACCGTGAGAACGGGCTACTGGGCTGACCCAGTAAGGCTATTCTTATGTTCTCATGACAGTGTTGAGGCATCTGCATGAATATTCATCCACACCATCTGGTTAGCTCTACTGAATATCTCTGGAGAGCTGCAGATAAGGGTACAGTCCAAATAACTACTGCAAATTATCTGGATATTTCCCTTTCAATATTGGGCCCTAAATGCTTTTTAAAAATTGACCACTCTGTTTTTTTTAATGCAATCTGCAAACTGTCATATGCATGATGGGACTTGATGATAATGAATGAGAAATTACTCATTACCAGTTGTATCCCCAGAGGCTTTTCTCCTGGTCAATAGATGCAACTTCAGAAGGCCAGGAAGAGACAGAACGAGTAAAGTGCAAGAACGTATGGATGACAGGATCTTTGACTTGAAGGAGCTGCTTGTGTGATGGAGATTGCCCCTGTTTCTCAGTTCCAAAGGTTCCAATTATTCTGTTGGATCAAAGTAACCGAGAAGCAAAAAAGAGCTGAACAGACAGAGGTGGTGAGAGAGATAAAGGAAAGGAGTGGAAAGCAGAAAGAGAGGTCAGGGAAATTCAAAACACATAGTTCCTCTTTTTAACCAAATACGGTTCATGTGAGTCTTGGTGACTCCCTTTTTATTCACTGAGCTGGTAATGGCTGAAGCCTTCAAATAGATAAAGCTTTTAAATCTGTGCATTGCCAGCATTTCAATCGCTCAACTGTGAGCACTGTAGGATGGCTAGAGCGTTTTCCATGCCCCCTTCCATTTATTCAAGCATCTCAATGCCATTTTATGGAAACCATCTCCCCGGCAGACTCACTTCCAGATAAAACCACTTTACTTTTTAGGAGGCTTAAATTTTGTTTGTGTCTTTTCCTGTAATTGGCAGAACATGAACCATTTTGTATGTACTGATGTTTTGCCATATTTAACAGAGAAACCTCTCCTTCACCCTGACGAGTAAAACAATTAGACAAAATGGGCAATTCACAGTACTGGAGAGGCCCAGAACTGGTGTGTGTGTGTGTGTCAGTACTAAAGAATGACAGAGTAACAGATTTTCACCTGTCATCACAAGTTCTTTTCCTGTCCCTGCCCCATTCCTGCAAGCTCCGTCCTTATCTGCATAAGTCTCGAACACTTTAAAATCATAAGTGCTTGAGGCTTGTGTCTTTGTGTGCATTTGCATGTGTGTGTTGTGTGCCTGTGTATGATGTAAGCATGTGTGTGTGTGTGTGTTTGTGCAGTGTGTTTGTATGGTATATGAGCACATTTGTGTGTGAGTGAGTGTGCAATATATGCATGTGTAAATGTGTGTGTTTTTATGCGGGGTGTGTGAGTATATGTGTAGTATGTGTAGTGTGTGGAAGTATGTGGTGTATGGTTTTCTGTGCATGTTGTACATGTATGCAAGTGATATGTGTGTGCATTGCATATGTGTGCTGTGTGTCTTTGTGTGTATATTCTATTCATATTCTCGTATTCGTCACTATCTCCCACTGGATTCAATGTGGATCACAAACCAAATGAGACCCTTAAATTTTTAAACACCCCTTAGTTAACAACAGTCAGAGTTAAGTACATCAAATAAGATCATTAAAAGTGATGCTAAACAGACATGTTTTAAGAGCTTTCCGAAGAAGAGAATACGATTTAATCTGTCTAAAACTGAGGTAAAGAGCTCCACACTTGAGCAGCTTGATATGCAAAAGTAAATTCCACTTGTTTCTTCGTGAAGGGAAATTTAATTTCAGACACTTAATAATTGGTGATGAAGAGAAGTTTTTAGGCAGATGCAAGCAGTATACTGACTGATCAGGAGAAGTGCCCTACATTGATTTAAAAACTAAGCAAGCTCTTTTAAACTTGATCCTAGATTTACTAGGCAACCGATGAACAACGGAGATGCCTTCTCATATTTCTTTCTATGACAGATCGATTTTGCTAATGGATTCTGAAACAATTGTAATCTGGCTGTTGTTGTGTGGTGTAAGTGCACACGTGTGTGTTGTGTGTGTGTGTGTGGTGTAGAGGAAGGATGCATATAAATTGCTTGTTGGTCTTTCTTCTTGGCAAGATTGATTGCTTTTTATTGTTTGTGTTAAGTGTGATTGCGTGTTTCAAGGCTTTTCTATATTTGATGGCCTTCTTTTCTGTTTACTTTTTCATATGAATTTTGTTTTTAATGTAAACCACTGAGAACTAACAAAAAAACAGCTGAAGTCCAGAATATTGTTAGTGTGCAATTTTATTTGTCAAATCACAAAGTCTTGTGCGATGGCTCGACACGCACGTGCTTCGGCCTCATTGTTTGGTGTGGGCAGCATCGATTTGAGTGCTTTGGCTTATGATTATCTTCATCACAGAAATAATTCTGCTTTGGTTCACAAAGGCTCCTGAGGCAGGCCTTAGAGGCCAAAACACATGCGTGTCGAGCCATCGCACAAGACTTTGTGATTTCACAAATAAAATTGTAGACCAACAATATTCTGGACCTCAGCTGTTTTTTTGCTGGTTCTTGACTTGTTTGCGGAGGTTTTTCTCCTGGTTTTGTCTAACCACTGAGAACTATCATAATCTTTGGTGGGATATCACATTTTAATAAACATAAGCATATTTGAAACATTTCTAGCCTGCTTAGGGTCTAAGCCAGGGTCTCCAAAGTCCCTCCTCGAGGGCCGTATCCAGTCAGGTTTTTGGGATTTCCCCAATGAATATGCATTGAAAGCAGTACATGCACATAGATCTCATGCATATTCATTGGGGAAATTCCCAAAAACCTGACTGGATACGGCCCTCAAGGAGGAACTTTGGAGACCCCTGGTCTAAGCCATGAGGACAAAATGGTCCCATCTTGGCCTTAGACTCAATAATGAGAGCCTGCATAACAGGGGTGTGGGGAGTTTGGGTAAAGTATTTTCCTTACCCTAGCACTAGATAGCAAGTGAATCTAAGTGTAGTGTGTGTGTGTGTGTGTGTGGGGGGGGAGGTTCTTCTCTTTAGTGAAGGCATGGGAACACAATTGTCGGGGCATAATTATTGGGGCATAGCATCCACATAAGTTGTCGGGGCGCAACTGTCAAGTCACCTCCCATTCAGTGCCGCATCTGTCGTGCGTGCAAATGTTGGCGTGCAAAAGGAGACAAATCCTAGGACAGAGGATGCCCATGAAAAGTCAGTTCTGAAGCTATTGCCACGTGCATTTCCCAGAAGATGTAGCATGGCTGAAAGTATAGAAATTGACATTTGTGAAATATCATCTTAGGATCATTGCCATTTATAAATCATACATTTTTGATTCATGGCTTGCGGTTGTGCTTTCAAATCACATTTAGGACAGTTGTGTGACTAATGCACTGTTTTTCAATTTAAATAGGACATACATGGAGAGAGCACGGAAAAGGGATGAGGGCTGGGAGGGAGAGGGGGGTGGTGTCAAGATGTCACTCATAAGTATTTCCATTGGATACTTAGCTAACCAAGGAATGCAGACCAGGATGTGTGAGCGACAGGTTGCGAGTTGCGCAACTCTTCCAACCAATGCTCTGTGATCCTTTGACATTCTGATAATCTCTTCCAATGATTTGCAGATTGACAGATTGTACTTTGAAAGGTTGCATTGGAAAGTGCAGAGCCTGTTTTGCCTGCATCGCAAGTCGATGACACATCGGCCTCACTGTAATTTTTACAGAATGGCTTTGTAAGATGTGGGGTCTCTAAGTCAAGCCAGGAGCTCATGCTGAAGACTCATGCTCATGCTGTAACAAGGTAGCAGGGCTACAGTGTTACAGTGAGCAAAAGGATTTAATAGCAATAAACACTGCAGTGCGCTATATGAAACGGTGTAACAGTGAGCCACAGTAATGGTAGCAATAGAAACATTATCACCTGGGGAGACAACCAGAATGGCCTTATCACTATGACAATGACATTTCTCTTATTATCGTCAAGGAGCATATCTCTCCAGTCTACTGCCAACTCCAGAACCATTATTTTCTGTGACAAATGAAACCTTTTTTTTTTTTTTTAAGTTTCTGTTTCTCTCATTCTGAAGACAGCAGACATGATACTGGAAGCCATGGAGTACGTGTCTTAGCAAACAGGAGGCACAGCTGAGCTTTCAAGATATTGTATTGCTTTATGGCCTATTGAAAGTGTTAAAAGGTCAGCGTCTCCCACCCAACAGAGGCATGGAATGGAAAACTAAATAAGCCGTTACATGTAATTCTGTTTTTAATTGTATTCTTTACACACTCACTATGCAATATGCAAGATAATTGCAATCTGAAAGGTTATTTAATTGGAGTGATTTGTCTCAAACATCAATGGCTTCAAAATTGGTAAGACATCCAAGAGGTGGCCATTTTTTTTGTGAAGCCGTTATGATAACATTCAAGTTTCCAAGTTTATCTAGATGGTTTACAGCAGGTTAATACAGCAAAAAATTAAAATAAAAACTAAAACAGTAAGAAGGGAAGAAAGACAGACTTGACTGACATGAACCCAAGAGGGGAGGTGGGGGAGGGAGGTAAAGTTACAATAAAATGGAGTAGAAGGAGGTATGGGAAGAGTATGTACAGTAGGTCACATTCATCAAAGGGAGATAATTGATGCCTTCACATTCTGAAGCGACCAACACAGTCGAAATGTTGGCCATCTTCAGTATGTGGTGGATTCTCCTAACAGATGAGTATCAGACTTATTTGTTTCTAAATTAAGTGACTTTTGCTTCTGGCATTGCACAAGGCTTTTGGTACTAAATTCAATTGATGAGGGTTTTTTTTTTTAATGCCGATTAGGTTCACCTATCCCCTAAAGGTTCTTCCACACTGAAATTGGATGGTGTGGAAGAGGTTCTGAGGCTTCATCCTACCTCTTGGATGTCTTATCAATACTGAAGCCTTTGATGCTTGAGACCTAAGTCACTTTGATTAAATAACCTTTCAGATTGCAATTATTTTGCATACTGCATAGTGTGTTGATTGATTAGTAAGGGAGTTTGTTTTGTAGTTTGACTTGAGTTGGGAACACTTTAATTCTATTGTTAACATAATTTGGCTGTGTAGATTTTTGCACTCCTTTGTGGAAAAAACTGGGACCAACCCAGCAGCTCTGTGAATACTGTGACACCTTTCATGTCATCGGTGTGAACATAATTAAGCATAATCTAATGTTAACCCATTGATCTTATGGTAAAAAGAGGGTTAGTTTCCTGTGCAACCCTTTTCGCTGTATATGGTTGCTACCTAATACCATAAACTCATAATTTTGTGTACCCATCTTGTAACGAATAGCTTAATTATTGTGCATTTAATAAATGTATTTGTATTCAATTTTCATGGTTAAGTCTTTTGGTGTGTCAATACACATAGCTCTATGAATATCGTCATCCTCAAGGGAACAAACTGTGCATGTCCGTGAATAAGCAAAAATGCCCATGAATAGCAAAAATGGATTACTCTTTATTTTGTGTGAATAAGCGAATCCATGAATGAAGAATAAGTGGATAGCGAGAGCACACTGTATTGTGTTTTACTATACAGGAGACTCGGGTTCAGTTCCTTGGGCCACCATGTTGGGGCTGAGATTACCCTAGAACAGTGTCTCGCAAACTTTGTCGAGCTACGGCACACTAAATGTAGTGGCCGTGACTCATGTATCAATGAAAAGTCATTGATACATGTATCCTGCTCACATGTATCAATGACTTTTCATTGTGCCTATCTTTGCTGATTGTCCAGCCTATCACATGTATTCAATGACGTTTCATTGTGCCTATCTTCGCAGATTGTCCAGATCTTCTTATTGTAAACCGCCTCGAACTACTATTATGGCTTTGGCGGTATATAAAAATAAAAATTATTATTATTAGAGAGGGTGAACAACCTGTCTTTATCTACTAAGTCTATTCCCTTCATTATCTTGAATGTTTTGATCATGTCCCCTCTCAGTCTCATCTTTTCAAGGGAGAAGAGGCCCAGTTTCTCTAATCTCTCACTGTATGGCAACTCCTCCAGCCCCTTTAGCATTTTAGTCGCTCTTCTCTGGACCCTTTTGAGTAGTACTGTGTCCTGTACGGCGACCAGTGCTGGACGCAGTATTCCAGGTGAGGGCGTACCATGGCCCGGTACAGCGGCATGATAACCTAATCCAATCTGCTTGTGATCCTCTTCTTAATCATTCCCAGCATTCTGTTTGCCCTTTTCGCCACCGCCACCATGGATTGTGCAGACGGCTTCATTGACTTGTCGACCAGTACTCCCAAGTCTCTTTCCTGGGGGGGTCTCTCCAAGTACTGCACCGGACATCCTGTATTCGTGAATAAGACTTTTATTACGATATGAATCACCTTACACTTATCCACATTAAACCTCATTGTCATGTTGCGGTCCATTTCTCGAGTGTGTTTATGTCACATTGCAGGTCTTTGCAATCCTTCTGCGTCTTCACAACTCTGAATAGCTTCGTATCGTCTGCAAATTTAATCACCTCACTCGTTGTACCAATTTCCAGAGTTCGAACAATCACATTCTAGGCTACTTGCAGTGCACTCAGTGTTGATGCAGGTATATCCAGAAGCATCAAATTGCAGTAGTCTAAGCATGATAATACCACACTCTGCAAGACAGTCCTAAACACAGAGGCAGACAAATATGGCGCAAACTGTTGAACTGTTCATGTATACTACAGAAGGTGAAATGTGCCTTTAGCATGATCCAGAGCTGTATCTACAAAGCTGTGCCATTGATTCACCATTAATCAATGTTATTGGAAGATTTCAGCACATATTAACAGCATGCCAACTGTACTAGAGTTTAGTATAGAATGGCCAGAATTATGTGCTGACAATAACACGCTATCCCTGGAGGAGTCATTAAAATTCCACCATAAAATATTTTGTCAGCATCAACATGCATGTGTCAATGTTAGAGGTCAGTGCATTTTTAATCTGTGCACTGCTTTGATAGCTTTTACTAGCTTGTAGGTGGTTTATAAGAATTTTGAATGAATTTAATAAATGTGGATTTTAATGCACATTAGCACTTTTAAACAGGCATTGTCAAAATGTTAATATTGCTTTAGTGAGTGTTAAAAACTATTAAAACTCTAACAGGGTTTAGTAAATATATCCCTGAGTGAGGGCAATGTTAATTTGGTCTTTGAAAAATGCCTTCTACATTTCTTTACAGAAAGCTCCAAAATGATGCACGCTGTCTCTTAGCAGCTGTCAGTTCTAGTGACCAGTGAAAAAACACATGGGACCCTTACACACCGAAGCATTTCCACATAGGCACGGAGCAGCCTGTTTATCCTGCGAAGTATCTATCACAGGATTTCCTATTAGGATAAACAGTCTGCATAAACTGGATGAAAATAGCAGTACCTACGCATTAGACTTAGATATTCCAACTCAATTTGGATAAAATGACTACAGCAAAGGAATAAATTAGAATTGGTGTTGAAAATAACTTCCAGAACCTTTATCCTATCTGCTAGATTTGCATTTTAGGGTTGTGAGTTTACAAAGAAGCAATTTCATTGTGCTTTGTATTAAAAGCGTTATCGTCTCTGTTGAGCAATACTCCAAAACAAATGGTCTTCCTCTCACAGCGTCTACCAGCTCATCCTTGGCAGATTTGATTTTGTCTCCCTGGAGTTTGCTCCTTTTTTCCCTTCATGTACTGTAAGCCCACAAGCCATTTATAGTAATATAGTTGGGGCTACAGAAAATAGTACAGGATAATATAAATTATGTTTTGCTCACTATAGCTTCCAGCAGCACTAAGAAAGAAGATGGCAAATGTAGACAGGGAAGCTTCTAAACATATGGACTACTACTACTATTTATCATTTCCATAGCACTGAAAGGCACATGTAGCACTTTATATTTAATATTCAATAGATGGTCCCTGCTCAGAAGAGTTTATAATCTAATTTGGACAGACAGACAGGACATCTCAGGGTTGGGGAGTTTCTGGTAGAAGGGATGATACAAAAATAAGAGCTTTATAAAAGTTTCCTTGTTCTCTTTAAGGGGTCATAAGAACATAAGAACATAAGCAGTGCCTCCGCCGGGTCAGACCATAGGTCCATCCTGCCCGGCAGTCCGCTCCCGCGGCGGCCCAGACTGGTTACGACCTGTCTGTATCACCAGAAGAGGCTCCCTTGCCACCTTGGTTTCTCATTTAAGTCCTGTCTTCCTATCGAAGTCCTAACCTTCCGGTCTTGCACATGCACGACCTGGTTTGGTTTCTATACTCATTACTTAGTTAGCTTTTTATACTTGTGTTACATCCCAGCTCCTCCCTCCGTATCCCGCGATCCCTTTATCCCTCAGGAATCCGTCCAATCCCTGTTTGAATCCCTGTACCGTACTCTGCCTGATCACTTCCTCCGGTAGCGCATTCCAAGTGTCCACGACCCTTTGGGTGAAAAAAAACTTCCTTGCATTTGTTTTGAACCTATCTCCCTTCAGTTTCTCCGAATGCCCCCTCGTATTCGCTGTCCCTTTCAGTCTGAAGAATCTGTCCCTATCCACCCTCTCTATGCCCCTCATGATCTTGAAGGTCTCTATCATATCTCCCCTGAGCCTCCTCTTCTCCAGAGAGAAGAGCCCCAGCCTATCCAACCTCTCAGCGTATGGGCAGTGTTCCAGCCCTTTTACCATTTTCGTTGCTCTCCTTTGTACTCTCTCAAGTCCTTTTATTAAGGCGCAATAATCGATTTAGCGTGCACTAAATGCTAAGGCGCCCATAGAATATAGTGTGCCTTAGTAAAAGGACCCCTAAGACTAACAGATTCAAACGGGCAGTGTGGAGCCACCTATGGTTTTGACATATGGGTGGTGACCCTGTTTCCTCTCCCTTTACATGGTCCTAAGTCTAGACACTCATATTTAGCAATACATTAATTGAGACCTTAGTAGTGGTAGTAATCATTCAGAGTTGCCCTCTGGCCAGCTCTAATTTGTATATTTTATGGGTTTTCTTTAATTGTTTATGGTTTTATTCTTTTGTTTATTTATTTTTTTTCTGATCATTGTTTTAATGTCTTTGTCTTTTTGTACCTCCCTTAGAATTGTGGTTGACGGGAGTTAAAAATCCTTTTAAATAAATAAATATTAGCCCCCTTGATTGTGACATCTCCTCGGTCAGTACAAAATGTCGCACACGATTTGTTCTCTAAATGCATGGAAAGTGAACGTGTAGGTTGGATAACGGAAGCGTGCTGGGCATATCCTAACATCACAGCCGTTGCCTTCACTGGTGCTTACAGTATTTTAATAATCCCGGGGATTTGAAAAGAAGGTAATTATTTTTTAAAAACACAGGATGAAGTAAAGTAATAGTACAGCTAGTCCATCTAAGATGTGTAGAAAGGAAAGGTCAACAAACCTGTAGCAGGTGCTCCCTTGTTAGCTGACCTTTATTTCTATGAAAATATCAAAGTAATTGCTATTTAACCCATATAATCGCGCTGCTCTCTTCAAAAAGGTCCCTGGAACTATCCAAGGTTCTGAAGGCATGTGATTATCTGATGGCTGTCCTCATGATTGCAGGAGGGTTGGTTCTAAGGCTTCTGCTACACTCTTACCAAAGCACAAACAAAGTAGATTTTTTATTATCACAAGCACTGATCCCAGGAGTTTCTGTGAGCTTATTTTAACTTTTTAATTTGTTTTACAGAGAAGAAAATCAATGAGAAAATATTAATGGCATCTGATTGCTGGCAGAATATCAGGCAACATGGTGTTGGGTGTGTGTTTTTTTTCCCCACTCAGCCTGTTTTCTCACATTATCCCAAGAGCTTTGAGTTCATGCATCACAAACCTTTTCCTCCTGAACTCTTGTGTATTAACGAGCTTTGAAAAGGTCTCTCATCAGCTGCCAAACCAGATAAAAAGAAATCTGGGAGGGGAAAACCTTCTGTTAACTAAAGCCAGTTCCTTGCGTCAGCAGCCATCTGAATGCCGTCTCTGCAAACCAGGCAAAAAAAAAAAAAAAAAGGCTTTTCTTATTCTGAAATAGATGTTATAAAATTTACTTTAAATTCAAGTAAAGATTTCTGTGAAGTCTATGGGTAAAAATCAGCAAATACTGACGCTGCCGGTCCTCGATGGTTGTCATAAGAACATCACACAATTTTGCTTGACCTATTTGAAGGGAATCTAATCATCTTCTCACTTGATACTGTGTCCTGCTAGTTTCTAGGTATAATCGTGGCCCTCTGCATAAAAGTGTGAGGAGCAGGACAGCCCTAAGAGACGTGACCTAGCATTTCTCTGCTGCTGAAGCAAGGAAAACGTATGCTTACCAGATGCTAAAGCAAAGCAAGCAGCAGATGTTATGCCAGGACACAGATACTGTATAAGCTAGTTTTGATGGTGGGGTGGGGGCATGGGGGAAATCATCAGTTTCTTCATACTTTTCTGTTTTCAGCTCATCTGCAACCAGGGCTAGAGACTGATTTTGTAAGCTTTCATTTATAACACATCTAGTCTGTCACTATTGTGATGGTTCTTGGCTAAGTGGTTAAGGACATTGCACTAGAGGGCATCCTCCAGATCCATTACTTTAGCCATCAGTTGTCATTCTTAAATAATGGCATACCACCTAATTTTTAGTGTCTACCTCTATTTGTGGCTAGTGACCAACCAAGTACCCAATAAAGGTAACAAAATGAGCCTCAATATCCAAAAGGTTATATACTCAATAAGAGCACAAAGCTCTAAATGAGTCATT